>NC_091944.1:13617771-14817771 GCF_041260155.1 Ptychodera flava | reverse complement strand
TTTAGAAAGTGATAATTATCGTTTTTATCCGATATATCCTTGGGACAAAAATTCAACCTAAGGCCCGCCTTTCTAAACTACAGCTAATTTCTAAACTTAGAACGCTATTTAGAAAGTGATAATTATCGTTTTTATCTGATATATCCTTGGGAAAAAATTCAACCTAAGGCGCGACTTTCTTAAGTAGAGTTAATTTCTAAACTTAGAACGCTATTTAGAAAGTGATAATTATCGTTTTTATCCGATATATCCTTGGAAAAAAAATTTCAACCTAAGGCCCGACTTTCTAGACTTTCTAAACTTCAGCTAATTTCTAAACTTAGAACGCTATTTAGAAAGTGATAATTATCGTTTTTATCCGATATATCCTTGGGACAAAAATTCAACCTAAGGCCCGCCTTTCTAAACTACAGCTAATTTCTAAACTTAGAACGCTATTTAGAAAGTGATAATTATCGTTTTTATCCGATATATCCTTGGAAAAAAATTTTCAACCTAAGTCCCGACTTTCTAAACTTTCTAAACTTCAGCTATTTTCTAAACTTCAGATATTTTCTAAACTTAGAACGCTATTTAGAAAGTGATAATTATCGTTTTTATCCGATATATCCTTGGAAAAACTTTTTCACTCCAAGCCCGACTTTCTAAACTACAGCTATTTTCTAAACTTAGAACGCTATTTAGAAAGTGATAATTATCGTTTTTATCCGATATATCCTTGAAAAAAAATTTTCAACCTAAGTCCCGACTTTCTAAACTTCAGCTAAACTTCAGCTATTTCTAAAATTAGAACGATATTTAGAAAGTGATAATTATCGTTTTTATCCGATATATCCTTGGGAAACTTTTTTCACTTTAAGCCCGACTTTCTAAACTACAGCTAATTTCAAAACTTAGAACGCTATTTAGAAAGTGATAATTATCGTTTTTATCCGATATATCCTTGGAAAAAAATTTTCAACCTAAGGCCCGACTTTTTAAACTTTCTAAACTTCAGCTAATTTCTAAACTTAGAACGCTAGTAAGAAAGTGATAATTATCGTTTTTATCCGATATATCCTTGAAAAAAAATTTTCAACCTAAGTCCCGACTTTCTAAACTTCAGCTAAACTTCAGCTATTTTCTAAACTTAGAACGATATTTAGGAAGTGATAATTATCGTTTTTATCCGATATATCCTTGGGAAACTTTTTTCACTTCAAGCCCGACTTTCTAAACTACAGCTAATTTCTAAACTTAGAACGCTATTTAGAAAGTGATAATTATCGTTTTTATCCGTTATATCCTTGGTAAAATATTTTCAACCTAAGGCCCGACTTTTTAAACTTTCTAAACTTCAGCTAATTTCTAAACTTAGAACGCTAGTTAGAAAGTGATAATTATCGTTTTTATCCGATATATCCTTGAAAAAAAATTTTCAACCTAAGTCCCGACTTCTAACTAAAACTTCAGCTAAACTTCAGCTATTTTCTAAACTTAGAACGATATTTAGAAAGTGATAATTATCATTTTTATCCGATATATCTTTGGGAAACTTTTTTCACTTTAAGCCCGACTTTCTAAACTACAGCTAATTTCAAAACTTAGAACGCTATTTAGAAAGTGATAATTATCGTTTTTATCCGATATATCCTTGGAAAAAATTTTCAACCTAAGTCCCGACTTTCTAAACTTTCTAAACTTCAGCTAATTTCTAAACTTAGAACGCTAGTTAGAAAGTGATAATTATCGTTTTTATCCGATATATCCTTGAAAAAAAATTTTCAACCTAAGTCCCGACTTTCTAAACTTCTGCTAAACTTCAGCTATTTTCTAAACTTAGAACGATATTTAGAAAGTGATAATTATCATTTTTATCCGATATATCTTTGGGAAACTTTTTTCACTTTAAAGCCCCAGTATTTGTAACTGTTAACAATTTTTTCATATTTTTGATTAAAATGACATCCTCAGTATGTGAAAGTAGACCATAATTAATACGGAATCGCATGGTTTGCATGCCCAGCCCGCCTCACGATTAACAGTAAAAGGAGTGAAAAATGACTTCTTGTCCGGACCAGAAGTCAGCTTTGTTGACACACGAAACGAAACGTAATCACACCACCGCGCATGCTCAACCACATCTACGCAAGTTTTACTGTGGCGTCCGTAGAAACCATACGCTCTTCGAAAAGGTCTGGTCCATCGAAACTGGAGACTCAGCTAAAAACGGGCGAAAGTTGGGTGAAATACCGGAAAGATATAAATATGTAGGTGTTTACAGATTGTTCCGACTATAATGAGCCGTGCAAACAAACGTCTTGAACAGCTAAACTAACGACGGAGGCAGTCGATTGTAAGCTTCATGCAAGGCACTGCACGTTGTGACCGATGGTACGGAGATCAAGTTTGCTGAATGAATTGAGAGAGAAAAACATATATGAATAAAAATTCAACACTTCACCATTGTAATCATTGAACTAGTCGTTTCTTCCATTATGGAGTATAATGAAAATTTCGTTGAAAATAAATGACGGGACTGATTCTGCTCCGTCTACTCAAACGAAGTTTTGTGTACGGCCAGGCTACGCTGCAGGCAACACAGCCTATCAACTTCGCATATCGTTGCCGTAATTGAAAACGCTCAGAAAGGAAAATTATATCTTGAATGCAGTACAAAAGTCTTACTTATTAAATTTAAAAGTATTTCAAAATAATATCGAACGTAACGGGTATCTAATCCTCACAAGGACTACAGTAGTACAACAAGTATCAGCTAGCTGCGATGCGATGGAAATTCGAACACAAGAGAGATCCCGGCCTCAATGCAAAGTCGTCCCCTGCGCACACCGGCCCGACAGCAAATTAACCTCTTGGTTTGATTCTATTGTTTATATTTTTGTATAAAATTCATGATACATATCTGACTTTCACAACTGTACAATATGCTCAGGCTGTAGTCTACAGACGATCGGAGGGAGCTAAGGCAGGCCCCAAATTTACATGGACAATGCCCGGGACAATTATGGACGCAGCTCGATGAGAAAGTCATTCACATTAAAACCTAAATGACGTGATCAATACAAACTTTTAAACAGCACTGGTTCTGAAAATTTATGATCAACGTTCTGACCTGCGGAATTTACACTGCGACGTTGTTTTTTGTGTGTTTGGCATGATACTAGACCTGTAAAGGCTGTACTACATGGAGGTAGTAGACTGTACAAGTGCAGCGGGGCCGGGCCGAGATTGGTGTGGGGCCTGCAGCAAGGTAAATTGACAGCGTCCATTGCAGAAT
The DNA here is from genome assembly GCF_041260155.1 of Ptychodera flava. NCBI lineage: Eukaryota > Metazoa > Hemichordata > Enteropneusta > Ptychoderidae > Ptychodera > Ptychodera flava. The sequence goes on along the minus strand of NC_091944.1, from coordinate 14,814,494 downwards.
GCCCGCGTGTTTATCCTTTGTCGTTTTGGAGGAAATTTACCGCTGTATTCAGAATGCCTTTTTACCAGTATAAAGCTCAGTAACTGATGCATCAAAAGCCACGAGTCTGTAAATTTCTTAGCAGTAGCTCCATTGTTTTTTTCTAAATTTTCGCTGAGATACAGCAGTGCGTATACTGGTCCCGATCGTTCTGACTCAGGCGTTCACAGCTGTTTAGGGAGCCGTCATTATTTACGATCTGGGGGTCGGAGGAATTACATTAGAAACTCCGAAATTTTGAGTCGCACCCCAGCCAACCATGATGACTTTGAGTAACCCCCTCTCTAACAGAAAGTTTGGCTTACCTGAGCCCATTTAATAATATGTAGATATAAAAGCTCACCTAATAAGCAGTCTCCGACCATATAGTATTGTTAAATTTGGATGGGTAGCATGTCATTATGGTATGGTTAAATGTCCAAATGGTTGTTGAACTCAAGTAAAATAAAATATATTTCTATGATAATGTAAAGGATGAATTCACAACAGTTCAGTTTTGTCCTAGATCCTGTGCACTTATAGTGATATCTGTCGAGAACATTTCTCCATGACCCAGCCTCTCCTTCCAACCCTGGTAACGACTGCAGAAAACTACTGTGTGACATCATCATCACCACTGTTGATCCTCATCTTTAATGTCGCTGGTGCCATTGCGTACATGAACAACGATATCATTCTCATCGTCACTATCTTCTCTTTCATAATAAGTATTGCTAGTAGTAGCACCTACTTGTAGATTTTTGCCTTGCTTCATCTAGTTGATATTTATTTGTACTGTTAGAGTATTTATTTTCTTTTTATTTAATATGTATCAGAGTAAAATATATATAATCAACTAATCATTATGTCATTGAGGACATAGTAAGACAAAGAAAAAACATTTTGAGCACCCCCTTATAACTTTCAATTTTTGAATGACCCCCAGGTCGTAAATACTGACGGTTCCCTTACTTGCTGCCAAAGGCCATCGCGTTCACTGCATTCGACAGCCTACCATACATTGCCAAACTATGTTGCTTCGATTTCGCAATCACCTTGCCGCTAAAGCAACAATCAGCTGAAATTTATTACTTCAAGTTACTCAATTTTGATAGCTATTTGCCTAAAGAAGAAAGCCAAGTGTATATAGTGTCGTCTTGATTTTACATCGGTACCCGGAGTTCTAATTGACCAACGTTTCTGCAGGGTGCGCATCGGTGCACTGCCGACTGCAGTTTGAATAATCCGTATATAACGCACACGGTACCAGAATATAATGTTAGCCTCCTCTGCCAAAGTTCTGTATCCTCTGAAACACAGTAGCACTACGTATTTGAGCGGAGAAGAACAGAATAAAACCCTTCGCAGGTCATTCAGCTCAGCCGGCGACCATGGGCGATTACCCGGGCCGTGTGGCGTGGCATGGCAAGGCCCCAGGAATGTTGCAGGCTCGATGATGTCATCAGTATCGGCGTTCTCGATCACGTGCGCAGCCTACAAATTGTCAACAAACCCGCGCGGCAATCCAACTCGATCGGGCAATATTTAGCGTTTGTATGTCACTACAGGAGCACAAATTTGGCTTATTTCTTTACTGAACAACATTTCACGATGGATGTAAGAGAATAATATGTAATTTCGAACATAAAAAAGGTTAAAAGTTACAAATACTGGGGCTTTAAGCCCGACTTTCTAAACTACAGCTAATTTCAAAACTTAGAACGCTATTTAGAAAGTGATAATTATCGTTTTTATCCGATATATCCTTGGAAAAAAATTTTCAACCTAAGGCCCGACTTTTTAAACTTTCTAAACTTCAGCTAATTTCTAAACTTAGAACGCTAGTTAGAAAGTGATAATTATCGTTTTTATCCGATATATCCTTGGGAAAAAATTTCAACCTAAGGCCCGACTAATTTCTAAACTTAGAACGCTATTTAGAAAGTGATAATTATCGTTTTTATCCGATATATCCTTGGAAAAAATTTCAACCTAAGTCCCGACTTTCTAAACTTTCTAAACTCAGCTATTTCTAAACTTAGAACGTTATTTAGAAAGTGATAATTATCGTTTTTATCCGATATATCCTTGGAAAAAACTTTTTTCACTCCAAGCCCGACTTTCTAAACTACAGCTATTTTCTAAACTTAGAACGCTATTTAGAAAGTGATAATTATCGTTTTTATCCGATATATCCTTGGAAAAAAAATTCAACCTAAGCCCCGACTTTCTAAACTACAGCTAATTTCTAAACTTAGAACGCTATTTAGAAAGTGATAATTATCGTTTTTATCCGATATATCCTTGGGAAACTTTTTTCACTTCAAGCCCGACTTTCTAAACTACAGCTAATTTCTAAACTTAGAACGCTATTTAGAAAGTGATAATTATCGTTTTTATCCGATATATCCTTGGGAAAAATTTTCAACCTAAGGCCCGACTTTCTAAACTTTCTAAACTTCAGCTAATTTCTAAACTTAGAACGCTATTTAAAAAGTGATAATTATCGTTTTTTATCCGATATATCCTTGGGAAAATATTCAACCTAAGGCCCGACTTTCTAAACTACAGCTAAACTTCAGCTATTTCTAAACTTAGAACGATATTTAGAAAGGGATAATTATCGTTTTTATCCGATATATCCTTGGGAAACTTTTTTCACTTCAAGCCCGACTTTCTAAACTACAGCTAATTTCTAAACTTAGAACGCTATTTAGAAAGTGATAATTATCGTTTTTATCCGATATATCCTTGGGAAACTTTTTTCACTTCAAGCCCGACTTTCTAAACTACAGCTAATTTCTAAACTTAGAACGCTATTTAGAAAGTGATAATTATCGTTTTTATCCGATATATCCTTGGGAAACTTTTTTCACTTCAAGCCCGACTTTCTAAACTACAGCTAATTTCTAAACTTAGAACGCTATTTAGAAAGTGATAATTATCGTTTTTATCCGATATATCCTTGGAAAAAATTTTCAACCTAAGGCCCGACTTTCTAAACTTTCTAAACTTCAGCTAATTTCTAAACTTAGAACGCTATTCAGAAAGTGATAATTATCGTTTTTATCCGATATATCCTTGGAAGAAATTTTTCAACCTAAGGCCCGACTTTCTAAACTACAGCTAAACTTCAGCTAAGTTCTAAACTTAGAACGCTATTTAGAAAGTGATAATTATCGTTTTTATCCGATATATCCTTGGAAACTTTTTTCACTTCAAGCCCGACTTTCTAAACTACAGCTAATTTCTAAACTTAGAACGCTATTTAGAAAGTGATAATTATCGTTTTTATCCGATATATCCTTGGAAAAAATTTTCAACCTAAGGCCCGACTTTCTAAACTTTCTAAACTTCAGCTAATTTCTAAACTTAGAACGCTATTTAGAAAGTGATAATTATCGTTTTTATCCGATATATCCTTGGGAAAAATATTCAACCTAAGGCCCGACTTTCTAAACTACAGCTAATTTCTAAACTTAGAACGCTATTTAGAAAGTGATAATTATCGTTTTTATCCGATATATCCTTGGGAAACTTTTTTCACTCCAAGCCCGACTTTCTAAACTACAGCTAATTTCTAAACTTAGAACGCTATTTAGAAAGTGATAATTATCGTTTTTATCGTATATAGCCTTGGAAAAAAATTTCAACCCAAGGCCCGACTTTCTAAACTTCAGCTAAACTTCAGCTAATTTCTAAACTTAGAACGCTATTTAGAAAGTGATAATTATCGTTTTTATCCGATATATCCTTGGGAAAAAATTCAACCTAAGGCCCGACTTTCTAAAGTAGAGTTAATTTCTAAACTTAGAACGCTATTTAGAAAGTGATAATTATCGTTTTTATCCGATATATCCTTGGAAAAATGTTTTCAACCAAAGGCCCGAGTTTCTAAACTTTCTAAACTACAGCTAATTTCTAAACTTAGAACGCTATTTAGAAAGTGATAATTATCGTTTTTTTGCCGTGTTTATCGTTTTTAGCTAGTTTAGCCCCGTAGGGAATACACGTAGTTTAGAAATGGCTTTCAGGAAAAGACACAATTCCGCACCTAACTCTCATACTGTCAGCGTCCATTTCCCGTTTGCTATGTATTACTCTTTCCATCCCTTTCAACAGGATCTACAGTTTATCCCACAACTAGTGTGCCTCCTAGCATCTGCCCTGGACAGTTCCAATGCAAATTGTATGGGCAATGTATCTCATTTGGAGAACGCTGTGATGGAATGACGAACTGCCTTGATGGAAGTGACGAAATTAATTGTAGTAAGTGACTGTTGGTAATAAGGATAAGGAACTTAAATGACATTATGACCCCTCTTTCTGCTGATATGTAACAGGTCCTCTTTTTGGTTCAGAGAACAGTACTATGTTGGATAATAATTTGAGTGTGGCTTGTCTTGAACTTCAATACTCTGTTTTTCCCCAGTTGGAACGCAGTGTCTGCCTGTCTGTCTGTTTATCTATGTGTATGTCAGTCTGCCCGCTCCAATCCATCCCATAGAGAACTCTGTGAAGCTGGTAACTTAAAAAATATACGGCCAAACATGATGAGATCATTCAAAGTGATTGGATGAACAGAATCTTGTTGGTATAACGGATATAATTTAGACAAATTTGCATTTCTAGTAATTGGTTTCATCATGCAATAAGTAAATGATATGTGTTGAGACTTTGCAATTATAATAATGATTTTATAGTGATATTATGGGCAAGGGTAGATGGGCATGGCCTATAGATTATGGATTACTGTAGTTGGGCCATCTATCAAATCTCAATGCATTTAATCAGACTTCTAAGGTACATTGGCAGTTTTAAAGGCCAGGGACTTGATCTCCAGCATCAAGTTTGTTCTAGTCTGTAAGAAGATTATGGAGTGTCATAGCCTTTTGTTTTCCTTTGAAATTTTAATCTAGTAGGTAAATTTCCTTGCAAGACAATCTGGCGCCAACACAGGCCTTTAACTGCGCTGCAAGTTCAATGAGCATGACCTGCTGATTGTTAGCTCATTTGCATATTTATGAACTCTGTAATTAGGCTACTTATTACTGGCTGAATGCTCTGAATTTGTTGGACTTCTGAGGCAGATTTGTCATGCTTTGATGAAAGTTTGAAGACTGCCACACATGATTCTTGGCTCATTTGTGTGTTGAATTAATGTCATTTATTGGGCTACATATCAAAGCTGCGTACCAAGATTTGATCAAACTTTTGAAATATGTTCATCATATTCATACTGAAATATTCATATTTCAGCACACTTATTGTCAGTTCATTTCCATGTTAAATGAATGTTTGAAATGTGGACATAATCAACAGTGAGTGCTCTGTTGTCCAGATAATTATTTTAACAAATGGGCAACTTGGCTTTCACCTTGATTTTCAACTTTAGTGTATAATTTTGTGCATAGTTTCTTAATTTTATTTTCAATTGTTTGCAACTCTTTGATATATTAGTTCAACATCGGTCCATAATGATACTTCTAATGAGCAGCATTAATTTTTTAAACTCCTGTTCAGTCCCAAAATGTTTTCAAGCCCTCTTAGTTATTCTTAATTTTCAAAGTCCCCTCAAATCTCATGCCTCATTCAGAGGTGATCGTGATTGCTGCTGGCCATTGGAGAGCTCGTCAGCTCTATCAAAATGCAATCAGCATACTTTACACAGTCCACAAACATTATCACATTTTTGATAAGCTCGTTGTTTGAAATATGTGTTTCACAAGCATCAGAGATCAGTCTTTCCTGGAGATCATCAGATTAAGAATTGGCTCATACATGTATTTGCGTGGATGTACAAAATTAGATCTAGTTTTGTACATCCATGGTATTTGCAAGACTGGGCAATCTTTGCTTTGAAATCATGAAAAATTAATTACTTATCTTACTTGTTAGCTTACAGTACAATTCATATTGATATTCACAGAATGGACATGTGGTGGACAGATCACAGTCGATTCTTACCAAACTGTGGACCTTTATTCCTCCAACTATCCTTTGAATTACAACAATGGTGATGACTGTATTTGGTACATCAGGACATCTCATCCAAATGACACATTGTCCCTTATCGTGGCTGATTTCAACACCGAATCATGTTGTGATTACGTCATCATCGGACGAGGCTCCAACAAGGACGACACATCACGGATAGCAACCCTATATGGTTATCATGCACATTATGAGTGGACCTCTGTTGCTGATGAAATATATATTTTGTGGCATTCAGATGGTTCTATCACTGGGTCAGGTTGGCATTTAGAGGCAAAGGCTCATGCCTGTGAGTTCTTATACTTGTTACCTTTTATCATTGGATTAGTTGTGATAGTATAATATCTTCTGGCATGATGTTATGTTAGAAGGCTCCATGTTTTTCTGTGCACATATACCAGTGTAATTCTTAAAGGTAGGGGAATCGATCCCGGAATCGAGTTTGTTGTAGTCTGTAGGAGGATTATGAAAGTGTCATAGTCTTTTGTTTTCCATTGAAATTGTAATCTAGTGAGTAAATTTCCTGACAAGACAATCTGACGCCTGAACCATGCCTTTAAGCTTTTAAGTTAACTGTTGATTTCTCATTGAAATTTTCAAGCTTAATGTTACATGGTGTCCGTTTGAACCCAATACTTCTTTGAAAATGATATACGCTGGGAATATTTTCAGTGGTATTCATGTTGATGTCAATATGACTGGTATCAATTGGCCATTCGATCAGGTACAATTTAAAGACAAAATTGGACATTGTACATAGAGATCAGCTGTTTCCATGAAGAAGGTCATTGTATACCTGGGAGTTGCTTACAAAAATATTACTTTGAAATGCTTTGTTTGCAAATTCAAAAACACCTTGAATACTAATCATCAAAGCATACGATCAAATATCGCTGATTGTATATTCCATCGATCAAACATCATGGACGGCTTGAAGTTAATTTTTTACATGGTTGTCAAAGTGGACAATCTGGTTTCAGAAAATTTGTAGCTCCAAGAAGGCACCTTGTAGCCACCTTTACCCAAACCATGCACTTAATTTTTTGTTAAATTATGCATATTTCTGAAAATCTGTAAAACAAATGAATATCCCATATCTGGTTTAATTTTCATGCAGTCAACTTGACCAAGCTTCTCAGTGACAGTGCATGAAAGAAATTTCAGGGGGAAATGTTGGATAAAACTATACCACCAAATACTAATTTATATATATATATATATATATTATATATATATATATATATATATATATATATATATACAAACACACTGTTTTCAGATATAACTCCACCCCCAAGCCAATGCAAGGACTACGAGTTTACTTGCAGTAATGGCACTTGTGTTTATCAATGGGATGTCTGTGATTATCAGCCGCATTGTCCAGATGGCAGTGATGAGATTTTCTGTGGTAAGTAGAATGCTATTTTGCTATGGATGATATTCAGCATATGCACAAATAATACAATCCTCGTAGTTTGTGTGATATTTAAAAAAGAGTTTTGAACCGCAGTAATTACATGTAAAACGATTATGAAAACTAGAAAATTAACAAACGTACACTTGGGCGGCACAAACTTTAAAACTTCAAGCAATATTAAATGGGGATTATTTGATAGACATTGTCATGGACAGTTTTCAAACACTTGGTTATAGAACTACAGAGATACACATACATCAGAGTCAGTCAAGAATCAAAATTGGAAAATTGATAAAACCTTTTCCCTTTCAAAAAAAAAAGGATTAAAAAGGTAGTGTGCCACTTTAAACTACAGATTGAGAAAGAAGAGAATTTTATCTTTGTGATCAGCAATATACATTTTATCACAAATTTTATCATAAAAGTCGTAGGACAATATAATTTATCTTGTAAGTGAATGTTATCAATCTGTTATTAAATTATAGAAGAAAGGCTAGTAAAGGGCATGAAAAAATGAACCACACATGCAGTTAAAGGATGACATTATTGTCCTTTGTGGTTTCATTAGAGACGGCCAAAAGAGGTGTAAAAAATTAAAAGTACAGTGAAAAGTACAATGAAAGGACTCGTTTTTAGCATTTATGTCCATTTAAAATAGAGGATTTGTGTGTAAGCTTAATTGAACTAACACAAAACTGTGAGTGAGAATACAACTGCAGTCTCTGCTATTGAATCAGGGCAATGAGATTGCTAATACATCGACATAAATCTGATTTAAAGGGGAAGTTCACCATGGATGATTTTTACATATGTGCTAGCTTTGTGGTCACTTACCCGGAAAAGCTATTTTTGCCATTTATAACTCGTGCGATTTTTTACAAAAAACGATATAGTACAGGAAGTTGCCCAATTTAATTTGAATCATGGGAAAAAAGCTCCAGGCTTGGAGCTTACATCACGTGATATGGAAGGGACCATCTTCCCATGGGTATGGCATTGTCCACTCACCAATGATCAAACCAGGCTGTGCGTATTGACCAGTACATAATTTTTGTTTATACTGAGTATCCTTGCATAAACGATGAATCACTTATAATAACTGTACACTGTCAGATTTTATTTGTTGCTGTTTAATACTGTGTTGCTGTGAGTGGACAATGCAACTCCTTTTCATCTCCTCAAACAGAGAATCTGTGTAGTGAAGTATGTAGTAATTTGGACATAGTTTGCATTTTAATTCAACTGCATAAAACTTGGTAAAAATTCACACTGATATTACTCATAACAATGCCCGTTTTTAAGTTGGGGAATATTGCAGATTACGCTAATTTACACATTAACAAAATTTTTACCTGTTGCTTTCTCTAAAAGAGTTCTGCAACAAATTGATGAATGAGCTACAGATCACAACCAGTGATCAGATTATTGAACTTGTATAAAAATTGGTTGACATATTCATGTCAGTCAGACATTGGCTGCATTTTTAATATTCATGAAGACTTTATTGCAATAAATTTTGTTTGATACAAGATACTACTTATATTGTTTGACATGTTGAAAGATACTGAATGAATGGGTGACCATGCATATATTTGAATCCAGTTTTAGACACAATCATCGCGAAAATGAATTAATGGTCATGCATCATCCTAAAAATGAATTAATGGTCATGACCATTAATTCATTTTCGCGATGGTTTTGTTCATCGTGTCTAAAACCGGGGTCGAATATATGCATGGTCACCCATTTGACATGTCAAACAATATAGTATCTCACATCAAACAAAATTCATGAAAAATGGCCAACTTTGTCCCTTTAATATACCGGTACACCATGTGATGAATACATACAGCAACTCTCACCTGGCATGAAGGGTTTGACACTTTCCTCCTACTGGTACGGTAATACTTATGAGTTGCAAGGCTTGACTGCATGGCAAACATTTGGCAATATGAAAACATTTTCACACATACATATACTGAAACACGGAAACATGCACATTTGGTATTTGATAGATTCACCTTACCCATCATACGAGACAGGAGTATATGTACATGTAGTTATATACACCTGTGCATACACTGAAACACAGGAGTATATGTTGTATATACCTGGTATTTTGTAGATTCATACGAGACGACTACACCATATCCCTGCTCCGGTCAGTTTCAATGCAGTAATGGCTGGCAGTGTATACCATGGTATGAACATTGTGATGGAAGCAGCGACTGCTATGATGGAAGTGACGAATGGTACTGTCGTAAGTAAAGATTAAAAATATTGGAAGCAAAAATTCACATTTGACACTGAACAAGAATATACATGTCAGCTTGCCTTAAAAGTTCCAATTTTGCATCTAATCTCTTGGAGATTTTATCATTTATGCACATTCATATCGCCTATTCCACATAATCATCCACACAGAATAGAAATCAACATAAACAGATAGCTATTCATGTTCACAAATCAAGGCCTGAGTGCCACAGAATAATTTTACCAAAGGTTTATGTCCTTTCTCCTCATAATTATTAGATTTTATAATTGTCTGCTCCCCAGCAATTTGCAGCAATGTGAATTGTGCACATAATTGCATAGTAACACAGGAGTATATATACATGTAGTTATATACAACTGTGAATCCACTGAAACAAAGGAGTTTATTTAGTGATACCTGGTATTTTGTAGATTCAAACGAGACGACTACGCCATATCCCTGCTACGGTCAGCATCAATGTAGCAACGGCTGGCAGTGCTATCCATATTATGAATATTGTAATGGAAACAGCTACTGCTACGATGGGAGTGATGAATGGTACTGTGGTAAGTGAAGATTCCAAGTATTGAAAGCAAAGATTCACATTCAACGGTGTAGAAGAATACACATTAGTCTGCTTGCCTTGAAAGCATCCTTTCAGTTAAACTCTGAGAGAATGCATTATGTTATGCATGTTGTTGTGTATTGCCAATTCCACAAAACCATCAACTCATAATGATAATAAGCACAGCAAGAGGTATCTATTCATACTCTGAAAGCAAGACCTGAATACTGCATAAGTTTCACCAGCTTTTAAAAAAATGTATGGTCCCCTTCATACACATAAATATTACGCTTTAGACTTGTCTGCTTTCCAATCTACTTAAAAGTAAATTGCAAAGATATAACATATTATACAAAACCACTGAAGTATTATACTGAGTTCATATCTGCCATTTTGTAATTTCAACTTACCCTGCAACTACGCCATATCCCTGCCCCGGTCAGCATCAATGTAGCAACGGCTGGCAGTGCTATCCATATTATGAACATTGTAATGGAAACAGCTACTGCTACAATGGAAGTGATGAACGGTACTGTGATAAGTACCTGGTAATATATTCAAAGCAAAGCAAAGCAAAGCAAAGCAAAGAGTCAAATTTTAATTCATAGCCATCTAGGAATTCTAAAGTCAATTTTAAAGAAAATTACAAATCATCACAAACCCAATTAATGAACAGGACTCTATCCTGTCTGAGAACTTGTAATCTAAGTACTCATTAACAAGTGGGGACTGTGTCATTAATGATAACTTGTTTATCAAAATTGACAGAGCTGTGCCTCATAAAGGGGATAGAAATTGACTGTGTGCTCAAAGGGTAAATAATGCACCATGTGAAGAATACATACAGCAACTCTCACCTGCCATTAAGGCAGTATATGCGCATCGAAAGTGAAAGATTTAAACTTTTGTTCAAACTTTGCTAAATGAAACTTTAAACCATTCTCTTATCAAATTAACAATAAAATAGAGGGGTCACCATGCGAAGTTTGGAACTAGAGAAACAAGTTGCCCAAAATTTGGAGATCTTTGAAATTCAAAATGGCTACCACCCCTGTGTTAACTCTATGGGAAAAAGTTAAATTTTGGATTTTTGAAAAACTAAGACGATGAAAATTTTCTTTCGCCAAGAGCTTTAAAATGAGCCCCTGCGAGTAGTATATCATAAAAGAGTTGTAGAAATTTGAAATTCCGAATAGCTGGCCCTGAGGCGCATTCTACCTTAAAGGGAAACCTAAGTCCAGCGACATTGACCGTTTATCCCTTCCAAAATCACCCTTGAATAAAATGCAGCTCAAATTTGCAACATAATTGCACGCGCCGACGACTACGGAGCGACGAAAAGAGACATTGAAGTAGACGACATTTATGGAAATGAGCTCGGAATCCCATGGGCGCGAAAGGGCTCATGGGAGGAGCGTGCGTGACGTCATCGGCGATACACGAACGTGTGTGACAGCCTACCAAAGCATTGGAGTCTATGACTGCAGGAGTGCAGTTCTGCACGTTACGACTCTTTAATGCTCAGTAGCATAAAAAATAGTTAACTGTTGTTCAGTTGAGTGCAAAAATCACTCAGGGAAGAACAAACGGAGTCAGCTTTTATCGTCTTCCCACAGAACAGCTTTTTCGAAGACAGTGGCTAAAGAAAGTCGGGCGAGTTTAAAAATCTGTAAAAGATACAACGTTATATCCCTTATCATGTTCTTCAGGTCGGTAATACATAGTATTATTATACACCTGCGTCTGTAACTTATGGAGTTTCGTCGTACAGTAAGTTACGGTATCAGAAGACGCGGAGTACAATAACTTTAGGTGTTATTGGACGCTATTTGACCTTTGACCTCAAAACACTTTTACGTCAACACGGAGAAAAAGAAGAGAAAATTTCACATTTTTTACAAAAATATATACGTCTTAGCATTCAGTACTTCCAAAATCAAATCGTGGTCAGTCCAAAACTATGAATTCGAGTGAAATTATGCTGCTGACGTACAATTTCTACCGTGTGCACTGCGCAGCGCGGGTTGAAATTTCGATCTGCGCGCTTAGCGGACGCGCTCAACGCGTTCCCAGTCTGCTCGCGATCGCTCAGTACAGTGCGCAACGAGCATCCAAAAGACGCCTTAATTTCGACTGTTTTCCGTAAAGTTGGACTTAAAAAGCGTATAATTCCCCTAATACCGGGATTTATGTCCGAGTACATCGTACGCTTCGGTATTGTCCTCGACGCGAATACCTCCGCTGCACGATGTACTCGGACATAAATTCCGGTATTTGGGGAATAACCTTATATTATTGAATGTTCTTTAGTACGACCAAACATTTCATTACCTGAACTAGTAACGTAACGTTACTAGTTCAGGTAATGAAAATGTTTGGTCGTGCTCAAAGAACATTCAATAATACAACGTTATGTTCTAATTCTTTCAGGATGATTGTTTTATAAGGGATTTCGGGATTCTGATACCGATACAAGACGATACTACACAATGCTGTTCGTATGCTGAGTCAGCCTACTATCGCCGGTTTTAACCAGATAAATATTAATATTGGCGATTTCGGGAATCCGTGGCATTTTTAGGCCAACCGAATTTGAATGTCGAAATCCAAGATGGAATTCTGATATATTGTCATATTTAATTCCGTGATTGTCGTTTTTAGAGTTGGCATTTCCAACATCGGCTTTGACATGTAATGCCGTGCATTACACGGCCAGCTTATATATGATGATGATATTAGAGAACGAAACGTGTATAAGCTCGAAATCCAGCACATATGCAATGTTCGCACGAAACAAGTGAGAAGATGTAAAGACCATCGCTTGGCAATATGCTAGGAATAAATCGAATATCGAAATTTGGTGTAGCACAGGAAGTTAATTCGTTTGTCAATGTTGCATTTGTAAAGGCGGAGCCTCCTTTTAAAGGGGCGCGAAGCCGTCCGTGGTTGCGTTCACTGTGTAAGTGGAACCAAATAGGCAACACGGGGGCACACGCTCCAGAAAATGCCACTTTTTAGTTGTTTCCGGCCGCAACAGGGCAGAAAACTACCAAGCAGTCAGTGCGAAGCTGCTGCCAATCAAACTCTGTGGTTACATTCAAATTCTAACGCAACTGGAAGACGATTTTTTTAGGAAATTCGAGCATTGGTGTTGGGGAATCAATGACCGTTGGCGATTTGAACCGACCGTTAATCAAACGCTAACCTTGTATAAACTCTGTTTGCAGGATTAGCAAAAGAAGCCAAAAGGTTGAGATCAATTTGTGTAATTAATGGTATAGAAATCAAACATCATACTGGCCAAGTGTTTGACTGGGAGGAGAACTCCACTAATGCGAGAACCTGGAATTGAAAATTGCGGCTTTAATGTTGACCTTGACCTGGCGTCACAAGTCGGACGGCTATGCCAAACATAATAAGTTTTACAGTAAATGAAAGTTTCAGTCAGGCATACTTAATTACAAACGAGTTACTCAGCTTTGTTTCCGAAACAGACGGCACGGCACATGGTCACCATGCTCCCCCCATCCCAATAGAGCTGTTTATTGAGTTGCGTTTGCCAGAGTGGACAAAGTTTCAGGGTAACTACTTTTTGGCTAGATGCGTTCCTTATTCAGAATAAAATAATTGATGGGGGTTGATAAAGACGTAATTAATTTGCAGTTCTCTACAGCTCGATGTCTTTTCTTACTTTCTTTTTTCACTTTTTCTGGGATCAAGAAGTGCCTTTATGTAACTATCATCGACTGACAGCCGTTCTAGATCCATAGCTGTCCTTGTGCCAGACTTTCAGATCAGCCTCAGGCTGAGTTAACAGCGGCTCAGCATAGACACTAACTTTGCAGTTTTATCAGAAAGTATCACAAGGGCAGGAAGGAGCGCGCTTTTTACATGTAGACACCAGCTATTGAGGAAACCGTCGACAGTATAGGCGCGGATGGATGTTTTGTCTAAGATGTATCAGTCTCAGTGAGACGGGATTATCACTAAAATGAAACATTGTCGGGTCCAAACCAATATCGAAAATCGCATATCTGAAATAAGGAGCAGTGTATCAAATTGCAATATTCGATTTTGTTGCACGCATAAGACAGAACACGTCGCACAAGAGCAACTACTTCATGCTCAATATTGCTAGTCAACACTCGTAAATATCAATTTAAAGCCGATTCCACACAAATGTTTTTCTCTTTCCAAACTAGAAAAATGCCTGGCCGCAAAATGTATCGCGCACCTCGCGCAATTTAAATTTGCGAATTCGTTCACAAAATCGCAGCGGTTTATGTAAAATTAGCTTGTAAACGTCATTTCCTTGGGTCTGAAATCTGTGACAAAATGCAATTTAGACATAATTTATCATGTCTTTCTCTGATTTCCACATCGAAATATGGTTGGCCTAATAATGCCACGGATTTTCGGGACTCTAAAATCCGAAGACGAAACTACACAAAGCGTCTCTTATCTTGACATCCCGGGTCTGCCACATCTCCGATATATAACCAATAGATATAGGCAATTTCGGGACTATACCTTGTAATATTGATATTACAAGATATTGGAATGACTTTTTGCCTACTGTGTCTCGGCGCGCCGGGTGTGAGAAATCGCCGATATTATATTTACCCGATAAATATCAATTGCGCCAGAACCTAGGCTAATATCGATACCAGATGATCCTAGATTTACTTGCACTGTGTGGTGTTGGCACGCTGGGTCTGCGAAATCACGGATATTTATCCGATAAATATTGGCGACTTAGGACTTTAACTCTGATACTATAGACAATACTTTGTTAAATTGTGGGTAAATATCCGATGTATATCAGAGATTTCACCACCTAACCGATCTGACCACCCGACTACCTCCCTGTCCGACTCTTAGTTCAAAAATAGTATCCATGGCCGGTAGTCAAGAATACTGTATGTTTTACATTATTGGATTTATTAATGCACGAAATACATTTTTTACAGGTAAAGCATTTTTTTTCATTAAATGTCCACACGGGATTTCGTCGAGAGGGCCGATTGGATATCATCGGGACTCGGGAGGCCCTTGCACAAATTAGGGCCTACATTCTTTACATGTAAACATTTTTACTTGGCGATCGGGACTTGAACAGAGGACATATCGGAAATCATCGGGAGTTTGGGCTGGTTTTGTATGAAACATATTCCTTACAACAAGCTTTAAGACGATACTATTTTTTTAAATAGCGGGCAAATATTCATTATATCGGCGATTTCATCACTTTGTAGATCTGAGTAAGTCCGACTTCCTAAGTTCGACACCAGCTTCGAAAAACAGACGACACCATAATAGATTTGTCGAATCGCGAATAAATATTTTCTGATACATATAGAAGATTTCACAACCTCAAAGATCTGGCCAAGCTCGACTTACACGGTAACACATACAATCAGTCAATCATTCCGTATCATTCACGAACCAAAAATTTATTTTAAGCGATTGATACAGAAAACTCTGTTTTAGAAACGTAGCGTTGAAGGATCGCAGGGTCACCCCAGAGGGTCACTCAGTCTCTCCAATCCAGTTCGGGGTCTGTACAAGAAGCACAGTGACTCCCTCCGCTGAATCATACACAAAACGCAAGCAACCAAGATATGAACGATGTTTTGAGATGCTTTCTAATTATTACATATCTTGGACAGGTTCAAATTAGTATGGTTTGATTTCAGTCAGGGAAAAGTAATACTCGATGTCAGAAGTATCGCTGTCCGAACTCTCCATAGTCGTCTTACGAACGCGCTGAACTGTTCACAGTATCTCCTCCAGCTGCAAGCTACAATCGTCTGTATCGCCCATGACGTCACGCATGCTTCTCCCATGAGCCCTTTCGCGCCCATGGAATTCCGGGCTCATTTCCATAAATGTCGTCTACTTCAAGTTCTCTTTTCGTCGTGCCGTAGTCGTCAGCGCGTGCAATTATGTTGCAAATTTGAGCTGCATTTTACTCAAGGGTGATTTTGGAAGGGATAAACTGTCAAAGTCGCTGGACTTAGGTTTCCCTTTAATGGAGGGTTTGATGCTTTTCCTCCGACCGGTAGCACTTGTGAGTTGTAAGGCTTGACAGCATGGCAAACATTTGGCAATATGAAAACATTTTCACACATACATACACTAAAACATGGAACCATGCACATTTGGTAGTCGATAGATTCACCTTACCCATCATACGAGACAGGAGTAATATGTATACATGTAGTTATATACATCTGTGCATACACTGAAACACAGGAGTATATGTAGTATATACCTGGTATTTTGTAGATTCATACGAGACGCCTACACCATATCCCTGCTCTGGTCAGTTTCAATGCAGTAATGGCTGGCAGTGTATACCATGGTATGAACATTGTGATGGAAGCAGCGACTGCTATGATGGAAGTGACGAATGGTACTGTCGTAAGTAAAGGTTAAAAATATTGAAAACAAAGATTCACAATTAGTGCCGTACAAGAATAAACAAGTCAGCTTGCCATAATAGATCCAATCCATGCAACTAATCTCTTGAAGATTGTATCATTTATGCTTAGTGACGTGTATTGCCAATTCCACACAACCATTGACACAGAATAGAAATCAACATAAAAGATTGCTGTTCATGTTCACAAATCAAGGCCTGAGTGCCACAAAATAATTTTCGCCTCCCTTTAATGAAAGGTTTATGTCCTTTTTCCTCATAATTATTAGATTTCATATTTGTCTGCCCTTCCGCCCACCATGTCGATTCTGCACATCTCATACAGGTATATCGAAACATAGGAGTATTGAGTATACACTTTTGCATATATTGATAGACAGGAATATATTTGGTATGCACATGATATTTTGCAGATTCATATGAGACGACAACTCCAGGGTATCCCTGCCATGGACAGAATCAATGTAATAATGGCTGGCAGTGTTATCCATATTATGAACATTGTAATGGAAACAGCTACTGCTCCGATGGGAGTGATGAATGGTACTGTGGTAAGTGAAGATTCCAAGTATTGAAAGCAAAGATTCACATTCATCGGTGCAGAAGAATACACATCAGTCTGGTTGCCTAAAAGCATCCTTTCAGTTAAACTCTGAGAGAATGCATTATGTTATGCATGTTGTTGTGTATCGCCAATTCCACAAAACCTTCAACTCAGAGTGACAAGTAGCACAGCAAGAGATGTGTATTCATATTCTGACAGCAAGACCCGAATACTGCATAAGTTTCACCAGATTTTTAAAAAATGTATGATCCCCTTCATACTCATAAATATTATGCTTCAGACTTGTCTGCTTTCCAACCTACTTAAAAGTAAATTGCAAAGATATAACATATTATACAAAACCACAGAAGTATTATACTAAGTTCATATCTGCCATTTTGTAATTTCAACTTACCCAGCAACTACGCCATATCCCTGCTACGGTCAGCATCAATGCAGCAACGGCTGGCAGTGCTATCCTTATAATGAATATTGTAATGGAAACAGCTACTGCTACGATGGAAGTGACGAATGGTATTGTGGTAAGTACCCGGCAATATATTCTACGCAAAGCAAAGCAAATCAAAGAGTTAATTGTAATTCATTGCCATCTAGGAATTCTAAGTCAATTTTAAAGCCAATTTACAAATCATTTTGATTGGCTCGTATTATGGAGATGTCTTATATAACGGACATTGAATATATATCAAAGTAATGCAAGTAAGGAAAACGTGATTGTGCCAAATATGGTCTCATCAGTTAGCAAAACTGTTAACTGTTTTGACTCTTACACTCTTTTTGGCTTAGGTAGGGGGATAGACAGGGACCAAGATGAGTCAGAAAGAGGATTTCTATGTAGTGGAGAGCTTGATAAAATACAAATTTTTTAAATCATAAGAAGTGGCGGAAGTCTTAAAATGGACATACAATGGATAGACTTTACCTGCTTCATTTCATGATTACGTTCATGCCCATCAAGCATAAAAAATCCATCATTAAATCAGATCTAGATAGCCCGGAAGATAAAACAGCATAGCACAGCAGAAACAAAAAAATTTCACACTGAACATAAACAACAAATGTATCAGTTAACCAAAAATACTCCAATTTCCAACCAACTGACGTAGATGTCCCATACCAAATTTTAAACTACGGTACAAATATTAAACTCTTGCTTTTACCACTATACACTATTACTTCATGTCGTAATAGGGCTTGTTTGCAATTCTAAACCATGCCAGAACAATGGAACATGCATTGATTATGGGAGTGTCTACTACTACTGCATCTGTGAGGAAGGATTCCAGGAAGTAAATTGTGAAATTAGTAAGCTCAAGGAATGAAAAGCATAAAAAATCCATTGTTAAATTAGATCTAGATAGCCAGAAAGATAAAATGGCATAGCACAACAGAAACAACAAATTTCATACACAACACAAACACAAACAACAAATGTATCAATTGACTGAAAATGCACCAATATTCCAACCAATTGACGTATGTTGCACATCAAACTTTTTAAACACAAATATTCAGTGTTGCCGCCAGGACGCGCCCTTGCGACAATGTCCCCAAAACGGAACCTGTTGTCCCACACTCTATCGTACTTCGCCCTGGGCGCACTCGTGAGTCGACTGTGATAGGTGTAGTCTGCAAGCAGTATCTGTCACTGACGATGATCTTTATTTTGCATAATTATTTTGAGGCTTACACTTAAGTACTTTCAGAGCTAGCAATATGATTAAAAGTAATTAAAATGGTGCACTTGATATCATAATTTCCTTGACTGTAGTCTGTCTGAGCTCTGATTTGCGACAGATATGGTATACTGTTTCAATTGCCTGAAATTCAAGCATAGTGACGTGGTCCCGGTAACTTGAATTTTGTTCAGTTAAACTAATGTGTTACGAAATAATGCAAAATTTGATTGACAACTGCTTGTTGTCCCCAAAATGTACAAAATGTCCCCAAAAATAAATGGTAGTGGGACACAGTGTCCCCTGATCTAAAATTCCTGGCCGCAACACTGAATATTAAACTCTTTCTTTTACCACTGCTCAATATTACTTCATGTCATAACAGGGTCTGCTTGCACTTCTAACCCATGCTACAATAATGGAACATGCAACGATTATGGGACTGGCTACTACTGCATCTGTGAGGAAGGATTCCGAGGACAGTATTGTGAAGTTGGTAAGCCTAAGAATTGTTCTTAAAAGTATATGTACAACGATTGACAGTAATCACTTTCTAATTGATTGGTATTACAAGTAAAATGAGATTTAATAAACAATTGTGCTAATCTAATGGACAGCAGAGGTAGTGATATCCAACTAATTGTCACTTTTCACATTTGGGACGTCAGTTAACACTTCGTTCCACATACTACCATGTGATTTCCTGACATGGACAAAAATGTGTAGTGTCATTCTCTTTATATCTGGTGCCACCACAAAGATTTCTGAAAGCCTCATAAATAACTGTATCAAAGAAAATTGGCCAATTTAATGCAAGGGAAGAACGAGGTATAAGAATAGTCAAGATGTAAAGAAATTAATTTTTCTAAAAAGAATTTAGCATGATTCTGAGACAAAATGCAGCAAAATCATTTTGAACGCTTGTAACTAATTAAATCCTTGAGTGCTGTAATTTTTTCCCGCCAAAATTTTAGTGCCATATTTTACCAATTCTTATGAATTTTCTGTAATTTTTTTGATAATTTTGGACTAAATGGACATCACATTTCATTGGCTACAGTTTTTCTCAAAATTTTGGCAAAAGCTGGAAAAAATTGGCTTTTTTTTTTTATAAAGGGGACAAAAATAGACTTTGGTGCTCAAAGGGTTAAAAAATTCACACGCAAGCAGGAATGTGACTACACCACTGCACGCCGTCAGATGTACACGTAATTGGGGGAAACTAAAACCTTTCTGTTTTCATGATTATGGACGCTTGATTGGCATTTCTTTACAATATCATGTCATACCTTCTCTAAAATGTAACTTTAACCTGTTCACCAGATTTCAGGCATTGCCTACCAAGACCTTGGTATTGTTATGACGGAAACTGTATCAAATATTCCAAGGTATGCGACAATATCCCCGACTGTGCAGATTTCAGCGATGAAATGAACTGCAGTAAGTATAAAAAGTGAAACGTCTTGTAATTTCAAGTAATTGGATGAACTACAGAATTAAAGAGAAAGACAGTTCACAAAAAAGCTACGATTTTACGATGTTGAACATAAAGAATCCAAGCCTTTAATAGAATGATAAATAGACACGTACATGTAAAGAGATATTGATGAACATATACCGGTACATACATGCATACATACCGGACATAATCATGCATTGCATGTACATACGTATTTTTACCAATGCAAGGATTAGGTTGGACATGTGTTTTAAATATTCCACAAACAGTTTTGAAAAAGTGAAACACTTGATTTTCATATATTCTGCAGCTACTTGTGCACAAGGGTTAAGGCCATGCGGTCAAAGTTCATATGAGTGTATACCTGAGGATTTTTTCTGCGATGGGCATATTGATTGCTTTACGAATAATGCATATGGATACGACGAGGCAGACTGCGGTAAGTACCAAGCTATGAAGTGAAAATGAAAATAAACACAGAGTATGAATTAGTGATTTGCACTGGCTTCCAGTTACATACTTTTGTTCCGGGTTCCCATCTTCAGTAGAAGAAATGGGTAGCTGCTGCAACTTGCATTGCTGTTTGCCCTGGGGAAATTATTTCATGTCAACATTTTGAATACTCTCCTATTTTGAATATTCCCTAGATACCGTAAAAACCCAATCAATTCGACCAGAAAAAAATAATTACGATTTGAAAAATGTCGAATTAATAGGAAATTAAAACTGCCGAAATAATTTAGTGGTCGAATTAATTGGAACGACGAGGATGAAATTTACGCGAGACATGTTTGCCATGTTGAGACTGCTTCAAAGCATGGACTGAAATTTTGTGAGGTCGACAAATTAGGTATTAAAAAAACCTCAAACACACATGGGTGTCACATCAAAATCAAAGTGGCCGCGATCACAGACGGAGCGATCTGCGACACTGCCACCGGCCGCTCGACGGACGATGCGTAAGTTGACATCGTGTGCCAGCCCTTGAAAATATACTGTAACTCTCTGACAGGCAGATGAGATAGTCTAATGGCGTTTGATGCATTGAAAGTTTGTAAAAATAATAAAAAATGACATCACCGATCATAAGAAACGTGGTGTTGAAGATAATAGTTTTTAAGAGAAGACTATGACGACCATATTTCTGTAAGTATTGTCTAACTTTGGAAAACCAACATCTGAAGATTTACTTCAACCAACACTTTTGGATTTGTTCTACTCTTATTATAAGATTAATCGAATTTCTGGAAAGTAGGTGTACATTTTCGATTTCTGTGTATCGTCTATACCGAAGTCATATCCGAAAGAGTATAATCAGTTCGCGACAGCGTAAACCTCTCTCTCTCCCTCTCTCTCTCCGGCATTTCGATGTTTTATATTGTCGACATTTATCTGAAGTTTCAGGTCATTGCTCAATGCAAGTAGTTGATGTCAATTTTCCGTATCGGGCATGGTCTCTATCGTCACTCTAATCGTTAGTTTTTTCCTGTTATATTCGATATCGGACTCAAAACACAACGTGAACAACGCTGATAATATATTGCATCTTTCGTATCGAAAACCGGTAAAGTTCGTAACTGGTGACATGTCACGGCCTGGAGAAAGTTCATCACCATCGATCGAATGTCCGTGACGTTTTTGCTTCCAAATAGACATATTGAAATGCACAGGGAACTTCGCGGTATGGCAATTATATGAATTTTACCGTGTAGAAAGTCTGTGACTTTAAACTGGCCGTACAACCAACAATAAACATGGCGGAGCAATGATACCGACTTCAGAGACTTCGATTTTTTTTTTTCATTGCGACCGCTGGTGAGAGCGAGTCGTCGAATTTTCTTCCACTGGCTATTTGGCTTTGAATTTTCAATTGCCATCATGTGCTAAGTTAAAGCTAAAAACAAGACGGGCGTTCTCTGTAAATCAATAAGCCTCTTGAATATGAAAAAATCGGACATCTGAACCTCAACAGGCAGTTTGAAATTGCTCTCCGAATCAGGACAGGGTCATCGGTGAGGCCGTATTTCACGTAGTAGCTATGGAAACCAACAGCTCGTTTGTTGTAAGAAAGCATGCGATGTACGTCTCATGCTCCCTTGGGCCGTGGACTTTCGCCGTAACGCCTCTACAGACTACACCGTCTTTTACCTAACCATGCTAACAGTCACACGATAGTTCAGTAACATGTCTTCATTAATCTACCGATCATCGACCGTCGAACACTTCAAAAACAATGGTCGCTGTCACTGATTCAAGGACGTTCACAAGAATAGTATCAGTAAGTGGCGCTCAGAATTATTTTTACTGGTTTTGAGAACTTCTAAAATAACTTGTAATCTGTATATCTTTGCACATCGAACCGATATTGTATACCTATCACCGTCGAAGTTTATGTCTTTCACTGTAGAGTTCTTTTTATCCAAACACATATCCAGAAGAGTCCCACAGAACAGTCAAATGAAATGATAATTGCTTCAAACGAATGAAATTGGACGAAAGAATGAAAATCAACAGCACATCCTGGACGTGATTTATAACAATAGCGCTTGTGAATAGGACTATTCTATTTGAGTAACGGGGACGGAAAGCACAGAACTGTAAAAGTACTGGAAAAACGTGCCGTTTTTCTCGCAATTTTAGCAACTGTAAGGGCCCTTTATTCTTTGCTAATACCTTTCCATAATTGAATTACGGTAAACTAGGTTTAGGGCTTATACACACAGTGTACACTGATGTACTGAACTTAAAAAAGTACTCTGCTGGGAACGAGCAGGGGTTTACACTCTAATGGGCCCAGTAAAACAATGGTCATGTCCATGGGTTCAAGGACGTTCACGGGGAGACACGATATGACAAAGAGTGCAGTGTCGTATTGCTTAGACTAGTTTTAAGAACATATATATCTGGTCATCGTTGTACTGCTACCTGTGAATCGAAATGACAAGTGTAGGCCTATAGCTTCGAAATTTTATGGGAGAGACACCACGACTGAGACCGACAGTAGCACAACAAACTATTCCGAATTGTGTGTCCGTGTTTTATACGGTGACAGACATCTCTGTAGGTGATTCTGGTTTCTCAATCGAATCAAAAGTCCGACATTGACAAAATTGACATAAAATATGTCCGAAAAGTTATGTTTTATTCAACTAACTGGTTCATCTCCCTTAATATCCCCTAAGTTACATGTAAACAGTCCGGAAAGACTGACATCGATGTCTCCAGGGCACCCATGCATACAGTATGGCCGTACGTGTTCAAATATTTCTTCATCGTTTTGCAAAATATCTCGTCAACCGGGCGCATGGGCAACGTCTTTTTACGTTGGTCAAAACTAATGACACTACAGGTCAGGATATAACATCGGTCAAAGTAAGATTGAATATGGAAGACGAAAATGCTTTCATCGATTGACAAAAATGAGAAGGAACGAGTCAGTAAATACCGAACCATAAAGGGAGATCGAGACTGCCATCCCCCCATGATCAATCAACTGGAAACAAAATATATATTTCGATCGACAGACTTACACAACCAGAGACAGCATTTTATTCAGCTTTAAAATAGTCACCGCCTTTCCTATAATAACACCCCGTTTGCGTTTCGATCTACTCTGCTCTGTCCCCAATCGGTATATGGCCGTCCGGGTTTCGCCTGCCGTACTGACTGATTCATGGATATTTCTTCAGCTATTTTTTCATCGTTTCACATAAGATACAACCTCTCTTTTGGTGCACAAGGCAAATCAACGTTTAGAAGGAAAGTCACAGGAGGTTAGGATATTATATAGGTGAAATTAGAATGGAATATTGAAGATAAAGACTTTTATCGGTCGACAAAAATTGCCATAAACCGAGAATTGAGATTGTCTATGATTTATTAATTGGGAACAAAAATATTCGATTGAGTCATTAAAACAACCAGAAAGAGCATTTTCTTCAGCTTGAAAAAATAAGTTGTCGTCTTACTGTTTCCTTGACACTGTCCCCATTTGCGTTTGAAAATAATAGTCTGTTCCCAGGCGGTAAGAACGCACTGCGCGGCGGCGGCGGCCGTACTTACAGACATGTAACATCGATTTTTCCTCAGCAATTTTTTTCAGCGTTCGCAAAAGATTTCGCAAACTCGTCCTTTTAGTGCACGGGGCACATCTGTCTATGTGTTTTAGGAACAAGCAACATGTGGTTTAGAACATAATATCTGTCAAATTAGGAAGGGATATTGATTCACACACAGAAAGAGTCTGTAAACTTCAATCGACACGGGATGGTAAGAATTCGGAAAAGACGATGAGAAAGGGAGAAAGTAGGTAATTTATTCTGACAAAGATTTCGCAAACTCGTCCTTTCAGTGCACGGGGCACATCTGTCTATTTGTTTTAGGAACAAGCAACATGTGGTTTAGAACATAATATCTGTCAAATTGGGAAGGGATATTGATTCACACACAGAAAGTGTCTGTAAATTTCAATCGACACGGGATGGTAAGAATTCGGAAAAGACGATGAGAAAGGGAGAAAGTAGGTAATTTATTCTGACTTTCTTCGATATTAAGGTGAGAAAATAGTGACAAAACCAGAGACTTGAGGGTTGGTACTTCACACACGCTGAAACTTCACGCACGTTTCGAAAGGGGCGACAGGGATCCAGCTCATTAAATCACTGAGGTTTCCAACTCAGCGAAAATAATCATGTGACCCAATGAAAACCAATCTGAAAGCCGTTTACAAAGCCCTTTGTAGTTCTCATTTCTGCCTTTTTGTCTGACCCTAGCTGCAAAATTGTAGCTCTACGGTGAGGCGGTCGGTGAGTTTTGGTTTTTGCGACCTCGCTCACCAGTAGAGCTACAATGCCGAAGGCCCTGTAGCATACAAAATAAGCACGCTGCACATGGCATGGCATTTTGATGTAAAATCCCATATATTTACTGCATTTGATCATACTGATTTATCACTACTGAAGATTAAACACTATACTACACTAACCTTGTCGTGTATGGGGTTTGGTATTTGTTCAAATACGTCGATCGCATTCCAAAAACATTTCTTGGAGCCTCCATTACCAACTTCCGGTAATGGCGGCTCCCAGAAACACGCTCAATGTTTATGGAACGCGATCGACGTGTCTGCGCTAATACCAAACCCCATAAACGACAAGGTTAGTGTAGTATAGTGTTTAGTCTTCAGTAGTGATAAATCAGTACGACCAAATGCAGTAAATATGTGGGATTTTACATGAAAATGCCGCGTCATGTGCGGCGCGCTTATTTTGTATCCTACAGGGCCTTCGGCATTGTAGCTCTACTGGTGAGCGAGGTCGCAAAAACCAAAACTCACCGACCGCCTCACCGTAGCGCTACAATTTTGCAGCTATGTCTGACCCGTGGTTCGTCATATTCGTAACGGTGGTTTTCGATGTCTTGAAATATCGTTCATTCACCAACTGAAGGAAGTTTTTGAAGGGTATGTAATTCGGTCGAATTAATAGGGATTGAGAAAGTCCCAGTTTCCGTCGGTGGTCGAATTGAAAGGGGCCAAATAAAATTATGTTTTGTGAAAAAAATAGGTTGGTCGAATTAATATAGGGTGGTCGAATTGATCGGGTTTTTACGGTAATGTCGCAAAGTCGTTCTTCTCGGAACTGACTCGCAGATTCTTTGATGTTCTTGGCTTTTCACATTAACATCATGTACTTTTGTTAATCAATGCAAAGTCATTTGTGTAAATATTCAAGCATAAGTGCAGTTGATGTGCATCATTTAATACATGTTGATCAAGGTCTTGCTTCAGTTTCTGTTTAAATTGCTCGATGCAATAAAAGATGAAATATAGCAATGATACCAAATAATGTAGCTGCAATCATTTCATAGTTGGTTGCACGAGATCTGCTACACTCCAATAACAGGTGTTTTTGTCCATACCTGTCGTAGAATAGAGAATTTCCAAATTGGTTATTAACGGTAATAAAAACCTAAAAAAATGACAGATATTTTTAGTTCATATTTGGTTTTATATATAAATACCAAAAAGAGCTTATATGATGAGTCTAAGTGGCGTCTGTATATTTGTGGGTATGTGCAGATGTATGTCCGTCACACACAAAGGCTCCCATACCGCCAAAGCTACCGTCTCAGTATTTGGTGTACAGGTAGATGTAGGGGTTGAGATGTGAATTTGTTCAAATGAACACATCAGTGTCAAAAATGTGCAAATGAGGTAAGAAAAAACGAATTTCTGAAACAGGCTTGAAACAATCTTACTCCACTGACTTGAGTCATTTCCTGTCATTGTTTATGAACTGTTACATATTAACAGACCTGCTCAAACCGTAGACAGTAGAGGGGAGGAAGACCGTCAGTAGAGGGGAGGAAGACCGTCTATGGTCAAACTAGGGGGGGGGGGGCTAGCTGCCTTTCTGCTATGCATGTTGCTAAAGTTGACCTCCAGTACCTTAAGTTGCAGACCTTAATTACTTTTGTCATTCTTGTTTTTCTGGTTTAAATATTTCTTGTTTTTTTTCTGGTTGTACTGTGCAGAAATCATTGTCATAACATCAACGTAGAATTTTCCTGCACTGAACAGATAGAAACAACATTTATTGTTGATCTTTGGTACCCATACTGGTATGTACCAATTCTGATCAAATTTGAGCGACACCGTATAATTGCGGTATTTTTATAATAGTCGCACAAATAGAGTTTGCTTTTACTGTGATGCAAATAAAATTGAAGATGAATGCCATTTTTGTCTGATTTGTCGATTGTACAATGAATACAGAATCAAACTCATCCGTCGTTGGATAAGTTCAATTTCTTATTTCATTGAAACACACATGTGCTTATCAAAGTCTGTGTTTTATTCAGTGGTCAAGTGAGTTAAAGGGACAAAGTCGCCCATTTTTCATTAATTTTGTTTGATACGAGATGCTACTTATATTGTTTGACATGTTGAAAGATACTGAATGAATGGGTGACCATGCATATATTTGACCCTGGTTTTAGATACGATACATGAAACCATTGCAAAAACGAATTAATGGTCATGACCATTAATTCATTGTCACACTGGTTTCATTTAATTTGTCTAAAACCGGGATCGAATATTTGCATGGTCACCAATTCATTCAGTATCTTTCAACATGTCAAACAATATAAGTAGTATCTCGTATCAAACAAAATTAATGAAAAATGGGCGACTTTGTCCCTTTAAAGGGGAAGTTCACCAAGGATGATTTTTACATATGTGGTAGCTCTGTGGTCATTTACCCAGGGAAAACTATTTTCACCATTTATAACTCGCAGGATTTTAACAAAAAACGATAAAATAGTACAGGAAGTTGCCCATGTAATTTGAATCATGGGAAAAAAGCTCCAAACTTGGAGCTTGCATAATATGATATGGAAGGGACCATCTTCGGACACGTATTGCCTACACATTGTCCACTCACAGTAACACAGTAGTAAACAGCAACACAAAATCTGACAGTGGAAAGTTTATTATAAGTGATTCATTGTTTATACAAGGATACTCAGTATAAACAAAAATTATGTAAATACGCACAGCCTGGTTTAAGCATGGGTGAGTGGACAATGCCATACCCATGGGAAAATGGTCCCTTCCATATCACATTATGCAAGCTGCAAGCTTGGCGCTTTTTCCCATGATTCAAATTACATGGGCAACTTCCTGTACTATTGCTATCGTTTTTTTGTAAAAAATCTTGCAAGTTATAAATGGTGAAAATAGCTTTTCCGGGGTAAGTGACCACAAAGCTAGCACATATGTAAAAATCATCCTTGGTGAACTTCCCCTTTAAATACTCAATCTGATGTGACAGTTGTGTGCTTTTGTGAAATAATATACTGTAATGTATGCAAATTCAATGCCTTTCGAGATATAACTATTTTGTTATGAGTATATATTTGGGCAGGTTGTTGTATCTGTTTGTTACAAAAACCTCAACTAACACCCAAAAGTATCCTCGTTCCTTACAATGGTTGATAAATCCCGCAATTTGAAATTACCGAGGAAGGTTCAAAGTACCTGGCCATGGCTACAAGGTGTCACAATAGTATCTCTTAGCCTTGTATTAATATCTTGTATCCCCTTATCATCAGTCATCAGTCACAGAGATGTGACATAATGTAAATAATTTATTATATTTAATTCTTGGTTTTTTACAGAGGTATGCCTCTCGTACCAAGAGATTTGTGACAATGGTGAAACATGTTTAGAAACATACATGATATGTAATAACGAAGTGGATTGTGCCGACGGGACGGATGAACTGAACTGCGGTATGTTTTGAACTCAAAATCAATATCAGACCTGTAAATTATATAATATGAATAGAGCTTTATGTGACCTGAAAGCAATGGATACGCTGCAGATATAGTGTTAACATGATTGCGCTGATCACAATTCCAGATTTGTTACTAAATATAGTTGCACGCACACGACATCGGACAAAATTCAGACAAAATTTATTGTTGCATTTTTCAAAGATCAGTTTGTTGTCTGATGGGCATTTCGGAGACAGTTACTCATAGGCTGCAACTTGTATTCTGAAAACACTTTGAGTCAGCGACAGCAAATTGATTCGTGCAGATAACGAAATTTGCTGTCGCAGTGTTCCAAGTCATGCTACATGAACATCAATCACGTGTTATATTATTCTGACTGTTTTTATTTTGGCTGGCTCTTAGGAAGAACTATGAAGATGAACAAGTTGTGTCATTTGAATTTGTCAGAAAGTCTAGCAAGACAAAAATGTCCCTAGCTATTTTATGTGCACGTCTTATTTGCAGAACCCTGTGTTGAAGTCTTATAATTTACCTGTTAAAGGTATACAGTCATCTGTAATCTAAATATGCCCAAAGTGGCATTCCTTGGTATTCAAAATGCCCACGTGAGGGCGCTGTTTTTAAAAAGCGGCCACCCGCTTAAATCTGTGATTGGTTAGATTTGCTCTTTCCATGGTAACTGTGGCAAAATTGGAACAGGTGACAGTATACCTTTAAGACTTCTTTGTTGACACAACTTAGAAACACTTGAAATAAATACTTAGATAAATACTAATCTGGCATAACATTTGCAATTTTGCAGACTATGTCTCTCTACGTCCTCAACCTGACATAAGTACGATTGAAGGCAGCGCCGTGGAATTTTCATGGGAATTCATAGGCCATCCACCAAGAATGTCATCCATCATCATTTCGAGAGAATCCTCACGGAGAGCAGTGGATGTAAGATATATCTCAGCTGGATATTACATTGTGGATGACGGCAAAGATGATCACTTTCCCCCAACACCAAGGTACTTTGTAAACTGGAATAACCAGACAAACGTATTCACCCTGAAGATCGATCCTGTTCTGATGGTGGATGAAGCTTTTTGGCACATCAATACTACCATTGGAAGCATTCCTTTACATGGGGTTGCTCACTTAACAGTTATTGGTAAACATTAAATTTTGTACTTTGATAAGACTGTCAACACACACACACACACACACACACACATACACCGATGTACACATAAAATTCCCTTTCCTGACAAAATGTCATCTCTGTTTGTACTTTGCACAGCATTGCTATTGAAAGGTATAGTGATTTCAGTGGAGTTATTGCAGAGTTATGAAGTTACAGGTATTCCTATCAAGGGGTTTATCACCATTCTGTGATCATGATTTGTTTTTATAAATACATGTACATACGTACAGTATACAGATGTGCGTGTAGGAAATAATTATTTCAAGAGCTTTGAAATTTGTCACCTTCAGGAAAAGATGCATTATATTCATACTTAATGGTTGGTAGTACAATGAGACAATTAATGTGCTCTGAAGGTGACAGTTATTTGATAACATAATATTCTTATTGATGTGAGTATTTGTGGACACACACACACACACACACACACATATATATATATATATATATATATATATATATATATATATTATATATATATATATATATATATATATATATATATATATATATATATATATATATATATATGGCTCCTTCTAAGAATTTGATCTTTTACTCCAGATCGTACGTGCTATCCAAGAAATCCATGCATGTACAATGGCACATGTGAAGATGTAAATGCAGATACCTTCTCTTGTACTTGTCAGCCTGGATATAGAGGAGACCGGTGCGAAATAAGTAAGTGATGGATATGGGCATTTACACAATTATTTATTTGACACATCAACTTTAAAAAGTAATGAGTGTTTTAATGGCTGCATTGCCTCTGTCAACAATCAAATCACAGAATGGTATACATTGCTTGATCTTCTGTAAAATCTAAATGTTTTGAGTAACGGAGAAAACAGCATATAAATATTGTTTGTTTACTCTCTTGGACTAGTAAGTAGTATGTAATTTTGATATCGCACCTACAAATCTCATTTTCAACTTCTTTTTGTCATAAAAGCATTAACAGTTGTGTGTTTATATTATGTACTTCCAAACAAGGTCCACCAACATTCGGTATGGCATACACTGTGACGTCATTGCAGTTCACACCAGCTCTGAGCGATAGACAGTCACCAGAGTTCATAGTTCTGGAGACACAAATAAAGGCCGTGGTATGTTTTCTTTACACACAATCAAATAAACAATATCTATTCCACGCTAGCAATTTTCATCTTCTACTGCCCTCTGATGATGCACACCACTTTAAATGAGAAAAACTGTCAAGTTTGTGGCGAAACTATGAAATACTGAACTTGGAAGGCCATAACACTCTTAAAGTAGATTATATACACCTGTGGCGCTCAGATAAAGAACACCAAAACAAGTAGTCAGGTTTATGGAACACTATATATTATAACTCCTGTGGTCATTTGCAACTTGGGGTCACAGGGCTCCCGCTACCTATTCGCCAATTCGCCAAATGCGAAAGAAAGTTAAAAATGGCTACAAAAATTCCTGTTTGGCTAATGTAGTGGCTATTGAATTCTTAGACCTCCTCAACAGAAAACTACACCTAACAACAAAATGTTGTAAGATGTTGAAACAGTTTACCCTCCTTCCTATAAAGTTGCAATGTATTGAAACAGTTTAATCTCCTTTCTACAAAGTTACAAATTCCCTGGTACAAAACAAACACTGTTGCTGTTCGATACTACAATACATCATGAACATAAGGTCCATGAATACACTGAGGCCTGCTTTGCCTCTGTGAGTCCTGGGTCGTCCTTGAGTCTAACAAAAGTTTTACCTACTTTGCTGTATCAAAATTTGGCCTGCAACTACTCAGTTTGATAGTAAAAACCATAATTTCAAAGGAAACTTTCACAAACGGAGCCATAATACAAAAGAAAAGGAGAAAAACTGAGGTTTTCTGAAAGGTCAAGTCTGGGTCATCTCATCATGTGATGTCATGCATGAAAACCCCCTAATTACACAATTATGGTTCACAAGAAACCACCTAGGGTGGTCCAATAGGTGAAAGGTAATTTTGCTGCCTTAGGCATTCAGCTTGACTGACTCCCATTCGGCATACTTTCAAACTGCTATAACTTATACAAGAAATTATGTGATTCTGAATGATTTTAATATTTTTGTAGATTCCACCAGTTTAATAATCTAGAAGTGCACATCACCAGACATTTCTTGATGATATCAAAATATCAAATGAAAATATATCTGGGCTAAAATGTTATCATAATCATTAAAACAATGAATGCCCTCAAACAGTGATATCGTTGTGTCTTGTTTTACAAGAGTTTTGTTTGGCCCAGCCCTTTTTGTCTCAAGAAAAGTACTTATACTCAAGATGCTATTTCAGCCTGCTTGATCACAACTATGATACACAAGTAAAACTGTGCCCTTAAATACCACAATAATCGTATCTACACTGCCATTGTGCTATACCATAAATGCTGTCTTCTGCATGGAAAATTGTTTTACTTGTGTGGCTCAAACATTTAGGTTATGGAAGACTGCATAAATTTGCCACAAGAGAAGCCTGTAACTTATGACAAGCTATCATACTGTGAATACTAACTGAATGTGGCAGAAATATTCAATCTGTACCTCTTGTAATATACACTTAACAATGCTACAAGATTTTAGAATTCAATTGCTACCTAATTTTATTTCTGGTGTTTAAAGTTTACCACCAAAAATGAGAAAGGATTTCTATCCCTGAAATGTCATAAAAACACAGATTATAAATGCAAAAACTAAAGACATATTTCGTTGATGTAAAAACCATCATGAACATCATACAAAACATCTTGATTTGTAAAATTAGGGACTCCTGAATGACGAGGAAGCTGTTGCCACACTTGAGATCATAAACTGGCTAAAAGTTACTCAAAATGGCTGAAAGATTTTTGATTTGGCTAATGAGTTGGCTAATCATTTTGGTGACTTAGCGGGAGCCCTGGGTCTCCTTTCAGCCTACCTCCATAGTCAAACCTAGCCTAATGTATTGAGTACTTCAAACCTGAATTCAATACTAGTATACTAATACAAGTTAGAAACACATCCCTCTGCGGAATCATTGAAAGAAAAGAGTTCCCTGTATAGATTGACTGAATTACTGACGCTTGTCCAGCGGAATATTTTGTAGGTTGTTTGCATAATTGCACAGATAACTTTTGCTTCGTACGTCCATTCTCTGTCTGTCACTGACAACATTAATCCCTTGTTTGAATTGTTTTCTTTGTCCAGATGATGCAAATTTATGCCAACTCAGGTATACAGAGCGTTCAAGTGGACGGATTTCAGTAAGTTGATGTACAGCAGCTATGAATTTGAGCTGAATTGCCACGACACAACCATTATTTAATTTAAATGTAATGTTGTGTATGTGTTGGTGAAAATTCCGTGTGTGTGGGTCTCTCAATATGGCGTACATGTATGTATATATATATGCATGCATCTTTGCATGTACATGTATGTACTGTATGCACCTGTGTGTACCTATGTATGTAATATTAATATTTGTACATATTATTTCAGAGATGGCGCTTGATTTTTGAGAAATATTGCTCTTTTGCGGAAGATTCAAATTGTACAAGCCCTCAGTATTTCTTGTTTCCTTCATGTCCTTAACCTAATTACCTATCTTCATTTTGATTATTGATCGCAGACAAATTTATTAACAGGCCAGAGCTCCCTGGCAGTGGAGCCCCTATTTGTTTTTCTGGGTTTTATCCTTCCTCTCCTTCTTCCACCAATTATTTTTCAATTTTGAATGGAAAACCCTACATGTAAGCTACTTAAACTTCACAAAGGGCACAATGGCCTGTGAGATCCCATGCACCTAATCCTTGAAATTTTGGCTTGTCTTGTTACCTGAAACCATATCGGTTTTTGTGAAAACCTATGATACCCATAAAATTAATATCTAAAATTTGTCTTCTCCTTAACTTATGCACTATTTGAAATTTAATTTTGTATGTATCAACACAAGGCAGAGTATTTGAAAGTTTTGTAAAGGCCTATCAATCAGTCATATAGTTTTGTGGCCATAATAGTCATTTGCATAAACTTTTACATATATTGACCAATGACAATTCTATTTACTCAACAGAAATGGAAGTGTCATCTGTAAGAACACGCTGTTTTTCCAGCCTGACGCCCATGTCAATGCAACAGATGTTCTGAATGTCATGGAAAATGAAATAGATGATACATTTCACAACGAAGGATGGGTTGTCGACCGAAACAGCGTAGCTGTTGTAAAATCAGGTAAGAGACTATATGACACCCTTCCATTTCTGTTTGCTTCCGTTATCATAGTATGCACCTTGAAAGTGAAAGACTTTAACTGTTCCTGAAACTTTCCTCCATGAAACTTTCAACCATTCTCTTACCAAACCAAAAATAAAACAGGGATCACTGTGCAAATGTTGATACTAAAGAAACAAATTACCTAACATTTACCTACATTTGAATTCAAAATGGCAACTATCCCTGGATAACTTTATGGCGAAAAATACATTTTTCGATTTTTGAACTAGGACAGTGAACATTTTTTTACTCCAAGAACTTTAAGATAAGCCCTACAAGTAATTGGATAGAAAAGAATTGTAACAATTTGAGAGTCCTGAGATCTGTCCCCGAGGCGCATTCTACCTTATGAGCTCTATGCATGATGTCAACATCTACGAGGCAAACTATCAACACAAAGCATTTGAAAATTCTTATTTTAAGGGCAGATATTTGTAGATTCTGAGAATATTTTCAGTATTTCTATTCTAAAATACAAATACATTTTTTTATTCTGCTTCATGTAGCAGTATTTTGCCTTTTGCATTCTGTGTTTTGCAAATTTTATGTAGCAGATCTGGACAGAATGCATTTATAATATGCAACATTATCATTAAAGGTATACTGTCACCTGTTCCAATTTTGCCACAGTTACTATGGAAAGAGAAAATCTAACCAATCACAGATTTAAATGGTTGGCTGCTTTTTAAAAACAACACCCTAACACGGGCATTTTGAATACAAAGGAACGCCCCTTTGACCATATATGGGCATATTTAGATTACAGGTGACTGTGTACCTTTAAGGCAGAATGTGCCCCAGAGACAGATATTTGGACTCAACTTTTCAAAGTACTTTTCTGATCTGCCACTTGTGTGGACTCGCTTTTAAACTCTTGGAGTAAACCAAAGTTTTACCATCACATTTTTATGAAATTCGAAAATGTAATGTTTTCCCATAGAGTTTACATAGAGATGGTGACAGTTTTGAACATAAAATATTGATAAATTTGAGGTAAGTTGTTTCTGTGGTATCAAAATTTGCAAGATTGCCCCAAGATTTTTATTATTACTTTTTAAAGAGAGTTGTTGAAAGTTTTGCTGAGAAAAGTTTGAAAAAAAAAACATGGCAAAAGTTGAAGTGTTTCAATTTCGAAGCATGTACTACCTTGAAACCAACACGACTCAAGGTTACAGAGAGCTGCCACTGAACAGTCTGTACCGGGTATTTGTCCTCAACCTCAATAAACAGACTGTATTTCAGTCCATATTCACAGCCCCTAAAAAACAAACTTAAACGTTTGCAGGCAATATGTGCATAGCATTTACCAGGGATCAACTGTCTCGTTGTAAACAAAATTTTTCCCATATTGCAAATTAGATAATAAAAAATATTCAAAATATGTGATTTGAAGAATGTTTTATTTCAGAGATGACATGTAGCCGCGAAATGACCATTCATGTTGGAGAGACAGCAACTATTGATGCATTTGCGACTCCTTGCCAAACCAACGAGATGTGTAACATCACCGTCAGGAACGGTGATGGAAGGAACGTCATGCTCCATTTTGCTGTGCTTGATGTTCAAGGCCCCGTGTCTATCATGGAGCATGGCAGAAGGTTGGGAGTACTTACTGGAAGAACGAATGATGAAGTGTTCATGTCAAGTGGAAGTGACCTATATGTTGTATATGCTTGCTCCGCCCTCGGTGGCATCCAGACCGGTTTCATAGCAAATGCCTATGCCGTTTCCCCAGGTAAAGTTAAAAGCTTAAAATAATGATGGAGTTAAATTGGTACAGTTTTGTTTCAAACTCTAGTTCGTTCGCCAGAAATACTTGGTTTGCATAAGAAAGAGATGCTTGACTTTCTTTTACTCTTGCAAACATGAAAGGAGCAATACTGGTCTGATACGCTACGATATACATGTATGGTATTTAAATTTATTAGAATTTGAAATCAACACATAAACCCATCGCTGTTCATTGCACATGGTGTGTCGGATTTTGTAGCTTAATTTGAGTTATTGTTGGGAAGTTACTTTGTTCTTTTTTCAGTAAAAATATGAGTAGAATAATCCTCTGTCAACTTTGAGATGATACAATGTAGCAAACAGTGACAAGGTTTAGCTGGAGATGATACAATGTAGCAAACAGTGACAAGGTTTAGCTGGAGATGATACAATGTAGCAAACAGTGACAAGGTTTGGAGATGATACAATGTAGCAAACAGTGACAATGTTTAGCTGGAGATAATACAATGTAGCAAACAGTGACAAGGTTTAGCTGGAGATGATACAATGTAGCAAACAGTGACAAGATTTAGCTGGTAGTGATGTTTTGAGTTTATTCATGAAAAAGATTGTAAATTATCATGTGCAGGACTGAAAGAGATACAGTGGTCTTGGGAGCATGTGTCGCTCATTTGTCTCTATTCATCATTTCAACTTCTCATTTCATTTGCACTTGCAGATTCCATAGATTCATTCATCCTTGTGGCCGACGATTCTCCTGCCATTTCCCGTGTATACCTTGGTGCGCCAGTGCCTGTGAGGGACACTTTGGTGAATGCCAGTGCAGCATACAGTGCAAACGTGACTCTCAGTTTGCCAGCAGGGATAGCATTAGATAATGACTTTAGCATGGTGTACTGGAGTGATTTGAGGGCTGCTCATATTGCCAGAATGTCACTCACTTTCAATGACATCGACATAATAGCCCATGATGTTCTAGGTATGACCTTTCTTTCCCTCAGACACAGCCTTCAAACAACACGTGCACACAAAATAGCGCGGATCCCAAACGACATCACTGTTCTCTCTCATTAATATGCATATTAAATAAATACATTTTTGTCTGCATTTTCCACATATATGACAAAAATAAAACCTGCAATTGTTACAAGGGCTACTTAAATTCACACTAATTTGTATAAATTTATGGCTCAGGCTACAAGCTGCAACAACAGCCGTGCATTCAACAACAAAATTTGTCTGAATTTTAGGCAGCACTGTCCGAAGTCGTGCACGTACAGCTACATGTATATTTAGTAACAAACCTGAAATCGTGGTCAACGCTATTACAGTGTCAAAGAAATTTCCCATTTTTTGTTCAAATACATTTATACTAGAAATGACATTTATAATCCCATGATGTATTGTCACTATGAAACTTGCTTTCTAACATAGATTTGTTCAACTGACTACCTAACTGTGACCATAGATCTGTGAATGATAATCTCCTTGTATCGCATGATTTTCTCGATAACTGGGATCGAATGCACCGTTATTCTGATGTATGTATGTCACTGTATCTCCCATTAACAGAAGCAAGGAGTGTTGTAGTTGACCCAATATCAAGACTTCTATTCTGGCTTGATGCTAACCGGAAGACCTTGGAGGTAGCTTCCCTTGATGATCCGGCAAACACACGTACTCTTTTGATGCAAAGGAGTGACATATCGGATCCAAGAAATTTGGTCGTTGATCCAATCAATGGGTAAGGGCAAGTGATATACTTAAAGGTCTGGTGAAATCAACCTGTTCTGTTTATTGACATAGCTTCCATAGGGCAATGTTGTTACACTCGCAACATGAAAGTATACACGTGTGGTAAGTTTTTTGAATTACTATGTGTGGTTTCTATTATTTTGCTACACTTAGGCCATGCCCTCAGTGGGGTCATGGTCATTGCGTTGTGATGTCACAATGCTCTTCATTTACATCAAGTAGCGGTCCCATGCCGTACTCCATTACCCTTACAGTATCTCTACCTCACATACGTTGACACAACAAAGTACGGTATTAGCCCCATATGTGATCAGTGCAACCAACGCTGGCCTTCCATTTCTCACCAGACTGTCTCACTAGCGCTTATATGTCTGTTGGAGACAAATTGCTCGACCCAAAGAATGCTGAAAGCACCGTCTACTTTGTTAAACACGGGGCTTGCCCTGATCTAAATCCTTCTACCCTGGGATGATCGTGCCATGATACATGGACATGTACTTTATGTGAACACTTCCAATGCATCAGTACCACAGTCACTAGTGGTTCGATACTCGACGGCTGCTGTATGGTATACATAATGCATACCCTACAGCAGCGGCCAAGTACATATGGAACCACAAGTGACTGCGGTTAGTATGTCCTCTGAAAGGCATTGCTTCCAGATTGCCTCTCTTTCAACCAGAAAGTGTTGCTCATTTCGATCAATCGGCAAAACTTGTAGCTTTGGCTGGTGAAACCGAAATTTCACATCAAAAGTTTTATTTGCAAGCATGTTGAATCGTTTTAATAGAATATTTGCTACATTCAAGTTTTCCTGGCATTTCGTGAGTATGGCGAACTTTACCGTGAACACTGAGTATGATACTAATTATGCAACAAGAAACCCTAAAAGTATAATGGTGAGCACACAGAGGTGGAAAATACTTACTTCCCCTTATAAGATATGGTGACAGGCAAACATCTGTAAAGCGAAAAAAAGTCGACTGGATAGGATTGGGGTACATGCCCACATTGCAGTTTTCCTTTGCCATATTTTATAATCGC
Source organism: Ptychodera flava (assembly GCF_041260155.1). Taxonomy (NCBI): domain Eukaryota; kingdom Metazoa; phylum Hemichordata; class Enteropneusta; family Ptychoderidae; genus Ptychodera; species Ptychodera flava. Next base: position 14,775,818 of record NC_091944.1, on the reverse strand, counting down.
GTCTGAATGATAACAGAAATGGATATAACTGTCATATAGACCATCGAGGTTATCTCTGTCATTTTGCAACATGGTGTTTTCACCAGATCATTAAGTGGCTAGTAATGCTAACTTTTGATGATTTTTTCATTACTTTTATTTTGTATATCAATTGCAACTTCTTAGTCTATTTCAAAAGAATGTTGAAACACCCACCATTTAGCTTGTCAACTTAGCGTCTATATATATGTGTAAAATGCACTGTAATTATTTACATTTGAATTCTAGTCCAGACCAGATGTCACTTTCCAACAATAACAAGGCAGTTTACATCATATGTATGGGCTGAATACTATGATACTTTGTGGAGTAGAACAAAGAATTATGATTCACAACCAAAACAAAAACGGTGAAAAAATTATCAAGAGTTAGCATTACTGGCCCTTAAACTTAAAGGGACAATGCGCATATTTAATGACAGAGTTTCTGAAATAGGCAACTGAAATTCATGCATATTGATGGAGTTTAAGTCTAAAGAATTGCTACAGCATTAACGGCAATGTAATTCAGAATAGTTGTATTTGACCAAAAGGATTATGAAAAATTGAATACCAGGGTATGCTTTTGAGGACGTTAAAAATTACGCCGCACTTCCTGGCATGTCCAAATATCATTAGTTAAAGTGACACCTCAGTAATACAGGTCAGACTTTAAAGTATAACGGGCTTTGTGAGTGCTCCACGTGTCATTTGCGACATTTATGTTGTGTTTTTATGATAAAACTTAACGTTAAATCAATAAAAATTCATATGCAGGTATCTATATGGGACAGCTAGCTCTTACACGATATGGCGATCGTTCATGGACGGTACTAATGGCGTTGCAATATTTGAGGACTATTACTATTACATCACAAGCCTGACGATGGACTACTCAGGTGAGGCAAACAGTACTAAAAGGCATGCTTAATCTATAAATTTTAAGGTATAATGGGTTTTTGGAATCTCAGTGTTTGATAAACGAACAATTTAACTTCCCGACAGAGCTAAGTAACATAGAATGGCAGCCATTTTGAATTTTGGGGAAACTTTTGATGTTTATTCTTGATCATGTGAGAGAATGTTTTTGCAGTTTCCTTGAACTAAACACCATCTATGTCAACCAATAAAATATCTGCATCTTACCTGTAGTCATAGTACTTTGCAAATCTTTGCATATTTTTGATGTTCTGCTCTCCATCTTGTAATAGAAGAAGGGAAACACCATAACTAACTCTCTATCAAGACATAAAATATATGTTCTAACAGAAGTGTTGAAGATGAGTTTACCTTTTACTGATATGTTCTCTGTTGATTGATTGATTGATTGATATTCTGTGATGAAGAGCATTATTGTATTCAGTATGCTTTTGCATTTTAGAAGGATAATAAAATATTACACTTCCTATTTTGACTTATGTAAGCCAAATAATTATTTCAACTATAGTTATATGATATTATAATATTATTTATTACATACATCAATAACTTCAAATAAACTTAATGGTGATGAGGATGGTTGTGTTCATGGTTTCATTTTCGGACTATTCTTGTTAAAACTACTGTCTATGCTTAAAATTGACATCTTGATTATATATATTAAAGTGAATAAAATGGTTCTGATTTTTGCAAAAGGAGTGTGTTATCAGAAGTGTAACAACAAACTATCCTGCAGTACTGATCTTAGTGCGCCACCCATGGGTTGATAAGAGATAATATCCCGTCACGCATTACAGCCATTTAAGATCTTTAAAATTTTGCTTTGCTTAAATCATAGTGTCTATTTTTAATACCTAATATTTCATATTCTGTTTTTCAGAATTCCGCCTGTATTTCTATAATCAAAACGCAAAACGGATTGAAACCTGCAATACTGATGGTGAAGACCGACGGATCGTTACCACTCTTGAAATCGACCACATCGTCAGTAACTCGCTTGTGCTGGATGCTGAGTATTTCTACTTGACAGAAACACTTTCTTCCCAAATTCTTAGAGTACCAAGATCAGGCACAGGAAGACAAACTCCAGAAGTGCTCCTCAAGCTTTCCGCATCCCCAACAAGCTTGTACTATAACAATGTGCGGAATACAATACCAGAAAACGGTAAAAAAAGCATTGTGTTTTTTGAATTCCAAGATGTTTTCAGCAGAATAATTTGTGATCAAATGAACAATGGCACAACATTTGTTCATATTCACATATATCGTAGTGTTCTTTTTTGAGAAACAACAATGTTTTTGCAAATTCATGTTTAGCTACTATAGACTATAGTTTATAGAAGCTATTGGGACGGGTGTCCATCTTGTGTCCGTTGTCAGTCTGCATGTATGTATGTATGTATGTATGTATGTATGTATGTATGTATGTATATATGTATGTATGTCCCTTTGTGAGGATGTCCACTCAAACATATTGTGAACCGCAGTACTTATAGACTTGATATTTGTTGTGTAGATGCATTCACATAAGTTCACCATCATAAATCATCTGGATCTGGCCGAAAGTCCTTTGTATTTAAAAACACTTTTGTAAAGAGAGTGATATTGCAAAATGTGATTATGACAAATTATCCATTTCTTTTTGTTGTTTTGATATTGTTGAAAATATGCAAATTAGCTCATAAAAGCCGTTTTTTATAAAAAAATCATCTTCTTCATTGCTGCTGGTCAGACAGCTTTGATATATGGTATACAGGTCTCCAAAAATGACCTTACTTAGATTTGTTCAAATTGTAATGAAATATGCAAATTTGTATATTTTAGGCAATTATTGTCATATTGGTAAAAAAATCTTTAAAAATCTTCAAAAAACTGCTAGTCAGACATTTAGGATATAGGTCCAAAGGGATATTTATTTCATATTTGTCCAAATTGTGTAGAAATTCGTAAATTTGTATTTTTAAGGCAATTTATGTCATTTTTGGTGGGTTTTTTTTTTCATAAAAACTACTTGTCTCATAGCTTTAATATTTGGTATACAGGTTCATAGGGTTGCTCAAAATATAATATATTCTAATTATGATGAAATCTACAATTTTGCATTTTTGGGGTTTTTGCCATTTTTGGTTAAAAAATCTCTTTATCAAAAACTACCCGTCTGATAGCTTTGATATTTGGTATTACCGTTATCAATTATCATACAGGTCCCTATGGATTAACTTAATGTAATTAGATGAAATTGTGATATAATCTGCAGTTTTGTATTTTTGGGGCAATTTTTGTCATTTTTGGTCAAAACTTTGTTTCTCAAAAGTTACTTATCTGATAGCATTTCTTGTCAAACTGCCTGTGTAAGTGTTCACCTAGTGCGAGAGACAGATGGCAAAGACACTGTGAGGCATAGATGGAAGTTTTCTATGCTTGCTATTGAGTCAGGTCGGAAGGTAGGGTTCCATGCACCCCATGGATGTATTTTTTTAACCTACATTTTTGTAATCCTTAGGGTCTATATTTAATGAATTTTGATGTTCCCAAAATCAAATCGTGTCCCATGGGGTTCATTTGGCGACATCTTTACCGCCATCTTGGCCGCCATCTTGGATTTCAACGATGGGGTAGGGGTCACGTATCTACCGCTCGACGGAAACAGAAACAATAAAATACTATAAACGTTACATTTTTAGAAAGCCAAGATCATGGCCTTTTCATTGATATATAACTTAATAGGGATTAATTAATATTCGAACGTCGATTAGACTTTATATCGGCCATTGGCCGTAAATCGTAAATTTGCTAAATTTCACACCCAATAATTAAGTTCCCGTTCCTCCAAACAATTTTTCATAAGGTATTTATATATTTTTTGGAAGAACTCAGTGCAATAAACAAGAAAAATAAGATTAAAAGTATGTGTCTTGAAATTTAGTGGGTGCATGAGCTTGTTTTCTTATTACGCGGTATGCCACATATCCGTGCGCAACATAAGGGGTAGGGTAATGTTTCCCTTTCTGTTTCGAATCATGAATGATGAAACCATAAAAGTGTTACATTTTTTGAAAGTGCTGCATCAGACCTTTCTAAAAATATATAGATTTATGGGGAAAAGTTGCATATTCAAAAGTTACAAAGCTTAAACCTTTCGGTTTGTGTCGATTTTAAGTGATTTTTAAGAACGAAATTACAACATATGGGGTAGGGGTAATGTTTCCCTTTCTGCCTCGAACCATGAATTATGAAATCATATAAATGTTATACTGTTTGAAAGCTCTGAAATAGGCCTTTCCAAACATGTATAGTTTAATGGGAAAAGTCCATATTTTAAACTTACAAAGCCTATGCCTTTCAGTTCGTGTAAATTTTAAGTGATTTTTTAAGAACGAAATTACAACATATGGGGTAGGGTAATGTTTCCCTTTCGTCCTCGAACCATGAATTATGAAATCATATAAATGTTATACTGTTTGAAAGCTCTGAAATAGGCCTTTCCAAACATGTATAGTTTTATTGGGAAAAGTCCATATTTTAAACTTACAAAGCCTATGCCTTTCAGTTCGTGTAAATTTTAAGTGATTTTTTAAAGGACGAAATTACAACATATGGGGTAGGGGTAATGTTTCCCTTTCTGCCTCGAACCATGAATTATGAAACCATATAAATGTTATACTGTTTGAAAGCTCTGAAATGGGCCTTTCCAAACATGTATAGTTTATTGGAAAAAGTCCATATTTGAAAGTTACAAAGCTTAAACCTTTCAGTTTGTGTCAATTTTAAGTGATTTTTTTCAACAAAATTTTAATATAAGGGGTAGGGGTAATGTTTCCCGTTCTGCCTTGAACCATGAATTATGAAACCATATAAATGTTATACCGTTTGAAAGCTCTGAAATGGGCCTTTCCAAACATGTATAGTTTTATTGGGAAAAGTCCATATTTTAAAGTTACAAAGCTTATGCCTTTCAGTTTGTGTCAATTTTAAGTGATTTTTTAAACAAAATTATAATATAAGGGATAGGGGTAATGTTTCCCGTTCTGCCTTGAACCATGAATTATGAAACCATATAAATGTTATACTGTTTGAAAGCTCTGAAATGGGCCTTTCCAAACATGTATAGTTTCATTGGGGAAAGTTGCATATTTGAAAGTTACAAAGCTTAAGCCTTTCAGTTTGTGTCAATTTTAAGTGATTTTTTGAACAATATGCACAAAACAGTTAGTCCGTTGGCCAGGTATCGAAATCGTCCCCTCTAAGGCATTTTACCCACTATGATTTTCTGTTAGCTAGTATTCTCAGCTGTCATAATCTGCTTATTTTCCATTTAACTGATGGTTTGTGAGAGTGTAACGACTTGTTTGTGAAGGGCTGCCACGCCCTCGGTAGTAAAATAGGAATGGGTTAGGGGTAACATATTTAGCGCTAGTCGGAAACAAAAACAAAAAAGTACCATAAACAATACACAGTGTTGAATCTAGAGCGCGCCATCGCGGGATTGACGCGTTTCAGCAAAAAATCCCGCTCTGAAATCTACCCAGTGCGTCACTTTGGGCGCACTCACAATGAGGGGGGGGGGGGGGGGGGGGGGGGGGGTCTGTAAATAGGTCAACGTGTGTTTTCTTTCATTGTTAAACGTAACCACTTTGCGTGATGATTTGCTATATTTTGCTAGAATGTTACCAATGATTTCATTTATAAATACTTTAGCAGCACACGTCCGTTTTGAAATGACATTTGCGTTTGTTACATTGTCAATAAAACTTGTTTGTGAATGTACTGACTGACAGCCGTGACGAGAAAAAAAATTCACGTACGGGAGTAATTTCAAACTAACTCTCACACAGAAAGGTTTTTGAAAAATGTAGCCAACACACCTATTCCATTCAAAAAGAAAAAACATGTTCTTGATCAAGCGGAAATCAAACCAAATTCCAAAATTTTCTGAAACATTTCATGTGTCCACATGGATCGAGATACTAGACGCAGCTTGGTTCATGTTGTCAAAGTCGTTATGACACGGTCACGCATGCATGGCTTGCCAAGAAATTCGATCTAGCGAGAACAACAGTGAATATCTATTCAGATCTTATACCAGACGGGTCATATGTCAAGTTCTTCAGTAAGAATGCATTTACTAATACTTGCACGGCTTGCATTGTCAGAGTCGGGACGTTGTGCTGTGTTTGTTTTGCCTCGATGCAGCACATGGTGTCGGCCATTTTCCAAACTTGCTTAGGACAAAGCGTCATCACTCTAGACTCCCTAGGTTACCCTTTTATGTCTATGGGAACTTACTGCTGCAGAGATCGAGACTACTTAGTCATTAAAAAAAGTCCTGCTCCATCAATGAGAGCTGTGAAATGACAAATGAACTTACTTTTCTCACTGTGGGGAAATTGTCAATTGTATTTTTGCATAATACTGAAAGAATTATCTCTTGAGACTAACAGAATGTGCTGCATCTTTTCTATGAATGTGAGTCAATTTGTGATACTTTATTCAAAACAATTATATTCTTGAATAGATGTACAAAGACTTCATAGACTTATTTTAAATAAATGCTAATTTAATATGCAGATTAATATGCAAATTTGCTGCCAAAAAATTGTCCCCCAAATTTTGAAAATGTCCCCCAAAATTTAAGGCAGTGGGCCAAAATGTCCCCCAATCCTAAGATCCTAGATTCAACACTGATACATTCTTAGAAAGCCCAGATATAAGCTTTTACTTTTTTGATAATTATTCGACTTTAGATGGCGCCAATATTCCGTATGTACATGGCGGTCAGCAGCTGAATCATTCACATAACGAACGTTGATATGGCCTGAAACTTCGGTAAATTCATTCAAGCAAACTCTTGTTTGATTAAGTTGATAGTTTTCCTTTCTTTTTTATTTCGAGTATTTACCATGGCATGACTGAAACGAACCTTGAAACGAAGGCTGTACGTATCTATATTAGTCCGAGCCTGAGCGTGATCTGAGAGCAAACAGATCCGCAGATAATGCGAACGATCGCAACCGTTACCAACAGACTCATTATGCAGAGCCATGCCCCAAAACGCCCAACCAAACTTGGCACTAATCATGATCCCAGTCATTTCGAGCCGGGCTTTAAGGGAAGTGCTGTGGCCTTGAAAGACCCTTTGGTTTGGTTTTGTACCGTAGTATAGGAAGAAAACCCGACCTGTCGTCGTTGCTGTGAATGTTTGTGTTGTTTTTAGCCTCTTTTTTGCCTATTTGAAGAATCGTCTTTGCAGCCTTCCATCCTGCGTTCTGTGTAGCGAGTGTCTTCGATCGCTCTCTTAAGTTTGTGATGTACAACTGTCTTGAGTCCCGGTGCTTTATTGGGTGTAGAGGTAAATAGTTAGAGATCAGGGTGATATATTGGTTGCCGCAGTGTCTTTCCAGGTGTTGCCACTTTGAAGGAATTCAACACTCGGTATTTTGGCCTGGTAAGTATTCTTTAAGGTGTACCTGTAGGCTACGTGGTACTGAATAGGGGCCACTTAGGTTTCAACACATTCGATACTCTTGGCTTTCGCTTATACCCCGTTGTATGAGTAACTGGGATCGGAAATGGAAAGGCTTAATTAATATCCATCTTTGCTAATATTAATTCTCGTTTGGCTTACAGATTGCCACCTCTACTTGTTTCGGTGAAAATTTGACTTTCAATTGGACAAAACATTGAGTATGACTTTCTTCTGTGTGTGTTATTTAGGCCTATGAAAAATATGAAAATTGCATACATATTGTTGTCAAATATCTCAAATCTTAGATTGTAAGAGATAGGCTTAGGCTTCCCTGTAATCATACAAATGAGTTAAATGGGAATTTATTGGAGTAGATTACAGTAATCGAAGAGAATGGTTGACACTATAGAAAGACTTATCTCGGATTGCGGGGACCTAACTATAAAAGAACAGCTCGGATTGCGGGGACCTAACTATAAAAGAACAGCACGGAATACTTGCCGGATGTATTGACTGTTCATGTACAGTACAGGCTAATACAACGTGGAATGTAAAACATACAAATCAAAGAAGTGGCAAATTTTCTCAACTTTTCACAAAGTTTATATTCCATCATTACTATCAGGATTAGGATTTTCCCAATCTATAAATAAGCTATTACTTGATTACACCTTGATTCAGCATGACTAACATTTTGCATTTGCCACGCAACCAGCCATGCCCGTCCCTGGGATCGCGAACAATGCCTTTAACGAAGCTTTTGAACGCTTTTTGTGAATTGTGTAAGAATGTCCTCTCTGTGGTGTATAATGTGTGAAGCCGTTGTCTAGGTCGCTTGACTCTGATGATTATGTGACTGATTTTTCTCAGCTGCTGGTGGCTGATCTAGCTCGAAAGTTAGATCAATCTAGTCTCTCTGATTCGATCATGCTGGTGGGAGTGGTATCTTCAAGCGTTGACCCTAAAACGTCCGTTTGTAGGGTCTTTGCTTCAAAGACGTCAGGGTCTAACATTGGTTAAATGTCATCCATGATAAGAAACTAATGATAGATTCACTCACAAGGCATTTTAAACATTGAGGTGTCAATGGGAATATAAGCCTTTTTAGTCATTTTCTGATGTTTGTCTCGCCTTCTTATTGCTTGGTGTAGAGAGTGTTTGTTCGCCTTCTGTTTACTATTTAGTTGCGTAATTTGAATGCGTTCTGTGACATTTGGCTTTTCGGGTTTTAGTTCCAGAATTATTTTGCTATTGAATTTTAGTACCCAGTCGAAAATGTAATCCTCATTGGGAGTATATAGTGTATTGCGTTGTAAAATAATTTCGAAAAATTGGTTATGATCTCTTGTTTTCTGGTAAGGAAGGTAAAGTGTTGTCGATCCATATAATCTTATTATGGAGAAGCTATATTGTGGATTAATGGTGATTGGTTTTCAGCGATAAAAGATTCTCTCGTGTTCCCGTGTAGTATTAAAAGTAACACTATTAATAGTGAGCTCTGATTTGTCCAGACGGTCACGTGACTGTGCATGTATTTACGATATACTGTAAAGTTTGCCATTCCTATCTCCAAAGTGGGTTTCTTTCACATAGTTTGTATTTTCATCACAAGTTTCAATATACTGATATAATATAGCGATAAACAACCCCTATAAGTTGGGTACACCACTCGAGCTCGGTTTTGACCATTTCACTCCTTATACACACGACTGAAGTTCGTGCGTATATGTTGTTTACCGGTCGAAACCGTGTGGTATCCTTTCAAAGTGGTGCTTTATTGCTTATATATCTCTTGCGATACAATTAAAGAAAAGGGATTGATTGTTGCTGCTGTCATATCAACTTTGCATGACGACTATGACATCCAATTTAGTGTTTGTGGGTTTGGAATATATAATTTTTGACATATTATAGCTGTTAACTTTCTTTCCCTAATTTGAGTTATTGAAATGAGTAAAACGTCTTTTATTAACCACCATTTTAGCTTTTTAGTGCTATTTAATGCCTATAGAGTATTTTTCTATGTTCCTTTTAACAAGTAAATGTCAGTAAAGTAACACAAACTTTTGAGTTTAGGCATTGTCACTGCATACTTTTTGAGTTTACCCCATCAAGCCATATCTTGTTGGAAAAACAGCTGCGTTAGTGTTTCAGAGATATGATATTTATGTGGCTTCCTTATTCGCTGCGTTTTGTAGGAGAGGAAACATTACCCATACCCCTATCCCTTAAATGTATATTAATAGAGGGATGTACGGCATACCATATATTAGGTAAACAATCGACGCACCCCATAAGTCTCAAGAAGATACACTCTTTTAATGTTTTATTACTTCTCTATTGCATTAAGTTCTTTCGACTGATATATAAATACCTTGTAAAAATTGTTTGGAGGAACATGAACTTAATTATTGGGTTTGAAATTAAGCAAATTTTACAATTTACATTTCATGTCCGATATAAAATCTAATCGATGTTTGAATATCGATTTATCCCCATTTAGTTGTATACCAATGGTAAGGGGATTATCTGGGCTTTCTAAGAATGTATTGTTTATGGGTTTTTTTTGTTTCCGACTAGCGGTAAATATGTTACCCCTAACCCATTCCTATTTTACTACCGAGGGCGTGACAGCCCTTCAAAAACAAGTCGTTACACTCTCACACACCATCAGTTTAATGGAAAATAAGCAGATTATGACAGCTGAGAATACTAGCTAACAGAAAATCATAGTGGGTAAAATGCCTTAGAGGGGATGATTTCGATACCTGGCCAACGGACTAACTGTTTTGTGCATATTGTTCAAAATATCACTTAAAATTGACAAAAACTGAAAGGCTTAAGCTTTGTAACTTTCAAATATGCAACTTTCCCCAATGAAACTATACATGTTTGGAAAGGCCCATTTCAGAGCTTTCAAACAGTATAACATTTATATGGTTTCATAATTCATGGTTCGAGGCAGAAAGGGAAACATTACCCCTACCCCATATGTTGTAATTTCGTTCTTAAAAAATCACTTAAAATTGACACAAGCTGAAAGGTTTAAGCTTTTAAAGCTTAAAATATGGATTTTTCCAATAAAACTATACAAATTTGGAAATGCCCATTTCCGAGCTTTCGAACAGTATAACATTTATATGGTTTCATAATTCAAGGTTCAAGCAGAACGGGAGCATTACCCCTACCCTTATATTATATTTTGTTTAAAAAATCACTTAAAATTGACACAAACTGAAAGGCATAAGCTTTGTAACTTTAAAATATGGATTTTTCCCAATAAAACTATACATGTTTGGAAAGGCCCATTTCAGAGCTTTCAAACAGTGTAACATTTATATGGTTTCATAATTCATGGTTCAAGGCAGAACGGGAAACACTACCCCTACCCCTTATATTAAAATTTTGTTGAAAAAAATGACTTAAAATTGACACAAACTGAAAGGTTTAAGCTTTGTAACTTTCAAATATGGACTTTTTCCAATAAAACTATACATGTTTGGAAAGGCCCATTTCAGAGCTTTCAAACAGTATAACATTTATATGGTTTCATAATTCATGGTTCGAGGCAGAAAGGGAAACATTACCCCTACCCCATATGTTGTAATTTCGTCCTTTAAAAAATCACTTAAAATTTACACAAACTGAAAGGCATAAGCTTTGTAAGTTTAAAATATGGACTTTTCCCAATAAAACTATACATGTTTGGAAAGGCCCATTTCAGAGCTTTTAAACAGTATAACATTTATATGGTTTCGTAATTCATGGTTCGAGGCAGAAAGGGAAACATTACCCCTACCCCATATGTTGTAATTTCGTTCTTAAAAAATCACTTAAAATCGACACAAACCGAAAGGTTTAAGCTTTGTAACTTTGAAATATGCAACTTTTCCCTATATATTTTTTAGAAAGGTCTGATTCAGCACTTTCAAAACATGTAACATTTTTATGGTTTCATCATTCATGATTCGAAACAGAAAGGGAAACATTACCCCTACCCCTTATGTTACACACGGATATGTGGCATACCGCGTAATAAGAAAACAAGCTCATGCACCCACTAAATCTCAAGACACATACTTTTAATCTTTTTTTTGTTTATTGCACTGAGTTCTTCCAAAAAATATATAAATACCTTGTGAAAAATTGTTTGGAGGAACGGGAACTTGATTATTGGGTTTGAAATTTAGTAAATTTTACGATTTACGGTCAATGGCCGATGTAAAGTCTAATCGACGTTCGAATATTAATTAATCCCTATTAAGTTATATATCAATGAAAAGGCCATGATCTTGGCTTTCTAAAAATGTAACGTTTATAGTATTTTATTGTTTCTGTTTCCGTCGAGCGGTAGATACGTGACCCCTACCCCATCGTTGAAATCCAAGATGGCGGCCAAGATGGCGGTAAAGATGGCGCCAAATGAACCCCATGGGACACGATTTGATTTTGGGAACATCAAAATTCATTAAATATAGACCCTAAGGATTACAAAAATGTAGGTTAAAAAATACATCCATGGGGTGCATCGGAACCCTACTTCCGACTAGACTAATTGATGAATGTCTGTGTACATAGTGGTCTGTAAATATGAGCCATACTGAAACAATTCATATGCAATAAAGAATACACTGTATTGCCAAAGGACCTTTGCACTCTGTTAAAATGTGGTATGCTATGTATGTCCTCTATACTGTTCATGTATATAGTAGCTTTAGGGACATTGGCCCTATGTTTTAACTTGTGCCATATACTGTACAGACAATACATGTATTCATGCAACCTGTAGAGGACAATTTACATTCCAAATATATTTGTGCCCATCTGTTGATATTCATTTTCTGTGACCTAGTTTATTGATCACTTGGTCAAGGTTTCACATTCAACCACAACCTCTGCATCTTTTAGCCTTGAACAGAACATATACATGTATTCTTCAAAAAAAGAAAATAGAACAAGGCAGTTAAGTGATTTCACTGATTCTAAAATTGCAAGATGAACTAAATGTGAAGACAAACCCTTTCTGAACTTATACGTTTCTTAATAATGCCATATACTTTTTTGTACTTTTCACTCCAAAACTGCTTTTAAATGCTGAGAATATCTTGTGATTTTTGTTTTTGGTTGAAGTGTACCTCAGTTGATACATTTGCCTCTGCAGGTGTGAATATTTGTTCTGGGATTGGCAGCCTATGTCAAGACGATGAATTGTGCATACCTGTTCCCTACGGAAAGCGATGCGTTGAGATTTCAAGGGAGTTACCAGGTACAATTGCCTATGTATTCCTTATACAATATCACAGTGTTGTGTTGACAATCTTTAAATTTTATTCCCACGTCAATGGACCCATTGGACGATTGCCTGAATATGTCTCACGCTGTGTATGTATAGTACACACTATCCAGAAGCGTTCTGCACTTAACTGCACTGTACATGTAAATCTGAAGACATTGCATGAAGATTTTCAATACTTGGCTGAGGACGTAAAATGTAATGAGGTTATCATGAAAATACCGCAAAGGATGCACTTAGACATTGGCGTCACACACCACCCTCCGCTTAGCGTCCAGGGATATGCTGCACTCATGTCCTCATGCAGTATTTTTATGATAAACTCATATTACTGCTGCCCATGGGACATCCTACCAACAAATTTCTTAAGGAAAAGGGCATAAGTGTACTGTACTCCAGGTCATTTGTCCTTCATGACGGTACGATTTTCTACATGTTGCATTTTGAATTGGACGACACCTGGTGGCCACACTCTTTGTTTGAGACAAAATTCAAAGTCTTCAAGACGTTAACCTTTTCCTCTTATGCCGCCCTCTGCCACTTGCATCAAATCTTTTGGTGTACATGCATGCATGGTCTTCTAAATAAAGAGAGGGCATCATGACAGGCGGCTTACGAACCATGTGGTGTCCCTTCACACCATAATATGAGAGACTGTTCTGCCTAGCTGACAGTTAATATACGGGCAGTAATTCCTTCTGGAATCACATTTTAAAAGCCTGTGCATCATTGTAATTTCATGAGTAAAATAGACCAATCTTCTCTCTCCAAAGGCCAGATCAGGAAAGCCTTTGTCTGTGCTAGTTTAAATAATACGGTAAATTTTCGATCAGGTTTGAACTCACAACGTCAGGCACCCAGTCACCAAGCGAAGAAGTCACAGAAAAAAACCACTCGGCCAAATCCATCCCCACGTAGTTGTTATAATTTTTCTGACTGCGACCCCTGAGCTCATGTTGTAGAGTTTCATAAAGCACTCACACTTGTACACTCACTATCACACATCACTCACGAACTTTATTGAAGCAATGAATACATTGCTTAACCGAGCGAAAGACAGCCTCAGTGACAATTCTGTCCACCAGCAGAGCTATTAACCCAGGATAGAAAATGCGGTAAATTTTTGATTGCGTTCAAACTCACAACGTATGGCACCCAGTCACCTAGCAGATAAGTCACAGACAAAAAGTTTACACATTTCGTAAATGAGATGTAGTAAAGTAAATACAACTGTCTTTTTTCTGTACTTTTATAATGATATTCACAGAGTTTCCAGGAGAAAGTTACTGCAGGTGGTAATCACTCCATGCACGGGCAGATCCACTACCTGGAGTGTTTCACCTCCTCCTTACACAAGCGTCATGATGGCAAATGATTGTATTGCGCACTGTCATATGGAATTTTGGTCAAATCATTTCAAATAATAAGTACTAGTGATGCATAAAACTTGCTAAAATGACTTTATTTTACACAATCATGGACTTGAACCAAGTCTATCCATGAGTTTTTAGCCCCAATAACTTACTCTGGGCCATCCCTGGTGATAGTGATAAGATATGAAAAATGTCAGTCCTCGTTTACATTTTATTTTGATCTATTGCCTCTCATACTATGTTCACACTACAGAGTTCAGGTCACCTGTGAGGCGTCCCTGCATGGTTTTAGGCTACTGAAGATCAAATTTTAGACACCCAATTTTTGTGTGTGAATGAATTAAGTCGGTCCTGGGTCATGTTTGCACCCCTAAGAGGTGGCTTAGGGTGATTAAGCTTTGATAGATGACTCAGAGTGGGAGATTCAAATACAGTGTAAACGCAGACCAAAATTGTTCTTGTCTTATCACAATTTTGAGCCAGGCCTGGCGTTGGGGCCCGAATGTGAACATTGAATATCACATATTTATTGAAATCACTCAAGGCCAACTGCTGGGGTGCCAACCAGGCAAATGACCAAGTCTATGATTCCGGGAGAAACTCCCTTGTATAGCGTTCACCCCACTCTTTGCAGTCACCCCACTCACGCATATCATATGAAAACAGAACACAAATCATCGCCTTCACCCCACTCAAACATTCACAAATCACAGACTTGAACCAAGTCTACACATAACCCCTAAAAGAGAGTAAAATTTTCAGTATTTGCATGTTTTTTTGAAACAAGAAACCTGGCAAAACGTAATGTTGAGGTAACATTAACTACTCTTTCCTCAACAGATATAGGAACGTCTACATTTGCTCCTATGACTACGCCAAATTATAACTGTCAGTACTATTGCAGCAATGGCTGGGAATGCATCCCAGCCTATCAACACTGTAATGGATATAGGGATTGCTCAGACGGAAGTGATGAATGGTATTGTGGTAAGTTAAAGGATCAGAATGCAAGTATAGGGTGTATAAAGCAATGGCACATTGAGTGCATTTGAACTGTATGTACTTCAGAATATACTCATTAGTCTAGTAGTTGGCTTGCCTTGACGTGCCTGCATGGTTACAATTGTGGGATAAAATTGAACCTGCCTTTTCTTACACCACCATTGATAGGTTCGGTGATTAATGGTGATTGTGGACCTTTTTTACAGAGAATTTAAAATGTTATGGGAAATTCCTTCAAAGCTAGTGACTTTTTATGCCCCTTTAATGAGCAACTGGCCCTTTTTTACACAGTTTACAAAAGTAGTTCGAATAAGCTTGCATTGAGCTCTTTATTACATGACTCACTGCATGTCCCTTAGATTTCACTGGTAACGTGTTGATGATGTAACAGGCTGTATAGTCATCATTTGACTAATAGTTACCCTGAGGTATTTTCATCTTGACAACTTCAAGATTTAAAAAAAGATCAAATGACATGTCTTTATAGGAAAACCAGTTTTAGAAAAATTTGCATAAAATTTCGATAAAACTAGAAGCAATGATTACATGGATTTTCGTCTATCATGAAAATAAAGCAGTGATTGTCACTAGCAAATAACCTAAAACTTTGAAGTGAGAACAACATAAGAAACACAGGTAATAAAAACATCATAGCCCAAACAAGGGATGTACCCTCAAGGTTTGAGACCATTTTCCCTCCTGACGTCGGACACTTGCCCTATAGCTCATAGTCCCTCGTTTTGGCTATATTCCAGGTACTCCAACATCCTCTTCCAGAACACAAGCACCCTCACCATGCCCGGGTCAATACCAGTGTCATTATGGGTATCAGTGCATACCATGGTACCAATATTGCGATGGTGAACTGAACTGCAATGATGGCAGTGATGAACGATATTGTGGTGAGTTCCAATGGTGTCATGTGGGTCATAGCTCTGCTTCGGTGTAAGCAAAACCATTTCTTTGACAGAAACAGGTTCTGTATTTCTTCTAGTCAACAGCAAATGAACAAAAAAGAGAAACAAAACCAAAATAAATTGCTGCATTCATAAAATTAAATTTTACAAAAATCTGTGCAGAACAAAGTAAATTCTCAGCCAACCCCCATGGATATGTTCAACAAATACTAAGGTTTAACTAATGTGTTTTCCCTGCAATGGACACAGTATTTGGAAAACTCACATTAGGAAGACACCAATGACCACCTTGGATGTCATCCCTGTTGCAAAAGTTGAGTTGAACACGTGACACACAGGATATTTTAACGCTCTTTCAGTCTTATTTTCATTCATCATGTTCTCATGTACTGTTTTGCGCATTGCATCATTTTATGTTCATTTTAAAATCTAAAAAGAAAGTTTCAGATGTTGAAATTGATACGCATATACATTTGTCACTTTAGAACGTGTTTTTTTTTTGATTGACACATGACCAGGGTATGAAACTACACAAGCCCCCTGTCCGTATGACCACCAACAGTGTCTGTATAATTATAATGAGTGTATACCCAATGTAGCATACTGCAATGGTACAGCTGAATGTTCCGACGCCAGTGACGAACGTGGATGTTGTAAGTTCGACATGTTCCTTTTGTACATAAAGATCTCAACTACGAGACAAACCAAAAGCTGTGTTTATGTTCAACTGTCCCTAATATATTTTGGAAGAATTCCATTCTATACACTATCATGTATCTTTAGTATACTTGTTCAAAAATATCAATGTGCCATTTATTTATTTAGAGATGACAGAACTTGTGCATACTTCATTTACTTATTATAAGGCAAACACCTTTCCCAACTAATAGTACATAAGTACTCAATCTGGCGATTGCACCAGGGGAATAACTGGATATATTTTCAAGATACTCCCTTATCTGGACTTACAAAAATCACACTCCTTTGGGAAATACGGGAGGAAAAAAATTCCAGTCTTATAAGTAACAAAATTTTGATGAAGGTGAGAAACTGCTGCTGTACAGGTACACTTTTAAACAGAGTAATAAGATTATTTTTCAAGGTTGTTTATTGTATCATATCACATTCAATATCTCTGTCATGATTCGTCGATTTACAGCCAAGTGGTATGCGGTTCCCAATATTGCAATTTTATATACAATAAGCTTTTTACCTGTTAAAGGTATGCAGTTACCTGTAATCTAAATATGCCCATATATGGTCAAAGGGGCATTCCTTGGTATTCAAAATGCCCATGGAGGGCGCTGTTTTTAAAAAGCGGCCACCCGCTTAAAATCTATGATTGGTTAGATTTTCTCTTTCCATGGTAACTGGCAAAATTGAAACAGGTGACAGTATACCTTTAACACTGTTTACTGATGTGGACAACTTAAGTTTTAAGGTAGTATGAGCCTTGAAAGTAAAAGATTTAAACTTTTGCTCAAACTTTCCTCAGTAAAACTTGGGTCAAAATTTTGTAAAAGAGAGACAAATTACCTAAGATTTTCAGATACTTGAAATTCAAAATGGCCTCAATCCCTGTTTTAACTCTATGGGGAAAAATATCTTCAATTTTCAAAAGAACTAAGACAGTAAAACTTTAAAATGAGCCCCCACAAGTGGTAGACCAGAAAAATATTGATAATGTTTATGTGCCTGAAGATCTGTCCCCTAGGCATGTTCTAATAGCTTAAAGTGCCATCAGGGCACTGCGTGCAGTCTTGAATGTTGGGACCTTTTTAATAATTTTCCACACAGGAAAGAATCGTCTTTCCCTGAGTGTCTGCTTTTTATACTGTGTGACTTATCTGAATTTCGAAATCCCTAATTTTTACCAGTTGTGGAAAAAGGAGAGTCAAACTTTACTCTCTATGAGTTGAGAGCATTCATTAGGTATTCTTACTTTTCTATGTGTGAAGCGTCTGGAAAAAGTAAACCTTTTTAGTTTTTGTGGACTGTACATTTAATGAAGTACCCCGGTACTAAAAACGTCCCCTTTTCGATGATGTTAGAACACACATGAATACCCATTTTCCTGAGCATTCCTGTACTAAAAACTATTAATTTATCTAGTTTCATCTTTTTTACATTTTATTCTCTTCTTCTTTCTCTTCAAGCGTGCTATGGCACTGATTACATATACGTCCAGCCAAGTCAAACGATTATCTTGACATCACCAAACTATCCATATTCCTACAACAATGGGGGCAACTGCATATGGATCATTAGTGCTGGTATGGGTGGCGTTCTCCTAACCCGCTTCGCGGCCTTCCACACGGAAAGTTCATATGACAGGGTCACTATTGGATTCGGTTCAGACCCTTACGATTCAAACACAGAGATTATCAGTGCGAGTGGTTCCACCATACCCGATGACTGGAGATCACCTGGGTCACAGATATGGGTCAAGTGGTATTCAGATGGCTCTGTTACTTACCCTGGTTGGAATCTTACTATAAGTCATAGAGAAGGTGAGTACATTAACACCAGCTTTGTGGTATAGCATGTTTAATTTTGCTTTTATATATTGTGCAAAGTATTCATAGAGAATCTTGCAAATATGCCTTGTATTATGTCAGATTGCCAACCTGAACTGGGGTAAATGGCCAGAAGACTGCATGCTCTGGTCATTTCCTTCCATGATGTCTCTATGATTCCCCACGTATTTTGCCAGCTTGAACTTCTAATTTTTATCTGTGTTTTGTAGTTTTAGTGGTCCCTCACAGAGAAAAAGTGACTCTGACTAAAGAAGATGATGACCCATACCTGTTACACCTAGATGAATAGATAGATTCACTACCTTGCTGGTCAGTCAGCCAGCCAGTCTGATACACAAATAGCTCAGATAAGCACTTACACAAGCTTTTTAAGCATGAAGCATGAAGCAATGCATGCACTCATATGCATGCAATGATAGACAGACAGAAGAAGACACATATTGTAACATTCAACTGCAACACATGTACATTCATACATAAATACATATACACACACACACACACACATATATATACATAGATACATACATTCATACATACACACACATACATACATATACATACATACATACATACATACATACATACATACATACATACATACATATACATTATCAGTTGAAAATGTTTGCATAGGTCTCACTAGGTATCTTCTAATATATATTGATATGGGCCTCTTTAAATCTCTTGATACAGGATGTTTTAACACTATTTCTCTTGGTATCAATGATGTGGGATACATAAAGTCACCAAACTATCCTGACTTCTATGGCACCGATGAAGACTGCACCTGGATAGTAAAAGCAAACTACAGCCGCGCCATTAACGTCCATTTCATCGATTTCGATACCCAGTTCAACGAAGACTTCCTAAGCGCTGGACAAGGGGACAATCCTTTCGACGAAGATGCTATGGTGTTCATATATTCTGGAACCATCACGCCAGCGGACTGGAACTCTGAGTCTAATTTGATATGGCTACGATTTACTTCTGACAGTAGAAATAATGCCAAAGGTTTCCACATTGAACTGCAGGATATGAAATGTAAGTTCATGCCATTCAGACCTGTGTTCATCTTTCTCCCTCTTTTGAAACATAAATCTGCAAAATCAGCTAGGCGACTGATGCCGTATGTTGTGGGTTCCATCCGATTGAAAACTAGCCGTATATTCCATTAAATGATTGGCCTTACTTTATTAATCTACTCACAGATTTCAGAAACTATACATTTTAAGATATTGTAGTAAATACAAGAAAAGAAGAGAATGGTATCTTTTAGTGTCAGTTAAAAACTCAGACAATTTTGCGAACTGATGGAGTCAACAGCATGATACATAAATAGTAATGTGGGCATAATGAAGTCTCAATGAATCTCATTATGTACAAGTTCTAAGCAGTCCAAGCTAATTGGGATGCATGTTAGATTTTGATTATTCGATTATAATGATTTTGTGTTATATTTAACCAATTGGGTTGCGGATCTAATACCTTAGCACACAGGACATCTTTACCTTGGTGTGGTTGATTGTATCACTGATTCTGATGTACCAGGGTGCATGGTATTCTGTATGTGCATCCATTGCATTACTGACATTATGATAATTACAAGCTAAGGCCGTAGAAGCCATGAAATGTTGTATGTACACTCACTCTGGCCAGCTTCATTGAATCAAAAAATGTGAGCCAAGTGCCATTGACGCTATGTTTACTTTCCTCCTCCCAGTCTCAGATCCGTAATTATTGTGTTGTATGTGCTTTATATGACATAAAAACCACAAGCACTACTGCGATAACGCTTTTGTTCGTCTTACGATTTACACTTGACAGACTGTGAGAACTTAGGTATTCCACAGTGTGAGAGATTTCTCCCATATGGCGGGTCTGCCTTCTACAGTCATCTTGGTCTCGACCGACAAGCGGCAATGGAAAGAATGGATAATATCTCCACGTCGACAGAGGGCTGCCACGACCATGTTGATCTGTTCATGTGCACGCTTTTGTCTCCCGAGTGCGGTATCAATGGAACTTACAGACAGCCATGTTTTTCATTCTGTGAGGAGGTCAGAACACACTGCGAAGAGGCATACTCCCATTCGGGATATGACTGGCCTGTCAATTGCTCAAGTCTTCCCACTCCAGATGAAGTGCCAGATTGTGTCCGTAAGTGTGTGTCCTGTGGGCTCTCAAATTTGATCTGCCCGATCAAAACAAGGGAGTGCCTGAGAGTGTTAGTATGTCAGTGTGTGATGTACAAATGAATATCTATACAAGTCAATTAGTTTTTAGCTACCATAGGCATAGACTATTGTCTATAGAAGCTATTTGGATGAGTATCCTTCCGGCGTCCGGCGCCAGTCTGTATGTATGTAGGTCCGTTTGTGAGGATGTCCGTCCACTCAAATAATTTAAGAACTGCAGTACTTACAGACTTGATGTTTGTTGTGTAGATGCAAAATATGATTATAACAAACAATCTATTTTTTGTTCTTTCATACTGTTGAAAACATGCAAATTAGCTCAAAAAAGTTGTTTTTGGTAAAACATCTTCATAACTGCTGGTCAGACAGCTATAATATGTGGTATGCAGGTTTCTAGGGATGACCTAAGTTAGATTTGTTCATAATGCTATGAAATATGCAAACTTGTATTTTAAAGGCAAATATTGTCATTCTTCTCAAACATTTTTGAAAAATCTTCTTCTTCACAACTGCTGGTCAGACAGCTCTGAAGTTTGCGATGTAGGTCCCTAGGGATGACCTATTTCAAATTTGTTCAAATTGTGTAGAAATATGGAAATTTGTATTTTTAAGGCAATTTTTGTCATTTTTGGTCAAATTTTTTTCCACAAAAATCACTTGTCTTAAAGCTTTGATATTTGGTATACAGCAAATTTGATGTATTCAAATTATGAAATCTACAATTTTGTGTTTTTGCTATTTATAAAAAAAAATTGTTTCTCAAAAATTATTTTCTGATACCTTTGATATTTGGTATACAGGCTCCTACGGATTAACTTAATGTAATATATTGACATTGTGATGAAATCTGTAATTTTGTAATTTTTGGGCAATTTTTGCCATTTTTGGTAAAAATATTGTTTCTCAAAAACTACTTCTCTGATACCTTTGATATTTGGTGTACAGGTTCCTAGGCGTTATCTCTGTGTGGTATATTGAAATCATGATGAAGTCTTCAATTTTGTATTTCGCAGCTAATTTTGTCATTTTTGGTCAGGCCATCCTGAAAGAGTTATCAAAGATATCACCTTCTTCATCAACACTTGTCACAAATACAGTGGAGCTCTATCGGCTGTTATGTTAGCTCGCTTGTTTCTTCAAAACCGCTGGTCAGACAGCTTTGATATTTGTGACAAAAACAGTCCTCTTGCAACATGTAATACATTTTTGTGAAGACACCACACGTGTGAATGAGTCGAACTGAATGAATGAAAAGTTGAGAGAACAGTGAGTCTGAAACAATGCATGACTGAAAGAGTGTGCCGTGTGCAGAGGCGCTAGGGTTGAGAGAAATATGAAGGGAATATGTTTACAGCTGATAGTACCTGGAGCAGGAAGGAAGCAGTGTGGAGAGTACACAAACACACCTGTGCCAAACACAGGTTACATATTTCACAAGTTGATGGGTAGATTTTCTATGTACCATACGTATGACTTATGCAGAACATTGAGTGGACGTTTTGCATTTAAAAAATGCAGGCTGTTCCATGATAATTGGGCTTGGAATGTTGATCGTCTAGCGCTCTTATCTGGCAGTGCTTGTGTATTTAATTATTTGGGCATTTGAGTAGTTTTAATTCAGAGACAAAAGAAACCAACAAATCTGTCACGGAAGATAGGGGGATGGTCAGACGAAACGTATATGCCACATATATGACATATATTTTCCCCGTCACTTTGAGAGCAATGTTTTTCTCAAGCCTTAATAAGGCTACGATTGACCTGTTTTTTTCATCTTCATCCTGAAAACCTTCCATCTCCCCGAAATAGAATTGGTTCTCTCCCAATGAAATAAAACAAGCATTTTAACCAGGACGATCACTCCACTTTGTCTATGCGTGTCCGTATTCTTGAAAAAATATACCATCCAACCAACAGCCCCGTACTTAGTTCACCATTCCGTAGACAGAGAGAATACCACTGGATTAGACAGTTAGGTACCGCAATGCCTTATGGTTGTAATGACAACATCAAAGATATAGGCAATCTCTCAAGTCCTGGTTGTTCAGAAGTGAATGTGATGGGCCTATTTGAGTCTTCTGTCCGTAGAAGACGTAGTCATGGACATAGGCGTTACCATCGGCCTAAATTGGATACATCAGCTACATCCAATTGCCATGACAAATTTCATGAACTGCTTCTTTTATTGCAGAAGCCTTTAGGTCTCCATCACATTCGTACTTCATTATTTGCTCTTTCCATCAAGGACTTGAGAAGGTTGCATGTCTATGCATTGGGATTGTCTTTGACAGATCCGAACAAACAACCGTACAGACTGGTTAGTATTATTGCTGAATTGCACTATACAGACTATACAAGCCTGTTCGTGCTGAACCTATGACTGATGATCATCGTCATTTCATACATCTTCCATTTACTAACAAAGGAATTGATGCCATTAATATCAGCAATATACTACACAACAAAAAGGTTACATCAACTATACCTGTATACTTTAAGAACCAGTCTGTACCTATTCTGTCATATCAATACACCAAGACAATCTCCAATAAAATATTCAATTACAATAAGGCATTGCGGCACTTAAAAATTGATGAATTCCTTCAAACACCAGCATCCTGTGACTGCTCTACATCTCCCTTCAAATATACTCCAGTTGGCCATGTCATCACTGGTGATCTGAACTTGGTTGAACATCACCACCTTCGTAAGATATTATCTTGTGGACCCAAGTTCAGAGAACCTCGCAGGATCAACTGGAACCATAATTTTAAGATCATTATGGACTCAGTTGAAGATTATGCCAGGAAATGGGCTAAAAGGGAGGATGTAGAGTTGGACACACTGTCAGAATGGGTCAAATCTGTGAGGAAAATAGTGCGTGGCGGTATTGGTCGACTAAGATCACATGTTTGCAGAAGACCCTATTCTGTATTTAAAGATCCTGATGCTGTTAAGTGTTTGAATGATATCCATGACAAATATGTTGTCGTCCCTGCTGATAAAGCTGCCAATAACATTGTATTTGTCTGTAAGAAGTATTATTTTGAAGTCTTATAGACGAACTTGGTGTAACTAAGACCTCAACCAACTCCACTTACAGACAATCAATGTTCAACAAATCTGAAATTTTGGCAAACCATAAGTCATTCATGGATAATTTTAATATTACAACAAAGGATGACCATAATAAGTTGCCTAGCTTATACTGGATACCAAAGCTCCACAAAACACCTTACAAAGCTAGGTTTATCGCAGGATCTTCAAAATGTTCAACAACAGAGTTATCGAAGATACTGACTTCTGTTCTTTGTACTGTTAAACGGGGACTTCAATCATACTGTGATGTTGTCTTTTCTCGGAGTGGTATAAATCAAATGTGGATATTAAAAAATTCGAAGGAACTCTTGGAAAATTTGAAATCAAGATCTGTTTCAAAAATAACATCTATTAAAACTTTCGATTTTTCCACATTGTATACCACAATACCACATGATAAATTGAAAGAACGCTTGAAAACATCATCAACCAAGCATTTTTCTACAAAAACGGTTCACGCCGTTACAAATATGTGGTATTAGGGTATAATTCTACATATTTTGTTAAAAATACAACTAATGCTAAAGTGTTTTATACCGAGAAAGACATTATCAGTATGCTTGATTTCCTCATTGACAACATATTTGTTGAATTTGGAGGACACATTTTCCAACAGTGTATAGGAATTCCCATGGGCACTAACTGTGCTCCCTTACTTGCCGACTTATTTCTGTTCTCATACGAGGCAGAATTTATCCAGAACCTTATCAAGCAGAAAAAGGTCTCTGTAGCTCGTACTTTCAACCTAACATTTAGATACATAGACGATGTTATTTCATTGAATAACTCTGAATTCAGTAAATATCTCGCTATGATTTATCCTCCAGAATTGGAGATTAAAGAAACTACAGAAACGGCCTCTTCTGCTTCATATCTGGACATTTTACTTGAATTTGACTCCAATGGTCACCTTTCTACTAGGCTATATGACAAGAGAGATGATTTCAACTTTAGTATAATTAATTTTCCACACCTCATCAGTAATATTCCACTCTCACCTGCTTATGGGGTATACATTTCCCAGCTTATACGATATGCAAGAGCATGCAGTTCATATGGTGATTTTGTAGAGAGACATGGCCATCTCTCTTTCAAACTGTTAAATCAAGGTTACACCAGAGCAAGACTTGTCTCTACATTCAAACGCTTTTTTGGCAGGTATCGCAAGCTGGTAGATAAATACAATATCTCTCTTCGACAAATGATCACTGATGGCATCGGTGACATTGGGCCTTAGTTAGTGACCACTACCTATCTGACTTACAGATTGATATATGGCGGGTGCCACATGTGGGGCAGGATGCGCTTACTATTTTCGAAACACCTGACATCACTTCTTGGTCTTTTGGCCAGAGGTCCATATATCTTTCTTTCATGAATTTGACTTTGTTTGTACCGTCTATTTACTGTCTGTTCTGTGCTGTTTTGTGTCTATGTTTACAACTATTGTCTTACAAATTTTGACCTAGTGTTATTGGATTATGGATTGGTATGATTGCGATTATTTTATCCATACAGTGGTTCTTGTTCCAGATTACATACATACATCATATAAGCTTCTATCTGCTTAATGTTTATACTTATTTTGTTTGCAGGAGTAACACCTTGTATGGAGAATCCATGCGTAAACGGCGGCACATGTCTGCCAGTCGGTGATGATGACTTTATTTGCTCATGCACAGGAGGGTACGCTGGTCAAATATGTGATGAAGGTAAAGTTTAATTTGATTTGAAAGCATTTGCATTTGTTTGAATCACACAAATTTGACATCAAAATTCTGATTATTTTACTGAAGGAAGCAAATCTTTCCACGTAGGAAACATGTCCACAATATGTCTATCTCTCGGTGGATATAAGTTTATAAAAATTCAGCATGTTCCCAATATATACAGCCATTGACAATATGTTTTTCATTTCTATTCAGATATTGATGAATGTGCCAGCAACCCGTGTCAAAATGACGGCCTCTGCTTTGATTTGTTGAATGAGTACATTTGTGTGTGTCCGTATGGATACCAGGGTCTACACTGCGGTACGTTATATGAAGCTTTTCATGATTATAGAAAGACATGTTGTACTTTGACATGATTTACAGAGACTTGTAAAGATACATAGTTTGAGCAAAAGTTAAAGTGTTTAAGTTTTGAGGTGCATACTATCTTAAAGGTTAGCATGCGCGTCGATATTGAAAGACCAACATATTGGTTCAACGCCGATTTCACCTCTAGCCAAATTCAATGCTGGACTTAATCATTACTACTGGAAGCATTTCTATTGCAGATTGTGTGGATATTACCATTGAGATGTGCCGGGAGCTGCCTCTCAACATGGGTAGGCTAGGGAAATATTCTTCAGGGGGTTCGGACAGGCAAGCCAGTCCTGAAAGACTTGCAAATGAACTGGAGAGACTCCGCAATGACAGAGCCCCGTGCCATGAACACATGGACTATTTGATGTGTGGTTTGTTTGCTCCTGAATGCAGCATCGAAGGCCCTTACAGAATTCCCTGTAGGTCTTTCTGTCAGGAAGTCAGACGATCCTGTGAGCCAAAGTTCCTTGCCGGAGGTATTGATTGGCCAGTCGACTGTGATTTGCTCCCAAGTGTAAATGACAGCGTGCACTGCATACGCCTCCCTACTGGTAAGCTTTTTAAACATTTCACCACCATGGTTTGTCCCAAATCCATTGTTTTCTATGGTAAAGTTGGACCTGTACACAGGGAACTGGGGGTGAAAGGGTTAAACACGTCAGATGAAATAAGTGCCAGATTTCTTACATCTCGTCTTTTATGTAGGTCATGTTTTGTCATCAAAAACAGTGGAATGTTTTTACGGTAAAAGCTATTGAAAAAATATATGCAAGTAGAGGAAAAACTTTAGAAATTAATGTCAAAAATTAAGTAAATTCTCAATCGTAGTCGAACTCACAATGCATGGCTCCAAGTCTCCTAGCAATTTCATCACAGTCAAAATCGCTCAGCGAAAGCCTCAATTTAACAAAAAACCAGTGGTTTAATAACCAAGCTATCAGTTCTTAAATTTTTTCTGACTGTGATTCTTCTATGAGCCGCAGGGTTCATGAAGTATCTCTACAAACACCTACTCGCTATCAAACATAACACACAAACTTTATCAAAGCAATGACTACATCACTAAACTATATAGCAAGCTGCTTGCCATTTTGTTTGGACGCTCCCATCCTTGAAATACATGTATTTTCAGAACAAAACACACATAAAAAGGCAAACTAAGCCATAAAAAGCAAAACAGAAAAGTTGGTTTCCAACTCTCATGGCACAGAGACATGGAACAACAATCTTTGCTTCTGGAATCAGATAACGATGAGGTTTAAAGGTATACAGTCACCTGTAATCTAAATATGCCCATATATGGTCAAAGGGGTGTTCCTTGGTATTCAAAATGCCCATGTGAGGGCGCTGTTTTTAAAAAGCGGCCACTCGCTTAAAATCTGTGATTGGTTAGATTTTCTCTTTCCATGGAAACTGTGGCAAAATTGGAGCAGGTGACAGTATACCTTTAAACAAAAGTTTACGAAGAAAATAGCGATGAACAGCATTCCTAACAAATCTTGTGGCTTATGCAGGTATTTTCATCATAGACGAAATTCTTTTCACCATGCCATCAACTAACCTTTCTTGATTTTAGAAAGTGGACTTTGTGGAACACGGCTCCCGAACTTTGAAAGGATCGTCGGCGGATCGAGTGCGGCCCTTGGTGAGGTACCTTGGCAAGTGTCGCTGCTTCAGTATGGTAGCCATCATTGCGGTGGAAGTGTAATAAGTAAACACTGGATCCTGACAGCTGCTCACTGTGTGTAAGTAGGATTCAAGGATTAAACCAACATCCTCTGTTTGTAGTCATTCTTGACAGCAAGTCTAACCTTAGTCCAGCATCTTGACTTCACCTTTAGGGCTTCATACTCCATTGGAGTATGGACAAAGGCCAAGAGATGACGTTGAAATCCTAGACCAGCCTAACCTGTATGCCTAGTTATCATTCTACACTTGCAGTGAGCATTGTTTCCAATTTTCAAGGCTACATTGTCTTAAACAAAAATGATCTGGAGCAATCTTTCCCATCTGGGGAAAATTTATGTATTAGGCTTTAGTAGTATGCACCTTGAAAGTGCAAGACTTAAAACTGTTGCTCAAACTTATTCTCTTACCTGTAATCAAAAATAAAAATTGTGGTTGCTGTGCAAAGTTTGGAACAGTGAAACAAATTGCCCATCATTTTGCCATGTATGTCATTGAAAATGGCTGCCATCCCTGTGTAAACTCTATGGGGGAAAATTAAAATTTGTATTTTTGAAAAAAATAAGACAGTGAAAGTGTTTCTTTCTCCCAAAGCTTTAAAATGAGCCCCTTTCAAGTGGCAGATCAGAAAAGCATTGTAGAAATTTGAGTCTGAATACCTGTCCCGGAGGCGTGTTCTACCTTGAGCCTATATTTTAGGCAGCATGCATTGTGGCGTCTACTTTGAAATTGTTTTCTAACAATTTCCCCTTTTTCATATCTCAGCCAATACACCAGTGCATCCGCTTGGACAGTCAAAGTTGGTTTTACATCACAAGCAAGTGGATCGCCATATCTATTTGAAGCACAAGTTGCTAGGATTGTGATGCATCCGTCGTACAATTCAGGAACGGATGCTTGGGACCTTGCTTTGATGTACATTGACGAAGCAATAGAATATAATGACTACGTTCGGCCTATCTGTCTGCCGCCAGTGGATGACGGTGACTTCTTCCGTGACGGGCAGTCTTGCCTGATAAGTGGATGGGGAGATCTCTACCATGGTGGTAAGGCACCGTCCAATTTACCCTTTAAGATAAAACAAATCCCAGCCAGGTAGAAGACCTCTGATACTCCGTCAAAAGTAAAATCATGTATTTCACTTATGTCCATGAATATGTAAAAGAATGATATCAGGCAGACAATTTTCCATACTTAGCAGCAGGGGATTAGATCTTGAGAAAAAATTCCTAGCAATGACCTGACAATTATACCTATCATTGCATCCTAGCCATGGATACATCATTGATTTACATTTCACTGCACAAAAACAATTTCTTCAGTAGGCTTGGTTAGTACAATTACAGTGATTTCTCTCCTTTATCATGTCTTAATTGTGTTACAAAAAATCTATGAGGAGAATGTATCTCAGAGTGGTAAAGGTAGCTGCATCAATAGGACTATTCTCATCATTAGCATTCTATTGATTCAGAAGTTTTCTTTCAATGTAGACAATGAGAGTCAAAGTCCAAAATGAGCAAATTTCTCATTCCTTCTTAAAGTGTGCATTATTAGCTTACGTTTATCCAAATCCCCATGCTTAGTTATCGGAATGTTTTCTCGCAAGGATCCTCACCTGATGATATGCAAGTTGCAACGATTCCACTGGTTAGCCAGGAAACATGTCGTGCACACTACAGCTACAGTAGGATACAGGATAATATGATATGTGCCTATTATCCAGGTGGTGGTGTTGATACATGTCAGGTAGGTATCTCCAAGTTATCTTGCCGCTGCGTATAGAGGGACTCTTTGAATTCACTTTTCCCGGGACATCAATCTAAACTTACGGATGCTGCAGCAGTGTTTGGGTCCATCATGATTTAAGCCATTTGTTTCTTGAAAAATACAAAACTTTTAGGACAGTGGCATTATGTCTGTCTGTTGCAGTTTTGTTGAACTTTACTCTCTCTGATAGTAATTAACCATGCATATTTGTCACGTGTTTGATGGGTGTAGTACTGATAGACAAGATTGCCCTTAACATGGCTTGCATTTTCAGTTTGAATAACCTAGAAGATTTACTGAAAGATCTGTAGCTCCAGGGCTCTCAGCTCTACAGCTGGAACCTAGAGAGCGCCCTCAAGAGACAAATCTTTCAGTCTACCTGGAAGAAGCAATAGCTATATTTGTTGCCAATGAAGAGTTCCCTAACTTGGTGAATAAGATTGGCAAAATGGTAGCAGCTTCTTCCAGTGAAAGTATTTTCTACAAAATCAATCGTTAGTTACTTTGCATGGAATTGTTTATTTCATTTGTGACATTCCTTGCCACTTTATATCAAGAAGATGTTGGTGATAAAGATAAAGAACTAAGGCCAAAAAAAAAATTGATTTGTTTCTGGTCAGCATGCGCATCACTTCAAAGTGTGGGCGTCAACTCTTTTTTTTCCTGTTTTTCATTTGCCCCTATGGAAAAAAGGGGAAAATGTATCAAATTCAACCAAAAATAAAAAAAATTGAAAAAAAAAATCGCGTTGCCGCATCATTTTTGCAACGTGTCAATGACCAGAAACAAACCTTTTATTTTTTTTGGCCTAAGATAGTCACAGTTCTTTTTGTTAACAAGCTGTCAATATGTAACAGTTCTATTTTTTTTCTATCTCACTCTTGTTTAAGTCATTTAATATCCCATTTTGTGTAATTCGCTCTTTTATAGGTTGAAACATTGTGATATTTTATCTTAATTTTTAAATAATCTAAAGCGCATTGAGATTTTTTTGTAAATATGTAATGAGCTACATAAGAGAAATTATTATTGTTTATATTATTATGATTATTATGATTATGATTATTATTATTATATGATTTTCAACTGAGACCCAGCTCATTGGCATCAAAACTAGTGAGACAGGGATACACAACAAAAAGACTCGTTAGGACTTTCAAAAAGTCCTACTGTCGATATGACGACATTGTGGCAAAATATGACACCTCGGTCACTCAAATGATTAGTGACAGCATTCCCGGCTTTGACTTATTACAGTGATTCATATCCTGTATCATTTCATACAATATTTAGACAATTTTGGGACCAATCCTGATGGGTGTAGCATGCTAGCAGGGTACGCTTACCCATTCCAGACACCTTGGTACCACCACTAACTATCAGTGGGTCAGGATGGTCCTACTTAAATTTGTAAAACACAAATGTCCCATGGACCTGGTAATGTACTACCTTGAATGGAAATGATTATTGGACCAGTTTAATGTCATATTATTGTTATCATCATCATCATCATCAATGCGGATAAGCAAAAAAGAAATTTTGTCCATTTTAGCAGTAATATAATTTTTTGAAAATCTAGTAAAAATCAGAGAGCCTATATTTCCTCCACAATGCTTTCATTCTGTTGTTGGTCCAAGTTGCTGAGTACAATATTATATCATTTCACAACATTTTTTTGAGAACTGGACTAGGACAGTCAAACCCTGTTTTAAAAGTTATAACGGCCAGGCTGTTACTATTTTTTTCCCTTTTGCAACGTCTATGGTGTGCTAAAGTTGACTCCTTGCCTTCCTAGGGCGACAGTGGAGGTCCCATGGCCTGTCAAACAGATACTGGAAGATGGTATTTAGCTGGGGTGACAAGCTGGGGTGATGGATGCGCACAGTACGGAATACCTGGCGTTTATGCACGTGTTACTGCTGGCAGATCATGGATTGATGAAGTCACGAATGACCTGATATGAGTATGTTTGTATTGGATTGTCCTTATTAAAGCCCAAATCGCTTCAAATTATACGCATTATCACGGTCCCTCTATCATCGGTCTGGCAACGGCAAGTTTTGTATTGTCCCTATCCGCGTTGATGGCAAACAAAACATTCAAAATTAATATCGATACCCAACGGGTTGCCGTCTTATGAATATTCAGATCGACGTCAAAAAAATCACCAGCATGGAATGCAGTTTGGAGTTTTGCGCTTGCGCACTGCGCATTTGTGTACAGTTGACGTAATAACAATTACAACGTGACTGCTACGGTCGAAGTAGACCATGTGGAAATGACATGGCGATTTTGTAAATAATGATTGGAGCTTCACTCTCGAAGAAACTGTCGACATCGAATGCCAAATTTGACATGTCAATGACGATGCGGCGAACGCCAGCATTCAACAGCAGCCTGGGGCCAACGTCACGTAAGACAGCTGCAGAATGAGTGAACCGATTGCAACAGAGTGGAGCGTAAACAAATCATGTAAACAAAATAAATGCTACAAAAATTCCCAACTCAGAAGGAAACAAGAATGTTAAAGTACCTCACCAATTTTTTAAAGACATGTTTGTCCATTTAATTCAAAATGAATACACTGCATTTGACTTTCAAGTTGTAAAAGAGTCTAAACTTCACATTAGCTGGTCGGTCGTTGCGAACTAAGGATCTATTACGCATTCATTTGATCGTACCTACCGAAAACGACAACCAATGTCTCATTTCGTGTAACATTTAGATCTCTCAAAATCTAGAAACCACATTTTTGTGACCGATTTCAAACAACTGTCACAAGTTTACATACTTATATAACTATAGGACATTTATCGATGAGGTTTAATTACAGGGGGTACTACTCACAATAGCCGCCATCTTGACTCAAAACAACAATCACTAGTCAGAAAAGACACTCGATATTCCGAAAAAGCGGCACTATGATATGTAGTCGCTAAAAACCTGCCCACCAATTACAAGTAGGTTTAAAGCATACGATGAGGATAGTAGTAATTTTGTTCTTGAAACGTACACTGAGAAGAAGAGTTCACAAAAATCGAATATGCTTCGACCGGCATACTCGCAAAGGAGATCAAACACGCAAACAAAATCATTGCAAATGTTACAAGGAAATGCTGCTAACTATTCATATAAGTCAATTCTCACTCAGGAAAATGTACATTTCTGCTCACTGTAAGGTGATTCGGACCCACAAAATTGCTGATTTTACAAGAAAACGGCTATAAATTGGCTATAAACACAGAGCACTGCATTCGAAAATGGCGCCCAACGCTCAGTTGATCGCGTTGCTACGGACTGACCCAATGGTCATGGTGATTCACACCTTTGACAATGGAAGTTAATCTGCGTTGCCACATCGGTGATAGAGGGACCGTGACATTATTTTCATGATAACTTTTGAATTTATATGCCACTTTGGACACTTATGACAGTGTTATACACTTTTTTAGTCTTTAATGGGTCTCATTCAAAGAAAACCCTTGGAAAAATGAGGATCTTTTGAGATTGGTTTATTACACATTCACAGCTATTGGGGCTTTAATTCGTAGTGCTACTTTCAATAGTAGCAGTTGTAGTTCCTAAGGTATTACTGCTTCTGTAAGTGCTCTACTACTGCCTAGTATGTACCTCAAAAGTGAAAGGCTTTGACATTTGCGCAAACTTTCCTCAACGTAACTTTGAACTGTACCCTTTTTAAAACAAGAATAAATATCAAGGGTTACCGTGCAAAGCTTGGAACTAAAGAAAAAAATTACCCAAAATCTACGGATATTTGAAATTCAAATGTCTGCCATTCCTGTGTTAACTCTATGGGTAAAAAAGCATATTCGTTTTTCAAAAGACTTTGACAGTTTAAGTTTTTCTTACTCTAAGAGCTTCAAAACTAGTCCCCATAAGCAGTAGACCAGACAAGTATCGGAAAAATTTCGGTGTCTGAATATCTTTTCCCGAGGTGCAGTCTAAGACAAAAACAGACTTCTGATTTGGTAATACACACTGCCACTTCTACTGCTCTACTCTGCAAGCATCACTATATCTGCCATCGCTGCATGAGATCAAATTATTATTACACGTGCTTCCATTACTGCCTACCTGCAGACTTCATTTCAAATGCATCAACTAACTTTCTTGTATTCTCAAAATTATACTACAAATTTACAGATTTTAGGGTTTGGATCACAGCAAGAAAAAATAATCTTCATTTCCAGGATGGATTTATACAGGAAACTCACACATTTCTTTACTTTTTTGTATGATTTTATTTCAATGCATTATTCGATCAACTACTTTGATGTTAATGGGTATTTCTGTTACATCTCTTGCAGGTCTGGCAATGAATTTTGAAGTTTTTAACCCTGACACCAAATATCCAAGTGTACTTTCATAACATCACACTGCTTGAGGGGTAATATAATATATGCATATAGTCAAGAGTATTTGTATTTTTATACACTATTTACTTCAGTTCACAAACTAAAACAGAGAAAATTTAATCATATAAAACTTTGTAGTAATAATATGTTACCCTCAATAGACACTATATAACTGCTGATAGTTACCTACAAATAAACATAGTACTAGTACTATTGAGCTATATTGACAATCATTTTGTGTTTAGAGTTACATGTATGGGGAGAAATTGTTTCTCAAGTTCTTTAGATAAAATAAGGTAAAACTTTGTAATAAGAATATGTTAACAACAATAGATAGTGTGTTAGTGCCGATAGTTACCTACAATTAAACATAGCACTATATGGGCAATTATATCATACCAGTATATTGATGGCGCAAATGCAGCAATTTGATTGGTCGAGACATGAATAGAACCGTGGTATATTCACGATATACCACGGTTGGCACATGCGTGAACTCTCGGTAAGTGCAAAAATCCTTTTTTGACGTTCCATTTCCAGAATTTCAATATACTGACATGATATAATAGCAATAAAGCACACCCAGCTATGCTATACCACTTGATTTTGACCAGTTTACTCCATATATGCTATCGCTCATGCATATGTCGTGAACTGTGCACCGTCAAAATCTCGTGGTATACCATCACTGGGGGTACTTTATTGCTTAATCATTTGTGTTTAGAGTTATGCGGAGAAACTGTTCTTGAGTTCTGTTGATATAATAAGGTCGACATGTGTTCTGTCATGATGCAAAGAGATCAAAATCGAATTACTCAATCATGATAAAGAGTTATCAAGTGTGTACCAGTAAGGCACATGTGCATGTGTAAAACCGACATGGACGATGTTCGTTGGCCGCATTCCTTTGAGTGAATATTTACAATGTTGCAATGTGGATTTTTATGACACAATTACATTTATTGTATTCACTTGTACAGTATTGTTATTTTCATAAATTTGAATTTTTTTGTGAGAATACTATCTTCTAATTTTATTGAACAATAACTGATTTTTAAAACTAAATTAACTACACCAATGTTTATAATATTATAATTGCACATTTACTTCGTACATCCATACAATCCGCATCGTCTAAGTTAATCTCTTGAATTTAAACTTGTTTTGTATATGCAAGGATTTCTGATCAAAATTCCCTTCAAAGCCCCACTAGCTGTATCTCTTTGCACTTTTACCATCAGACGGTTTGATATTAAATGCAACTTGGTTAAAAATGCTTACTTAAATGTGACCACAGAACGTTTTTAAAAAACTGGCGACGAATGCACAACTTCAATATTAACAATGAAACAATTTTTGAGTTTCAAATCAAATATGGCGGCTGCAAAAGTATGCATAAGCACCTGAATTTAATCAACCAAATCCATCACTAAGCATAGAAATAGTGACATTTTCAAACACAATAGGCCTATTGCTCAATAACCAGAATCCAAAACATCTCCTGGAAGATTGGATGGTATTTTTTGGTAACTTAAATTTGACAAGATACGGTAACAGCTCGCCGGGCTTTAAAGTTTAAAAGCTTTAAAGCTCTAATGTTATGTCTTCGAATGTCATTCTTATTTGTTTTAAATGTGACTGCAGTTGATGTTTTGGGTGAAGCATATGTTTGGAGAATAAACAAGTCATTTGTTACAGTTTTTGAAACTTGTATCTGACCTTTCTGAAGGAAAAAAAACACTAATATTTACATGTTTATGTTTAACATGAATAACTTTATTCACAATAAAGGTTTTGTACCCAGCCCTTGTAGTGAACAACTGGTTGTCATGATTTTTTTGATTAAATAACGCCTCCCGATTCTTATACTTTTTTGTGCACCTTGGCTTCGAGATCGGCACATGTGAGTCCAAAAGTTGGGGTTTCTCCATGGTAAACCATGGAAATGACATCATTTTGCAAGAAACTCAGTAGGTAGAAGTCACAATCAGATTGTGAATGGTTTTTTTTTACAATTGTTAATTTTTAATTTTTTTCCCAAGTGAGTCATGATATGCTATTTTTTCTAAGTAAATTGTCAAATTTATCATTCTTATGCCTCTGATGACATTTATTTTTACCTCCCATTTGCCATACATATATGGCAATTGGGAGGTTATATGGTTGAAAAAAGTCTGTATGTGAGATGTCTGTCTGTATGTATGTATGTATGTATGTATGTATGTATGGATGTCTGTCCGTCCAACGCAAAAACTCCGAAACTGCTGCACGTATAAAGCTGATTTTTGGTGTAGTGATGCCATATATGATGTAGATGTGCCGTTGTTAAAATGAACTTTTTAGTCTCATGTATATGCAAATGA
The DNA here is from genome assembly GCF_041260155.1 of Ptychodera flava. NCBI lineage: Eukaryota > Metazoa > Hemichordata > Enteropneusta > Ptychoderidae > Ptychodera > Ptychodera flava. Next base: position 14,739,695 of record NC_091944.1, on the reverse strand, counting down.
GGTAGAAAAAGGGTGAAAATGGTCAAAAATCAGTAACTCAGGAACTACTCTTCTGATCATTGTCATATTTGGTTTTTAGGTACCTTGGGCCCTACTCATTCAAATATAAAGATTTGGTGTCAATATTGGCTGCTTTCTATTTTTAATGAATTTTTTTCTCTATTTTTTTTGCCATTTCAGTAAAAAATTGTTTCCTCTGAAAGCAATGGTCTGTTCGCTTTAAAATTTGGCGTGCAGGTGCCTTGTGATAACTCAAAATAGAATTCATCAAAATTATTGCAAAATTTGCATATTTGTATTTTTGGGCAATTTTTGCCATTTTTGGTTAAAAAAATCTTCGTTGAAACTGTGTATGCCATTACTTTCTAATTGGGTGTGCAGGTTCCTAGGAGTGACCTGAAGATGACTCTGTGAACTCATGCTGAAATTTGCAAATTTTGTGGTACTGTTTGTCATGCTTTCAAATTTGGTACATAGGTGAAATGTAGTAGGTCATTCATTCAAAGTCAAGTACTGCCTGTGTGAATGAGCAGATTATGATTGTGCTGTTCCAGGCTGAGGTGCTATTTATAGTAATGATGCAATTTTAGACGGTAATTGATGTTTTAACTGAATTTGACTTACATTGTATGTAACTCTTGTACTGTATAAACCCTATCAATTCACCCAGAAAAAATAATTAATATGATTTTAAATAATTGAATTAATTAGGAAATCAACAAAGCCAAAATAATTTTAGTGTAGAATTATTAGAAAGTTCAACTTTTTTGACAGTTCATAGTGAAATGCTTACCAGCTTGGAGGATTAAAACATGTAAAGGTATCTTTCCTGAATCCCAACTTTGACATATTCTGAACCGTCATATATTGTGCTCTGTATGTTATCTAAAAGAAATTGCTCATAATAGTTTGTCATGATAGGTTGGTCAAATAAATAGAGATAGAGAAAGTTCCAATTTCCATTTATGGTTGACTTGGTAAGGATAAAATAAAATTACTTTTTGAGGAAAAAAATAGAGTGGTCAATTAAAAGAGTGGTCAAAGTGATAGGGTTTTTATGGTAAAGCTGGGCTGTAAGGTTCCTCATGTGCTATTTATAGCAATTATGCAATTTGTGTAAACAGTGCAATGAAAGTGTTACATGATTCCTTATAATGCTTTTGATGACCTTGAACTTCTTAAGTTGCAAACATTTGTCTCTTCAGTGTGCTTTCTCTGAGTACCTACAGGCTCAAGTTATTCAACAGAACTTACTTGCAATGTTAATTTGAAAGTTAAAATGTGCTTAGTTAATAGGATTGAAATACTGATAAAAATGCCAGTTGAAGATTCTTTATAACCTGACAGATATGCTTTTTAACCTGACAGATATGCTGTTTTTTATGATGTAAATCTTGATAAGCAAGTCTTGTTTACTTTAATTAGAATGTAATTAACTCTCGTTTATATTATTATAAGCAGTAGTATCAAGTTGAACAAGCTGATATTGACAAGTTGGTCGGCTTTTGGAGGTTAAAAGCTGTAAAAATAAATGTATGCATGTCTGTCTATCTGTCTGTCTGTCTGTCTGTCTGTATGTATGTATGTATGTTAGTTAGTATGTGCGGAGGTATGTCCGTCCACATTAAAACCTCCTAAACTGCAGCACCTACCATCTTAGAATTTGGTGGACAGGTGCACCCAGGGGTGGAGATGTGAATTTGTTGAAATGAACATGTCAAAGTCAAAAAGATGCAAATGAGGGCAAAAAAAAGGAAAAATCCTGCAAATTGCTTAAAACCCTGTAACCACTAACTGGCCAGATTTGGTTGAAACTTGGTATGCAGGCTCTTTATAGTGACTTAAGTTACATTTCTTCAAATTGTGGTGAAATTTTGAAAGTTGTATTTTTTGGGCGATTTTCCTGTTTTTTGTCCAAAAATCTTCTTTTCTGAAAGCGCTCATCCTCTTGCCTTGAAAACCTGTATGTATGATCCTAGGGTTGGCCTTTGTCAGATTTGTTCAAATTGTGGTGAAATTTTCATATTTGTATTTTTGGGGCAATTTTTCCCATTTTTTGTCAAAAAATCATTTTTTCCTAAAGTATTTGTTGGATTGCTGTAAAACATGATAGTCTTGATCCTAGGGTTGTTTTCTGTCAGATGTGTAAAAGTCATTATGAGATGGAGCATTTCATATTGCTGGGGTATAAGATTAATTTGGACTTACAATGGAATTTTCTTAGTAATCAACCTGTAAGAATGCAATGTCATGTGTGTACTAGTACTAAGTATCTCTGTAAAATGGGAGGACAGTGTCATTGACACTATTTTTTATTTTGCAAAGTAGTCTGAAGATTTTTTCCTAATTTTTTAATTGAAATTTTTTTCTTTTTTTGACCACCCCCTCCCAAGATCTAATGGTTCATTCCTGATGCACATTTGAAAATAGATGAAATATATAGTGAACAAAAGGTCACCAGGCCTACACCCGTGTTCCTGTTTCAGCATTTACCATTTGAAAGGCCATTCTATTTGTTCAAGTTATGCCACTGTCTCACTAAATCATACACTTTTTCAGTTTTCTGAGTCCCCTTTTAATCTATTACGGAAATAAGGAAGTCTTAGATGTGATATAAAAAGTCAAAGTATAAAAAACCTTCATCATGTACTTGCTCAAAGAAATCTGTCCAGTACAGTCTACGAGAGGGCGGTTTTAGAACACAACATGTTGACGACTTGTCCGACCAACCTTGACCAATTCAGTTTTCCCGCATTTTTTGGTCTTTCAGACCGACTCTTCATTCAGCAAGAATGTTGTAAATACGTGATTATGTCTTGATTTATATTCAAAATTAGGGAATTGGGAAATTTTTGTAATGTTGTTTCTTTATTTTTGTTGACCTAAAATTTCCAAGGGCTCACTATGAAAATCTATATTTGAACTTTTGTAATTTTTTCATGGCTGATTAATGTGTTATTCAAGTAGAGGAAGAGCAGTTTATTTCGCTAAAATGTGGTGAATTTTGGAGGAAAACGTTCCGCGTACCATTAGCCAAGTTTTGTTTGACTAACGCCTGTCAATAGCTGGATTTGATTTATTGACAGGCGCCTGTCAATAGACACTAAGTAAACAAAACGGTTATCCCAAAGATTAATGAGATTATGGTGGAGGGTAGTGTTTTCAGATTGTTATATGGAAACACAAGACTATTATTTAGTGAATGTATGTGTTTAAATGCCACTCATTAAAATTCTTGTACATGAAACTGAACGGGTTTTTATAGATCACAGGCCATGTTAAGTAGTTGATAATCATACGGTCAAATCTCGTTAGTTTGATCACATACACATAATATGAGAATGAACACGTGATATTTGTTCCCCTCAGCTACTGGTGTCGTATTCGTCCGAACACAAGCCCTGCTTGGATATAACCCCTTTTTTATTTCTACTTTAAAGGGTTTTTGAAAAGTGTGAATGAGTCCAAACCCTAGTTTACCTCAAATATGGTATTCAAAAATCGAAATTAATATGGCTGGATCGATTCGACATTTAAACTTGCTGCCGATTTGCCCATTATTGATTTGGACCGTAACTTGCCCGTTTTACAAGGCGCCGCCAGAATGATGGCTATGTTTGCGTCACAGTGAAGAGCTATGATGAGAAGAATATTAATGTTGAAGCGCAAGGGTAAATGACGGTGTCATAAATTATGGTAGTTTTGTAAATTATAATTACTTTTTAGACCAAAGAAACTAGTGGAAGGTGTCCAATTAACGCAACGTTGAAGTTTGTTTGCTCTTTTCAAATTTTAATTACCAACAGGTGCTTTGTTGGACTTGGTTCAAGTCTGTGATTTGTAAATGTGTTTGACTGGGGTTAACGCGATAATTTGTGTTCTGTTTTCGTGTAAAACGCGTGAGTGTGGTGAACGCGATGAGTGGGGTGAACGCTAAACAGGGGAGTTTCTCAAGGAATCACAATCCGGCAGAAACTAACTCACTACTGCGCAGACTCAAAGGTAACGCGTTCAAAACATGGCCTGAGGCCTAGGCTGCTACATTCCAAATAGGTTTATATGAATTAGGAGAGTAATAATAGAAACTATTACAAACGGTTTTTTTGTTAGAAATTTACAACTTGAACCAAGTCTAGTGCTGTGTGGTCATGAGCATTCGAGCAGGAATGTTGAACAATTCACTATTTTACTGTGATTTTTACCTTTTTTAAAATCTGGAAACATTTGCGCCGAAACAAACGAAACAAATTAAATATTTTTCCTCTTTTTAAGTTTGTACCGAAAGAACTACCTCCTGAATTCCAATTTAATCAGATTAGTGGATTTAATCAATGCTGTATTTGTTGACATGAAAACAGTAAATTATTCCGAAATACATATGATCCTGCAAAATCTGAAACGCGTGTATAGTTTTCTTGGGAGCTTCCTTATAACGCCTTCAAGCGTTTGCTGTTCTTTATCTACTCTCACAACTAAGGCGAACATATTTCAGGTTGAATTTCTTTGTTGCCAACAAACTTGTAACATAAGTATTAGTACAATGCACTTCATCCCAGCAACATCCCTGGAACATTCAACACGAGCAGACTGTACAAAAAGTAAAACCTGGATGAGGGTCCGCTAAAATTTGTTCGACAATCGACTTCTGATAAACAGCAGTCAATTTTTTCCCCAAATCTCTGTCTCCATGATCGCATTCGCTGAATGAAATCGAGTTCACATTCTTCAAGACATTGCATGTTGCTATTTGTAGCGTGCAATAATTACGTAACAAAGCGCACTAAGTTCGGATTTGTCTTTTTAGCATGATTTCAGTTGTTTTCATACTTTTTTCACTGCAACATTTACGAATTGCTAAAAAAAGTTCAGGGTAAAACTTATTGCAGCTGGACGTTACCAGAACCGCTTCCCCTCACACTTTTATGTTTACCCTGTGTTCACAAGCCTTCATTTTGCCCCAGTCATTCGGTTATTCTTTGGAATGTGAAATTGTTTTCATCTGGACAACATAGTAAGTCTTACTCTTACCTACAGGCAGGCACTACACAACCAACACGTCAGAAAAATCCGGCGCACGGCCCGTGGGCTGCAATTATCGCAGCTAGGTAAGGTCGTGCACGTATTTCAAGCTTTCAAATTTCAAGTTCAACTCTTTCAAGAAGGGTTATGTGGAAGGATTGCTGCGAATCCGTAGCCTCTCACCACTCGGGTAGCTTGGTCATTGGAGTGGTAGGGCTACGATGTGTAATACGCAAATATCGCACAGGATACGGCCTTGGCCAGAAATTTTCAAAGGCACAAATTTGACATAACTTTTCAAAAAGGACCGTGTCCGGTGTTCATATAACCTACCCGCTCAATAATTACTCGGTATTTGTCATTTTTCTCTCCTCCAAATGGATTTTTCGCAGCAAGACCGACGATCGCCTTGCTTAACCGCCATCTTGAATTTAAAGCTGCTTGACCCATGACGTCATGCAAGTCTCGCAAGTTCCCGTTCCTACTTCATTTGAGATATCAACAAACAACACGTGCGCTGACTAGTATTGCTGTCTCAGCATTGTCGGCTACGTTATGCGAATTTTCGCGTGGTAAAAAGTGAATGAATAGAAAGCAAATTACTTTTAACTTCAAAAATTGTGAATAAAATATGTAATAAGTTTATAAATAAAATAAATTGTTGAATGACACTAAACTTGTCCAACTATTATCCATCATGCAAATTATGTTAAATTCCCCAGAGAAATTTTACATTATCGATCATGATGTTCTCCATCACATGTAACACAAAATAAATGCAATGATCCTTTTATTTACCATATCGTAATATTAAACAAACTTGGTAGAGCTGATGTGCGGAGTTGCCCTTATTTTCCTTTACATCTTTCACATTTTCTGTTTTATGAATCTGCCTTCCAATGGAGACTCGTCTGTAACCTTTTGCTCTCTCCTCAAAGACTTCTCCACAGTTCATACATTTGACCTCCATAATGTTTCTGAACTTGAACTGAACCAACACCCTAACTCCTTACTAAATTTCAAATGAAGGACCACTTATTATTATTATATCCTTTATTAATCCAATATAAAAAATTGAAATGTGTTGTGGTGTACACAGTCTAAAAAGAAATATTCCACAATAGATAAAATACAAAGATATCACACAGATTAAAAAGCACAGTTCCAAATAACAGACAAAGCACTTGTCGATCAACAACAATACAATTTAAATAATTCTAACAGTAGCCATTAATGAGTTTGTTTTTTTGTTTTTTTTCACCTGTTAGAAAATTGGTTTAGAATTCTCACTGCTGAGGGTACAAAAGTATTTCAGAACCTGTTTGTGTGGCACCTTTATTGAATAGTATCTGGTACCAGACCTCATTTTAGTGAAATTACTATTCAGTTGATGCGTTTTGTCAGACAATATAGTTGTAGATTTGTTTTTCACTGATTTCATATACAAGTCATCAAAACTATACAATTGTACGCCTAGAATATTCCTAGCAGCTTTGATGACACGATTTATCTGAACTTTATTAGAAGAGGAAATACTACGCCCCAGCAAGAAATACAATAACAGATGATTGACTCAACCGTTGATCTGTAAAACATATGCAAAATGTTCCCGGATACACCAAATCTATGCAACTTACGCAGAAAATACAATCTTTGCTGACATTTACGGTTTACATATTCACATGGTCATCCCAAGAAACCATGTTTGTAAGAAGGATCCCAAGATATCTATAACTATTTACCCTTCCAACCTCCTCACCTTTTATTTTTAACGGAGGTGGACTGATTTTGTTTTTCCCGAAATCAATTATCATTTCTCTGTTTTCTTTACATTCAAAAACAAGTTATTATCATCATACCATGTAACCAATCTGTCCACTTCTTGCTTATAGATTGTGTCCTGATCTGCTGTAATGAGGCCAATTAAAGACTTGTCGTCAGTAAATTTGAAAAGCTTATCATTACTGTCCGCATGTATGGTGGAACAATCAGATGTAAATATGGTAAATAATGACGGTGATATAACCGAGCTTTGAGGCGAGCCGGTATTTGTCAATCGCACATGCGATCGCATTGAATTTACCTTGACAAACTGTGGTCTCACAACCAAAAAATCTGCAACCCAATAAATTAACTGCCTGTTTACTGACATATTTTTCAATTTTTTGATTAATAAGTTTGGTGAAATAGTATTAAATGCATTTGAGAAGTCCACAAATAAAATTCGAACAGATGCATTGGAAGTATCAAGGTGTTGTGTGAGGGTATGTAGAAGACAGAGAACTGCGTCTTCCGTAATTCTGTGTTGGCGGTAAGCAAATTGCAGTGGGTCTTGGTAATGTTTGAGAAACCAAATATTTTAGGAGGATCAAGATGTCGTAATGATGTGCGCCTGCATTAAACAATAATTTTTATACAACTATTTTTATACAATTATGTTTATTTATAAAACAAAAGACTCTTTCATAATTGCATGTCAAGCCCCCTCCCCCTTCCAAATTAAAAAAAATGAAATATAAAAAAGTGCAAAAACACAACTCATTCCCAATTTCTTTTCTTTACTTCCTTTTATTTACAATATTTACATTTCCGGGTTTTTTTGCGAAAATACGCACAACGTTGCCGACAATGCGAAGTGTGAAAGACGATGGTCGAGCGCACGTGTTGTCTGTTTACGTCTGAATGCAAATAAACTAGAACGGGAACGTGCGAGACTTGCATGACGTCATGGGTCATGCAGCTAAAATTCAAGATGGCGCTGACTTCAAGGCGATCGCCGGTTACAGTTGGAAAAACCCGTTAAAAGTAGGTAAACTTGAGGAATACCTAGACATCTTCCGATGGATAGATGCTAAATGGACTTTGGACCAAGTCTATGGAAATTATTTCTGTAAAGATCGAAAATTGGCATTCAAATTCGCGCCGTTCGAAATTCCGTGCGCATCGGCATAGTGCATGTGTAATACTATCCTGTGCGATATTTCAGTTCTTCACATCGCAGCCCCCACTCCCAGCAGAACACGTCAAGGAGTGGCAGGGCTCGTTTTCGCAGCAAGTGGAAGGTCACATTTAAGATCGGGGTGTCAGCGGGACGGTCACATTTTACATGATGGACTACCCCTGATTTCTTCTTGCACCCCGTCGTGATAACTGAAAGCTCCCTTTCCATAAAAGAGTTATAGCTTGACGATGTCCGTTCTGCATTTTTTCTCGCTCTACGCTAAGATCCAGTAAAAAGGAATTCACGCATATGTTTAACGACTGAGAAAGGTAAATGGAGATCTTTCATACAATACTCGCAACGCATTAAAATAAGAACTTTATTGACGTTATTCCCTCAAGGGTGAACATAGTCAAGAGCTAGTACTTCAAAAGAAACACATGGAATAAACAGAAAACAACATAATGAATATGTTAAGCAGGTCAAATGATATGTTAAGTAGTCACTATTGATGACGTGTAAAAGTAACGCTTTCATGAAGACAGCCATTTGAGTGCCGCCTGTCTTTAGCAAGCACCAATGAATCTCGTTCGAACCTAAACCATAACACATGTGATACAGAAGTGGTGATAGCATCGAGGAAGCACGAGAACAAAGTGGAACTAACAGTCGTATTCCAGACTCATTGAAATCAAGGTCAGTGTACTGCCTCGATCTCTAAGACAACGGGAACAGATCCAGCATGAGAACAAAATGGAACGAAGGGAAAGACCATTGGATATCCTTGGGGGCTTGGAATATTTCGGGGAAAAAAGATTCCAAGAGGTTACCTTCGAAAATAAAATTCTAGCAAAGGATGGTAGAAAATATAAAAAAATTGCCAGCAGATATGAGGTAATTATAATGGACGGACAATTACAAGTCTTTACTTAAAATTTTCGGAGCCCTACATACAACATCTTTATTTTTTCGTATTGCCTTTCAATATCATTCCATGCCCACGCGCCATAACATCTGTCACTTTCGGTGCACCGTAGGTCACGACATTTTCTTAACGCCTTCATTACATTTCATTTCATTAACACCCTGATTTCAATAACATTTTAACTCACACTTTTGCTATTGATAAATACATGTACCCAGTGTTTCAATCTGAAACATTAACTAGCATTATTCACATGTTGTACTTATGCGACAATTTCTCATCCTCACACCGGAACACTATCCTGAATACTAAACTCAGCTTGAAATAGCCTGCACTGGATATCCTGTGTCCATTGTTGTTCCTTGCAATTTTAACAACTTTAAACACAACATTGGTAATGCAATATGACAAGGGTTGGACAAGGGTGCAAGAATTTGCCACAAAATAGACCTACTCATAAATGTCTTAGTAATGTCACGTCCTTAATTTATGATTTATTTTGTCTTTCAAAGGATGTTATCGGATACAACGTACTGTTAATATACAAACAGAAGCCATACCCTGAATTGAACCAATGATTTATTACAGCAAATTTGGTGGTGCAAGAATTCACACTGTGAAAAAAAATAATTCCAGGTGAAGCAGGGAGACAATAATAATGCTCCAGACTCAATTTCCAATCCCCCCCCCGAATATCAAATGCTCTACCTAACAATCATATTCTGGACTAATTGAATCCATGAAGGTCAGTGACCTGCCTCTGTAACACCATGGGAACAGGTCACGCCGACATATGTCCGTGTCGACCCATTCATCCACACCCTCTTATTGCTTGTGGTCACTTCGACCTTGTCCCACTTTCATGTTATTTGACACACTTTAAATATCATGCAACTTGGCCGAGAGAAATGATAAATCTGCGTAAAAAATGGCAGGCTAGGAAACAATATTCAGCCGTTTTGATACGCAAAATGCATGCACTGAAGCCTTGTACCATAGCTTACGCGACAGCAAATGGCAGCATCTGTACACACTGCACATGTACACGGAACAGTTAATTTTTCCGAGTCGATTTTCAACATACAAGCGTGTCGATACACGGGGCTCAGCCGTGAGTCTTGTCCCGGAGTAGCATGAAATAGAAAAGTTCATTGACTGGTTCCATGATGCATTGCGCGCTACTTTATACAAGCGTGCGTTACTCATAGTTTAATTAGCCGTAGGATACACGCAGGTATTACCCATAGAACACTATGGCAGGTTACACCCTGACCTATATTTTCAATGGATACAAAATAAACGAGGCATTTTCGTCATTGTAAATTTGTGTCATACTTGTATAGCAATCCGTTGTACATTTTGTTATTTTGAGTGTGTATACGGTAGTTGATACAGCCATAGCAATGCATTATGGGATAACCGGGAAAAGGTCTATATGCTAACTATAGTGGAGTGTGCAGACACCGTGTCTCGGTTATTTTAGAGATCCGGTGAAAGTGAAAGAATTCTAAAAAGTAGAGTATTATATTCTATGGACAAGAATGTGCTGTGTCATTGACGAGAGGACATGGCCGTGGGCTACATGCGCTCCTTAGCTGGTTAGTCTGCTAAGTAGATCGATTTTCCGCTCGATTTATCGATCCCGTTGTCGATATGCCCGCCACTGCAACCTAAATGCTCACAAGGTGTGCAACACAATCACTCTAAAAACACACCACCCGATTTGTCTACTGGCCGTGCGCTCACACTAAACATTCAGAACTACATTCCCATATACCTAGTTGGATCACAAATTTAACCATCTCCTCAAAAATCACGCCGATGAATGTGTTACTCGCGTCATCTTGAAGAAATCGGCCGTGTTTTGAGACCAAGCGGGGTGAAATGCAGCCTGCAGAACGATTCTACCATATGATGTAATTTTTTCCACTGCTGATTGGCTAATCAAGGGCCAAATCAAAGGTCACTGCAAGACGTCACTGGCGAAGTACAGTTGAACCATCAGCAGAGGAAAAAATTACATCATATGGTAGAATCGTTCTGCAGGCTGCATTTCACCCCGCTTGTCTTGAACAAAAATGCTAGTGTCCTTCGACATAAATATAGCTTTTGTTATGATAATATGGAATTGGAAACTGTTCAAAATTACAATGACCTGGGTATAGACTTCAAATGTAATGGGAAATTTGACATAGCAAAAGGCTATTAAAGAAAGCACTGAAAGTTTTCTTTTATAGCTGAAAAATGATTTATTCATCAGTCGATGTAAATATTTCTGCATGGATTACAGTGACGGCACCAAGAATTTTGACGATGAGATACAGCTGGATATTGATACACTACCGAATTAGGTTTGTCAGTTTGCTCTCAAATTTACCCTTTTAGTGGTCAACTTTTACAACTTTGCGCCAACATCAGACAGACTAAAACAGCAGGTGACACAGCAAGATGTCTGTAAACTAATTTACTATGTAGTATGTTTATATCTTTACAGCAGCTATCAGTTTCAATGGTGACACACACAGAGACTGGTTGCCAAGTTTTACAAGCAGTTCATATTCATGGAGAGGTGGTAAAAGAACGATGTTACTGCAAATTAGACTCAGAGGACAGTGTTCTTTGTAGTTGAATATCAATAAAGTTCATGACTTCAAAAATAATAGAGTGATGTGTAAAATGAACAAACTTTACTTTGGTTATCAACAAATGAATGACACCACATTTCTCAAAGAGCTGACATCGGGGCCTACTTCAGTACGAAGTGAACTTGGGGGTTTCAGGCTATTTCGTGAACGTCATTTGTTTTCTATATTGACAAGATTGTAGCGACAAGTGATAAAAACATTGCAACATTGTAAGAGTGTTTATCATTTCTAGTTGATCCGACGTTTTTATTAAACACAAAAAAATCTAAAACAACAACCCAAGGTCTTTGTGTCAGCAACTTTTTAGCCTAAAAAAACTCAGACAACAGTTTTCTATATTGACAAGATTGTATTATATTGATATTCAACTACAAAGAACACTGTCCTCTGAGTCTAAATTTGCAGTAACATAGTTCTTTTACCACCTTTACCACCTCTCCGTGAATTTGAACTGCTTGTAAAACTTGGCAACCAGTCTCTGTGTGTGTCACCATTGAAACTGATAGCTGCTGTAAAGATATAAACATACTACATAGTAAATTAGTTTACAGACATCTTGCTGCGTCACCTGCTGTTTTAGTCTGTCTGATGTTGGCGCAAAGTTGTAAAAGTTGACCACTAAAAGGGTAAATTCAAGAGCAAACTGACAAACCTAATTAGGTAGTGTATCAATATCCAGCTGTATCTCATCGTCAAAATTATTGGTGCCGTCACTGTAATATTTTTGACCATGTTGTTAGATCAATACTAACTTATGGATGTGAATTCTGGGGAACTGAAAAATAAACAGATAAGACACTTATTAAAATTGAACTTCAACTTGTGTAAGATGCTTTTCCAAGTTATTCAGTCAGCAACAAATCTAGCTGTGCGATGTGAGATGGGCAGGCACCCGCTGTAAACTTTTATTAAGAAGATGATGGTTAAATCTTGGCATAGAACATGCACTTAAAAAGATAATAGTTTGATCCATGAGGTAATGGCATATTCTATTAATAGTAATATTGCCTTGGAAATGATAAGGCAAGAAGTTAAAGGATCACTGAGTGTAGATAATTTTTGTCGAAAAGATAAACATATTGTGAGAAAATGAACATATGAGATAAGTAATGACTACATTTTAAAATGAAAACAACAGGTCAATGCAGAAAAGACATCATCTGGTGAGAATAATAAACTACCCACCTATAGAAAATTTAAAACATATTTTAAACTGGAAAAGTATTTAAGCTGCTTCAAAAATAAACACGACAGAAAATACATAACTAAGCTAGAGGATAAGTGACCACAAAAGCTGGTGATTGAGAAAGACAGGCACACAAGACAAAAACTTAAAGTTGAAGACAGAATCTGTACTAGATGTGATACAAGCTCAGCTGAGGATGAGTTTCGCTATATCACGTGTTGTCCAAAACATATGCAATCAACACAAAAGTTGTTAAACTCAGTAGTGGTCAACAATGAAAACTTTACCAGCTTGAGCGAATACACCAAGTTTTGCAACATTATAAGCAATATACAAGAAACATATATATTTTTAGATTATCCCCAAATTTCCTGAATACATTATACATTTATACATTTTTTTATTTATTCATATATGTCAAATACTTAACATGTTATTTACTTCTTTTTGTTTATTCTGTTTCTTTTTATAGGCCTAGTTGTTGACTATGTTCACCCTTGTGGAACTAACGTCTATAAAGTTATCATTAGTTATTATTATTATTATTATTATTATTATTATTATTATTATTACAAGTTTAGGGGCTATAAGTATTATATAGAAATCTAAAAACAGTTAATTGTAGCTGTGGGACTTCTGAAAAAAGGTGTTGTTACTCCTGAATGGTTGCCATGGAAACATCTCACATTAAAATGAGTGTGATTTTTTGGTGTGCTAACCAGAAAACCCTTATTATCAATTTTTACATCATTCATACTTCTTTAATAGGAATTAGGGAAAAAGTAACATTTTCAATCCCAAAATAGTTACTATGGCAACTCGAAACATTAAAATAAGTCTGGCATTTCTGTTCTCTGACCCGAACTTCCCCGCTAGATAATTTTCATATCAATCAAAGTAACTTTTCATGGGATATTAGAAAAACTGAAATTTTCAACACCTAAAAAGGTTACCATGGAAACATGGGGCAGTGAAATCGATATCATATTTGGCCTTTTTGACCCAAAATACCCTTATGGTGAAATTTTCACGGAAATTGAACCTATTATTATTCGTGTTATTATTTCTATATAATACTTTATTAATTATTATTATTATTATTATTATTATTATTATTATTATTATTATTATTGAGATATTTGGTGTAGATGGCAGTGAACTTCGATTCTTGTCAAACTATTTTGTGCATTTTGTAAGTAAATACTAGCTATTCTTGGTCGCTACCATTTACGTCTCAACATGATTAATAACAACCCTTTCACATGGAACATATGTCTTACTAAGATTTTTGTTTTTACTATAGTAGCTCGAGCTAAATTGCGTATATTCCTATTTTTCCTGCATCACAGATTTCTTCTCAATGGCTGGATCACTGACAAGTTGGAGAGGTTAAATTATTTCCGAAAACAATCGGTGCGTCTGTCTCCTACGTTTTGACGAGTGGGAGCTTTGAAAGAGGCCTGTGGTGATTATGGCAATATCTACAAGAGTCGGAGAGATAGTGCGAATAGGTGACATATCATCTCGAGGTTTTCCGACCACTGCCACACTGAAGAAACCCGACGGGTCAGTTGCCACCCTACAGCCAACGCCACATCGCTCAGACCTTGTCGAAATGGAGTTTACTTGCACCCACGAAGGAACTCACGAATTGTCATACAGACACACAACTTCCGGTGTGGAGTTTGATGATTCTCTGTTGAATATAGAAGTTTACAGGCCATGGTCTCTTACTCAAAAGTTTGGAGAGTACGGCAGTGGAGTAGGTCAACTGTGGGATCCATGGGGTGTTACTGTCAATGCCAAAGGTGACTGCATGGTGACTGACAGCAGGAACAACAGAATCGTCATATTTGACGCCGAGGGCCGAAGCAAAAACGTCTGGAGATTCGATAACCTAGAAAAAGATTTCTTTCCTCGTCAGGTGGCTATCGCGGCAAACAAACTCCACTTTATAACGGATGGATCGAGATGGCTAGGCGTTGGGAACAATCACGTTGTAGTGTGTGATGAAAACGGAAGATTTATCCGTTCCTTTGGTCAACAGCAACTGCAGAACCCATGCGGCATAGCAGTCGATAGCGATAAAGGTATTGCATACGTCGTTGATAATTGTGATCATCGTGTACAGCTCTTCAATATCTTCAATGGAGGCCATATAAAACACTTCAGCAGCAAAGGAAACGAGAAGGGAAAACTCGACTCGCCTCGATACATTGCCTTAAATAATAAAGGTCAGGTTCTAATAACGGATTGCAATAATCATCGTATCCAAGTATTTACAGCCGACGGAGAGTTTCTGTTTACATTCGGTGATCAAAACGAATCTATTGGCGGCCTTAATTATCCAGAAGGCATCGCAGTTGACACGGACGGAAACGTGTACGTGTGTGACTGCAGCAACGATAGAGTTGTAAAATTTGACGACAGGGGGCGCTTCATATGTCGCATAGACAGCAGTCAAGACGATTTACGACAGCCAGCTGGAATCGATGTTACAATGGAAGTGCTTCCAAAAGCTGTCGTTGTCGACTATGGAAACGATTGCGTTAAAGTTTACCAGTGAAAAGATAGACATGCAGCAGTGTAGTGAATCACAGTCACGTGTTTTCTAAAATTTCGCTCTGCGCCTACGCGCCCGGGCGCGCCCCAACAGACTTGTGTGCATACGCCTTCTCAGGCATATGCACACACGTCTATGGGGACACGCCTTCTCAGGCATATGTACACCCATCTATGGGATGCGTAGGCGCAGAGCGAATTTTTAGAAAACACGTGAATGTGATTGGATTCTCGCAATACTCTGTTTTTTGTAAACATATCTCGTAGAGAAATACATGTAATATATGAGAATACTTGGCGATAAAATGAAAACACATGTCCAGATTAATTTACTTCTTTGAAGTGCTTACGCATCATCGACGTTTAGGGGCCCTAAAGTAGATATGGCTCGACAGTCGCTTCTTGGATTAAACGTTAGCGGAGGCACCATGAAATAGCGTCAGCGACGCTTTTTGGAACTCTGAAAAGGAAACACTAAGTGTATGATGAATCTGTGAACGTCGACCACAAGGAGAATTTCATAGAAACACTCAGTTCGCCGGTTTGATATTTTCTACTTATTATTTTTATGGATAGCACTGTTGCCATTTAGGAAGAATGTCTGACGTAGGGTTTAGATCTGGTTTTAAAATTATCATTAGTAATTGTTTATTTATTCATTTATTTATTTATTTAAAGAGGGTAGAGTTACAAAAACTATATTCTCATCTCCTACGCGAAAGATTTGTTATCCGTCTTTCGTTATGCATTTAATTTCCTTATCAGTGTTTGTATATCTCGAGCGTGCTGTACAACTGCTGCGTTCACTATGTACCAAAATATACATATTTACACAAACCTAATGACTTTAAGTCTCTTGTTCTTGTCGCTGATTGATTTTGCTACCAGATCTCAGTATCATTCAGTAATGCTGCTTCAGCTACTCTGGAGACTCCATCAATTTTGTTGCACTTGTAGTTAGGGGAAAATCAGTTGAGGTACCAGTCTGGCTCGTAATGCTTTCAGCAACTGAAGCTGACACACCAAGATGTCGACTGTAGTACCACTTAAGATCTTTATTATGATATGGCACACGTGACGTTCTACGTCTTGAATGCCAATTCTGTATCTCCATTTTACATTCTCTACAGCTCTATACTTTTCTGAACGTACATAACTGCAAAATTATCATCATTACATAATAGGGTCATCACATGGTAATTCCCGTCAGTCTTTGATTGTTTTTAACCTTTTCACCCCAATTCCCTATATAGAAGTCCACACTTACCATTGATAACAATGGGTTTGGACCAAATCATGGTGATGAAAGGGTTAAGATTAAACAAGATCACACAATGGGAATATCCCGTTCTCGTTTGTTCTCAGTCATTCAAGTTTTTACCAATATTTAATTATCTCCTTCTCGTACGATATTGAACCAAACTTCACACGCCATGGCCACGTGAGGGACGCTTCGAGATAACATGTTTGCAAGAGCGGGAGTTACGATATCGTCTTGGCATTCATTTCATAGGCGCTAATAATTACAGTCAATCATTTTAAAGGGATACGGTCGTCGAAACTGCGCTCAAAGGTCGTATGGGACTCATACGACCAATTTAAATACTGTATCCAAGGTACGATTGTGCTTGATGGAAGTTAAAACATGTCTGTCATAATCTACTTAAGGCCAGAAAGAAAAAATAAATTGTTCATCGGAATCGCCGCTTCTACTTTGCCCGATTTGGATTTTTTTTTTGGATTTCGGCAAATTCATACTTCTGCATTGCAAATACTTTAGTACCGCCGCTGGCGGCGCCCTACACTTCGTCGGGTTTTCGCGGGCATGTGGGATTCTGAATGAGACTTCCGACGTGTCTGCACTGAGCTCTGTCAACACGTTGTTGCGACGTCTGAATTTTGCAAATCACGACACAAACTGGGTCAATTTTTGGCTGAAATTTCTCCGTTTTGTCAAGGTTAGTACACCATGACTATTAATTTGATTGCCAGTACTTAGTTCCAAAGACGCTGATGAAACGTTTGGCGATCTGTTTACCGAGATCGTGACAGCAGACGATGGGGGGCGGTGCATCGAATTGAATGAAAACTGCATCGAAAGTGTAAAAATGTATGACAATGAGAGCATGTTGAAATACTCAGTATACGATGTTATGCAAACATCGACTGTATATGTAATTCCCTAAGTTATTGTTGAGAAATATAGTGTTGAATTCAATAACCAGTATCAGTGTATCTTGTCTGAGATATTTCTGGTTAGCCTAAAAGGGGAAAAGATTATTTTGCCTTGTCTGCATCCCGGCAAAAAAGTCCGAGGGACCGCGGTTATCTTTGGCCTAAAAAAAAATTAAAAAATTCGCTCGCCGCTCCTGAACCTTGGTCCAAAAAATCCGATGAACAAGATTTTTTTTTTCTCTGACCTAAAGTTTATTTAAGCAATAAAGCACCCCCAGCGATGGTATACCACAAGATTTTGACCAGTTCACGAATATGCAAGAGCGACAGCGAGGAATTACATTTCTAGTACGGCAGCTTTTTAATGATCAACGACCCCTTAGATTGGATTGAAACTACTGGTGCAAGATGACTCTAAGTCTCAGATACATACTGATATCAGAATTCGGGTCAAGGAGATCATTAGATATTGTGTACCTGTGACATTTGATCATTGTCTCGAGTTTCTCTCAGTATGTCCAATCGAACACAATGCCTACGACTACACGACTACGGTACGATATTGCTTGATTGCCGAATATCCCCCTTAAAAGCTAGGAGGCTAATAGCTAGGTTGGATATGAATAGCTTGCTTTTAGCTCTCCTTGGCTATTTAAGCTGTTCTCAATTTCCAGATGATGTTTTCAGCCCCTAATAGCTGTTCTTAGGGAGATTTTAGCTGGCTACCAGCTAACAAGTGGTGACTTATGAGAATGGCTGGCTATACAGCTATTCAAGCTATTAGCCGTTTCTAGCCGCTATTAGCCGTTTTAAGCCAGCTATTAGCTGGCTACCAGTATGGAGCTACCAAAAGATGCTACCAGCTAACTAGTGGTGAGTTCTGAGAAGGGCTGCTATTCAGCTCAGGTGCCGCCAACGGGTAAATTTCATCACTTTCGCAAAACCATCTCAAAACATGTTTCGAAGGTAGATACACTGATTTTAGGCATTTTTGTCAGCTATTCAAGTTGATCTGGTAGCCGCTTTTAGCCGCTAATAGCTGTTATTAGCCAGCTATTAGCTGGCTATCTGCTAAGCAGTGGACACTTCTGAGGGTAAAAAGTTAGGAATTTGCGTATATGTTTATAAAGAGATCTAACAAATAAAGTGACTAACTATTGTAGAACCAAGAAGGCAGTATTGAGTTCTATATTAGAAATGTTTTTAGACTAAACTCACACGAGAATCCATACCCGATGCTTTATCTGCTTAAAAATGCCCATTTCGTGTGATTTTCGGCCAAGTTCGAGGGACGCCTCACCAAAACATAGGCGTGAGCAACATTCCAGTTACCCGCATGGGTAGGCGGCGCCCACGTCAGTAACGAGGTGCCCAACGTCAATGCTAGGTGACTGGAATGTTGCTCACGCTTATGTTTAGGGGAATCGACCGAAAGTCACACGAAACGAGCGTTTTTGAAGCAGCTTAAGTATGAGGTATGAATTTGAGAATGATAGGAACGATCGACGGTTACATGATAGATGAACTTGC
Organism: Ptychodera flava; assembly: GCF_041260155.1. Classification (NCBI taxonomy): domain Eukaryota; kingdom Metazoa; phylum Hemichordata; class Enteropneusta; family Ptychoderidae; genus Ptychodera; species Ptychodera flava. Next base: position 14,720,712 of record NC_091944.1, on the reverse strand, counting down.
TAGTTTTCACAATAAAATCGAACGCGGAAGATGCATTGACACGGTTTTTACAGAGATTCGATTTCCTGACTTTCTTATTCTCAGGCATATGTACATATGTATATGGGGCACGTGGGCGCAGAGCGAAATTTAGAAAACAGGTGACTGTGGCCTCACACTTCGATCCCGGCCCGGGCCTTCGATCGATTATACAAGCAAGACTGCGCACACCTGTGTGATCGAAGTTGCAACAGGTTTTTCCTGTCCTCTTGATCAAGTAAAGATAAGTGACCACATATTGACGCGCACAACTCCTAAACACGCATGCGTCGAGCATGAAAAGTTACATCACACTGGACGAAACCTCTCATTTACAGAGAAGCAGACGTCTTCTTCCGGGATTTCTGATCGAGTTGTAAGAAGCTACGGTGGTAAGACAAATTAGACTAGGATTTGATGATGGTTCATTGGGACCACATTCATCCAAAAATGACTCATTCTTTGCTTCAGCCCTCTGGAGGTAGAAGCTTCCATACCTCCATGTGCTAAAATAAGTGACACGTCAGATAAAATTGTCTCACGCTTTACAGCTTGAAGGCCTTCGATTTGTTGATCCTTGCTTCTGTCAGAGTATGATTTTGCAACTCTTCCAAAATGGATGTACCCAACTCCCTCAATGACTGCATATCGAGTTGTAAGCGGAGATGATCAATGAATCGTCAAACTTGTACAAAATTGTACCGTGGATTTTTACATCAATGATTGAGGTCATTCATGAACATTGTAATCACAAAGAATCGTTCACTTATCACGAGTATTCGAATTACGTAACAGATTGTTTTTTATATAAGTGGCTCAGGGACTTTTGTCCCTAGTGTGTGTGACGTAATCTCCCGCCCGCCGAGCCCAACAACACCTTAACGTTTGCTGTTATTCCAGTCAGTAAAGCGAATCGATATGGTGGACTCCGATACTAAGGCAAACTTAAGTCAAGCTTATGATCCATCATCGACTACTGACAGCCTTAGAGACTTGTACGACAAATGGAGTGATTCCTATGACAACGTAAGTAAGGAACTTTACGTCATTATTCTCGATACACTGAAATAAAACATTAAAAAGTGTCTATCGATAGAATGAACACAATTATTTGATGTTTAATATTTCACATTTTTCGTCATTTAGGTCTTTGGCAACTTCTACAATGGACCGAAATATGCTGCTCAGACTTTAAATAAAATCTTATCTGACAAACACGCACGGATATTAGACTGTGGTTGTGGGACAGGATTGGTAGGCGAACAGGTACGACGTTGACGACACAGATGATCGCAACTGGCGCTGTGTCGTGGTAAAGTATGGTGAAGTGCCTAAATTTGTGTCTTGGCGATAAAGTTCAAACTCTTTAGGCCCATAGAATTTTGATGGTGAGCGAATGGAAAATGAATGAACACATGGAAGTAATTTCACAGTCTTCGTACTTCGTGACTTTGCGACCACAATTTGTCGTTGTTATTTTCCTCTGGCTGCTTGTGCTGCGATTGTCGAGTCTGAACAGACTTGATCAAGTGACCGAGCGAGGTCTAGTCAAACTATTTGTGAAATAGTAACAGGTAAATGTATTTCCCGAAATGTCCTACTTTGTTTTTAACAGCGGGATATATTGCTCATTACTTTGATACGCTGACATCCATCCATTAGTATTTGCTCACCATTACAACATGGATGTACAAAAATAGATTACACTTACTTTGCTTTCCAGTTGCACAACATGGGATTCGATAACATTGATGGAGTTGATTTGTCAGAAGAGAGTCTCGAAGTTGCCCGAAACAAGGGGGTGTACGCGAAGCTGACGGCTGCTGCTTTGGGGCCTGATCCCCTAGAGGGCGTAAGCAAAGGCACGGTTAACTTTTACCAGGAATTCTGAACTTGACATGAATGATAGTGTGCAGAAGGTATAGACCTGATTTTGAAAAATCCATTAGAAGGGCATATGTTGTCACTTGAGCGTGAGTAAGCCTCAAATATTTTCTGCGTCTTTGACAGCATTTTATTTTACAAATGTTAACCTTGATCACGGTCCCTCCACAAAAACCGTTTTGTGGAGGGGCCGTGCCTTATATTGTGCAAAATGTTTCGAGGAGCGTCCTCAAATTAATCACAATGCAAAATGCTACTTCACGTGTTTATATGGCTGTAATATATATGGCTCACACACTTTCACGCAAGGCATACGTATTTGCATGATAAACAATAGTTATGCAAATACGCACATCCTGGCTAAAACGTAATGATGACAATAACATACCCCATCGGAAAGTGGTCCCTACCATATCATGTGATAAAAGCGCCAAGCTTGGCACATTTTTCCTATGATTCAAAAGCTGATGAAGTCCTGAACTGCAACTTCCGCCACTATTTTTTATCCGTTTAATATTGTAAAAAATCAAGCGAGTTATAAATGGCGAAAATGGCTTTTCCGGAATAAGCAGCACCAAAGCCGGCACACAAGTGAAAATCAGCCTTCTTGGTGAACTTCCCCTTGAAGAGACTAGGTTCAACTTTGAGACTGAGAACGAGAATCGAACGATGTGCCACTGTGAGCAACAAATCTTGCCGTCTTGGCCATACGATGTTACCTCGGATTTTATATTTAAAAAAATTACCCATGAGGCAATGTTGAACTTCGATGAAAAGATTTTTTACAAAATAAAAATTATGTTATTTATGAATCGAATATGCTCCCGTATATCGGACAATCTAGCAAAATATTTGACCCAAAATGAGGAAACACGACGAGATGTTCAAATTAAGACAGACATACGGACGTACATACAGAAGATAGATTCACAGAGAGATTGAAAACGCTACATCGCCTGTGTGAACATGGAGCCAAAATGTGAGCATCTGGAAACTTTTCCATGGTCCCAACATCTCTTCAGTCATTAAAAGTAGTGAAACTCGGGTATATTTGTGCCCCAGCTACCATCTCTCAGACGCCATAGAGAATCTGCCAGAGTAAACAATGGCCGTATATGTTTGGGGTACTAATATGAAATATTTCTTTGTACTTTTTTCTGTAGATTCGTATGATGCTATCATCTGCAGTGGAGTTTTTGTGGATGGACATCTGACTGATAATGTTTTTAAAGAATGGACCAGGATAGTCAAACCAGGTATTCTTTAAAATATTCTCCTCATTGTCATAATTCAGTAGTATCCATATCTTTCCGTGACTCACACGACCCAAATACACGCGTTCACTGACTGCATCTCCCGGACCGTGACAAATAGATATTTTTACGTCAATGAACGATAAACACACGTGGCGAAGTCGTTACTGTTATCAGTGTTATGAAGTCGATTGTTAGGTCATGGTAGGGTTGGTAAAAACATGAGCAAGATGCTACAAAATTTTAGGCTTGCTGATTTTTAGAAAAAATCTTCACGTGAAGGCGGCGGGAAAATGTTTTCATGTTTGAAACAAACAAACAAACAAACAAACAAGCATGCGTGACTTGCGAAAACAATAAATTCGGAACTTGAAAAATGCATATCGGTAGTTTGACTACCCCAGCCAAGTATATATTGTTAGCTCACATTTGGTATATGTATATATTCCAAAGAGAGGTTATATGGTAAGTCGGCGGAGTAAATATATATGTATGTATGTACGGATGTATGTCCGTTCCCTTCAGAAACTAAAAAATACCCCGCCGCAATTACCGTCTTAGTATTTGGCGTACAGGTGTACCCAGGGGTCGAGATGTGAATATGTTCATTTTAACGTGTCAGTGTCAAAAACATTCAAATAGGGTAAAAAAAGGACAAATCCTGCAAATTGCTAAAACTCTGTAACTATACGTCAGATTTGTTGAAACTTGGTATGCAGGTCCTTTAAGGTGACTTTAGTTAGATTTTGTTCAAATTGTGGTGAAAAAATGTAGTATTTTTGGGGCGATTTTTTCCATCTTCTTCTCTGAAACTGTCCTTCCCATTGCCTTGAAATTTAGTATGCATGATCTTACGGTTGGCCTCTGTCAGATTTGTTCAAATTGTGGTGAAATTTTCATATCTTTATTTTTGGATATTTGGTCAAAAACCATTTCCCGCCAAAGTTCTCGTTGTAGTGCTCTGAACCTTGATATGCATGATCCTAGGGTTGACCTCTGTCAGATTTGTATTAAGGGAGCGTTCAGTTATTATGGCCGGGGGTGGGCCGGCAAATTCTCCTGCGCATCAGTCAAAATAAGTGAACCCCCACGTACCCATTGTACCAAAAAATTGATGACCCCCCCCCTTTCAAGATGACAAAAATTTCATGACCCCCCCCCCCCATTGCTTGAGTAAATTAGCTGCACACAAACACCTCAGGGGTAATGAGCGATAGAATCCCCCAAAAAAGAGCTTAGATTTTTTCAAATGACCTTCCGTACAAACTCAAAAGGTGTTAATGCTCAGATTTCCCATTCTGACTTGCTATAATTTTGAAATTACCCCTCAAAGGGGTTGGACAGAAATTACTGGTGGATTGCAATATTTTTACGCAAGCGTGTGTGTACATATTTTGATATTTGGATTTATCAGCTGTTGATAATGTTGATTCACTATACATGGTATACATATATTTTCTAATACATGTATGAGGAATCTATGTAATACTTTCTCAATGCAAAACTACATCTATGCATTTATAGATATTTGATAATTTACATAAATGTACTTAAATGAAATAGGGTTGTTACAACTGGCATGTGGGCAAAACGTTTGACCTTAGAATTCCACCATGCAAAAATGTTCATCCACTATACATGGGAGTTAATGATAAAATGTGAATAATTTTTTTTTCCAATGCAAAACTTGATATACTTGTGCATATACAGACGTTCAATAATTAACATAATTGTACTTGATTAGAATATGATGGTTAAAGGTGCATATTATGTGTACAAGAAATCTGATTATGGAATTTCACCGAAATGCTGATTCACTATACACTGGAGTCTATGAGAAAACTAAGAATAAATTTTTTACAATGCTAAACTATTGTTCAAAGGTTTTGAACAAACTAAAAGTTATGTATAATAATGTTTGGTGTATCTCCTGGTAGCAGTGCTTCAAAAATGTTTGTGTCTAACAATATTATGTCTCTCGGGGAAGTTATCCGACAAAGTATTTACAACTGTAAATGCAGAATTGATAGATCTTCAAACGCATTGATTTCTGTTATATGTAATTCAGACTGGAATTGCCACAGTAAGATTTTCCGTCGCTGGAGGAAGCAGTTGTACACAATTATGTCTTTCTTTCGCAAGTGTTTATCATTCTCTCTGTTTCTTCTACGTTTTTTTCTTTGTTTTCTTGATCATTTCAGTTTAAGGGCCGTTCACATTAGCTAAAAAAGACTAGGCCCTTGTCCTAGCCAGGTTCGTGGCCGACCAAAAAACAGGTGTGAACGGTTCTGGCCGGCCACTGTCCGGACAATTTCTGTCCTAGTCGAGAGGGGTGGTTTGTGGCCGACCCAGGTCTCTGGCCGAGCAGTAAACAGCGTATGTGAACGCGTTTGTCCGACTCAGGTCCCAGTTGACTCCCTCTGTAGTTGACATGCAGTGTAATCTTTGACCTATTCGACGATTCAGTATCATTAGACATGGCGAGTCGAGGAGTCAACTGGGCTACGGAAGAAATCAAGTGTCTTTTAGGCATTTGGAACGAAGATATGGTGAAAAATCTGATGGACGGCACGTCAAGGGATCGAATCGCCTACAATATCATCTCACAGCGTTTGTCAGAGCATGGGTTTGATCGTAGCCCAGATCAATGCAAACGTAAGATGAAACATTTGAAGTCCGAATTCAAAAAAGTTTCTGATAATAATAGGACAAGCGGTCGGGGAAGAAAGACCTGTATGTTTTACGAAGAACTTAGCCAGATTATGGGCAGCAGACCTGCAGTAAATCCCGCTGCAGGCTCGGTTGTGGACAGTTGCAGTTTAGGCGAAGAATTGCAAATGATCTAGGCTAGGACAGCGTTGAACGTAATGTGAACGCGGACAAAAGATTAGCTTATCTTCTCACATTCTGCCGGATTAGTTCTGGCCGGCCCTGGGCCTAGATGTGAACCCCATATTAATGTTCATTTTGTTTGTGTAATGCTGATATGGACACATTGTCTGAAATAAACTTTAATAAATAAACTAAATTAATTTGTGCTTTTATAGGTGTTTGATAATTGATACAAATGTACTTGATTCAAATAGGGTATTTAAAAGTTCAGATGTGGACAACAATTATGATATTGGAATTTCACCAAAAAGTATTATTTAACTTTTCATGGTACTAGTAGTCTCAGTATAGGTAACTGTTAAATAATTTCCCTGACAAAACTTGCTATATCTCTAATATGTAAGTAATAGGAATTGTTCATCGCCCTCAGTGCAGTGAGCTTGATTTACAATAAGACAAGCCTCAGAGTTGTCAAGTCAAGATATTCATGTGACAGATAATTATACTTTTGTTCAGATTTACAGGTGAATAACTTCAGAGAATGAAATCATGCAACGAATCATTTTTATCTCCCAGAATATTTCTGAACACTGAAACTGCTTTTTGACGGGACTGATACTTATGAAAATTAAGTGACCCCCCCCCTCTGAGCTGTTTGAAAAATACATGACCCCCCCCCCTTTGCAGTTTTCAAATTTGAGGTGACCCCCCCTGGATTTTGCCGGCCCACCCCCGGCCATAATAACTGAACGCTCCCTAAACTGTAAAGGGGAATTTGTTTGAATGAGGTTATCATTGGCAAAATTGTGCATGCTAAATAAAAAAGTGAGCAGCAAAGTATAAATCATGTGAAAATGTCAGTAACTGTGAGTCAGGATTTTACAAGTTGGTGATATTTTTACAGAAACACAACCAAAGATCTCCAAGACGTTAATTAGTTGTTGTCTTAAATATTACTGCTAGATGAATTACCTATATTGTTTACATTTAATCCCATGTAATACAATATCACAAGAGGACATCTTTACGTTGGAATGGTAGATTGCATCACTCCCTTTGATGTACCAGGCTGCATGGTATTGTGTATGTGTGTGTCCATTGCACCAGTTTTGATGTACTATGCATTAAAATGTGTTCAAACGCACTTAACGTTATGATTGTGAGCCAAGTGTTATTGATGCTATTTTTGTGTTTGTGTTTGTCTTCCACAGGAGGTCCAATCGTAATCGTGGTGAACGAAAAGTATACCCATTTGGTGAAGGGCGACACGTTCAAGAATATGGTTGAATCTAAAGTCATCAAAGTCGAGGACGAGTCTTATGATGCCGCTTATGTAACAACTGGTGACGATAAGAATGCTGGATGTTATGTTTTGACCGTTAGAGTACTCTAACTTCATCAAGTAAAACACTAATATTCCCCTGACAATCAACAACTCGAAAATTTACTCCTCAAAAGTGACGCTCATTAATAGTAATAACCATCATCATGACTTATTATAATGTAATCACTGGACATGTCCTAATCAGCCGGTAACAACGATCATTCGCAGAGGTTCCATCTAGTAATGACGTCATTGTCACGAGCATCTAATGTTTAGACCTTGCACATGCAACCATAGGACTTTTACGTGTTGTATTCTCAGAACGCCTGGCACATATCAGCACGAGGTGTGAACCGTCCGGGAAACTTGACACTAGAGAGTAGAGGGCGGTCGGTCGTTTCAGAAGGCTGATTCGACCAATGTCCATAATGTCCTACAATACTACATTGATATATGAATCTATGATGTTCTTCTAACATGGAAATAAAGCATATGATTGTCATTTACAAAGTAAACCCAAAAATTTTGAGAGAAAACTGTGTAAGAGAGGCATGTAATAAAAACATCATAGCCCAAATAAGGACTAATGTACCCTCGAGGCTGGAGATCATTTGTCCGACGTCATGAAGGCAAATGGTCACATACCTTCTGGCACACAGTCCCTTGTTTTGGGCTGTTATATATATATATATAAGACTCTGATGCTTAGTCTGTTCCTGCATTTAAACTCAAAGTCTATGGCAAAATGCATCAGACTACGTTGTTGATATTTTATGTTGGTTTGGACCTATTATTCAAGAACAGTCCGCCTATTTGGTCTTTTTCTTATACCCATTTTTGGCTGGATAACGGTTTTTTCCGATAATAATTACTTCAGCTGAAGTATAACTAACATTTCCGAAATGGGTTTCGCCTATTCGCCTGTACGTTGTCATTCAGAGAAAAACCAATTCAATAAATTTGGAATTTGCACAATATACTTTTCAGCCTTACTAACTTTGTGTGATTTCTGGGAAAATCCCTACTGTGCTCAAAATGCATGTCTGTTTTTATTAAAATCTTCGAGTGTAACTATGACTCTTCTGAACTCTTAAATTTTAATATACATTATCCCCGGATAGTGATATTACTGATCCACAATCTCTTAAATAACATTGCCTGGCTAGCTGACTGAATGAAAATTAAACTATATGAGAGGTGATGCTAGAGTATGACATTCATTGTTCATCAGTTTTTCATAATTTTCATAAAGTTGGATATCGACGATTTGTTGAGATTTACGTAAATGTCGGGCAAATTAGACAATTACAAGATTAAGATTTAAAAAACCCAGAATTAATATCGGTCATCGTTATGACGTCATCATACGAATTTGGCCGCATCATCTCCCTCAATCTGAATTTTTCTGTTATAATCCCTCATCCTATCCAGTCTACATACATGTATGACGCTCTGTGTATGTCTAGTCTGTGACAAACTGTCCATTCTTGTCAGTGTCTCTGTTTTGTCTCTGCTTGTCTGCCTGGCTGCATCTCTCTCTCTCTCTCTCTCTCTCTCTCTCTCTCTCTCTCTCTCTCTCTCTCTCTCTCTCTCTCTCATATTACGTCAATTAAATAATACCGATACGACAATGGTCGTCTATATCGCAAGAATTGTTGAGTGCGATCAATTGCTTATGGAAGATTATTACGATAGAACGTATTCTGCAGTAACAGATCGAAACCTCAGGTTACAACGTGTACTTAATTGTATGGATATTGTTGGAACATAATAATCATTCATCGTCAAATGACACTTATAATATTGCGTCGGTTTGGTCAAAATCTTCACCCGATCTCATATATTTGTAATTGCCTCACCGTTTTCAATGTATTTCTTACTCACCGTTTTCAATGTATTTCTTACTCACACTTTTAACCTGTCTGTTTGACTCGACATTAATGTGTAATTCTCACATCCACACACGATATATTATGTCTTCCTGTGAAATCTTTAGTTTTTAAATATCTAAATAAGTGGTTCTGGAATACTAAGAGTCATCTAGTATACTGTACGTTATCTATACTTTTAAATAGGATTACACGACGACCACTACATCCTGCTTTGCTAGCGACGAAGGGCGCATTAACAACAAAAGGGTCGAGTCTTCAACCAATATTTTCGATTCATCACGCATGCTTTCTTTAATATAGACTATTTTCCTGATGATAGGTTTTTTAAGTTTTACATTCTACCCCATGGCACTGACTTTAGCATTAAACTTTTCGAATCAGTGTAGGAGCCCGGTCCTGTTTTTGACACCAATGTTTTGTACATCGTGGAAATGAATAGTTGTGCACTATAACCCGTATTATATTACCATGCCCTGCCCGTCGCATTTTGATTGGTCGAGCTGAGCCACGTGACTGACCACAAATACACAGTAATGGTTTGTTTGCATGCCCGAAAGTATCGTAACTTCACAGCTCAAACGTAAATCATAATCAATCACAAAATAAAATGGAGCACTTGTAGGTCAAGTTGAGATACTTTTTTGTGAAAACATCTCCGGATCGGCTAATTTTTACAGCGCGCGTGACAGTGCGTCGCGTATTGCTCAGTTTCTGGGGCCCAGTTGTCGTTCGCTCCGGAAATTTTCGCAAATTTTGACGGTTTTCTCGGGTTCGCTGTAATATAATGGAAATAACAGACTCCGCTCTGACCATTAACGTTTATTTGTGGGCGTGGGCTCGATGAAAGCCAAATTAACGGTCTCGGCAAGCCTCGCCCGTTAATTTTTGGCTTTCTCTCGCCCTTGCCCACAAATAAACGTTAAAAAAGGGTCGACTGTATGTAGCTTTCATTGGTTTTGAAAAAGCATTCGATCGGATTAACCGCTACCGTATGTTTATAAATTACTCAAATCAGGTGTACATGGTAAAATGTATAAGGTACTTTTCTCAATGTATCAACATGTTAAATCCTGTGTGAGAACACCAAATGGAATTACCGACTTTTTTAATTGTAGCCTTGGTGTTCAACAAGGCTCAGTATTGTCACCTTTATTGTTCAATATTTGTCAATGATATTGGGGAAGTATTACAGAACACAGAGTATTTTTCTGGGTTGACATTGGCCTTCTCAAAATCATCTATTTATTATTTGCTGATGATTTAACCCTTGTTAGTACGGTAGTTCTAAAAGTGGTTTACAGCGTTTATTGAACAGCTGAATGATTACTGTAATACATGGAAATTAACTGTTAACATTAACAAAATCAAAATCATTGTTTTTAGAAGGGGTGGAAGTCTGAAAAAGTACGAAAGATGGTTTTATAATGGGCAACGAGTGGCAGTAACCTCCTTTCAAAGTTACCTGGCTATTGTTCTTTCATGGACTGGACAGTGGTTTCTAGCTCAAAAAGTCTGAGTGAACAGGCCAATAAGGCTCTTTTTAGTTTGAAAAGCTGTCTATGTAAATTTGGTAATATTCCAGCAACAATGGCTTTAAAAATATTTGACTGTAAAATCATGCCAATCCTCCTGTATGGTTGTGAAATTTGGGGATTTCATCCTGCACCAGACGTCGAAAAAATCCATAACAGTATGCTGCGTTATATCCTCAGTTCATATCATAATACCTCAATTATTGCCGTGAGGAGCGAATTGGGCAGAGTGTCTTTAAGAGTACCAAGATATCTTAGAATTGTTGAATATTGGCTCAGAATTGTAAAAGTGGATAGAAACAGGCTCACCCACAAATGTTATGTATTTCAATTAGACAATATTGATGTAATCAGGTACGACTTTTGGGCAAAGAGTGTAAGACACTTATTACAAAGTTATGGTTTTGGGGAAGTCTGGAACCAACAAGGGGTGGGCAATGAATGTGCTTTTTTAAATATCTTCAAACAGAGATGTATCGATATTGACATGCAATCATGGCTAGAGGATATGAGTAAATCAAAGAAACTGAGTACTTATTCAACCTTTAAAAAACAACTTATTTTTGAGCCATATTTGAACTTTATTGATAAACCTGTATTTAAAATAGCATTATCAAAATTTAGAATTTCCGCACATACTTTAAAAATTGAGACTGGCAGATGGAATAATATTCCAAGAATTGATCGAATATGTGAAATGTGTAATTTGAATCTTGTCGAGGATGAGTTCCATTTTCTTCTTGTGTGCCCAAAGTATAGAGATTTAAGATGTAAACATATTGCCACATATTATTTTAATCCCCGCTTGTATATAAATTCGCGATACTTCTTTCCACTTGTAATAGTGCTACTTTGAGAAATTTAGCAGATATATTTTCTATGCCACGCAACTCAGGGAGAATACCCTGCTTAACCAGGGCAACAGTCTGTAACTTTTCCAGTGTTTGTAATGTTGTATAAAATGTTATTTACTAGCGATCCTTACATTATTACACCTCACTCATTGAGCGTGCACTGTCATTGGTTAAACACGACTCACGTGACATGTAAAAGAACGTGATGATGCCCTCTGCGAATGTGATGATGCCCTCTGCGAACTTGATGATGCCCTCTGCATTTGATATTACATGGATGACGTCATTTTACTTACTGCGCATCCTTTCTGCGCAAAACAAATTGTCGTTCGCTTGTTGTACTTTGGCAACTTATGGCTGCGAAACGTCATGCAGAGCTGTCACCGGCACAGTTAGACGATATTTTGATGCAAGTAAACATCAAACGAACGAAAATGGCAACAAGGAATGCAATTTCTGTGTTCAGCGACCATGCAAGCAACAAATTTGGATACGCCACCGAGGAGATCGGCAAACTTTAGCGGCAACCCTATAGACTCGGCACTGACAACATTTTACGCTGAGGTTCGGACTCAGAAGGCGAACTGTACTCGAAGAAGTCTTTGTGTTTTTGTTTCTTTGCATGTTGCTTGTTCGGTGTAATAAAAATAATAACACATGAGAGATGTAAATAGTATGATTGGACTTTCGGGGCAAATCATAGTTGAGGTTGAGGTATTCACTGATCAAGCTGATTGCACCATTTCAATTATTTATCATGTGCAAACCAAAAGCTTAAGCTTCCAATTTTCTCCACAATCGATTCGTTTGGGGATATTTTTTTTCTCTTCTGATGAGAACTTTTAATCAAATTTATACATATTGGGAGTTTTAGCTTTAAACTGTTCACTTTTATGCCGTCGAAAATGTATTCTTCTATGGGACATATCGAGGAAATAGAACGAAATAGAACATACCTCTGATTCCCAAATACTTTATTATTCCAGGTTCCTTATTTTTTTTTCAGATTTCAGTTTATTCAGAAGTACCCTTGTGCTGAAGCTCAAAGACGGTGACAAGGCTTTCACGCGCAAGAGGGCGCCGTAACCAGCAGTTTCAGAAGAAAGTCTGTCTGAAAAAAGTACGTATTATGTGCTATCGCCGCCGCGGTAGGGTAGGTGGAGGAATTTTCTCAAACATTAAGGCTCCATAATTTTAAATATACCCCTATCGTAACAAGAGTAGCACCGCTGGCAGATTAAGTCTGGGCTGATACACAAAATTGTGAAGCGAAAGTTTCAATTGTATGCTATTATGCATATTTTAAACCTTTTACCTCTTAATTAGGGTACAGACCGTGTCAACACAACAAATATGTGGCCTTGTTACTTTTTTTTGCCCAGATTACACACCAAACAAAATCTACAAGCGAATTTCCTGTTGCCCGTCTCTTCATAGACCCTTGAGCGAGATGGTCTATGGTCTCATGATAAATGCAAGAGTTCGAATGAATGGACTGTTCAGACATTTATTGCATGCGTTTCCATTTAATGTATAGTAGTATGCGCTTCGAAAGTGAAAGACTTAAACTTTTGCTCAAAATTTCCTAAGGGAATCTTTCAACCATTCTCTTTCAAAGTCAAGAATAAAAATCGGAGGTCACCGTCAAATATAAGTACTTTGAGAAACAAATTACCCAAGATGTACCGATATTTGAAATTCAAAATGGCCCCATCCCTGTGTTAACTCTTTGGAACTCTATGGAGGAAAATAAAATTTTCGATTTTTCGAAAAACTAAGACGCTATAAGGTTGTCTTACAAAAAGAGCTTTAAAATGAACATTCACAAGTAGTGGATCAGAAAAGAATTGTAAAAGTTTTAGAGTCAAAGTATCTGTACTGTCCCCACTGCGCATTCTACCTGTGAGGGGTGTACCATTATAGCTCATCGCCTTGTAAAGATCACAAGGTCCGAGACCTTCCGTGACAAATTACGTCCACTCCTTCTGATGTCGTGATTCTTGATATATCATATTCTAAAACACTTGTTTTGACATTTTCGATTTGAAATTTTGATGATCTGAGTCGTGACAATGCCCCAGTCCTCAAACGTTCACAGTGAATAAAACAGAAGGCAGATGCACGACATCCTTCTTTATATATATATCAATACAACGGCACCAGACTTTAAATCAAATAAGTCAAAACGTCTTTTTAGCGTGACCAATCACGTCCAGGTGATGTGTCATCTTTCAGCTGTTCTGGGCTATCATCGTGCCAACTATATCATTGGGCACATTGAATTATTCCTTCTGGCCTATACAAATTTAATATTCGATAAGGTACACTTCTTGCATGTGAGTTTGACCCAGAGTTTGACCCACAGCGCCCTCTATCGTTAGTTTGATGGAACCGGGGCAGAATATACAGGGCAATCATCATTGCTAAAAAGGTTTTGCTAGAGAGTGAGATTGTTTAATGTTTCTTGTACCGTGGACGAAAACGACAATTCTCCGCGCTGTGTCAATATCTTCGCGCTGTGTAAAAATCTCCGCGCTGTGGGAAATTTATCTCCGTGCTGTGTAATCTCCCCGATGGAGGGAAAATAGCTCTGCATGGCAGGGCTGTGTGTTACGGCGTTACACGGTGGGAGGCCGTGTAACGCCGGTAACACACAGCCCTGCCATGCAGAGCTAGAGGGAAAACCGATAAAGGGAAACCTAAGTCTAGTGAGTGTCACCATTTATCCCTTCTAAAATCCACCTTGAATAAAATGCAGCTCAAATTTGCCACATGTTTGCACCCGCCAGCGACTGTGGCGCGACGAAGGAGACGTTGAAGTAGAGTCCGGGTCACTTGTCATGATTTTGGCTTCCGTGTGCATTTCGTGAAGACTCTTGTCAACATATATCATTTTGTTCCTTAATATCTGGAGAGTCCAAAAAACATTGTTGGCATTTTTTCTTTCCACTTTGTCAAGGTCAAATTCAAGGTCATTCGTTACTCCACAAATTCCATTGATTAAGCATTGTAGTGCGTACAAAATGGCTATACTCATTGACCAAATTACTTTATAATACCTTCAGATGGAAGGGAACTTCACAGCTCATAAAGATTTTAAAATCCTCATTGTTTTTGTTTTTTTACCATTTTATATGAATTTATATGCAATTACAAGGATTTGCTTGTATTGCAGTTGTACATCTTTTTCCATGCACTGTGTTAAATAATGACACAGATCGGTTTTTGACATGCACTGTGCTTGACAACTACATCATAAATTTCCCTGCATCTCGGCGTAAGCCATCCGCAGTATTACCAACTCTGGTAGGTTGTAAATTCCAGACCTCTGTGCAAAATTTCACTAGTGTAGACAGGATTGCTGTGCAGCTAGCAGTGTGTACTCTCTGCTTGTAGTGAGAGTAAGTCATCCCTTTTCCTCGCATTTCTCTCCAAGTCATATTAAACGATTTGTATTTTTCTAACAATAGAAGGGATTAGAGACTTTTTCTAATCATAGGCTACATGCAGAGGCCATTTATGAAAACTAAGCCTCTGCGCTGAGAAATATAGGCTATTACCTGTGGCTTTTGAAAATCAACTCCAGTACGCACATATTGTACTAACCAAGACACCCATTGTTAAAATATTGATACTGAGTACGAAAAATGATTCATTAACAATGGGTTGAACCTTTATTGTGAGACACTGGAAGTCCGTAGATTATTTAGGGTTAAAAACGACAAGATTAGTCATTTACGGTGTTAGTAGTTTCTCAGAAACCGTTATCCAAAGGCTATTTACTCGATATTTTATTGTCACCGAATCTTGACATTTAGTGGTTGCATTTCACATATACATATTTCACATAACTGACATTGCATGCAAATAACTTCGTCAAAACTTTCAGTAAAAAAGCATTTCATTCCTCCGAAAAGAGGACGTTATGCCTGATATGTCAGGAAGCAAGTGGTGAGCTTGTGTCACATATCCCACTGAATATGACACAGTGCTGGAGTTTGTTCACCAGAGAGGTGAAGTTTGTGATGATGTCTTTCCAAGAATATGTTCAAGACTCAAGGATGATTCCTCTTCCCTTCGAGATTGTGGTGCTTGCTGGCATATAGGGAATGCTATGCAAATACTTGCCACAAAGGTCTACTCCAATGAGCAAAATTGCGCTATGAAAAAGCGTTAGAGCAAGGTGATAGCTCTGTATTAATAGGTTTAGCTCGTGGACGACCCTGTACATCAACTTTACTCTCATCTACCATGTAAAGTGCTGGTTCATCTGAACCTAAAGTTGCTTTCACTAGATCATCAGCTAGTACATACGACAAAAGCATGTGTTTTGTCTGTCAACACTATAGTTTTCTTTGGGTCCTCTCCATGAGGTTTCTTCATTCAATGCCGGGGAAAAACTACAAAAAGCAGTAAACCAAGGAAAATCAGACTTGTTAAAAGTCAGACTCAGTGGTGCAAAAGATCCAAAGGATGCTAGAGCCATTGACATTAAATATCAATCACAAAAGATGTTGGACCAAAAACATTGAAAATGTATTGCGAAATTTAAACACAAATGCAGACCCATTGTGTGAGACTGGATCTGCAAATGTCGGTAATGATAAATACCACCATGCTTGCTGCAGATATCAATTGTTTCCTTGTTGGAAAATTCTTTAGCTGAAGGTTAGTTTTAAACCTGGGTGAAGTACATGACTCATATTTGGCAATACGTAAGGAACATGGAATTGTGAACCCATCAATTGGAAATAGGAAATTAAAGAAAATTATAACTGATCACATGAAAGTGTGGAATTTAGAAAATCTGCACGACACAGTGAACCAGAATTGGCTTTGCTAAATGCTACAAAGATGCAGCAATACAGGGAGTTGCTGAGGAAAGTACAGAGGGAAATGTAACAGTACTGTTCAAAGCTGCCAAAATTTTGAGAAAAGCAATATCATTTTCAAGAAGTACACCAACCAAAGGCAGTCTTATCCAAGCAATTCTCAGAGCCCATTATCAAACAATGATATGGAAAATGATATCATTGCCTAACCCGACTTGCCACCTCCAGCAAACTAACAATGGAAGCTGGAGGAAAACACATTCATACCCATAGTAAGCATGCTTCCTCCTTTCCCTGAAGCTGTTGTGCATTTGATCAGATATTCTTGTAAACAAAATATATACAAAACAAATATCTGCTCTTGCAAGACGAATGCAATGACATCACATGTACGGAAATGTGTCACTGTGAGGCTGATGAAAATTATTGTCCGAACTGTTCACCTCCTATAAGTGACACTTTTGTTGATGATTTTGATAATGATTAACAACTTAAGCATGAAAATCTTCTGTTTTTTTGAAAGTCACTCATGCAGAGTTTGAAGTTGCTGTGTGATCGTATTACTTTTATAACAAAACTTTCTTCATATTAGAGATTATGGCATTAAAATTCATTGACCTTTGACAGGAAATGTTAGACATCTGACTTCCTGAGAATGTTGTATAAGTTTTATGAATCTGAAATTGTATACAAGATAATCATTGTGATGTTTTAAGATATGGAAGGCATTTCTACGAAAATTAGAAAGAAATTTCATACTGACCTTCAATTGACCTTTGGTAAAGTAGTTCTATATTTTTAATACAATAACCATTTTTTTTCAAAAAACCTCAATGTTAATGACTGTAAGGAATAATTCACATCAAAATGCATGTTTCCAAAGGTAATATGGTTGCAAACTGGCCATAAAGTCTGTTCATGGCTAAGAAAAAACGATTTTTGTCGATTTTAAGGAAATGACCTTGAAATGACCTTCAGAGTTGTCAGAAAAAATGCCAACAATTTTTTTTGAAAAACTTGGCCATTAAGTAAATCGATGAGCTAGGTTGGCAAAAATCTTCACTAAAAACACACGGAATGACAATTGACCCCGGACTAACAGTTAACGAAAATAAACTCGAAATCCCATGGGCGCGAAAGGGCTCATGGGAGGAGCGTGCGTGATGTCATCGGCGATACATGAGCGTGTGTGACAGTAAAAAAACAGAGGATAAAAAGTGCAACAAGTTAAAACAAATACAGTAAAATACTGACCGACCAGCGGGAAATAAAACACTTGCAAAGCACAGAGAATAAAAACGCAGACGTTTCGAGTGCGACACTGACGAAGGGTCGCACCCGAAACGTCTGCGTTTTTATTCTCTGTGCTTTGCAAGTGTTTTATTTCCCGCTGGTCGGTCAGTATTTTATTGTATTTGTTTTAACTTGTTGCAGTTTTTTATACTCTTCGTTTTAGCAAGTATTATCTCTCGCTGGTCGACCTAATTTTTACTGTATTATTTTTCACTTGCTGCAGTTTTAGCCCTCTTTTGAGGTCGTTTGTAATTTTTATCGTGTGTGACAGCTTACCGTAGCATTGGAGTCTATGACTGTCTAGTATAGTTCTGCATGTTACAACTTTTTAATGCTCAGTAGCATGAAAAATGAATTAAGTGCAGTTGGGTGCAAAAACGACTAAAGGAAGAACAAAAACGGTGTTAGTTTTTACCGTTTTCCCACAGAGCAGCTCCTTCGAAGACAGTGGCTAAAGAAAGTCCGGCGAGTCGGAGGTAATAGGGCCTAAAATGTTAAAAACTGTCAAGATACTAAGTTATGTTCTGCACCTTTCAAAGGTCTGCGAAATCGCCGATATAAACCGATAAATATGGGCAATTTCGGGACTACACCTCAGCCTAGAACGACCTTCTTGCCTATCGTTTCTTGGCACGCTGAGAAATAGCTGATATTTACCCTATAAATATCGGCAATTCCGAGACTCTAATATCGATACCAAACGATCATACTAGATTTCCTTGCACTGTGTCTCGACACGCCGAGTCTTCAAAATCACAATATTAACCCGATAAATATAGGCGATTTCGGACTTTAACTCTGATACTAGACGATACTTTGTCAAATCGTGGGTAAATATCCAATGTATATCGGAGATTTAACCACCTAAGGGAGCATTCGTTATTACGGGGAGGGGGTCGGTGGAATTTGAGGGACAAATGAAAATGTAAGCTATCCCCCTCCAAATCAATTTCTAAAATTTAACCCCCCCTCAATTCATCAATTATAAAATGTGACCCCTCAAAAAATCATCAGATTTGATTCAGTAAACCTTCGCACCCCTATGGCCTGGGCTGAAAAATTAGGCCCTTCAAAAGTGTTTGCAAGGAAAAGAGCTACCCATCCCTTGAATTTTCATGCACAAAAAAACAGCGACCATCCCCCAGATGTCAAAGTCCGTATCAATAATATCTTAATTGAATTATAATTTCCCATTTGACCTTTGACCTTTCAAAGAATCCTTTTTGAACTTTACAAATAATCACTGGGTTAAATTGTCATATTGGTTTTTCAGATCTGCTCTTTTAAATATAATATTCTTGTCACGTACATTTATATCAATTGTCAAACTTTTTTAAAACACTGATTTTAATAGCTAGTTTTGTATTGTAAAAAATATATTCAAAGTTTCCTCACATACCACAATTTAAAGAGAATCAATATTTTTGGTGACGTTCCAAAATCAAATTTCTTGCACACACATGAACTTGTAATCGCCCTAGTCTAATCAAGAACGTTAATGTCAATAATTAAGAGTCTATAAAACACAGATTTAGCTAGTTTTGTATTTAAAGGAAATTATTCATAGCTTCTCATAGACTACTCATAGATTTTGTATGAAGGACCAAGTAACATTTCTGTGAAATTCAAAAGTCAAATTTTTTCCATAACTCCATACAAACCTTTGTAAAATTTGACCCCCTTCCAATCATTGATTGCAAAATTTGACCCCCCCCCCCCTTAAAAACGGTTTCGTAAAAGTCAACCCCCTGATTTCCACCGACCCCCTCCCTGTAAAAAACGAATGCTCCTAACAGATCTGACCACCCGACTACCTCTGTCCGACTCTTAGTTCAAAAACAGCATCCATGGCCGATAGTCAAGAATCCTGCATGTTTTACATTATTAAATTTATCCATGCAAGAAAACATTTTACATTATTTAAAGCATTTTTCATTAAATGTCCACACGAAACTTCATACACATAATTACTAGCGGGATTTCGTCGAAAGGACCGATCGGATATCATCGGGAGTTTCCGAGAGGGCCTTACACGAAATACATTCTTTACATGTAGGCTTTTAAAAAAATTTACTTGACGATCGGGACTTGGACAGAGGACCGATCGGACATCATCGGGAGTTTTGGCTGGTCTTCCACGAAATACATTATTTACAGCGATAGACGATACTCATAACTGGATTGTCCATATCGCGGGTAAATATCCAATATAAGCTTATATCGAAGATTTCATCACTTTACAGATCTGAGCAAGCACGACTTCCTCAGTTCGACCCCAACTTCGAAAAACGGACGATACTACAGATTTTTCAAATCGCGGTAAATACTTTCCGATATATATCGGAGATTTCGCAACCTTAAAGATCTGGCCAAGCTCGCGCGAAAACCAGCCTTGCAAACAAATGAACATCGCGATGTAACAGTCTATAATTAACATTATTTCTAACAACCACTCGGCTATTTACTATCGACGATGAACATTTTCTATCCTGTAAATATTTCTCATTAGATTTGTTACATATTTCATAATTTTCTCTGGTTGCACTCCTCGATGAACGTCGACTTTAGAAGTTCGATATCGCGATGCTCTTTTGTTCATGTTGTTTGCAGGGCTGGTTTTCGCCCGAGTGCTCATGGGTTGAATCAGATTACAACCATTTTCAG
Source organism: Ptychodera flava (assembly GCF_041260155.1). NCBI lineage: Eukaryota > Metazoa > Hemichordata > Enteropneusta > Ptychoderidae > Ptychodera > Ptychodera flava. Next base: position 14,700,334 of record NC_091944.1, on the reverse strand, counting down.
TAATAGATATCGAAGCCACTGCAGTGAACTGCAATAAAACTGCTCACACTAATTACGAACGCTTCCCCCGCATATAGGCCAGAGAGAAAATTGGGCTCTGCGTTAATTTACAAGCGCAGCTAAGCACAGTCATCATGTACCTAAGCGAGGTGGGTGTGCTGGAAAAAGTAGATCAATGCAAGTTTTGGATTCAAAATCGGCTGTTTCGGCGGAGAAACTGCGGGCCGTATATCCGAGGTGCTACCAGCGATTTTGTCTATGGCAGTCAGCCGGGCTGTGGTGGGAGGCTGTATAACTCCGTAACACACAGCCATGCAGAGCTACCCTTCTTAGTAGACACCCGTCGTACTGACATTTGTTTAGCAGTGCTGTTTCGTTTATGAGTGTTTCCTTTCGCTGTTTTCGCATTCTGGTAGCTAGCAAGCATATAAAAACTGGAAACTAACACCGACCGCACAACAACTCCGTGGATACGTACAGCTACCCTGTATCCCGCACACGAGTACGCGGGTGCTGCCAATGAAAGCCGGTCAACAGCTGCGACCGTCCGCCCGTGCTGGGTGATCTCATTACCGTGCTCGAGCTTGACTGGTACATTTTATAACTAGCGAAATTTTATTTTTTTAAAAATCTTGATGGTCGTAATGTGACGTTCATAAAATAATTTGTATATATATGACATCTTTAACAATTTGAAAAAATGAAAGATTAAAGTTGGTGCTGTAGCAAAGCCTTTTTAGCAACATGATTGCCATGTATTCTGCCCCGTTTCCATCAAATTAACGATAGAGGGCGCTTTGGGTCAAACTCTGGGTCAAACCAGGGTCAAACTCACATGCAAGAAGTGTACCTTATCGAATATTAAATTTGTATAGGCCAGAAGGAATAAAAGCAATGTGCCCAATGATATAGTTGGCACGATGATAGCCCAGAACAGCTGAAAGATGACACATCACCTGGACGTGATTGATCACGGTTAAACGACGTTTTGACTTATTTGATTTAAAGTCTGGTGCTGTTGTATTTATCATGTATAAAAGAAGGATGTCTTGCATCTGCCTTCTGTTTTATTCACTGTGAACGTTTGAGGACTGGGGCATTGTCACGACTCAGATCATCAAATTTCAAATCGAAAATGTCAAAACAAGTGTTTTAGAATATGATATATCAAGAATCACGACATCAGAAGGAGTAGACGTAATTTGTCACGGATTCGAGACCTACACATACAAAGCTCTGGGCGATCAAATGCAGATAAGAGAGCCGTAAACGACATTAACTAATATTTTGAATGCGTTGAACGTGGTTCTTGATATCGGAAGGGTTCATCAAACTTTGACTAAGCTTAATTCAGCGGAATGAATTTCCTCTAGCTAAAGACCAAAAGAAATTTGATGCTATTCAGATTGTTTCAAATATTGCAAGCCCAACTCACATTATTCAGCCATTAGTAAGCACTTCCCTTTGTGTACGTGTTTTTTTTTTTTTAAAACTTCTTACTGTGAAATTCGTATGACGTGACGTTATGCCACGCAATTATAATTTAAAGGAGAGGGGGTAGGGTGGAAGTGACCATCACTGCATATTTTTGTGCAATGACTTTCCCGTAATGTATGTAGACCAACGGAAAGTTCCTATAAAGTAACAAAAATGCTATAATCACTAGAAATACGTTTATTCATACAACAGTGTTGTACAACTTATGTAACCAATGCCACACCATTATCATGATACGTGGCAGCTAGGTTGGGACTGGTCTGTTGCATGCATTTATGCAGTGAAGGTTCATTAGCATATCACTATGCGACTTATTAACATATTTATTAGGGTCTTCTCTTAAGCAGCTAATATTACTTTGAAAATTTCCATGTGACTATAAAAGCGTCCATTTATACGTTTGGTATTGTCAGATTTAAGTATAGCCCTCTATCTTACTGGACATTAAGCATGGGGCCACCTTTGAAGTCACGGACACCTTAGAGGTCTTGAGAAACATTACATTTGCCTCGGTGGCTACGTATTTTAGGTATTTTAGACCAAGAAGGCATGAGGGACGAACGACAGTTTATAAAGGCCACCGATGGCATAGGACCTATTGTCATCTGCACAGATAAACCGTTGCTTATCAGTCCCTTTCCTCCCGTCTACTGATAAACATGTAGACTGTATTGTGTAGGCGTTGCATCTGTAAGGATTTGAACAAAGGGGAAACAGACCAAATGTATGACGATTGCGCCTGTTGAACAGACGTCTTACCTTACCGAGTTGTCGATCCTTTTGACTAGTTCCTTTGCTGAATTATGAACCCGATATGTTTATTCAGTACCCCATGAAGGTTGAACATATATTGACGACGTACTTTACTTTTATAAATAACCCTTTTGACCCAATGTGCTCGATTCGCCAGTTCACGATGGCCAATATGTAATGGGAGACAGGGTAATGGAGCACGTTTAATAATACTAGGTCAAGAATGTCGTTGAATCTTACAACAAGACGTTGAAATATATATTCCGTCTTTCATTGGGGAGATTTGATATTGTCACGCACAGGCCTAACGTGACTTCTGAACAGAAAACAAATCTACAAGGGCTGGCTTTCTTGGTCGTTTGCACATTCGGTGTCAGATAGATAACTCTGCAGTTTTCAGGGGCTGGTTTGAAATTCTTTCCTAAAGTTACGTTCACTGACCCAAGGCGCCATCGACCTTTAGATGGTGTTCAATGACTCGAATGCACTGCCATACGATAAACTCTGAATCAAGGCTCTGCTCTCACATTATTGACCGTGTCCGATACATTGAGGTAATACACATCACCAAAGTTAGCGATTGACACTTTTACTTTAAATATTCCCCAGGGAAAGTTTAAACGATTTTATTTTAAAAAATGAAGAATATCGAAGCCATCTTGCGCATTTTTGAACTAGAAGAGAAATACCTGATATTTACCTATGTTTGAAATTCAAAATGGCCGCTAATCCTACGTTAACTCTTCCGGGTGGGGTTAAATTTTCGATTTTTATAAAAAATGAGGGTTGGAATTCATGTATATTCTACAAGCTTCAAAGTGAGACTACACAGGCGGCACACCTATGAAGTGTTTTAAAATGCTTAGAACCGAATATCTATCCCGAGGTGTATTTTATGTTAAAAGAATGTGTGGCAGGTTTCAATCAAGATCACGCACTGATTAGTTGATGAAGACTTGTGAGTACTAAAAACCAGCACAAGAACGCCACTCAGTCTGACGTACTTTTCTGACTGCCTATTCACCAGTGAGAGCAACATGCTAACCAGACGAGGATGTTATCAGGTACTGTTGGTGCCAATCTATTCTGAAAGGGATTCGACATTATCGCGAGGGGAAAGGGCAAGTTATTTTTGTGGGGTGAGGGGAGGATCAGCTTCAATAAAGAAAGATCTTGGCTATCGCTCATATTGATTGCAGAAAATCAAAGAATTGTAGATTACGTGTATCTTGACCTCAGAAGTACGTTTAAACTGTAACTACAATGAACACGATTGGAACTAATTTGGGATAATTGGATGGTGAAGTAAGGTCATCTTAACCTGCAAATGTAAGCTCATCTGCTTTTCTTTTTAAGTTACACACTTGTTTTTATGAGTAATTTGTAATATTGCAAACTCAGCTATATGGTACCTAACACGTTTGAGAAATTTGAAAAAATGAAAATCCATACTCTGGTCTTGTCTTCCATTTCAAATTATAAAGATACCCTAACAAGGTTTTTCTTCTGAAAGAAACCCTGTGATTTTACTGTCTTGAAGCGAGTCTTTGGCGGTCATTCAAGTAACATAATCAATTTTGATAAAAGATCTTACAAATTTGAATAAAACAAACACACCGCGTTATATGTTGGTGGACCTTATATTTCAAAAAGGTAAAATGACAGTACTCTTCATTGTCTATAATATTACATAAATTGAACACGTCTTTTATTCACACAAGAAACAATACGTATATAAAAAATAAAGACTAATTTACAGTACTTACATAGATAAACTACGGGAAATTAATTATCTCAAATAAACGGTACCAAAGACAACTTCCCCATTCCAAAATAAACTTAGAAAATTGTAATCATAACCTTGCATAAACATTAAAAAAAAACGATTACCAGATAAAGTACAAAACACAATAAAACAGAGTAAAATCTCAACTTAGCAAAAAAAAATTGGTGCACGTGTTCCGAAAAGTATGAGTCCTACATAGGGTACACATCATGCATTTATCTGCAAGGTATAGTAGACCACACATATAGTATTCTTTTCGACTCCGAAAATTGTGCGCATTTTCTAAATTGTAGGTGTGTGATGTCTTATTTTATTGTTGACAACTGAAATGTAGGCAAGACTAGAATTCGTTTTTCAACAACAATATTGCACCATGAACATGATGCATTGTATGTAAGGCTAACACTTTGTGGTTTCATGTAGTTCATCTGAAATAGAAAAAACAAATAATGTATCGAGAATATTATCAAAAGTTACAGTTATGGTCCGTTTAATCGATAATGTGCTAATTTAATATCATTTCCACTTTCCGACAACTTGCAACTTTTCACGCACACTAGTAACACTTGCAAAAATTTCACATAAATTTCTACAAAAATATAAAATTTATAAATTGTGACGATTTTGAAAACATGAAAGACTCTCTGACAAGGGACCTATCAAAAGTAGGTCTAATATCCTATTCTTCCTATGGAAAGTGGACAGATTTTCTCATTTGATGAAATCAACTATTTCATAGAAAAATATTTATTTATCCGAACTGTTTTTTTTTGGCATTTTCCAATCCTGTTATTGATAGGTTTTTTAATGATACGTGAACATCTGAGGTACCTGTAGGCATTAATTATCCATACCCTCATCCGTGCCGTCTTTCGTTGTTATTTCTTGCTGTCGTGTCTCCGGCTCGAATGCCGCCTTTTAAGCCGTCTGTCGATGGAGGGCAGCGTGAACACCACAGCTGATGCCAACATGGACACAATGCCCGAGGCCCAAAAAGCAATGTCATATTCTCCGAACGTATCACGTATCCAGCCTAAAAAGGAAGCAAAATGTAGGGAAATAAAATTACACTGTCATGATGAAAAGTAGTGATTTTGATTTATGCTTCATGACAAAATTTCAATAGACTCGCCAGTGTCGTTGCGACTGTCAAACCTATGTGACACTAAAGTTAGCATAACCTAAGGAAAGAGCATTAATCATGATAATTTCACTCGACTGTAAAGAAATAGTGCAATGGAAAAAGAAAGCTTTTGACGGGAGAAGTTGCAAAATAAGAGGGTCATCTAGTCACGGTGTCGATTTCAAGGTAAAGTGACTGGTTGTTCGTGTAATATTTTACGTTGTTATTGCAACTGCACTTTCATGTTTGCTAAAATCTTTCGAACTGGCATTGTTAGATTTTATCTGAGGCCCACCAAATAGAACTTGCAGCCAAACCGTACAGGTAAACAGCAATAACATATTACTTTTTTACAAAATGACAGTTGTGGTAGTGAGTCGTTTTATACATGAGAGAGAGAGAGAGAGAGAGAGAGAGAGAGAGAGAGAGAGAGAGAGAGAGAGAGAGAGGAGAGATGAGAGAGAGAGAGAGAGAGAGAGAGAGAGAGAGAGAGAGAGCTGATGTCCTTATAATATAAATAATTTTCAGTAATTTGTTACCTATAGACCCTACCAATATAACATGGTCCCTTACCTACAAACGGTCCACTTGCCAGTGACATCACTCCACCGGCTTGCATCATGAGAGAGGTCCCAGGTCCAATGTTCTCATGGCCAAAAAATTGTGAGATGGTCAATGGTAAGCCCACGAAGAAACCTCCCACACCTATACCAAAGCCGCCGATGCAGAAGAGTTGACCTATATAACAAAGTCAATAACAATAATGGTATATAATAATGGCAAAAATTAAAGAATTGTATTCAAATCACGTTAAAAATAATAATGGGTTTGATCGCATACAAACGTTCCCCTAGGGATATTTTGTCCGTCGAGAATATTGTTTTAATTAACATGTGAAATCGATTTTCATTAATCATTTATTTCTCGTTTTTTTGTTATCGGCAAGTCTATTGATCATGCGCATACATCTTTTCAATCCGCGTACAAGCACAAAGGTTTCAAGCTACTTTTTATTTTTTCACCATGTTGTCTGCAAAATCATGCCTAGGTTAGTCTCACGCCTGCGTTGAAATTTTGACAAGTAAAAATTAATCAAACGTGATCAAACAACATAAGTTGGTCAAACGTGGTCACCGTTGAAAAATATTGTGAGGGCTTACCATTTCCTTATACCGGGGGGTTATATTATTTATTATGCGCCCTTTACTTAATCGTTGAGAGCAAAATCCTTTTTTGACGTTCCACGCCAGATTTTCAATATTTGATTTGCAAAAGTTTTGTTCTTAAGAAAAAAACCACGAAGTTTTCAAGTACATAGTCTTCAAAAATTACCACCAATCGAAGGCCTTGTGTGATCTACTATTTGGTCATGCATATTAAAACAATCACATCCAAACTCGTAGAAATCATCATATCAATCATATTAATAGGGATAGCTGACTGCGAAGATCAGTCACACTCTTTATTCTGTTACTTAACATACAGATTCAACTATTTGCAAACACTTGAGTTAACAATTATGCCTGTAGACACTTACCAGCAAAACTCTTAATGTATGAGCTGACAACTGCAAGTATACCACATATTGCTATTGCGGTGCCAAACAGCATATGTGCTTTTACACATGGTGTATGTCCTATGACCCCAAGAAGTGGCCTGCCAATTAGTTGAACTAGTCCCATCATGGCAGGAATGAATGCACTCTGCGTATCTCCTATTCCAAAGTCTCGAGCACGTTTTACCTACAGAAATTTAAGGCAAAGTATGTTTAGGGTATGAATATATTGCACCGTTAGTTAATAGTCTTATTAACAGGCGTTATGGCGATCTAACCTGTCCGAAGAGGAAACGAACTTAGTAAATAATATGTAATCACGCTAAACATGCAAAGTAGTATGCCCCTTTAGGTAGAACGCCCCCAGCCCAAGGAGCAGGTATTCTTACTCATTTTAAAGCTATTGGACTAAGAAAACATCACCATCTCAGTTTTTCGAAAAATCGAAAATTTTACTTTTCCCCATGAAGTTAATAAAGGAGAGGCGGCCATTTTGATTTTCAAATATCGGTAAATGTCAGATAATTTGTTTCTCTAGTACTAAACTTTGCACGGCGGCTCCCTTATTTATATTCTTCTCGATGTGGTAAGAGTATGGTTGAAAGTTTCACTGAGGAAAAGTTGGCGTCTTCCACTTACGGTACGTATATTGCCTTTATTAATACTTACTGTTTGGTTGAAGCCACTGCCTTCCGATGTTATTTAAGGGCAATCCTTTGACAATATCATTGTCAAGGCTTTGCGTCTGTAGGCTGATGTAATTATTCTGTTCTCCGACACACGGATTATGCTTCTTAAATCACAGACTGTTTCTCAGCGTAAATGCCAATTGCTTAGAATACGCATAACAGATAGTCTTGTACGGTATTTGGAAAGCACAATTTAGGCTTCCTAGCAATTTACTTACCATATTCATTACGACAACAAGCTCGGAAAATCCAAAACCGAGTGACACAAACACCAGGAAAATGCTAAGGGGATTCTTGAACACAACAACTCCAAAAACAGTTTTCAAAAATGATTGCGCTGAAGTTAAACAAGACTTTTGCTTCTTTTCTTCAACTATTATCACTTCACAGTATTGGACGCCATCGTGTAAGTTTGAGTCTCCGCATGTATTGTTGTTAATCGTCATGACATCTCCTGATTCAGCATTGCGTGACGGCAAGGAGACATCCACTTCATTCAGCAAAGGCCTGAAAAACGCGCCCGCAACACATATATGCGATCCAACCGCAGAGAGTATAATCAGTGCTCCCCTCCATCCGTAGTTTTCAACCAATAATTGGGTAAACAAGGACAATGTCAGCTGTCCTGCACCCACTCCAGCCAAGGCTATACCGATTGCGATCGTTAATTTCCTTTCGAAGTAGATACTTACCATCTCAATGGAAACAGTGTAAGTCAGGCCAAGACTGGACCCTGTTGAGATGAAGAATGGATCGAGAAATGTCAACGATATTGGATTATGTGGTTTTTTGTTTATTTCGAATAGCATAGCCTGTCGCAAGCCTGTACAATTTACTTTGGCTTAAGCAATCCAAAAGTAGTGAAGCAGTAAACCATATAACATTTCATTTTAAATTACCTATCATCTGAAGAGGGATTAACAATGTTATTCTAAGTGACGGGATGGGCCAAACAAAGTGCGCGTTATAAAGAATGGTGCATGGTTTGGTCCTTGAATATGACGACATCGTATACCTTGAGGGCACACTAATACAATTAAGCGATACGAATTTCTCACATGCTCCGGCTCGGCGATTCCCTCCCTAACACATTTCAACGTTCTGGAAACTTACCAGTCACTATACCATAGCTAATATATACATGATAAAGCTTGGTAGCGAAGGCACTTGAAAGAACTCCACAACTTGCCACGAATCCAGCTATCATGACAGTTGTTCGATGTCCTAGCTTTCTGGCTAAAGCAATTCCAACGCTTGATGACATACAGAAACAAAACTGGAAAATCGAATAAATCCATGCTGTTGACAGAAAAAAGTACCAATGTGACTTTAAAAGTAAAGATGATAGACGACGTATTCGTATTTGTGGTAGAGAAGGTGATGTTAAAACAAGATATTTTACCATATCCCACTAAGCCCGAAGACTTGTGTTTCCTCAACATGAATCTTCGATGACGTCACACGAAGGACAAATACCAGAATTTACGTTTACCACATACAGACTCACGGATAATGGTACAAGATGATAATGGATAAGCGACGTGGCATAATTAGGAACTTAATTATGTCAGTACGGTAGAAGAAGTTTCCGATTTTAGCTGATCTTGATCACGTAAATAAGAATCTTGTCGTAATTCTAAGGGTAAATCTTGCTTGATCTTTTGAAACTTCATAGAATATATGTCTCGTCGTTTAGGACGCCTCTAATAAAAGGACGCCCTGTGGTCCAATGCAGTATATTGTATCTTAACGTTAAATGATAATGCTTTTCTGAAGAACGTACAAATACTGTTACAGAAGAAGCCATCGTGTTGACAGTGTGCGACACAGAATAGCGTAGTAGCCTGATGTGAAGGCTTATACTGTATTTCTTTAAACTATAAAGCGATTATTTCCTTTTTACATTGTACCTCCAAAGATGTCAAGCCAGGATGGTATAGGCTTTTCAAGAACCAGCAGTGATACTATCTAGTTTATCTTTTATTAAAATGCCTTATGTAAATGCAGAAGATAAGAAAATTATTGCGAGATTTCAAGTTGGAGAAAATACATTCAAATCAAATTATTAACTTTCTCGAATATTTCCATTACATTTGCTCTATAATATATTTTTTTCTCTAAGTTTTATGTTAAGATAAATTCATTCTTGAATTTATCTTCGATTGGTGTGTTTGTCTGAAACGTCCAATATTTATGGATGCTCCATTTAAGTTGTAGGACAAAGTTACAGCTATCTAGCCTTTAACTTGAGGCAATGAGAAGTAAACAATCATGACTTATAGTCCGGGGTCTCGTTTTAACTAACCTAATACAATACATATTATTTAAGGCGCTACATGTTCAATTCACTCACATGTGTCAGCCTGTGATCTACCGAAGGCGTCAAGAAAGGCTACATACAATACACTGAAATAATATATGGTGCCAGGACCTAATATGGCGTTGATGAAAGCTGCCAGAATGATTAACCATCCCCAGCCACCGTCAGGAGGTTTCTGTCGTGAGAGTTCGACGTCAGACATCTTAAAACAAAAAGAGTAATATTTTGGAAATTTGAGAAAGGAAGGACATACATTAGATTCCTGACATAAAATGCGTAATCTAAGTACAATAATATCATTTGTAACACACTTTGTCAAAATTCTCTTTTATAATTCACGGTCACGTGGTATGCATCATATCTACACTAATACAGGCAAAGAGCAAGTTACCATGCAACAGTTTCTGAAACTGCTGACCGGTTAATAGTTTGGAAAAACTATTGACCGGGAAAGTTTGAAAGTGCTGTGTACTCAAGCGTACATCTTAAACATCTTAAGAAGATGGTAGTGTCCTCTGCGACTGAGACGAGTGATGATAGCTGTAGACTCCGCGATTTTTGGAAAGGAACATTGATTTGATGTGTAACAAAGACGCATTTACTGACCATATTCGGGTAAAAACGCAAGTGTGTTTTCCCCGGGCCATTGCGATTTCAAATCTGGTCAAGCTACTGAATTTTATACTCGTGATTAATAGCTCTGCTGGACAGAATTGTCCCTAAGGCTGAATTTTGCTCAGTAAAGCGATGAATTTATTGCTCTTATAAAGTTTGTGTGCGATGTATGTTAGCGAGTTTGTTAGTGCGAGGGCTTCATGAACTCTACAGCCTGTGGGGGTGTCGCAGTCAGAAAAATTGTGACAACTTAAATGGGATGTTGAATCACTCTTTTTGAGTGTGGGGATTTGGCAGACCGGTTTTGAATGTGATGTCGTCACTAAGTGACTGGTTGCCGTACGCTGTGAATTCGAATCCGATCGAAAATCTACTGAATTTTCATTCTACACTTGTTATCTTCAGCCTTCAAGCCTTCCCCTTCACTAAAGACAGCTTCTACTTTGACATATATGTTGCTGATTTCTAGATGAAATAAGCTCGATTGATTTTGAAGCGGTTGATGCAAGTGACTTGGGTTAAATCCCAAAGGTTGTTGTAAATAATCAGATAGATTACATGTTTTCAGTCGGCGTTGCAGGTGATGTTGTTTAAAGTAAGAGAACGTGTTGCACACTTTGAATATGGATTTTGCAGGGTTTCTTTTATAACACTCACGTCCTCTCAAAATGTTGGTAGCTATCTGAACACAAATCTTGGTTGAACTGTTCTTCGGGTGTCTACTGTTACACTCATGGAGCATGTTTGTGTGTACGCAAAATGTTTTTGTGATTGTGTCAACCGGCTCATATTAAGCAAGGGACAGCTGTGTAGATCGTTTGTGAATGAGTTTCTGTTCGCAAAAAATTAACTGTATAGCTACACTGATTTTTTCATGCATAGATATGACGTAATAATCTAAAAAGTCCTAAATGTGTATTTTCATGTAAAAATAATATAATATAAATAGCCTTAAAATCGCATTTGCAGAGACACAGCGTTTGTGGATATTAATGGGAACGGGGTGTGCTTCATTGCCCGCAAAAGAATACGTCTGGTTAAGCAAGCACACTTCCAACGACCCTCCTCATATTTCAGTCCGTCTAATGTGATTATTATACCTGAATGAAAGGTTACCTTCACCTAAATTGTTAAACGAGTACGCGAAAGCTCGTAAGGCGCTATTATAAAAGACATCGCCAGACAATAGTATAAATTACCTTTAACCTACGAAATACAGCTAAAAACAACTCAAACATGTTGCCAACGGCGAGATTTTATGGTGCATTCTTACTGAAAACTCGGTCGCCCGGACACTGTAAGAAAAACTCCCTCTTTCCTCTGGTTTTCTAATTAAATGGACGATCAGTATAACACAAGATCGACGCGTAGTGTAAGGCATTTCGAAGGGAACATGTGTGTATTATTCGTCTGCTTTTAAAGTTAACCTGATTGACATGTATTGCCGATACATACCAAAAGGTTTGATCAGCGAAGGTGTCAAAACACACCGTTTGCTCCTTGGTCGTAGAACTGCCATACAATAGCAAACTCCAAACGTCTTCAAAGCCAACTTTACTGGATGGCGCCCGAATAAAACGCGGATCTAAAATTCAGATACATTGAAAATCCCCTACCTCTGTGAAAGTTCACAGATATCTTTCTATATTCTCGGAGAAAAGAAAACATATGGTTAGATAATACTTTTGATTTCATAATGATTTTACGATATTTTTTGACTTAGTTAATTGTATGAATTTGTTCAACAGACTTTCCTCGGAGGTCAAGCGCATCATATCAAGGTGAATCAGTGACCTGAGACAATTTGATGATTGCTGTCTTGGCGTACATTGGGCAGTAGATCGATATTTCGAAATGCAGGGGAAACTCACCAAAGTGTGCCAGAGCGTAATCGTCAGGGACACTTTCTTTACAAAGTTTTAGGTTTCTAGTATATACATGTGACCTTGACGACTGTCTCTGACCGTGAACTGAACGTGGACTGAGAATACTTTAAACCATGCGCAAAGCACACAAATAATCGATGCTCGATCAAAGAACATCGCGCTCGTGTTTCCCGAAAGAGACCTACCTGTAAAACCTGGAATGGTACAGTAGTAGTGCTTGTTGGTTGTGAAATGGCCGCTAAAGAGCTACTGGGGCTGGTTCATGTGACTTTTCGGGTGGGGAAGTATGGATGATTCAATACTTAGTGGATTGTTTATACTTGCGCTTTTCAGAAGCAGAGGCTCTTCATGCCTGGAAAATGAACTCGCTGTGTTTTCTACAAAACTTACTGTAAGCCTAATTACGTTTTGGCCTGAACATACATGTCTAAATTAGTGTAGTGCCTAGAGTCAAGCAAATGATTTTTTCCCGTATTCCATGAGATATGAACTTATTACACGCAAGAAGCTGGCATCGAACTCCTGATGATCGATGATTTTTTGAGATGTGCTTTTAGAATTTATGAAAAATGAAATAATGTCTTTCGAGAGCCCTCCGAAACGTCGTTAATATCTTTTTACACAATTATCGTGTAACGACATCCGTTTGTGAGCATGCAATGCATTGCCATGATCTACCCAGTCCCAGGATGACTGATCCCGTATAGTCTCATTAATGCAATATCGCCATCAATGTTCAAAGGCCTAAATCAAGCTGGAAGGGAGTCTTGCCTTGCTGGATTGTTTTATCCTTTGTCCTTGAGAAATGTACCCTGACAAATACAATGCACCCTGACAATCAATCATCGAATGAATTTCTTAAATGGCAAACCAAAAACGCAGCAGTGTTCAATTGTTAGTCCGTGGGGACTTATAGGTTTGGTCATGTCCGTGTGTCCGTGCGTCCGTCCGTGCGTCCGTCCGTTCAGGCAGATATCTCAGACATGCCCTGGTCAATTGCTTTCAAACTTTGCACAAGGATAGTACCCTACCCCATACAGATGCATGTCGATTTGTTTCACAATGCGATCAAATTTGGCCGTGTTAGAGGACTTTTTAGTTTACACCTCCATAAACTCCCATGTATAAGGCAGTTCTCCATGGACTCCCATGTATAAGGCCAAGAAAAATAAAAACTTAGTTTCTCATCGTATTCATATTGCAAAAAGGATGCAGTGACACAGTTTTTAGTCCCCACGGATGAAGTCCAGGGGGCTTATAGATTGGGTCATGTCTGTCCATTCATCCATCCGTGAGTCCATCCGTTCACTCAGATATCTCAGATATTTTGACAAAATGTCACGTGACCTTGGTAACCTTTGACTTGAAATATACATATTTGTCCATAACTCAGTAACCACAAGTGCTACACCCTTCATATATGGTATGATGGGACACCATATGACGCCACATAGCGTACCTCATTAATTTTGCACATATCTAATTTTGAGCGAGCCAATAGAGCTAGAGGTCTGATTTTTGGTATATAGGGATAACTTAGCAATACAATTTTTTTGACAAAATATCACGTGACTTCAAGGACCTCTGACCTGAAATATACATATTTGTCCATAATTCAGTAACCACAAGTGGTACACCCTTCATATTTGGTATGATGGGACACCTTATGACGCCACACAATCCCTCATTAATTCTGTGCATATCTAATTTTGAGAGAACCGATAGTGCTAGAGGTCTTATTTTTGGTATATAGGGATAACTTAGCAATACAATTTTTTTGACAAAATGTCACGTGACCTCAGTGACCCACAAGTGGTACACCCTTCATATGATGGGAGACCTTATGACGCAACATACTGTACCTCATTAGTTATGCGCTTATCTAATTTTGAGCAAGCTAATAGAGCTGGATTTCTGATTTTTGGTATATAGGGATAACTTAGCAATACAATTTTTTTTGACAAAATGTCACGTGACCTCAAGGACCTTTGACCTGAAATATACATATTTGTCCATAACTCAGTAACCACAAGTGGTACACCCTTCATATTTGGTTTGATGGGAGACCTTATGACGCCACATATTGTACCTCATTAATTATGCGCATATCTAATTCTGAGCAAGCCAATGGAGCTGGATTTCTGATTTTTGGTATACAGGGATAACTATAGATAGAAATTTTTGACCAAATGTCATGTGACCTCGATGACCTTTTACCTAAAATATACGTTTATGTCAATAAATAAGTAACTACAACAGTACAAGTGCTATGTCCTTTATATTTAGTAGGATGGGAGACCTTATGACAACACACGCTTTACCGCATTAATTATGCACACATCTAATTCTGGGCAAGCGAATAGAGCTAGAGGTCTGATTTTTGGCATATAGGGATTAATTAGCAATACAATTTTTTTTCCAAAATGTCACGTGACCTCGATGACCTTTGACCTTGATTATACATATATATGCATAACTCGGTAACCACAAGTTCTCTACCCTCCAGTTTTGATAGGATATTAGACCTTAAGATGTCACATCTTGTACCTCATTTATTATGCGCATATGTATTTCTTGGCTGGCCAATACAGCTAGAGGTCTGATCTTTTTTCCTGATTTAGAACCATAACTTAGACATGCCTCATGTGTTTCAAATTGGGGACAACAAAATAGACCTATGTACCCATAGATCTCAACATGTACACTCCAGTGATACTTCTTAATGACCACATTTCCCTGCCCCATCAAGACTAATGCTCCTATTACAAGTGGGGACTATGTCATTGTCAATGACTTACGTTTATATAGACAGAGTTGTCCACTGTACACTCCACTAAACAGAAAAGTTTTGATGTTCTTCTTAAGAGTGACTGGCGGACGTCTAATGGGACATTGTTCCAGGTGGAAGGGGGGGGGGCAGTGTGCGAGAAAGCACGATTACCATAGGTTTTTCAGTCTCTACACATGGTACATAGAGCAGACTTGTGTCATCAGATATCGAGGAACTCTTGGTAATTATTTGAGATGGATAAGGTCCGATAGGCAGGAGTATTGTTGTTCTTAGCTTTATAGGTGATGAGGAGGATCTCATACTGGATTTTGGTGTGTACCCGTAAGCAGACCAGTGTAATTCCTTGAAAATGGTGACGTGGTCTGACTTTCGGATACGAGACGCAATTCTTGCTACAGAATTTTGGGCACGCTGAAGTGGAAGAATGGAAGCTGATGATACGATTCAGTACCCAATGCGACTAAGTAGTGATCAATACTTTCTGAAACGAGTTAATAGTACTGTAGGCCTTCACATGTTTAACAACTGTCAAAGTAATTTCCTCCACAGGCCTTCACATGTTCAACGATGGTCAGAGTAATTTCCTCCAAATCAATATCGTACTGCTATTGCACTGAACCAATGATCGCAAATAGAACCTTTATTCGTGAAAACCACAGAGGGACTGTGTGAAAATGTGATATTTAATCAAATAAATTCTCATACACGCTCTGTTTGTATTGCTATTTGCTTATTATTTAGAGGGTACTGAAATAATCCGTATGATAACATGCAAAAATATGAATCATATTTTCATTTTGCATTACTTACAGCCAGGGAACGCATTTGTATTGTTCATACCTTGGGGTCCATATACATACTGTATGGTTCTTAAAAATCATTGAAAGAACTGACTTCCGGCACTACGCTTGGATCAGTATGACAGAGGGCAAAAGCAATAATAGTAAGTTTCGAAAAATATGGAATGAAAAAAATTCGGCTTCTGGAAAATGCAAGCAGATATAATCAACCACATGTTGAACCATCCATACTTCCCCACCCGAAAAGTGGAAGTGAACCAGTCGTAATTGCTCTTTTGCGGCTATTTCACAGCCAACAAGCACCACCACTGCAAAGTTTATATTTCAGGAAATACGAGCGCGTTGTTCCTTGACCAGGCATCGATAGTCTTTGTGCTTTGCGCAGGTTTGACGCATTCTCAGTTCTATTCAAGGTCAGAGACAGTCGTCAAGGTCACAAGTACAGTGTATCGGCAATCTCTCGGTGATAGATTAGAAACCTAAAACTTTGTAAAGAAAGTGTCCCCGACGATTACGCTCAGGTATACGCTTCGATGAGTTTACCCTTCATTTCGAAATATTGATCGACTGCCCAATGAACGCCAAGACAGCAATCATCTAATTGTCTCAGATCACCCATTCACCTTGATATGATGCGCTTGACCTCCGAGGAAAGTCTGTTGAACACATTTACACCATTAATTAAGTCACAAAAATCTTGTAAAAATCATTACAAAATCCACAACATTATCTCAGCTCATATTTTTCTGCGAGAGTAGAGAAAGATTTTCTCTTAACTTTCAAAGTGGTTGGAGATGAAGTATCTGAATTTGAGATCTATTTTTTAGGGCGCTGTACACTAAAGTTAATTTTGAGGTTGTTTGGAGTTTGCCATTCTAGGACCGATTAGCAGACTATCGTGTTTTGACACTTTCGCTGATCAAACTTTAAAAGCAGGCGAATAGTACACAAAGGTTCATTTTTAACCGCCTCACGATACGCGTCGATCATTTGTTTTGCAGAGAGAGAGAGAGAGAGAGAGAGAGAGAGAGAGAGAGAGAGAGAGAGAGAGAGAGAGAGAGAGAGAGAGAGAGAGAGAGATTAGTAGTAACTTTTATTTCACTGCCTCTCTTATTGCTACATCGCCGATATTCAACCTTTATGCAAATACTTTAAAAAATATGATTTTTCGAGACAGGGCCATTCGTGTAAATAGTTCATTTGCCATGGCAACACACTCTACGAGTTAATTGTCGTGCAGATTACATTATGATGGTAGATTCTTTCGCACTGCAATTTTGTCGCAAAGAATATGGTATTTGGATTCTTGAACAGAGCAACGCCAAACACAGCCTCCTGAAATGATTTCACAGAACTAAATAAGACTGTTTCTTCGAATTCTTTTCCTCATTTTCAAGTATTATGACTTCGGATGATGGAAAAACGAGTTTCTCTTGAAAGCACTGGGTTCCTATATCTAAGTTTGACTCCCCTCTTGCATTAATATTGGCTGTCTCCTCAACTTTAAAAGTGATCCCGCTACACAACACGGCAGATAGGCAGATAGTATTATATGTGCTCCCCTCCATCCATAACTGTCCACCAGGAATTACGTCCAGAGGAATAGCAGCAGCTGCCCAGCGCCCACCCCTGCCAAGGCTATGCCGATTGTCGACCTCCTCTCGAAATAGGTGCTGGTCATTTTAACGGCAACATTGTATGACAGACCAAGACTGGACCCTGCTGAGACAGAGGGTAAGACGAGAAATGTTGACTGTTTTGAAGGTAGCGCGTGCTTTGAATAAGTACTGGAATAGTAGGTCATTTTACAAACACGTAGCTGCCATTTGAATTGTTAAAGAATATTTCACTGTGTTCATAAACAGTGGTGAGGGGTCGGATAATTTTATGGGGATTGACAATTCCTACCTTTTTTAGAGGGGCCACTTTATAATATGGATTTATTAATATGCCAAAAACTATTTGGTATTACACAAACTGAAAATTATACAAAATTACACTTCAACCCTTCAGAAAATCGTTTGCTGGACCCCTTTTGCACAACATTGAATCTTACCAAGCATATCGACGTCAGATACAGTACGGAGTTCAACTTCAACATTTCGTTCATGACAAGGAATGCTTGTGAGTACTTCCCGCACTGACGCAAACTCTAAAATGTTTGCTAATTTACGATGACACTTTACGAGGTTACTTGCCTAAATTCATGGGAAAAAATCAAGAAAATAGAAAAACGATGACAAGTAATCGTGACTACGCATATGTGTCGTTTGTCGTTCCGAACATCTTTGCCACACTTACGCGACACCTGTTTATCCTGTGACAAAGAGGTCAGGCGTACCGATGGAACGTAATCACGTGTAACTTAACGTCTCTGTAACTTAACGTCTCTAGTGGGTGCCCTTCGATGTATACCGCGGTTTGTATTTTAGTTTTGTATCAGTAAGCTTATCACTTACATCTTGTCGATACCAAACATGTTGACTGCTTACCATGTCTGTTCTCTACTTGCCAGTGGGGATAAAGGCATCTTTTATCGACCAATCTTCTAGTCTGGCATAGGTCAAGTACGCCGAATACGATACTTCACTTCTCTAGTGACACCTTTGCTTCAAGAAATACTACCCTGGCTCAACGAATCTAGACCTCAAAAAAACTGTGATTGGGTTACGTTTCAGGAACAATATAGATTTGACATTGATTAATTTCGTCTTTAATATAACTTTGACAACTGCTTCACAAAGCTTTAATTTTGACAACTGCTTGACAAAGCTTCGTCATCGCATAATTTTCTTACCAGTACATGTAAATTAATTTGTTCTTTGCTAGTGGTACAATTTTTTAATCATTTTTGTAAAGCATTGTAAAACTTTTTAACGAGCGATTTTTAATATTTTATAGAAGATGAATAATTGTTGGCTATGGCACCGAAGAATGTCAAAGTGATATTTTTATCTGTTTAAGCTGGCAAATATGAGAATATAGCCGTTGCCCAAACTTAGAACGTGTTTCAGTCTTGTTCAGCTCAAAGACTGAATTCACTGACCGTTCGTTGAAACACCACTATACATATTTCGTTTTCTTTTCCTATTCTGTGAAAGTGGCTTCGACCGACAGATTGAGTATGGCCTTGGCTATTTCAAAGAACTTGCTCATATTCTATACCTGCTCCCTAAAGACCCTTGAAGGCCATTACTGCACAAGAAATTTCCCATAGCTGGTAGCCGACCCAGAATGATAATGCTTCCGTGGTTGACGTAGTTGTATCTGTAACAAAATGGTGGCAATGTATTGATGTCAGGGGGATGCCTATTTGACCCCATGGTGAGGGGAGGGCTTAAACAATAATTTATTATGACTTTTTTTAGGTTTAAGATTTGTTGAGTATTTTTTATCCGATGGAAAAGTGGTGCATGTTTTAACTTCATGAGTTGGTGATGGATTCTTTTCATTTCTGTCTCCTTTGCTTATTCACCTTTAGTGTTTGCAATACACTATATGTGCTGACAAGAAGCTATATCTTTAGATTCGCATTTTGCGTTTAAAGCTCTGCATAATCTCAGGGTTAAAACGTCAATGTGATCATTACGAGGGAGTACACAATCAAGATAGGTAATAGTGCAGATTTATAGACATCTTTGTCAACCCCAGGGATCAAGTTTTTTATGTTTTTGATAATCAGAGGATTACAGTTGAATTGATGTCTTTCCATTGTTGACATTTGAATTCAGTTTGTGAGTTTACTTCGATATTAATCGATCGCATATTCCATTCTGTATATGAAAAAGGAAATGTTTCAGCCAATTACATCGGTCACTATCAAGGACAATCACTGTGAGAATGACCGATGATAGTATAAGACAAAGACTAAGTACTTTCAGCGTCCTACCATTTCAGTGTTGTCCAATGACACAGGTTACAAACATATTTTCTTCAGGACTTTCGAATATGAATATACGATTGAAATTTCCAGCATCCTATGCTTGCGCTTCAATGCTTTCTCATTAAGGTAGTATATGCCTCGAAAATGAAAGGCAAACGTTTGCTAAAACTTTCCTCAAGAAATCTTGCAACTATCCTCTTTCAAAATCACGAATAAATATTTGGGGCCACATGCAAGTTTTTGTACTATAGAGACAAATTACCCAATGTTTACTGATACCTGAAATTCAAAATAGCCGCCAACCCTGTATTAACTCTATGATAAAAAATATAATTTTGGAATTTCGGAAGACGAAGTTTTCTAATGAACCCCCACAAGTGCTAATGAACTCCCACAAGAATTGTAAAAGTTTGAGAGTTCGAATATCTATCCACGAGGCGCATTCTACAATAATTAATTGAAGGAACAGTATCCGGTACTTAGTGCAAATAGATATGCCGTGAACTTCCAAGGAGTAGGATGTGAAAATTGAGAACTCTGGTTATCCACTTTTTATTAAACATGGTTTAATTTAACCAAATTTGGTCCAGGACTCATAAATTTGTGCCAACACTTTCGAATATCGCTTATACAACGGAAAGCGTGCTGCCAAGCCCATTCACAATTCTCGGTGCACGACTTCAGCATATAGCCTGACTTTTCACATCCACTACTAGTCTCGGGAATCATTTATTTTACCACAAGGAATAAGTTTACCATAATTATTACCTGTATTTAAAGCTTATTATTAATATGTGACTAATCATAACCATCAAAATGCTTTAAAATCTGTATCACTGCGCATGAGTGTACGGTGAAACAGGATATAGCCCTTCTTCGCACTCGCATGGCCTCTGTATAAAAGACTTTCCGCGTGCATCAAGTACAATAGGAAAATCAGGATGGTGTATATTTTGATGATGTTCCTACAGCTTTGAAATCCTTTAATGTGACTACTGTTGTAAAAACTTTATAATCTGCATGGGACTTTTTAGATAAGTAAAATCACTAGTTAGTGTATATCAATTCAGTTATCATATTTCAAGTTCCATAAGAGTACGCGTTTGTCGAACATGTAGAGGAATAATAGGTATTGTCCGAGTCAAATTTCTAGGCCTATGCTATCTATAACTGCGCGGAAGGTATGTGTTGTGTGAGGTCATCTAGCATTTGCTCTGTACACAAACGTGAGCTCCGTGTTCCTCGCTCACGCGACCGACGACTAGAAATGATTTACAACTCGCCCACGGCGTATTGAAATTATTCAAAAAAGTAGTTTAGTTCAGAAAATACTCTGAAAATACTTGTGACGTAATAACCAGGAAGCAACTCGTCTTCGACTCGTTGTAACACGGTCATTACGTCACTCGTATTTCCTTCGCTGAACGAAGAAAAATATTTGGGAAAAATATCTAAAAGTACGTGAGCAGTTGACCGCATGGTTGCATTGTCATATCGAATAAAAAAGGTCTTTCACCGGGAAAACTTCTTCAGGGCTAGCGTCGCAAAGAAAAAGACAATTAGTTATCATGACTGGTAGCTGTAAATACGTAGCGATATGGTCGTGAATTATTCGATATAGGGTCATCTCGAGACAAACCTGCAAAACACGAAGTCGTCATCCAGTCTTCCCGGCACTTATATTACAACGTCAACAAATCAATAGAAAAAGTCAAATGACGTAAATTAAAGTGTAAAATTCCTTAAGGGAGTATGCACCTCGAAAGTGAAAGATTTAAACGTTTGCTCAAACTTACCTCAGTGAAAATTTCAACCAATCTCATACTAAATAAAGGATAAAAATTAGGGGTCACCCTGCAAAGTTGGGTACCAGAGAAACAAATTTCTTAAAATTTACCGATATTTGAAATTCAAAATGGCCGCCATCCCTGTTTTAACTCTATGGAGAAGAATAAAATTTTCGACATTCGGAAATCTTACTCCAAGTGCTTTAAAATGAGCCCCCACAAGTGGTAGATGAGAAGAGAATTGTAAAAGTTTGTGAGTCTGAATATTTGTTCCCGTGGTGCGTTCCACCGTAATCAATGTTGTAAGCACTCATTTGTTTGAATTATGTACTGATGACGAAAACAGGTGAAAAAGCTCTGGTGATGGTGAACAGCTTCATTGTAACATATTTTTAAACTGTTAATCGTTTTTAAACAACCTACATGTCCGGAGCTTTGTCTCGTCACCAACAGTTTTATTCCACTATGTTTCTTTTGAAGACGTAATCGTTGATGTATTATAGCAAGATCGATGATTAAATCCATTCAAACTTCATATCGTCAAACAGTTTACAAATCCCTTCAGAGAACCAATCACAATAATTGAGTGAAAAACCCAAATGAAAAAAAAGTTCTTTGACAATCGACTTTCCTCTAACTGTATTAGACGATTCTCATCTGATCATAGAAACGTGTCTTCGACCTTTGCAAGAATCCCATGCAGCCTTTGTTCCCAGTGACAACATGAATCGGCGTAAACGTGTGAAGCTCCAGAAAAATAGGAGAGCCCGGTTTGTACTTGGTCACATTTTTCGTGCTTTACCATAACCCCGGATCCCTCAACAATCAACAATATTACAGACGAAAGTATGATCATACAATTTTATATATATGTATTAAAACTCAATTTTTTGAGAATTTTCACTTTACCATTTGCAGTTCTTAAAGCCCTAATGGTGCATTTTGTAAGATTCAGACGTGACGGAAAATAACCCAAAGATAGTTGTATCTATCGACACAATGTAAACTATTAATGCCTTCGTGAAATTGTTGATAACTTCGAGCACCAATCGTTCACGTGATCAAGCATAGACTTCAAGGAAACAATATGGAAAAGTTTATTCATAAACTGAATACGGAAGTATGTTTGCAGTTGCGGCGATCCAGTGGTCTCGGCGATCTTTACCGTCAACCAAGAAAGCAGCATAGAGGATAACAGATGTGCATGTAAATATTGCGGATCCAAAGAGGCAACTTCACAATCGGGTCTACCTTTGTCAGTGTTACAATAGAGTTAGTGGAACGCTGGGGTTGGTCGTTGTGGGCGCTCTCTTTTTAGCGCTCTATCGACATAGGGCAATGCAAACGTCACTGCTGACATCAACATGAACACAAGTCCTGACGTCCAAAAAGCGATGTCATAAACTCCATACTTATCACGAATCCAGCCTATAAGTAGTGAATAAAAAATATGTATGGCGTCCGTTTTATTTGCAAATACAGCCCTCACACGGCTTACGTGTGCCTCTATAACTTTTAAGGAAGTATGCTCCTCGAAGGTGAAAGCAATACAACCCTCACATAAATGGAAACCACCAATTTCCATAAAATGCATTTATAAAAGCTTCACACATATATTTAAACACATTCATTAATCAAATTTAAACATCCACTTTTTATCTTCTTTGCATTAAATTACAACGAAGACCTCTGCATAATGCTGCCTCATACCTGCAAATGATCCGCTAGCAAGATATATCAAACCAAGGGCTTGCATCAGGAGTGAGATTCCAAGGCCCATATTCTCCTGACCCAAAAATTGTGATACGGTCAATGATAACCCCACGAAAAAACCTCCGATGCAAATACCAACGAGGCAAACGTAGAGAAGTTGACCTAATAATAATAATAATAATAATAATACCGTCAAGAACAGTGTGCTTATATTTGGTTTGAATTGGTCCATTCAAGAAATATTTAAACCAGAAAAACAAGAATGACAAAAGTAAATAAGGTCTGAAACTTTAGGTACTGGAGGTCAACTTTAGGAACACGCATAGCATGGGAATGTTTCAACACAGTCCCTCTTAGTTTGAGCAGGTCTACCAATATGTAACAGTTGATGAACAATGACAAGAAATGACTCAGTGTGTGTAGGCTGTTTTAATTACTGCCACCACTCCGGCACACAGAAGGTACACTGCATACAATATACGGTCATGAGGTCATGGGTCATAGAACCTCTCACTAAGATGTGTAGGCTGTTTCAGTTAACTTAATACCACCACTCCTACACATTTGCAGGATTTTCCCTTTTTCTCACCTCATTTCATATTTCTGACCCTGACATGTTCATTTGAACAAATTCACATCTCAACCCCTGGGTCGACGTGTACATCAAATACTAAGATGATACGTGTGGCGGTTTGGGAGTTTTTTTGAGTTGGACTGACATACTAGTACATCCCCACATACAGACGCCGCCGTCCGTCCATACATACATACATACATACATACATACATACATACATACATACATACATACATACATACATACATACATACATACATACATACATACAGACGCCACCGACCCACCATATAAGCTCTTTTTGGTATTTATACATATACCAAATATGAGCTGCTGCTGCTACTACTACTACTACTACTACTACTACTACTACTACTACTACTACTACTACTAATAATAATATAATAATACATAATAATAATAATACTAGTAATAATAATAATAATAAGAAGAAGAAGAAGAAGAAGAAGAAGAGGAAACCAACCCCACTAAATAAACCTTGAAGACAGAAAGTCACGACCACATACAGCATATAATGGGGTTGTAAAAAAAGCAGGTTGGAGTACGTTTGGACAAGATTTTTCTCTGCAACGTCTACAACATACCAATTACATTCTGTAAACACTTACCGGCAAAACTCCGAATGTATGTACTGATAACTGTAAACACACCGAACACCGCTAACACAACGCCAACTATTGCGTGTGCTTTCACACATGGTATCTGTCCAACGACCCCGATTATTGGTCTACCAATTAGTTGAATCAGTCCCATTACGGCTGGAAGATAGGCACTCTGTGTGTCTCCTATTCCAAAGTCTCTGGCACGTCTTACCTAGATAACAGCAATGGTCGTTTAAGGGAATGGTCAGTTTCTTCGACCAAGGGGAAGGGGTGGATAAATTTTTGCAGACATCAAAAAGTAGCTGACCCCCTTTCCAAGTTTCTAAAAAAAGGTGACACCCCAATCAACCTTTGAATAGCAGGGTGACGTTGACATGCCAGTTGTGAATTTCAAATTTTCAATTTTGAAAATGTGATTACAGTATTTTGAATGAGCTGTGGATGTATTTCACACTTTCTATGCATAAGGCTAAGAAAAATAAAAAGTTTGTTTCTCATCCTCGCGCACGTCAATTCAGACCCGCCGCTTCAACTTGTTTTCTGCTCATGAGGAAATAAAATGAAAAAAATAAACACAAAAACACGCGACGATTGTGCATAACACAGTGCTGTATAAAACAGAACTGTAAACAAAATAATTGACATTTACATTCCATTTAAAACTGCACACATATGTCTCTGTTATATTAAGCTGTCATAACTGTGCACAAAAAGTCAAACCGCAGAACTGTTTGGTATACAAAAATATTAAAGCAACACTGCTATGCATTGATCTCTGCGTGTATTCCTAATTGTTTTCATGTTTTTGCCCGTTCTTGTTGATTAAAGAATAAATATTAGAAGAAAAAAAGCCGCGTCACTGCATCATTTTGTAATATGTCTAGGATGAGAAACAAACTTTTTATTTTTCTTGGCCTAAACAGGTGTCCAGAAGTGGTGTACATAAATTGATGTCAATTACCAATATCAAAGAGAAAACAGCAGTAAATCAAAAATTTTAGTGGATAATAAACCGTTGCCAGCAATCACACTCTTGGAAGTATAGCTTGTTAACAAAACACTTACCAAGTGCACAGAGATGATAAGCTCGGAAAATCCATACCCAATCGTTATAAATACCAAGAACAGACAGATTGGTTTCTTGAGCAGTTCAACTCCGAAGACTGTTTTTAAAAATGATTTCACAGAACATAAAATCGAATCTTCCTTCTTTTTATCCTCTTTCATAACTGTCACTTCAGACGGCGGATAAGTGATGATGTCGTGAAAGTACTCGCCATCACCGTCTAATTTTGAGTCTTTACTTTCATGATTTGTAGTAACGACAACACTGGGCAGCACAGGGTCATTCACTTCGGTAGTCAAAGGCCTAAGGAGGGCGCCCGCCACACAAACATGTGCCTCAAATGCGGACAATATAATAAGTGTCCCCCTCCAGCCGTAAGTTTCTACCAAGAATTGCGTAAGGAGAGATAATATTAATTGCCCAGCACCAACCCCGGCCAAAGCCATGCCGACAGCGATCTTTAGCCTCCTTTTGAAATATATGCTGATCATTTCAAAAGCAACAGTGAATGTCAGACCTAGGCCGATTCCTGTGGAGATGGGAGGAAAGAACCAGAGATTAGCTGTATGGCAAGGTATCTTATGCCATCGAATAGGCGAAAAATAAATTTTGGAAAATAGGATTGGTCGAATATGACAAGTCTGCGTAGAGAAAAAAATGTTGCAAATCAAATAAACATTGCTGTCTACAAAATAAAATGTTAACATGACTAGACCAGACTGACAAAACTACTTTTTGGAGAAGTGCTGATACTCTGTATACTACCATTACATGGCCTGCTATGTATATATTAACATTCTGAGCAGCTACAAAATTTCGTTGACTTGCATTCCCCTCAAGCATCAATGCTTCCCAAAACGGGCATGTATTATGCGTTTTGGAAACTTACCT
The DNA here is from genome assembly GCF_041260155.1 of Ptychodera flava. Classification (NCBI taxonomy): domain Eukaryota; kingdom Metazoa; phylum Hemichordata; class Enteropneusta; family Ptychoderidae; genus Ptychodera; species Ptychodera flava. The sequence continues at coordinate 14,673,979 of NC_091944.1, read as the reverse complement.
GTCACTATACCATAGCTAATATATACATGATACAGCTCTGTAGCAAAGGAACTTGCAAGAATTCCACAACTTGCCACGAATCCAGGTATAATAACAATCTTTCGATGCCCCAGTTTCCTGGCCAGAGCAATTCCAAGGCTTGACGACAAACATAAACTAAATCCAAAAATCGAACCTATCCATGCTGATAACAGAAAGGGTACATACAAAACTTATCAGTAATACAAAGTTGCAAACATACTCAATGGATGAGAAAGACAATAAATATGAAGACACAACTTCATTGAGATAAAAACGATTTGCACCTTTGCACCAACTATGACAATATATGATTCCCATGTCTGTTAATGACGTCGATTTAGTTAGCATAATATAGGTCAGCATGATTTTGTGAATATGTCTATTTCGCTTTTTTTTCTACATAATCGCCGTTGTTTTTATTTATCGACAAGAAATTCCAAAGCTGTTTATTCTATGGTTTGTTTTTATTCTTTTTTTTAATTCACACATTATAATTTGCCTTGCGTCCCAATTGATTCGACGGTTTCAAAAAGCCGAAGCAACACTTGAAATTGTTTAAAGTATGCTAAGAATATTCTCGATAGTAAACAGGGCAGACGTTATTATCACGCAGCGATTGAAAGTTGTTTTGAATCTTATTAACAGATATGAACTGTAAATGCTTACGTGTTTCATTATATATTGCAGTTATGTGTAAATTTGAACCTTTGCCACATGTTTGCAACTTCATTGAAAGTATTATGATCAACATAATAAACAATATTCACCACAGATTAACTCTATAGGTCATTAAGTATTCAAATATGTAATTAGCTGAAATAAAAATAATTAATTTCTTTGACTGCTATCATTGTATCACCACTTTATATAGCAAGTGTAATTGCCTTTGGTCAAGTCCTTCAAACTATATATTCCAAACTTTGAAAGCTCATTAGATATGCAAACTATAAATTAGCTGACATGAAAACTTAAGTGCGAAATGACTTCCAATATTGGTATAACCTGGTATAATCATCAATGTACATAGCATGTTATGCCAACTTTGATCAAATAAATCGAAGTATATATCCCTAATTAGGAAAGTTAATTAAATACACAAATTAGGAATTGGCTGAAGCAAAAATGCTTAATGCCTTTCAATAATGTTAGCCTACATAATAGTATCTTTAATGTACATAGCAAGTTTCATCAATTTTGGTCATGTAAATTCAAATATATATCCCTAATTTCAAAAATTCATTATGCAAATTAGGAGCTGGATGAAGTAAAAATGGTCAATGACTTTCAATAATGTAGTATCGTAGCATCTTTAATGTACATAGCAAGTTTTGTCAACTTTGGTTAGTCAATACAGATAAATATCCCTGATTATGAAAGTTCATTAAACATGCAAATAAGGAATTGGCTTAAGTTCAAATGCTTAGTGACTTTCAATAATGTTTCATAGTATCTCTAATGTACATAGCCAGTTTCATCAACTTTGGTCTCGTCAATTCAGATAAATACCCCTAATTAGGAAAGTTCATAAAATATGCAAATTAGGAATTGGCTGATGTAAAAATACTGAATGACATTTAATAATGTTCTATCATAGTATCTTCAATGTACATAGCAGGTTTCATCAATTTTGGTCATGTAACTTCAAATGATATATCTTTAATTTCAAAAATTCATTAATTATGCAAATTTGGATTTGGATGAAGTAAAAATGCTTAATGACTTTCAATAGGTTAAATCATAGTATCTTCAATATGCATACAAAGTTTCGTCAATTGTGATCGAGTAAATTCAGATATATACTCCTAATTAGGAAATTTCATTAAACATGCAAATTAGTAATTATCTTTTACGTCACCCCTTAATATCTTTCAAAGCTGATATATCTTGGTGTGATCAACATTTGTAGCGAATCTCATCAAATTGTGCGCAGTCGTTGTCAATATATATCAGTTTTTTCTAAAATTATTAATTATGCAAATGAGCAAAAAGTAAGCAAGCCACACCCACCAAAAACTAATCAGTTCTTGCCATTTGCAAACTAAATCTATTTACCAGATTTTATTCTGATCTCATGAGCCGTTTTTTGAGATATTGAGTACACAGACAGACAGACAGACAGACAGACACACAGACACACACACACACAGACAGACATCGCTGCGACATATGCTCACGTGTGTCAACACGTGAGCAAAAACCAGATAGCTGTTGTCCTTCTCTTTCTGAATCTTTGGTATGTAGGTCGGTCCTCACAGAGAAGCGAAGACAGTAACCATCAGCTGTGTCTGTGCAAATTTCAATCAGCAGGTAACTCGGTCTACTTACAAGTGTCAGCTTTTGATCTACCAAACGCATCTAAAAACGCTACAAACAATACACCGATCGAGTATACGTTGCCGCCTGAAATTGCCAAGATCGCGAAGGTCGCAAGAACAATCACCCATCCCCAGCCACCATCAGGAGGTTTCTGTCTCGAGATTTCCGCATCAGTCATCCTCCAGCAGCTTGATCATTGGCAACAAATGCGAAGCATGAAACACAGGCCACATAAGAGTTCCTCAATATCGATTGTCTTAAAGAAAAAATGAAAAATGCAGGATAATAGTTTGTATTAATTTTTTGAACATGAAACTTCACGCTAACATATCAGTAAGCTTAAGGCATTTTGACCAGCGGCTATTTCAACGATAATCGTATTAATCTCGTAGCCTTGATAACTGGTATACAGACAGTAACTTTGTAGTTTACATGTAAATTGCAATCGATCAGTACCACTCATGCAGGCTATATATTTACTACAACAGGAGAAGGTCGAACAATTTATAAATGCACCACTCTATACGTTTGCCGTAAATGGATTGGCATAGAGTGCGAAGTGCATATTGCGACCATTGTGGCTGGGACGGAAATAACTCCATTGATGACTCGAAAGTAATGAAACGGGGCTAGCAAAATTCGACAGTATGTGTGTCGACTTCACTGGCGTTTGATGGGTCGAACCTCCTAAGCATGCCTGTGAGGATACATTGAAACAACATTAGGGGGCCTACGTCACAAACCAGGTGTGCAGGATTACTCAATTCGGTAAACAGAGCAATAAATAATCGAGTAAAGTGCGGTTTGTCTCGTATTGTAAGCTCCAAAACTCGTGCAATTCGTGTCCGTGATAAGTGTGACAAGTCTGTGGTCGTGCTCGGGCGGCCATGCCACTTCTTGCCAATGTTGCCCCTTCGTCAAAACCAAGATATAGCTCCCATCGTTTGCACATACATTTATTTTGCATTCACTAAGATACGACTGCAACGTTTCATTTCAATTTGCAGGCGCTGGATCGAAAGCACAGTACCGACAAACGAGTAAGAGAGAATGTGTAACCCCGGAAGCTGTGCATTATTGCCAACAAAATGTTCGACCCATGTTTCGTATACTGAAACTTCTATGGCAACTTACCTAACAAAGTCGGTCGACGTTTTAACAGAACAGTTCTCGAGTATATACACTACTGAGTGCCAGCATGTTTCCGTTTACCAACAGAAATACAGATGACCCCGACGCGTTCTGAGGAGAGGACGCTTTGACCTGATATGACCTAGTACCTACTTTAACCTTGACAAAAGAGCCGTTCTGATTGGACAATATCTAAAATGTCATATTTACAAAGGGCAGGTACAGATTGTTTGTTTCTCGCACGTCTTTTTGAAAACTAATGCGACGATGTCTATAGACATAAAACGTTGTGATTCGTCTGAAAAAGGGATAATTATTAATTTTCCATAAATTTGCGGAACATTCTCAGTAAGTAATCAGCGGAAAATTTTCAGTTACATCGTGGAAGTGTGTCGTGAACCTCCAGAAAGCCGGGCACGTAAATCTAGAACTCTCATGATCAATGATTTGAGAATTTTTTACGCAAATATTCAACTGATTATTAAGGGTCATATAAATATTGTTGTCAGAGATGGTCTAAGTATTAAAGTGGCACTCCCACTTGGTAACATTTTTAAAAGTTACACATTTTAATGCCAACGGTCGATATTTGACGTGGCGACTGCGCGCGGATCGCGAGATATCGATAAAAACATGTCATTTCCCGAGCGTATTTTTCACATCCCGAAGTTACGATCGTTTCTGATTATGACCCAAAATCCCCCGAAGGTTTGTTGTTGTGCTGATTGACGATATTCTAGGGAGTCCATAATAAATTCGAACGACGCAATTAATTTACCTCCCACTGCGAAGACTTTATATACAGCATTATGCCTTTACCTCGGGTACGTTTTTTCAAACTTCTCCTTAGTTTTTGTCGTTTTCATTATTCTCAATCAGTTGTATTACATTTTTAACTAATACCACATAGATATCAGTTTTTTTACCTGTAAAATATTAGCCGCCTCTGATTTTACTACATTTTGTCCTCTGCCAATGCCGAGACAGCCTGTCGGCCAAAACTAAGTTCCGTTTCATTAAAATGTTTCCACTTTGAATATTCAAGAAAATGTACAGTTCAGGTTTATATCATTGCGTCAAGGTAGTTTTTGCCATATTAAGTTTCAAAATGTTGAAATCCTGTCTCTATGTCCATTGCCACTGTATTGTACTGATTGCATTGTCGACTCGAGTTGGCTATTCTTGCAGTGCGCTCTTAGCAAGGCAAAGATGTGTTATACTTAGGTGTGCCGACCGCGGTTGTCCAGGGTGTTTCCGTCATGAAATGTAGGTTTTTTCAAGTCAAATGTACTCTAAACATTTAGACAGTGTTCCTGCCAGTGTAGAAAGGGCTAATCTGTGTGAGACCAGAACTGAGTCACAGACCATCGATGCATCGATTATTAATGGGTAAGAATGCCGAGGCGCTCCTGATAGTTTTCCCAGCGGCTATACTAGTCATCTATACGAATTCTGGTGGAACCAATAAATTTTCTTTTCCCTTTCTTTTTTGCCGAGTCAGTAAGACTCGGCTTTCTCCCATGGGGCATGACCGATCACCGACGCGAGTGTCAGCGTAGACTCGTACTCCCTAGCTTAGTTGACAATGGCCCCAGTGCTGAACGTTTATAGCGAATAGCAGTGTCAGCGTAGACTCGTACTCCTTAGCTTAGTTGACAATGGCCCCAGTGCTGAATTTAGGTGGGCCACCGGAATTCAAACTTTTACTTTTTTGAGGACATGGTTTTATCGATATCTCGCGATCCGCGCGCAGTCGCCACGTCAAATATCGACCGTTGGCATTAAAAAATGTGTTTTAAAAATGTTACCAAGTGGGAGTGCCACTTTAATTTGTATTTTGTGTAACGTCATCTAGCATTTGCTTTGTACAAAAAACGTGAGCGCCGTGTTCCTCGCTCACGCAACCGACGACTAGAAATGATTGACAACTCGCCCTTCGCGTATTGAAATTATTCAAAAAGTAGTTCAGAAGTTTAAACGTGGAATTGTTGAGGAAAACTACTTTTATTTCGTAAAAATATCGAATTCTTGATAAGAATATTTTCCTTAATATTTTTCTTGGTTCAACTCGGAAAATACTCGTGACGTAATAACCAGGAAGCAACACGTCTTCGACTCGTTCTAACACGGTCATTACGTCACTCGTATTTCCTTCGCTGAACGAAGAAAAATATTAGGGAATAATATCTAAAAGTACGTGAGCAGTTGATCGCATGGTTGCATTGTCATATCGAATGTAACGGTTATTCACCGGGAAAACTTCTTCAGGGCTAGCGTCACACAGAAAAAGACAATTAGTTATCATGGGTGGTAGCTGTAAATACGTTGCGATATGGCCATGAATTATTTCGATATAGGGTCATCTCGAGACAAACCTGCAAAACACGAAGTCGTCATCCAGTCTTCCTGGCACTTATATTACGTCATCAAATCAAGGAAAAAAATGATATGAAAAAAATGAAAAAGTCAAATGACGTGAATTAAAGTGTAAAATTCCTTAAGGAAGTATGCACCTTGAAAGTGAAAGATTTAAACTTTTGCTCAAACTTACCTAAAAGAAACTTTCAACCAATCTCATACAAAATCAGGGATAAAATGAGGGGTCACCCTTCAAAGTTGGGTACCAGAGAAACAAAGTACCTAAAATCTAACGATATTTGAAATTCAAAATGGCCGCCATCCCTGTGTTTACTCTATGGAGAAAAATAAAATTTTCGATATTCTGAAATCTAAGACAGTTAAAATTTTTCTTTCTCCGAGAGCTTTAGAATGAGCCCCCACAAATGGTAGATGGGAAGAGAATTGTAAAGTTTGAGAGTCTGAATATCTGTCTCCGAGGTGCGTCTACTGTAATCAATGCTGTAAGCACTCATTTGTTTGAATTGTGTACTGATGACGGAAACAGGTGAAAAAAGCTCTGGTGATGGTGAACAGCTTAATGTCAAATCTGACTGGTCGCTTCTTTCCTTTCCAGATGTTTTCATAACAAAATTTCGACCAGTCCACTTTATCACATACCTCGCGAAACAGTTTTCTTAGCGCAAGGTCTGTTCATGTGTGCTTGCTAAGTAATGGCGCAAGATAAGAGAAGGTTCCCTTTTTGGCTTTTTGGATGTCAACGACATATACGAGAAAGCTTCATTGTAACATATTGTTTTAAACTTTTAATCATTTTTAAACAACCTACAGGTGCGAAGCATTGTCTCGTCACCAACAGTTTCATTCCACTATGATTCTCGTTGAAGACGTACTCGTTGATGTATTATAGAAGATCGATGGTGATTAAATGCATTCAAAATTCATATCGTCAAACAGTTTACAAATCCCTTCAGAGGATCAATTACAATAATGAAGTGAAAACCCCAAAAAAAAAAATAAAATGATAATCGACTCTACTCTAACTGTATGAGACGATTCCAATATCTGATCATAGAAACATGACTTCGATCTTTGCAAGAATCCCAGCCTTTGTCCCCAGTAACAACATGAATCGTCGTAAACGTGTGAAATTCAATAGGAGGGGTCGGATTTTTCGTGCTTACCACAACCCCGGATCCCTCAACAATAATCAATAATATTACAGACGAAAGTATGATCATACAATTTTATATATTTAATAAAACTCGAATTTTTTAGAATTTTCACTTTACCGTTTACCCTATTAGTGCATTTTGTAAGATTCAGACGTAACGGAAAATTACGCAAAGATAGTTATATCTATCGACACAATGTAAAATATTAATGCCTTTGTGAAATTGTTGATAACTTTGAGCACATGTTGCTTTACGAAGATGAACGACTCCAGACTTTAGATCATTCACAACACATCTCCATTTAGAGCACCAATCGCTCACGTGATCAAGCATAGACTGCAAGGAAACAATATGGAACAAGTTTATTCATAAAATGGATGCGGAAGTATGTTTTGCAGTTTCAGCGATCCATTGGTCTCAGCGAATCTTCCCTTCAACAATGAAAGCAGATCATAGAGGATAAAAGATGCGCATGTGGACATTGCGGATCCAAGGAGGCAACTTCACAATCGGGTCTACCTTTGTCAGTGATACGATACAGTTAGTTGATCGCTGTGGTTGGTCGTTTCGGCCGTCCTCTTTTCAGCGCTCTATCGATATAGGGCAGTGCAAACGTCACGGCTGACATCAGCATGGACACAAGTCCTGACGTCAAAAAAGCGATGTCATAAACTCCATACTTATCACGAATCCAGCCTATAAGTAGTGAATAAAAAATATGTATGGCGTCCGTTTGATTTGCTAATACAATCCTCACATGCCTTACGCGTGCCTCTAAATCAGAACCTTAAGGTAGTATGCTCCTCGAAAGTGAAAGCAATACAACCCTCACACAAATGGAAACCACCAATTTCCATAAAATGCATTTATAAAGGCTTTACACATATATTTAAACACATTCATTAATCAAATTTAAACATCAGCTTTTTCTCTTCTTTGCATTAAATTATGTCGAAGACTTTTGCGTAATGCTGCCTCATACCTGCAAATGATCCACTAGCAAGATATATCACGCCCAGGGCTTGCATCTGGAGTGAGGTTCCAAGTCCAATATTGTTCTGACCCAAAAACTGTGATATGGTCAATGAGGATCCCACGAAAAAACCTCCGATGCAAATACCAACGACGCCAACATAGAAAAGTTGACCTTATAATAATAAGAAGAAAAGTAAGAATAACAAGAAGCAGGTCGCCTTTTTGGCAGAGAAGTACTTTTGGACAAGATATTCTCTGCAACGTCTACAATATACCAAATACATTCTGTACACACTTACCGGCAAAACTCCGAATGTATGTACTGATAACTGTAAACACACCGAACACTGCTAACACAACGCCCACTATTGCGTGCGCTTTCACACATGGTATCTGTCCAACGACCCCGATTATTGGTCTGCCAGTTAATTGAATCAGTCCCATTACGGCTGGAAGATAGGCACTCTGTGTGTCTCCTATTCCAAAGTCTCTGGCACGTCTTACCTAGACAACAGCAATGGTCGTTTATTGGAATGGTCAGTTTCTTCGGCCTGGGGGAGGGGGCGGATATATTTTCGCAGACATCAAAAAAGGCTGACCCCCTCATTCCAACTTTCGAAAACAGGGTGAGCATGTGGTGTGTTATAACGGGGTCACACCTATACCAAAACAATTGACAGGAGCAGAGAATTTTTTTTTTGCTTGGTTCCAATTACATCTCCCAGCCCTGGAGAGCTATATTTATAAGTGTGTGGCCAAATCTGATGTGCACATTGTCTGAGAGGACTTTTCTTTTACCCCCCCCCCCCAAACCGTAAAAGCACAGCTAATAATGACAAAAACTGCCTTCCGTTAACTATCATTTCCCTCATGAAAAAAAACTTTTATTTGAAAACCTGTGACAGGGAGAAAAACAGATGCATCAATGAGAAATAACAAATATCATGTCATTTTTCTCTTTCCAAAATATGTCACTGTATCCATGTACTGTGAAAAATTATTGCGTGGTGCTTTTCTCAAACTGAGTTATCATAGAGAAAACAGTAAAGGATCAGGTTTTTGTCATGCGAACTGCGTATTTAATATTGATTAGTAGCTTTGCAAAACAGATTTTCAATTTGCGAACATCCAGATATATCTCTGATATATCTTTGATATATCAAAGTTATGCGCCCGAAGGGCGCGTCTTAAACTGTAACTGAATGATGTAATTCGTGGCTGGTATGATGCTTTACATAACAGACTTTCAATTTGCGAACATCCAGATATATCTGACATATATCGCTGACATATTTCAGTTTTGCGCCCGAAGGGCGCGTCGAAAACTGTAACTGAATGATGGATGTCGTGGCTGGTATGATGCATTTTAAGCAAGTATTAGCTGGTGTCTTAATTCAAAAACACACTGACCCCCTATTGAGCATTTCAAAAACATGGTGACCCCATCATCAAAAACAAAAACAGGCTGACTCCTCATGAATTATTCCGTCAGTTGTAATTCAGCAGTCATTGTATTTCATCGGAGTTGCCAATTTTTAATCGATAGTTCCCCTATGTTCCAGTATATGTCACAGTTGTTTGTAAATTGACACATGTATTTTTCGAATACCATTTAGAAAAATCTGAAATTTGTATGAAGTATGATATATTAGCGACTGGAGGGCAGGTACACGTAAAAATTCTTTCAGTAAGCTTATGTCCATGGACATAGCATCAAGATCAATATTACTAGTAAACTTTGGTGGAGTAGTTCAAGAAATGAAGAAAAAATTACAAATTTATTAATATGCAAGTGACCTATAATCTGACATTAAAGAGGCACTCCCATTTGGTAATATTTTTAAGACACATTTTTTAATGCCAACGGTCGATATTTGACGTTGCGACTGCGCGCGGATCGCGAGATATCGATAAAAACATGTCTTCAAAAAAGTAAAAGTTTGAATTCCGGTGGCCCACCTAAATTCAGCTTCCGAACATCGAACGTTCGGCACTGGGGCCATTGTCAACTAAGCTATGGAGTACGAGTCTACGCTTACGCTGCTGTACGCCACAGTACCACTGGCGTCGGTGATCATTCATGCCCCGTGGGAGAAAGATGAGTCTTACTGACTTGGCGTAAAAACAAAAAACAATTTTTGCTGATTCCACCAGAATTCGCATAGGTGACTAGCACAGTTACGTGCGGTGGATACATAGCGGCCACCGTGTGGTATGCATAGACGCATACTATGCGCGCGGCGAACCACACGTACTGTGTGGTAGACGACAAATTGTAGTCATCGGAGGTGGCTAATATTTAATACGTAAAAGCTGATGTTTATGTGGTATTGGTTAAAAATATAATACAGCTGATTTAGAATAATGAAAACGACAAAAGCTAAGAAGAAATTTTCAAAAACTGACCTGTGGTAAAGGCATAATGCTGTATATAAAGCCTTCGCAGTGGGAGGTAAAATTGCGTCGCTCGAACTTATGGACTCCCTAGAATATCGTCAATCAGCACAACAACAAACCTTCGGGGGATTTCGCGTCATAATCAGAAACGATCGTAAAACTTCGGGAAGCTCGGGAAATGACATGTTTTTTTCGATATCTCGCGATCCGCGCGCAGTCGCCACGTTAAATATCGACCGTTGGCATTAAAAAAATGTGTTTTAAAAATGTTACCAAATGGGAGTGCCTCTGTAAGCTGTATGTTGTCTTTCAGTGCACCAGTATCGCTCGCTCTTTGCAGCGTAGTTACAATTAAAATTGTTGCTAACATGTAACCGGTATGTGTATTTAACTATTGTCACATCTTTGTATAGTTAATATATTCGTCAACTCTTGTCGTCTTTCAAGTTTTACATCTCTAGATTGTTTACTTCAAAATGTGAAATTTTTGTTGCTACTCTATCTACTTGTATCATCCTTATACAAGTTTAAGATTCCGCAACATGCGTAAGGTTCTTTCAACTAAATATGAACATTATTAATATGCCAAGATGAAACTGCTAAATGCATTTCACTAACATCATATCTTTATGTCAGAAAATCCTAAATACATGTAGTAAATGGTACCACCAGGTGCCCAGAATTGGTAAGTATACTGTGCTAGCATACCACACCCATAAGGTAAAGTCCTGGTTTGGCGAATTTATGATTGATGCAATTTAATGAATCAATCAATCATTACATAGTTAGATATTACATTCTCATTATACAGTAGTTAAAGAAGTGCCATATTTCTCTACCATACCCCTGTCTACCGAAGAACTTGAAAGAGATGATCAGTCTATTTTGCAAATATCCCAGTGTACTGTGTCTCATTAGGAAAATTTCAAATGAATCACAGGCCCTATGTTATCTCAGAAGCTGAGAGCTATACTCACCATTTGTTGGCGCTGAGGAAATATTACTTGTGAGTCAAGTATGAACAGTTTTTTATTTCAAAATCAAAACCGTCCCTCTCGTCATAGTATGTAGCCCATTTGCATCAATATGGAGCAAGCGAATTAGATGCAAAGCTGAGTTCGTAATCGACATAGTTTCCTTATCTCTAACTTATCGCGGGATAAACGTGATCAAGAGTAGTTTGACATGTGTGGATTATCCAAGCTCAATAGATCATCAATACATCTGAAGGTGTTGTTGACAATTCTTTTGACCGCTTTTGACCCCGACTTTTGTAGAGGTCGTCGCAACTCAGCTTTATAGGAGTGTAGAAATAAGTCAGACTGAAGGATTTACCGTTTGTGCCAAACGGTATGCCGCCGACAATTGGTCGTGACGTGATATCATCAAATTTAACAAATATGTTATAGATTCAGAAGTTACAGTAATCTTTTGAAGAATTTCGTCATTAGTATATGTTTTGTTTCATATCGATCTTGTTTCTGAAATAGCCTATTCTGTGATTGATAAACATGTATCAACATCTTGTATTGTTTGGATAGAGTCGACAGCCTTGGTTTTAGTTTATATTTGGGGTAGTGGTGTATAGGGCAGAAAACAAAACAAAATGTACTGATAGAATTGTACTTGAAAATTAATAAATAGACAAATAAATCTCTTGGATTTATCAGCATCAACATTAGGTTAGCCCATTTGTTTCATAAACTTTATCACAATATCTGGCGATATCATCGTCATGAAGCTGCAAAGTGACCACAAATCGTTCGTGTGTTTTTACAGTCAAAATCTGTAGCAATGATGCTGCCCTGACTCTGAGAATAATTAACTTGTCAAAAAAGTAATGCTGCAATCCGATCTTAATTATGCAAGCCTTGTGAGACAAGTCAGTTATTTCCATTCCTAAACAGAATCTATCGATATACAAGATTTGATTTTGATCAGATGCAGTTATTGAAACATCACGTCAACAGACACACAGACATACACAAAGAGAGGTGTCGACAAAAATGGAAAGTGGTACTACAATCATAGCTCACGATTATGAACACAGGGGCTTAAAGTTGCATTTTGCGTTTTGAGTTGGTTTACCTACATATCTATCAAGTAAAGGCAAAATTGTCGTAGCGCATTTAGAAGAAGTGAGCACAAATCTTTAAAAACTATGAACTATAATCGATATTAGTTTTCCTTGTTTGCAAGACCGATGAAGTGAGAGAATTTCAAGGTGACATGAAAGAATTCGTCGGAATGCTCTCTTATGCATTACCGAACACAATCTTGGACCTACACATAGCTAAAATACTTACCAAGTGTACGAAGACGATAAGCTCGGAAAATCCATACCCAATGGATATAAATAACAAGAACAGACAAATGGGTTTCTTGAGCAATTCAACTCCGAAGACCGTTTTTAAAAATGATTTCACAGAACATAAAATCGAATCTTCCTTCCTTTTATCCTCTTCCATAGCTGTCACTTCAGACGGCGGATAACTGATGATGTCGTGAAAGTACTCGTCATCACCGTCTAATTTTGAGTCTTTACTATCATGATTTGTAGTAACGACAACACTCACAGGAGAATTGCTGGGCTGCACGGGGTCATTCACTTCTGTAGTCAATGGCCTCAGGAGGGCGCCCGCCACACAAACATGTGCCTCAAATGCGGACAGTATAATAAGTGTCCCCCTCCAGCCGTAAGTTTCTACCAAGAATTGTGTGAGGAGAGATAATATTAATTGCCCAGCACCAACCCCGGCCAAAGCTATGCCGACAGCGATCTTTAGCCTCCTTTTGAAATATATGCTGACCATTTCAATACTGACAGTAAATGTCAGACCTAGGCCGATTCCTGTGGAGATGGGAGGAAAGAACCAGAAATTAGCTGTATGACAAGGTATCTTATGGCATCGAATAGGCAAAGAATAAATTTTGGAAAATAGGTTTGGTCGAATATGACAAGTCTGCGAAAAGAAAAAATGTTGCAAATTAAACAAATAAACATTGCTGTCTACGCAACAAAATGTTAACATGGCTAGATCAGACTGACAAAACTACTTATTGGAGAAGTGCTTATACTCTTTATACTACCATTACATGGCCTGCTATATATAAACATTCTAGGCAGATACTAAATTTCTGTTGATCCACGTTTCCCTCAAGCCTCAATGCTTGAAACGTTTTGGAAACTTACCTGTCACTATACCATAGCTAATGTATACATGATATAGCTCTGTAGCAAAGGAACTCCCAAGAATTCCGCAGCTTACCACGAATCCAGATATCATAACAGTCTTTCGATGCCCTAGTTTCTTGGCTAAAGCAATGCCAACGCTTGAAGACATACATAAACTAAATCCAAAAATCGAACCGATCCATGCTGATAACAGAAAGGGTACATAAAAAACTTTTCGGTATCAAGAAGTTGCAAACATACTCAATGGATTAGAAAGACAAAAAAATATGAGGATAAACTTTCATTGAGATGACAAGTCATTGACAATGACATAGTCCCCACTTGTAATAGGAGTATTAGTCTTGATGGCCCAGGGAAATGTGGTCATTAAGAAGTATCACTGGAGTATATATGTTGAGATCTATGGGAACATAGGTCTATGTCGTTGTTCCAAATTTGAAACACATGAGGCATGTCTAAGTTATGGTTCTAAATCGGGAAAAAAGATCAGACCTCTAGCTGTATTGGCCAGCCAAGAAATACATATGCGCATAATAAATGAGGTACAAGATGTGACATCTTAAGGTATCCTATCAAAATTGGAGGGTATAGAACTTGTGGTTACTGAGTTATGCATATATATGTATAATCAAGCTCAAAGGTGATCGAGGTCACGTGACATTTTGAAAAAACATTGTATTGCTAATTAATCCCTATATGCCAAAAATCAGACCTCTAGCTCTTTTCATTTGCCCAGAATAAGATATGTGCATAATTAATGAGGTAAAGCGTGTGTTGTCATAGGGTCTCCCATCCTACTAAATATAAAGGACATGGCACTTGTGGTTAATTATTTATTGACATAAACGTATATTCAAGGTAAAAGGTCATCGAGGTCTCATGACATTTGGTCAAAAAATTTCTATCCTATAGTTATCCCTATGTACCAAAAATCAGAAATCCAGCTCTATTGGCTTGCTCACAATAAGGTATGTGCATAATTAATTAGGAACAGTATGTGGCATCATAAGGTCTTCCATCATACCAAATATGAAGGGTGTACCACTTGTGGTTACTGAGTTATGGACAAATATATGTATTTGAAGTCAAAGGTCACCGAGGTCACGTGACATGTTGTCAAAAAAAATGTATTGATTAGTTATCCCTCTATACCAAATATCAGACCTCTAGCTCTATTGGCTCGCTCAAACTTAGATATGCACATAATTGTTGAGGTACAATATGTGGCGTCATAAGGTGTCCCATTATACCATATGTGAAGGGTGTAGCACTTGTGGTTACTGAATTATGGACAAATATGTATATTTGAGGTCAAAGGTCCCCGAGCGTACGTGACATTTTGTCAAAAAAATTGCATTGCTAAGCTTTCCCTATACTAAAAATCAGACCCCTAGCTCTATTGGCTTGCTAAAAATTAGATATGCGCGTAATTAATGAATACAATATGTGGTGTCATAAGGTGTCCCATGATACCATATATCAGGGGTTTCATTAAGTTTTAAAGTAGGGGGCCAGAATGGAAAAGTAGGCGGCTTGCAGCTGCCATGACCACAAAGCGGTCGTTGTTGGGGGAGGGTCCGGGAGAGGGTGTTCCCCCTCCCAGCCGAAGGCCGGAAACCCTGAAAAATAATTAAATGATGAAATGTGGTAATGTTGATGATATTTTGGACAAAGAAAACAAGTCTATACCAATTACCATCTTATTCAATAGGTCTATTAAAGAGGGGATTGTTCCTGATATCTGGAAACGTGCAAACATTATCCCTATTTTCAAATTAGGAAGTCGTTCAAAAGTTGAACATTACCGGCCGATTTCCATTTTACCAAGTCTGTCTAAAATCTTTGAAAAGATAGTTCACAGACAACTCTCACATCATGTTTCCAATTCCATACCTACTAATCAGCATGGCTTTGTTTCAGGTAGATCTTGTATCACTAATTTATCTATTCTTATGAAAGATCTCCTCTCAGCAGTTAACAGCAAATCACAATGTGATATCATATATACCGATTTTGCTAAAGCATTCGATAGTATAAATCATAAACTATTACTTCATAAGTTGACTTCTTTTGGTGTCCAGGGCACTTATCTGAAATGGTTTAATTCATCTCTTAATAACAGGCTACACAGAGTGATTATAAAAAATGCTTTTTCTGAGTGGACTCCCGTCCTTTCGGGCGTTCCTCAGGGTTCTCACCTTGGTCCACTTTTATTTATTTTTTCATTAATGACATCTCTGATAATCTTGTGTCAGATTCGTTACTTTTTGCCGATGACATGAAGATTTATCGTATCATTGATTCGGACAATGACTCTTTAATGCTGCAATCTGATATCGATAGAATTGTCAGCTAGTCCGACACTTGGTTATTAAATCTTAATCCTACTAAATGTAAAGTTCTTACTGTTTCATTGAAAAGAAATGTTCATATTTTCCCTTAAAAACTCGACACTCATGCATTGAGTATAGTCAGTAGCATGAGAGATCTTGATGTGACCATGTAAATAACATGATTCAAGGTGCTAGAAAAGCTCTCGGTTTTATTATGAGGAATAGCCATTGTATTAACAGTGAGCACGTTTTAAAATTATTGTACTTTACCTTGGTAAGGTCTAAGCTTGAGTACGCTTCTGTTATTTGGAACAGTATAAGTAAACACAAGTCTGATAGAATTGAAAGAGAACAGCATAAATTTTTAACATTTCTTCATAAAAGAATTACTGGTTTTTACAGTGATGACATTGACTCGTTGTGCAATATTTACAATTTACAGTCATTAAAATCAGGGAGGACTACTTTTGATCATATATTTTTATACAAATGAATAAATGCAAAGTTTAATGTTAATGCTTTAGCTTCATTTTTTAGTCTTCATGTACCAAGGTTTTCAACTCGGCGTACTACTTTGTTTCATGTGCCATTTGGTAGACTTAATTGTGTTCGTGACTCTCTTTTTAGTAGAATTCCAAAACAATTTAATTTGCTTTTAAATGAATACAATGATATTGATCATTTTTCTTTAAATTTAAATGGTTTTAAAAATATTTTAAAACATTGTTTTCTCAGTATTTGTTAAAGTTCGTTCATCTTGTCTTCATGTTTTAACTCTGTATCTGTATTTTTACTAACAGTCTTCCATAAATGGCCTCAGCTGTGGAAGTCATTATTAATAAAATAAAATAAAAAGTAAAGTCTTCAGAGCCTCTATGCTTATAGGAGGTAAACTATAATAATTCACAATTATTAATGATATAAATTTGATAAGTAGATGATATTATACAGTGTTACATCTAGACAGGGGGATAGGGGATTCCCCCTCTGTTGAAATGTTGGCATCCCCAATTAATTTGTCAAGGGGACCACTCCCCCCTTCCATGAAATGGTGACAGTCACACCTTAGAGGTACAAGTAGAACACATGAATTGGTGAAATGCCCCCAAAATTTCTGGTAAAGGGGTAAAATTCCCCTTGTTGATGCCATCCTGGATGAAACACATTTTAAGCACATTAAATGAGAAACTTTTATGCTTAAAATTAAGAACCATGATGTTTGGTATGAAAATCTGCAGATGAAGAACTTTTATACCACTGGGGATGTAAAAAGTATAATTTATATGACAATAATGATAAAAATAGTGACAATATCACTCCCATATAGTTATCAAAACAAGTCAACAATTGTATGAAACATGGACATACATATACAGACAGACTGACATACATAGACTGGAACAGAGTGATGACATTGACCCCAAGTGTGCCTTGGCCCATGGAGAGTGATAAAGATATAACAAACAGCTGAATGTAATGATAAAATAGTTAAGTATAGGCCTATAAAGGCACTGAGAGTGAATATGTTACAGCAATTTGATTAGTTTCTTTTCCTTTTCTACTTCTGTGAGTATATTTAAGACAATCAATCTGCAAGGCAGTTTATGTATTGACAAATATGTCATTTTTTACAAGCACACAGTAAACTGTTCTTGATTTTTCATTTACAATATTTGACATAAACTGAAATACATAACATGTAACCAATGTTTACACTTTGCCCATACACCAGATACATGGAGAAATTTCAACATACAACCATCAACTCAGAAACCCTACAGGAAAAAGTAAACATTGTTTTCTTCCAGAACAGCTGGTACATCCACATCTGGAACAACTTACAAACTTAACCAATTACACAAGGATGATGACACAAGAGATAAAGTTAAACTGTGGTGAACTTGACTATTCCTTTCAAATCCTTACCTAACTTGAGATCTTAAACTAAAATACACTGCATGGTTAATTGTGCACAAAAATACATCGGGGTGGACCATTTGATAAGGCATGGTGTCTGGAAGATCGATGAGGTACATTATCTTTTTTATCCGATCCATTGTACATTCTTTTTTCCCCATTCTCCCACCTTTCCTTTTCGTTTTCCTTCTCTGGCTGAATTTTTTATTGGCATTTGTTTTGAATTTTTTCGAAATCTGCCAGGATTTTTTTACTGCATTTCAACACCAAATACAGTTTACCATATCAAATGCTTACTAAATCACCACATTATATACTCTTAGTTCCAGTAGGTATAAAATTACAAAAAAAATCTTAAAAATACAAAATGAAAGATATCCCAGTAAAACTGAAAGTTTCGCAAAGTTGCCCGAAAAATTCAAAATTCCGGATTTCAACTTAATTTCAATATATCTTATTAACAAAAACCCTAAGGACCGGTTTACTAAATATCAAAGCAATCAGACTGGTAAATTTTGAGAAACAAATTTTTTGACCAAAAAATGAGAAAAATTGCCCCCCAAAATACAAAATTGTAGATTTCATCCTAATTTTAAATATATCTAATTAACATAAACCCTAGGAACCTGTAAACTAGATATCAAAGCTACCAGATCAGAAGTTTTAGGAGAAAAAAATTTTGACCAAAAAAGGCAAAAATTGCCCCAAAAATAAAAAAATTGCCAGTTTTAACATACTTTCAATACATTATATTGAGATAGATTAATCTTAGATACCTGTATACCAAATACATGTATCAAAGCTATCAAATCAGCAGTTTTTGGATTAAAAATTTTTTTATCAAAAATTGGGAAAATTGCCCCAAAATTACAAATATGACAATATCAATAAAATTTGTACAAACATGACTGAGGTCATTCTGAGGAGCATGAATATGAAGTTTCATAGCAATCAGACGAGCGATTTCAGAGAACAAGACTTTTTGACTAAAAACGGAAAAATACCCTAAAAATACAAAACATGCAAATTTCATCCCAATTTTTGCACACATAATTTAGAATACCTAAAGAAATCTGCTTATCAAGTTTCAACCAAATCTGACCAATGCTTGCTGAGTATTAGCCATTTTCAGGATTTTTCCTTTTTTCCCCCTCATTTGCATATTTTTGGCACTGACAAGTTCATTTGAGCAAATTCACATCTCCACCCCTAGGTGTACCTGCTGCACCTGTACACCAAATATTAAGACAGTAGGTGCTACGGTTTAAGAGTTTTTGATGTGGACGGACTAACAGACATACATACATACATACACACAGACGCCATTTTGCCACCTTATACGAATACCTCCCATTTGCATATATACATATGCATATATGGGAGCGTAAAAACTGACAATCATTACCATATTTCGCAAATAGAAACAAAGACCCTCAAGGTTATTTGACTATATGGGTATGCAAAGTAAGAACCTTGATATAGGATATGAAAATTTGTACGTTCAGAAACTCACATTTGGATTTAACCTGACGACCGTTTTTGAAGTGAATTTAAAGGTTTGATCGTATTTTAACCACTCTGGGCGACATTCGTATTGGCTTCGATAGACCGAAAAGCAGCACATATCTTACGTCCAGCTGGTTATATACGTTCACATTTAAGCCTACTGCAGTGCAACGCATGTCGGCTTACTAAAATTCGAACTGTAATCGGGAAGTTTTTTCGTGAGAAAAAAATCAGGTCATTGCCTTCGAAAACAGTTTAATCCATGTAATTATCCTTCTCTTGTTTCTTGGTCCACTTCAAAACCGAGGACCTTACAGCAAAGCCCTGACCTTGCGATCACTTCCATCTTCATTTGTTCATCGACCATTTTGAGTCGAGCTAACGATGGCCTACAGGTGTAGTATACCCGTTTTCATTGGCGTATATAAAAGTCACCACATAGGAATCAGCAATTCAGGTAGCCAATAGAATCGTCCGTTGCAATTCCGATTTTTATCGCGGCAGTATACGCAAGACCATGCTCCATCGTAGTACAAGGCGATCGTAGTAGTCGCTCGTCTTCTAAATTTTGTTTCACATAAAAGCTGTTGAAAAGTTTGATTACATAGTTTGTGAAACCTGTGCGCATCATTTCAGGAGGTAAACAATATTTTAGCTATGAAAGAGTTCAGGTGTAGCACTTGTGGTTACTGAGTTATGGACAAATATGTATATTTGAGGTCAAAGGTCACCAAGGTCACGTGACACTTTGTCAAAAAAATTGTATTACTAAGTCTTCCCTATATACCAAAAATCAGACCTCTAGCTCTATTGGCTCGCTCAAAATTAGATATGCACATAATTAATGAGGAACAATATGTGGCATCATAAGGTGTCCCATCATACAAAACATATATGAAGGGTGTAGCACTTGTGGTTACTGAGT
Source organism: Ptychodera flava (assembly GCF_041260155.1). Taxonomy (NCBI): domain Eukaryota; kingdom Metazoa; phylum Hemichordata; class Enteropneusta; family Ptychoderidae; genus Ptychodera; species Ptychodera flava. The sequence continues at coordinate 14,653,729 of NC_091944.1, read as the reverse complement.
TATGGACAAATATGTATATTTGAGGTCAAAGGTCACTGAGGTCACGTGACATTTTGTCAAAATATCTGAGATATCTGCGTGAACGGAGGGACATGACCCAATCTAAAAGCCCCCTGGACTTCATCCGTGGAGCTAAAAACTGTATTAATGCATCCTGTTTGCAATATGAATACGATGAGAAACTAAGTTTTTATTTTACTTGGCTTTATACATGGGATTCTATGTAGGACTTATACATGGTATTCTATGCAGAACTGCCTTATACACGGGAGTCTGTGGAGGTGTAAACTAAAAAGTCCTCTAACACAGCCAAATTTGATCGCATTGTGAAACAAATCGACGTGCATCTGTATGGGGTAGGGTACTATCCTAGTCTGGTTCCCTGACCCATTTCCCCGGTAGAGGGCGTGGGGAAATATAGGGTCAGGTATCGGGTAGCCATCTTGAACAGAATTTTGTTCAAGATGGCGGAGGTTAGTCACCTGACAGAACATGCTACAACAAATATGACTGCTACCATGAAAACGCCCGTCAAAATTCGACTGGATCAGAATTATGTTCGAACACTGGTATCCGAACCAAAAACATTGGCATACAAGACGGGAAACATAAACTGAAAGGATTAATCAACAAGTACGGGGAAATAGAGGTGATTGAAGGCTGGCTGTGATATCGCAGCAGTACTTGTGGCGTGTATCGAACGCGCTAGGGTCATTGAGGTCATCACCGACTGTGGCGTGACCCCAATGACCCGAGCACGTTCGATATACGCCACAAGTACTGCTGCGATATCACAGCTACTTGAAAGCAAACTTTGTTGGAACTGTGAACGACGATTGATTTCGATGGATAGAATGGTGTCCAAATTTCGTGAAACATGCCAGGCATCATGTCGACGTTCTAAAAGTATCAAGAGGTGTGCTAAATCACAGTGGCTAAATCAGGGAGGTAGAAAGTCTTTCTTTTCTACCTCCACGGCTTTGTGGTACAAACAAGAAGTTGGTGTCAAGTGAGCCTGAAAGTGCGAAACCCAAGAAAGATGAGAAAAAGTTACATGTGTTACTTTCATCCAATCACAGCTTGTTTTATTTTAACCCAATAGCGTCCATGTTTACATTAGCCGGTACCTGACCCTATATTTCCCCACGCCCTCTACCGGGGAAATGGGTCAGGGAACCAGACTAGGTACTATCCTTGTGCAAAGTTTGAAAGAAATTGACCAGGGCATGTCTGAGATATGTGCGTGAACGGACGGACGCACGGACATGACCCAATCTATAAGTCCCCCCAGACTGGGTCCGTGGGGACTAAAAACGATTTGCCCCTTTGTACCAACTATGTATGATTCCAATATCTATTAAGAAGTCCAGTTAGCATAAATAGCTTTGCATGAATCTGTGAATGTGTCTACCGGGTTTTATTCTATACGCAACCGCTGTTTTTATTTTTATTTATCTACAAGAAATTCAAAGCTGTATACTATGGTTTTATGTTTTTAATCTTTTTTTAAGTCACACATTATAATTTGCTTTGTGTCCCAATTGATTCATCGATTTCAAAAAGCCAAAGCAACATTTTAAACTCCCTAAACTATGCTAACAATAATCTCGATGGTCAACAGGGCAGATGCTATTATCAGGCAGCGAGTTGTTTTGAATCTTATTGAAAACAGATAGCCTGTTGTCCTTCTCGATCGACGTGGGTATGTTGGTCAATTCTCACAGAGAAGCGAAGACAGTAAACATCATTCTGTGTGTGCGCAAATTTGAATCTGCAGGTAAACTCGGTCTACTTACAAGTGTCAGCTTTTGATCTACCAAACGCATCTAAAAACGCCACAAACAACACGCCGATCGAGTATACGTTGCCGCCTGCAATTGTGAAGATCGTGAAGGTCGCAAGAACAATCAGCCATCCCCAGCCACCATCAGGAGGTTTCTGTCTCGAGATTCCCACATCAGTCATCCTTCAGCAGTTTGATCATTTACAACGAACGAGAAACATTAAACGCAGACCATATAAGGGTTCCTCAACACTGATTGTCTTAAAGAAGAAGTAAAAACTGCGTGATAATAGTTTGTGTGAATTTTTGGACATGAAACTTCACGCTCACATATTAGTATTGCTGCCGTTCTGTAGCCCTGCCACTCCCTGGCTGATTGTTTGGGAGTGGGGGCTACGGTTCAGTCCATTGGAAAAGTGCAAACTTTAAGTCGTGCGCGCTGAAAATCTTGTGGGGAGAAAGTGGGCGTTTTTCTTGCAATTCTCCAGAAAAACAACAAAAAACATCATAATCCGGAGTCGGGGTGCATCGAGCGCCTACCTATAGAAGGATGCCTACGTAGATGTCCATTTTCATCTCTGTTTAGTCACTTTTTTCGTGTTTTATCGAGCGGCTGCCGTGGAAAAATTCGCCATCATGGATATTAAACCGTTGACCTATGACTTCACACTCTAACATAGGAATCTCAACAAAAACACGTTTACAGCAATTAAAGTGTGGAAAATATATTGTTGGAGAGTCGATTTGAGTACTGAGCGGAAGTTTGCTTACTAAACAAAGTATCGACCGAGAACACGTGTTTTTGTTTTTCAGTAGAATTGGAAGAAACACGCTCACTTTCTCCCCGCAAGCGCGCACGACTGTGCACTTTCCCAATGGACTGAACCGTAGTCCCCACTCCCTACTCAATCAGCCAGGGAGTGGCAGGGCTACGGAACCGCAGCGAATATTGTTTGGGCATTTTGACCAGCGGTAGACTTGGTTCAAGTCTGTGATTTGTGAATGTTTGGGTGGAGTGAACGCAATGATTTGTATTTTGCTCTCATGTGAAACACGCGCGTGAGTGGACGCGATGAGTAGGGTGAACGCGATGAATGGAGTGAACGCTATACAGCGGAGTTTCACCACAGGCGTGTTGTTTTCTGGGTGAATCCTGCAGAAACTAACTCACTACTGCGCAGACTCGAACGTGACGCATTCAATCGCTGGGAAAACCTGGCGTGAGCTGCCAAATTCCGGATAGGTTTGTACGAAATAGGAGAGACACAAGAGAAACTATTATAAATGATTTTATTTTTTTTAAATTCACCGACTTAAACCAAGTCTAGACCAGCAGCTATTTCAACGATAATCGTATTATTATCGTAGCCTTGATGACTGGTCTACAGCCAACAACTGTGTATATACACTATGTACATTGCAATCGATCCGTACCACTCATTACAAGGCCATATATTTACAACACAAGGAGAATGGGTGTCGCGAGAAGGCAACAATTAAAATGCGCCATTCTGAACGTTTGCCATAAATAGATCGGCATTGAGTGCGAAGTGCACATAGCGACCATTATGGCAGGGACGGAAAAAATTCCATCGAAGACTCGAAAGTAATGAAACGGGGCAAGCAAAATTCTACAGTATGCGTGTCGACTTCACTGTTGTTTGATGAGTCGAACCTCCTTTAAAATATGCTTGTGAGAACTTATTGAAACAACAGTAGGGGGCCTACGCCACGAACCAGGGTGTGCAGGACAACTCAATCTGGTGAACAGAGCAACAAATAATTGAGCGAAGTGCAGTTTGTCCCGTATTTTACTCTTCAAAACTCGTGCAATTCTAGCTAGCTCTGCATGGCAGGGCTGTGTGTTACCGGCGTTACACGGCGTCCAACATTAACAACGTAGGAGGCCGTATGACGCCGGTAATACACAGCGTGGGAGGCCGTATAACGCCGGTAACACACAGCCCTGCCATGCAGAGCTAGTGCAATTCGTGTCCGTGATGAGTGTGACAAGTCTGTAGCCGTACTCCGGCGGCCATGCCACTTCTTGCCAATGTTGCCCCTTCGTCAAAACCAAGATATAGCTGCCTAATCGATTGCACATACATCTATTTTGCATTCACTAAGATACGACTGCGACGTTTCATTTTAATTAGCAGACGCTGGATTTGCTGGTCGAAAGCACAGTACCGACAAACGAGGAAGAGAGAGAGTGTGTAACCCCGGAAGCTGTGCATTATTGAAAACAAAATGCTCAACCGACTGTTTCGTATACTAAAACTTCTCTGGCAACTTACCGAATAAAGTCTGTCGCGTTTCAACAAAACAGTTCCGGAGAATATACACTAATGAGTGCCTGCATGTTTCCGTTCACCAACAGAAATACAGATGACCCCGACACGTTCTGAGGAGAGGACGCTTTGACCTGATATGACCTACTTCATCCTTGACAAAAGAGCCGTTCTGATTGGACAATATCTATATGGTAGAAACCTCATAGATTTATGTAAAACCACAAATACAAGAATTATGAATGGCAGACTACCTGGAGATATTTGTGGAAAATTTACATGTTACCACTGGAATGGAAACAGTGTAGTAGATTATGGTCTTGCAACAACAGACATCATCGATAACTTTGAGTATTTTAAAATACACAATTTCACAATTTTCTCAGATCACTGTCAAATTTCTACTCTTCTCAAACTAACAAATTTTAATCCAAGCAGTGTTAAAGATACTGTGAATTTGTTACAAATGCCCCAAAAATGGAAATGGGATAAGTTATCTGTTTTTAATTACACGGATAGATTAGCATCAGATGAGCTACAAAAAGATTTTGCAGAATTTTTGAATACTAATATTGGTAATAACAAATCTGACATGAACTCAGCCACTAAGCATTTTAATGACATCTTAGATAAAGCCTGCAGTGGAATTTTCAATAGACAAAAGCAGAGAAAGAAAAATTTAAAGAGAAAGAAATCAAAATGGTTTGACAAAAACTGTGATGCAGCAAAAAGGGACCTAATAGCAACAGCAAAACTATTAAATAAAGCTCCATATGACAGTCAGTTAAAAATTATCTATTACACAAAGAAAAAGAAGTTTAAAAAACTTGTTAAAAATAAGAAATTGCAATTCTGGCAAAACAACTTAGACAAACTAAACAGTCTACATGCCAACAATTCACATGATATGTGGAATTTGATCAAGTACTTAAAAAATAATGATAAAGATAATAATACTGGAGATTGTGTCTCAGCAGCAACATGGATGGAATTTTACAAAAATTCTTGCTCAATTGAAAATGACAGGTATAATGATTTCCAACAGCAAATTATTGATAGTTTAACATCTGAAGAAACTAAGAATCAGGCTAATCAGCAGCTGGATAAGTCAATAACAACTAAAGAAGTGTTATCAGCAATTAGAAATTTAAAAAGTAAAAAAGCAGCAGGGATTGATGGGTTTTGTATAGAGTTGTTAAAACATGGTCCCTCCTTTCTCTGTAAACCCTTAGCTAAATTATTTAATGCAGTTCTAGATACATCCAACTTTCCAGACATCTGGAATACAAGCATTATGACACACTTATTTAAAAAAGGAGATAAATATGACCCGAAAAATTATAGGGGCATTTCTGTCGGAAGTTGTGTAGGAAAAGTTTTTTCTTACATTCTAAATGAAAGGCTAAATAGTTTTTTAGATGACAATCATATTATACATAATAATCAAGCTGGATTTCGCAAAAAAATATCGCACAATAGATCACATATTTACCCTGAAGACAATAATACATAAATATACGGCTAGTTTTCAATCGGGTTCGAACCCACAACATACGGCATCAGTCGCCTAGCGGAGAGGCCACAGAGAGAACCGCTCGACTAAATCCCCACTCTCAAAAAGAGTGGTTCAATAGCCGGCTAAGTTGTTACATTTTCTGACTGAGACCGCTCCACACGTTGTATAGTTCGTGAAGCACTCACTCACGCATGCTCACTATCACACATCACACATACAAACTTTATCGAGGCGAAGAAACGAATTTCATCGCTTTAACTGGGCGAACGATAACCTCGGGGACAATAACATAAGCAGAACATTTATGTTTGTTTTGTTGACTTTGCTAAGGCTTTCGACTCGGTATGGAGAGTTGGTCTTTTCCATAAACTTCTCAAAAATAACATTAATGGCAAATTATACAGACTTATACAACACATGTACACCAACACAAATATACACATCAAAACAAATAATTTTATCTTGCCCAGCCTGAAAGTTGAAAAAGGAGTAAAACAGGGCTGTGTTCTAAGTCCTAGTCTGTTCAATTTATATGTCAATGACTTGAAAACAAATCTAGACAAAGTAAATACTCAACCACCACTGTTGAATAATACCCCAATTAACTCATTATTTTACGCTGATGACCTAGTCTTGATCTCTACTTCAAAAGAAGGTTTGCAAAGGGAGTTAAAAACACTACACACATTTTGCTCCAATTGGAAACTTGATGTTAATTTACAGAAAACCCAAGCAATTAATTTTAGTAAATCTCCTTTGGTAGATAAACACTTATTTAACTATGGTAGTACATGCATCAAATCTGTTAAGAGCTATACATACTTTGGCTGACAATTAAATCAAATGGTAGTTTTAGTGACACAATTACAAATTTGGCTGATAAAGCAGCAAAATCTTTGTATAGTTTAAAAAGGGTTTTATTGCACAACAAAAAGATAAAATTTTCCCTACATCTATTCAATGTTTTCATTAAACCTGTTTTACTGTATGGCTCAGAGATTGGGGACAAGATTTAATGGATTACAAGAAGTGGGATAAATCAGCAATTGAAAAAACTCACCTCAAATTTTGTAAGAACATTTTACAGTGTAATAGACAAGCTTGTAATGCTGCTGTGAGGAGTAAACTAGGACAATTCCCACTTCTACTTGAGATCAAACTTAATATTGTTAAACACTGGCTTCATATCGTACAACTGCCACATTGTAATCTTGCTAAAGAAGCTTTTCTGGAGCAAATGGTAAACAACACTAACAATAGATCCTGGTTTAACTGTTTAAGTGCTTTAATTAAAGACAATTACTTCGTTCATACAGGCAAAAATTGAAACGTTTCAGCGACTTTATTTGTGATTTGTAAACACAGGGGATTAATAGTTTGGGTCCGCTCGTGTCCATACTCACAAAATTAAGCCATTGTTTTGATATTTAAGACGTCTTAATGCGCCCTCTCGAGTTCAAAAGGTGTGCATGGCCAAGCATACTGCATAACAAGATGGCTGAAACGAACGACGTCGTACTGGCTGTAAAGAATGTGAAAGAGGCTCCCCACCGAACTATCCAAAATGTTTTGTGTCGAGTTGTGTTTTATTCGTTTCTAAATTGTGTTCCTACATTCTTATCCGATTGTTTGTGTTAATAAAAATGTTTGTTTCGCCTCGCCATAAGCTTTCCTCACACAAACAAAACATTACCGTCCACACTAATCCAAACTTCCCTACAAATATCAGAGGCGAAACAAACATTTTTATTAACACAAGCAATCGGATAAGAATGTAGGAACACATTTTAAAACGAATCAAACACAAACTTAATGACTCAATCGAATATTTTGTTCCCAATTAATAAATCATATAGACAATCTCAATTCTCGGTTATGGCAATTTTTGTCGACTGATAAAAGTCTTTTCATCTTCAACATTCCATTCTAATTTCACCTACGGTATATAATATCCTAACCTCCTGTGACTTTCCTTCTAAACGTGATTTGCCTTGTGCACCAAAGAGATGCTGTATTTTATGCCAAACGATGAAAAAATATGTGAAGAAATAACCATGTATCAGTCAGTACGGCAGGCGAAACCGGACGGCCATACCGATTGGAGACAGAGCAGAGTAGATCGAAACGCAAACGGGGTGTTATTATAGGAAAGGCGGTGACTTATTTTACAGCTGAATAAAATGCTGTCTCTGGTTGTGTAAGTCTGCTGATCGAAATATATATTTTGTCCCCAGTTGATTAATCATGGGGGATGGCAGTCTCGATCTCCCCTTTATGGTTCGATATTTACTGACTCGTTCCCTCTCATTTTTGTCAATCAATGAAAGCATTTTCGTCTTCCATATTCAATATTACTTTGACCGATGTTACATCCTGACCTATACTGTCATTAGTTTTGACCAACGTACAAAGATATTGCCCATGCGTCCGGCTGATGAGATGTTTTGCAAAACGGTGAAGAAATGGGGGCCCGGGAGACATCGATGTCAGTCTTTCCGGACTGTTTACATGTAGCTAATAGGGGATATCAAAGGAGATGAATCAGTTAGTTGAATAAAACATAACTTTTCGGACTTATTTTATGTCAATTTTGTCAATGTCGGACTTTTGATTCAAGAGAAACCAGAATCACCTACAGAGATGTCTGTATTAAACACGACGCACAATTGGGAATAGTTTGTTATATGCTACTGTCGGTCTCAGTCGTGGTGTCTCTCCCATAAAATTTCGAAGCTATAGGTCTACACTTGTCGTTTCGATTCACAGGTAGCGGTACACCGATGACCAGATATTGTACGGTTCTTAAAACTAGTCTAAGCAATTTTACGACACTGCACTATTTGCCATCGTGTCTCCCCGTGAACGTCCTTGAATCTATGGACGTGACCATTGTTTTACTGCGCCCATTAGAGTGTAAACCCCTGTTCGTTACCAGCAGAATACTTTTTAAAGCTCTGTACATCAGTGTACACTGTGTGTATAAGCCCTAAACCTAGTTTAATTCAATTATGGAAAGGTATTAAAGAATAAAGGGTCGTTACAGTTGCTAAAATTGCGAGAAAAACGGCACTTTTTACTCAAATAGTCCTATTCACAAGCTCTATTGTTTTAAATCACGTCCATGGTGTGCTGTTGATTTTCATTCTTTCGTGCAATTTCATTCGCTTGAAGCAATTATCCTTTCATTTGACTGCTCTGTGGGACTCTTCTGAATATGTGTTTTGGATAAAAAGAACTCTACAGTGAAAGACATAAACTTCGACGGTGATAGGTATACAATATCGGTTCTCGACGGTGATAGGTATACAATATCGGTTCGATGTGTGAAGATATACAGATTACAAGTTATTTTAGAAGCTCTCAAAACCAGTAAAAATAATTCTGCGCGCCACTTATTGATAATTTCTTCTTGTGAACGTCCTTGAATCCGTGACCATTGTTTTCGAAGTGTTCGACGGTGGATGATCGGTAGATTAATGAAGATATATGTTACTGAACTATCGTGTGATCGTTTAATAGCATGGTTAGGTAATAGACGGTGTAGTCTGTAGAGGCGATACGGCGAAATTCCACGGCCCAAGGGAGCGTACATCGCATGGTTTCTTACAACGAACCATAGACAGAGCCGTCGGTTTCCATAGCTACTACGTGAAATCCGGCCTCACCGATGTCCCGGGCCCATGTCCCTTTCCTGATTCGGAGAACAACTTTCAAGCTGCGTGTTGAGGTTCAGATGTCCGATTTTTTCATATTCAAAAGGCTTATTGATTTACAGAGAACGCCCGTCTTGTTTTTAGCTTTAACTTAGCGCAAGATGGCAATTGAAAATTCAAAGCCAACTAGCCAGTGGGAAAAAAATAGACGACTCGCTCTCACCAGCGGTCGAGGTCGCAATGAAAAAAAAAATCGAAGTCTCTGAAATCGGTATCATTGCTCCGCCATGTTTATTGTTGGTTGTAAGGCCAGTTTAAAGTCACAGACTTTCTTCAAGGTAAGGTTCATATAATTGCCATACCGCGAAGTTCCCTGTGCATTTCAATATGTCTATTTGGAAGCAAAAGCGCCACGGAAATTCGATCGATGGTGATGAACTTTCTCCAGGGCGTGACATGTCACCAGTTACGAACTTTACCGGTTTTCGATACGAAATATGCAATATATTATGAGCGTTGTTCACGTTGTGTTTTGAGTTTGATATGGAATATAACAGGAAAACACTAACAATTAGAGTGACGATAGAGACCATGCCCGATACGGAAAAATTGACATCAACTACTTGCAATGAGCAGTGACCTGAAACTTCAGACTGATATATAAATGTCGACAATATAAAACATTGAAATGCCGGAGAGAGAGAGGGGAGAGAGAGGTTTACGCGGTCGATAACTGATTATACTCTTTCGGATATGACTTCGGTGTAGACGATACACAGACATCGAAAATGTACACCTACTTTCCAGAAATTCGACTAATCTTATAATAAAGAGTGGAACAAATCCAAAAGTGTTGGTGGAAGTAAATCTTCAGATGTTGGTTTTCTAAAGTTAGATAATACTTACAGAAATATGGTCGTCATAGTCTTCTTTTAAAAACTATTATCTTCAACACCACGTTTCTTATGATCGGTGATGTCATTTTTTATTATTTTTACAAACTTTCAATGCATCAAACGCTTTAAGACTATCTCATCTGCCTGTCAAGGCGTTACAATATATTTCCAAGGGCTGGCACACGATGTCAACTTACGTGTCGTCCGTCGAGCGGCCGGTGGCAGTCTCACAGATTGTTTCGTTTGTAATCGCGGCAAATTTGATTTTGATGTGACACCAACGTGCGTTTGAGGTTTTTTTGTTACGAAATTTGTCGACCTCACAAAATTTCACAGTCCATGCTTTGAAGCAGTCTCAACATGGCAAAAATGTCTCGCTTAAATTTCATCCTCGTCGTTCCAAATTAAATTCAACCACTAAATTATTTCGGCAGTTTTAATTTCCTATTAATTTGACGTTTTTCAAATCGTAATGAATTTTGTCTGGTCGAATGATAGGGTTTTTGGTAGCAAGCTTATCTCTTCGTCGGACCAGTATACCGCGAGATGTAGTACTGTGTTCGGCAGCCATGGCGAAAGTGAATATTGTATATTGGTTGTTGTTTGTTTTATGTTACAAATACCTGTCGCGTGAGGGCGTTTGAAACGCTTCTGAAGCGGCTCAGTCTGTCCACACAGCGATTTGCGGATAGAGTTAATCCCTACAACGGCTCTGGTCGGGCTGACTAAACCGTCTCAAATCTGAAACGCTTCAGAACCACTTCGGAGTGTCCACACATAACTTTCTGTGTCAGTATTGGCCCAGAACCGTTTCAGAGACGTTTCAATGGCCTGTGTATGAACGGCATAAATGAATGGACTTTCTCCTTGATAAAGCTCCATCACTTAACACCACAAAGTTATAACTGGTTTAATGAAAACAAATTTAACAAACAATTATGAAGTCTTTTGAAAAAGTTGATCACTGATAAAAATAGTAAACTAAGAATGTATGCCAAAATAAAACGTAATTTTAGATTAGAACCCTACTTAACACAGTTGCAAGGTGAGAAAAGAAAATTGCTCACCAAACTTCGCATTAGCAATCATGATCTAGCAATTGAAAAAGGGAGACACACTGTTCCAAAAACCTCAATTACTGAAAGATACTGCAATCAGTGTAACACCAACAGTATGGAAGATGAAACACACTTTTTATTAGTCTGTCAGAAATACAAAGTCCAAAGAAAGTACTTTTTCAGTAAAATCAATTTCCCAAACGACGATACTGAAAATCAGCTTATTTCTCTACTAACAAAACAAGAGTTATCTTTTAATGAACAACTTGCAGATTATATTTTTACTTTATATAAACAAAGATATACCTAGTTATATTTATTTTTAGCTACTATTATTATACTGTAATACTTTATCTTTATTGAAGAAAATTTTAACTTATTTTTGTATCACACTTTTATTGCCACAAATGTGATGTAAATCCTATATTTACAAGCAAGCAATAAAAATATTGTTATTATTATTATTATAACGCCATTTTTACAAAGGGCAGGTAAAGATGGTTTGTTTGTCGCACGTCTTTTTGAAAACTAATGCGACGATGTCTATAGACATAAAATGTTGTGAGTTGTCTGAAAAAGGGATAATTATTAATTTTTCATGAATTTCGCAAAATCATCACAAAACGTTTTGAAGGCTGATATAGGCTACCGATTTTTCGTATTTTTGACCTTGCTCCAAAATTTGGAGGGGAAAGTAGAGCTGTTCGTAACTGCCCTCCCACTGGCATACACGGAAAATATGCCCTCCCACTGAATTTTGATGCCCGCTGCCCTCCAGTATCTATAGTCTGCCCGCTCCCCACTCCCCACAACATTTCAAGCTCCCCTCTGCCCTCTCCCCACTACTGAAATTTCCCATTGCCAACTAGATACCTACTAGGCAACCCAGATCAACGAAAACCGTGGGAGCAGCTGGCAGTATAGCTTGGAACATTGCTCCCCTTCTAAGTTTAGGCGCTAAATCTCTCCTCAAGTTCTATCAACCATGCCGCTTTCCCCTCCCTCTACGTATCTTCCGGTGCCCACTGTCAAAATTTTTCTCCCCGCCCACTGAAAATTTTGAAATTTCTTCCCCGCCCACAGTAAATATAGATTTTTTTCTCCCCGCCCGCCCGCTGAAAAACTTCACACGAACACCTTTTTTGCACGAACAGCTTGGTTGGCGGCACCTGGTAGTCGCGGCCTTGACCTGGAAGAGTCTTTAAGCCGAAGAAACAGCCGTTCTGATTGGACAATATCTAAAATGGCATATTTTATAAAGAACAGGCAAAGATGGTTTGTTTCTTGCCAGTCTTTTTTGAAAACTGATGCGACGATGTGTATTGGCATAACATTTTTTGAGTTGTCTAATAGAAAGGGCTAAATATTAATTCCTGGCAGTTATCATAAATCGGCGGGACTTCCAGTCAGTCAGCAAGTAATTTGTGAAAAATTACTGTTAGTACATCGTGCAAATGTGTTGCGAACCTCCTGCAGCAGGAACTCTCATGACCAATGAATTGAGGATCTTTTTATCCAAATACTCAACTGATTATGAAGGGTGAATGTTGTCGATGCTTTCGAGTATCGCTATTGCACAGGACCATCACGGTATTCATGTATATTTGTCTGTCCACAATTATCGGTGCACGGTTTTTGAGATTGCCTAAATATTAACAGTCCTCTACTAGCCTGAGGAATGGTTTATTTTTAATGCAGGGACTGAATTTATAAAAATCCTTTCCCGGCTCTAAAGATTCTGATCAAAAATATGTTTGACTAGTATAACTGATATGACTGCAGACGATAAAACGACATAGCTCTTCACACTCGGCATATTGAAGGCTCCGGTAACATTTTCGTACAAAAGGGTTCTTGTTCAATATCATGCGAATCAATTACTTAGAGGCTATTAGCCAATATCGCCTGTTCCTGTGTCATAAATTTGCCAAGCTAATTTATATAAAAAACGTTTTTAAACTAGCTGGCAAGTGAGTTCAGAAGAAAGATCGAATGGAAGCGCATTTGGATTTTCGTAGATTCATAGACTTACAAAATGAGAACAAATTAAGAGAATTCCACTGGAAATGCTTGCATAAGAGATACATAAATAAAAGCTTTGGAAAACAAGAGATGACCCTTTTGGAAGTATTGTGACTTGTCTTCGCTATTTTGAATGGGTCATTGCCAAAGAAGTATCAGGAATTGTAGGAAATGGCACAGTGTAAAGCGGCTGTATGGTTCACATTTAACTTGAGCTTGGCAAAATTTTGTGTGGAATCAAGATTAATGAAAGATTGTCTGGTGAGGTGAATCATATTATCTTAGTTGCTATGTGGTCCATGCATAAATTTCATTGTAAAGAATTACACCGTCTTTCTTGAAAAAATCGGTACATCAAAAGCAAGAATCACTGAATATCAGTTTAACTGTTTTTTTAATAATGTGTACATGTTGAGGCAACATGTACACAACTTGTAAACAGGTAAAGCACCGTTATGTGAATATATTTTCATATGAGTTACTGAAAGGGTCATCGTTATTTTCAGAGGCTCCGTTATTTAGAGCCTCGCTCAACATCGTTTAGAAACATAAAATACGTGCCAATACAGCGTGGTCATTTGCCAAGTTTTTTACGAAACTATATATTGCGGGAAAATAACGTTAATGACACTTTGCACACATTTGGTTCGATGTGGCAGGCCTGAACGAGTGTACGTAAAATATTTAATAACATCTACAGGTTTTACCTTGTAATATTCATATTGTCAAGAGCATCTGTCACTGAATACATTTGATTCGCCATCCATCAAATACGGAGTGATTGGCAACTATTGCAACACACACACACACACACACACACACACACACACACGACACCATGCAGCCTGGTACATCAAAATAAACGGTACAATCTACCATAAAAAGTAAACGTGTCCTCTTGTAATATTGTATTGCATGGAATTTATGTAAACCATATTTTGTGATTCACCGAGCAGTAATATTTCAGAAACAACTTATTACTGGCTTAGAGGTCTTTGGTTGTGTTTATTGTAAAAATCATCACCAACATATAAAATTTGGACTCTCAGTTATTAAGATTTTCACCAGGTTAACACTTTTGCTCCTTAGCACACTTTTCGTAGATGATGACTTCATTGAATAAATTCCATACATTCGAACAAGCACATGCACACACAAAAAAAGGTGAAACGTGCAGCGGTTCTCAAGTTTTTACAAGTTGACAAGAAAATTCAAGAATGAGATATTTCACACTTTTTTGACCAAAAACAGCAAAAATCGTCCACAATACAATATTGCAGGTTTTTAACAATTTGAACAAAAATGAAATAAATCATTTCAAAGCAGTGGGACCAGCAATTTCAGAGATTTTTTGACCCAAAACGGGAAAAATACCGTCAAGGACACTATGTGCTCACATTCGGTTTGAATTGATCCATTCAAGAAATATTTAAACCAGGAAAAACAAGAATGACAAAAGCAAATAAGGTATCCAACTTAGGTACTGGAGGTCATCTTTAGGAACATGCATATCAACTTCTATAGCAATGGGAGAAGCAGATCCTAAATACATAAGCAAATGTCAACAACAAAAAACAGAGAAGGCTTGATAAAAAGAAAAGGTGGGAGTGGGCAAAAAATGCACAAGGGATCTGGTAAAAAAGTAATGCTACATCATCAATCTTCTAGACCCTACCCCCCTCCTGAATATCAAATGTTCCAACCCTTGGTATTACATAAGACCAAATGACAGGAAGTACATTTACAACCTCGGAGATTTTTTAATTAATGTCATGAGTGTTATCATTCTAATGTAAACAGCACTTAAGGTAGTTACAGATAGTGAAATGCCTTCAACTGTGGGCAGTGATTACAACATCTGGAATTATCCTGGATCCAAATTTCTCATCAGTTCTTGTATGTCTTACATAGAAAAGTTGCAAAAATTGGTCCAAAATGAAAAAAATCACCTCAGCTTTGTTTTCTGGATCAAAGTTTCCTACAAATTGATACCAAATATGACAAAATTATGTTCACAGCCTTCAAAATTGTCTCACAACATATCCTGGTTGGTGTAGGTCATGTAAGGTCACAAACTGAGAAAATTTACCTAAAATATACGAATTTTGGGGTTTCCCAACACTTTGAGCAGAAAATTTATCTAATAACATCTTTCGGGACTTTATACCAAATTACAAAGCTATCAAACAAGGGACCTTATACCAAATTACAAAGCTATCAAACAAGTAATTTTGAGATAAAGTTTTCTTGACCAAAAATGACAATATTGTCTTAAAAATACAAATTTTTATATTTCAGGACAATTTCCACATATCTAACTATTGTCATCTCTGTACGTCTGTGTATCAAATATGAAAGCTGTCTGTCCAGGGGTTTTAAAAAGGAAACACTGTTTAAGATTTTTTGACCAAAAATGATAGAATTGCTCAAAAATAGTAATTTTCCCAATTTTGTCATAATTTCAACAAATTAGAAGAGTAATACCCTTGCAAAGAGACAACCCAAATTTGAGAGCGATTGGGTTGGCGGTTTCAGAGAAGAAGAATTTTTACTGAAAATGAGAAAAATCACAAAAAAATTCAGCAAAAATACAAAATTAAGGATATCTTCACAATATTCATAAAACTGTATAAGGTTCACCTAAGGTACTTGCACACAAATTTTCAAAGCAATCAAAAAAGCGGTTCTTGAGTTATTTATTCAACCATTTTCACATTTTGTAAGCTCATTTGCATAATTTTGGCAATGCAGACTTCATTTGAATAAAATCCCATCTATAGCCCAGGATGCATCCACACACCAAATACCAAGCTGAAACGTGCAGCGGTTTGTGTGTTTTTGATGTTGACGGACATACTGTACATACATACATACATACATACATACATACACACATACATACATACAGACGCCATCGACTTCAGCCTATACGATAAACTCACATTGGTATAACCAAATGTGAGCTAAAAATGATCCAAGAATAAGAATATGACAAGTTCACAAGTATTTGAACTCAACTAAGTTAATCCACAAGAATATTCATATCAAGTTTCATAGCAATCGGACAAGCGATCAGAGAGAAGATGATTTCTGACCAAAATTGGGAAAAATTGCCCCTCCTCGCAAAAAATATAAAAGTTTTATCCCAAACATATGGCGTCACATGCAAGATCAAGTATACCAAGTTTAATAGTTCACACAAGCGGTTTCAGAGAAGATTTTTTGACAAACATACGGAAAATTGTCCCAAAATACAAATATGAAAAATTCATCACAATTTGAAGACAATCCAAAGCAATCAGACACTTGGTTTCAGAGAAAAAGTTCTTTTGACAAAAAAGGACAACAATTGCCCTAAAAATATAAATATGCAAATTTCACCACAACTTGAACAAATCTAACTTTGGTAACCTTAGGAAACATGTATACCAAGATTCAGAGCAATTGGAAAAGCACTTTAAAGGAAGAATAATTTTCAACAGAAATGGGAACATTCGCTTCAAAAGTACCGATCTTATGAAAGTTTCACCGAACTTTGAACAAATCTAACTAAAGTCATTTTAAGGAACATTAATATTAAGTTTCACCAAAATACTGCCCATGGTTACAGAACTTTAGCAATTTTCAGGATTTTCGTGTGTTTACCTCATTTGCATATATTTTTTCACTAACATGTTCATTTGAACAGATTTACATCTCCACCTTTGGTGTGTACTGGGTGAACCTGTACACCAAATACTAAGGTGGTTTGGGCATGGTAGGTGCAGTGATTTTTGAGCTTTTGATGTGGCCAGGGAGACATACACACATACATACATACAACACCGCTTTACAATATATATATATATATATATATATATATATATATATATATATATATATATATATATATATATATATATATATATATATATATATATATATATATATATACTGAGAATCTAGGAACTTGTAGTTGTCACTATACAGGCTGTTTCATGCGCTAGGCAATCATCATCTGATGATTGAGATATATATATATATATATATATATATATATATATATATATATATATATATATATATATATATATATATATATATATATATATATACATATATACTGAGAATCTAGGAACTTGTAGTTGTCACTCTACAGGCTGTTTCATGCGCTAGGCAATCATCATCTGATGATTGCTATCTGATGATTGCCTAGCGCATGCAATAGCCTGTACAGTGACAACTACAAGTTCCTAGATTCTCAGTATAATTGCCCTGCAGAAATGCACTGAGCACTATACTTTGCCTGCATTGACAAGCAATCCATTTTTGTATATATATATATATATATATATATATATATATATATATATATATATATATATATATATATATATATATATATATATATAACTTTAAACACTCTTACAATTTGAATATGTAGGTTTTTAAAAGATTTTACTTCAATCTTGATACAAAATAACTGTTGTTTCCTGCATATCAATTGAACTGAGCCCATATGAAAAGACCTGATGCATACAATAATTTGATTGGTTGATTAATGAAGGTGGTAATCCACCATATGGTGATCAGTAGCCACGACAGATGCAGCATATTGACAAATATAGACCGTTTTCTTTGAAAACTATAGAGGGCTAGTAGGGGATTATAGTTGTTGGCTTTCACTGACACAGTTCAAGTTTGTGCGATGAAAAAGTTTGATAATAAAAAATGGTAATTTTTCGTAGGGAAAACATCAATGTAGTGCTTGCAGAATCCTGTGATTCATTCTTCGATTTCTCTTTGCGCCTTACTAAAGCAACCTCGTTGAAGAGACCGGTCAATAGAGGGCAGTGCAAACACCACAGCTGATGTCAACATTAACACAAGTCCAACAGTCCAATACGCAATGTCATAAACTCCGTACTTATCACGAATCCATCCTGACAAATAAAACAGAAATGTGAAAAGTAAATTTGTTTTGCAATAATTCCTTATTCTGCCAAATAAACTAGAACCTTACAATTCAAGAATAGCATTTACATTACACGAGAAAGTGTGAATTCTTTTTGTTTTTGCAAGTAACACAATCTGTGTGTAAATAATAATCAGACAATGATTGCAGTTTAGTCAAATTTAAGGGGTTTGGCGACACATTGTCATTATCGAAGTCTTATTTTCAGAAGTGTTGATAGCACAATGGACATTGGCGATTAAAATATTACATTATTATTGGCGACATGGCATTCATCATATTTAATTACAGAAGAATGGATGATCTTAAACAAACAACAAAATATATACTGGACTGCCAACAGGAATGTTTAAATGCGCTATAATCATGATCATGGCATATAATTCACTGACCTTGGTAAGCAAGTTTGCTGGCAAACACAAAGTGCTTCCGGCACTCTGCTGTATAACTATATACAATGTGCATGTCCGGGACTCTAATCTGCCAATTATACTGTACCTTTAGTACCACAGAAATTATCACACCCTGCCTTTCAGATGGCTGAGACGTTTAAAAGGTTGCTTGAAATCGCAACAAATATCAGCAACTTCCAGCTTGTCTGAGACTGGCAGCCCTCATAAAACACTCCTTCAAAGCAGACCTTACATACATTGTATATCAATTGTACACTCACACTAACAGATGAATTAAATCATAGACGGTAAAGTTTCTCTACTGTCTATGGTTAAATATAAGATCAAGTGCATTTTCTAAAAGCGCTGTATAACGTAAACCATGATTGATACACAAATATGCCAGTCCTGCTGTGAAGGAAGTTTGCTAAGCGGCTATCAGTCTCTGCTAGGCTGTGAATCACTGATAATTCCTGAAATTTCATGTACATTTTCTGCAATTTCAAGTTAAACTTAAATGTCTCAGCGATTAAGATGGCAAACTGCGATAATTTCTATAATAAGTGTTGACTAATCAAAGACCAATCAGCCATGAATGTCATTCTAAACTGACTGATCTTTAAAAGGGACAGTGGACAGTTGTGTCTTAAAGTACTCTTCATCGGTTCATGAAACAGTTTTATCTTTTATCTTTATCTCTTTTATCTTTTTTGAATTAAAGTATGCTACAGCCATCTGATAAATGTGATCTCATACCTGCAAATGGCCCACTGGCAAGTGATACTATGCCAAGTATTTGTACTAAGACAGAAGTTCCAAGTCCGATATTCTCGTGACCCAAAAACTGTGTTACGGTCAATGGTAAGCCCACGAAATAACCTCCTATGCAAAGACCAACGATGCCAGCATACAGAAGTTGAGCTAATAATAATAATTATAATGATAGTTACATTTACAGTATTTTTTATTTTAATACCTCAACAGAAAATGAAAAAGAACAATTACTTTGATGCCACATGGTATATTTTGAAAATATTGGGACTGCATTCTGAAAATTTATTTGCAATTGCAGACAAACATACATCCAAACATCTTTTTAAACACAGTTTTAGAATTTTATTTCAATTCAAAAACTAGGGATTTCAGTAACTCTATGAACAAATGAAAGGAACATCTGCCAAAAAATGTTGAAAAACACAATTAAAATAGAATTGTCCCACACAATCTCCATTATTATAAAAACAAGTGACCTGGCAGCCGATAGAGCTCAGGTGTTATGTAGAAAATAACTATTTGTGACACAGTTGTTAATGAAGGTGGAAATCTTTTAGCTCACATTAGGATGGCCTGAGCAATAATTGCAAAAATAGCTGCAAAAAAACAATTGGAGATTTCATCTAAATGTGAACATATCACATCAAGATCATCTCTAGGAACATGTCTACCAAATATTAAAGCTATCAGACAAGTGGTTTTTGAGAAATAAATTGATCAAAACTAGCAAAAATTACCCAAAATATACAAAATTGCACATTTCATCATAATTCAAATACATCACATTTTGATCATCCCTATGAACCTGTACACCAAACATCAAAGCTATCAGAAAAGTGGTTTTGGAAAAAATAATTTATACCAAAAATGACAAAAATTTGTAAAAATACAAATTTTAGTAATATTTCTGCAAAATTTGAACACATCTAGAACAGGTGATCCGTAGGGACCTACATGCTTATCCCTAATATCAAAGCTGTCTGACCTGCAGTTTTGAAAATTTTTGAAGATTTTGACCAAAAATGACAAAAATTGCCTTAAAAACACAAATTTGCATATTTCATCACAATTTGAACAAATCTGAATAAGATCATTTCTAGAGAACTGTATACCAAATATTAAAGCTTTTGAAGAAGCCTTTTAGGAGATGAAATAGCAAAATTGGCCTCAAAGATAAAATTGGCATACTTCCTCACAACTTGAACAAATCTGATTAAGGTCATCAATGGGGCCCTGTACTCTGTATATTAAAGGAATCAGACTGGCCCTTTTGAAGAGGTAGCTTTGAAAGTAAAAAGTTGATGGACAAAAGATGTGAACGACACATGACGACAACATACATCGACCTATTAGATAAGCTCAATGTTGCTGACAGCGGAGTTAAAATATAAGGCTGTATATTGTTGGTGGGGTAGATTAGATTCCTTCAAAAACATCTATTCTAAACATTTGCAAACACTCACCAGCATAACTCTTAATGTATGTACTGACAACTGTAAGTGCTCCGCATAATGCCAACGCAGCACCCACTAGCATATGCGCCTTCACGCATGGTATATTTCCAATGGCCCCAACTAGTGGCCTGCCAATTAACTGAATTAATCCCATTACGGCTGGAAGGTAGGCACTTTGTGTATCTCCTATTCCAAAGTCTCTGGCACGTCTTACCTACAGAAAAACAATGTTTGTTTTAGATATGTGGCG
This sequence comes from Ptychodera flava, assembly GCF_041260155.1. NCBI lineage: Eukaryota > Metazoa > Hemichordata > Enteropneusta > Ptychoderidae > Ptychodera > Ptychodera flava. The sequence goes on along the minus strand of NC_091944.1, from coordinate 14,632,686 downwards.
TGACACTGTCTATAGGTCTTGAACAAGCATTCGTTGAATCAATACTTCTCCATTATTGTAACTTCTGGTATTTCTCAGTACTTTGATTACATGAAGCACAGTTTTCTTTTTTTAACTCCTAAGATGGTATCAAAATGCACTGTGTATAACTGATAACTGACTTTAAGTCCTAAATAGAAATTATTTATCAACACCAGCAATGAATAAATAACAACACATTTGTTATGCAATACTAATACTTTGTACTTCATCCATTACTGAGGAGAATAAGGAAAAACATTTCTTTTATAGAATACAAAACATGAAAATCTCAGGATGTTTTATATTTAAAATTTAAGCTTATGTAATACAAATATCTCTGTGAGAGTCTGAATTTTCATGTAATTTATGATGCTGCATAGAATGGACCCTAGTCACTTGGCTTTTCTCAGCAGGCCAGTTATAGATGTGGGTCATCATATTCATCACATGATCTACACAACAGCCTACTACTACTTAAGTTTATCTTCTATTTATTGTGTTTTGATAATTATATACCCACATACTTTGAGCAAGTCTAGATGCCACTTGTCACTTGTTTTCTTCATGTTAATTTCCACAAGTTCACAAAAATAGCAATCGGTGACTAGTTGCCATGAAACTGTTAAATGTGTTTCAATATGTCTGTGTCTTTCTTATGGTAAACACCACAGTGGCACTAGTTCATCAAATTTCATGCAGCCTTTCAAACAATCAAGCAACAATTTAAAAAATAACCTGAAAATGCAAATTACCTGTTATCTATAGTGGCAATGCATTGTTATGAGCAATATCGGTACATTGACATTACATTTGATGCAGGGTATGTTTTGCCAAACAGCCAGTCCGTGAGCTCCAGCTAGTGGATTTGCTCACCCCTCAATGTACATGCCCCACTGCACCCAGGGAACTGCACATAGCAGACTAACAAAAGACTTACAACATGCATCACCAGAACAATCTCGGAAAATCCATATCCAACTGCTATGAATATCAAGCACCGGAAGATGGGTTTCTTGAGCAGTGGAACTCCAAAGACAGTTTTTAAAAATGCTTTCACCGACCATAAAATGGAATCTTCTTTCTTTTTCTCCTCTTCTACCACTGTCACTTCAGACAGTGTAGAAGTGGTGATGTCATGAAAGCACTCATCACTGCTGTCCAATTTTGAGTCTTTAATTTCATGGTGTGTGATCGTTTCGACAACACTCTGGGGAGAACTTTCTGGCACAGTGGGGGTATTCACTTCTGTGGTCAAAGGCCTGAAGAGGGCGCCTGCTACACACATATTGGATTCAAACGCCGAAAGTATAATTAGTGCACCCCTCCATCCATATGTTTCTACCAAGAATTGCGTAAAGACGGATAATATCAACTGTCCAGCACCTGAACCAGCAAAGGCTAAGCCGAGAGCGATCATTAATTTCCTCTTGAAATATATGCTGACCATTTCAATACCAACAGTATACGTCAGACCTAGACTGGTTCCTGTGGAGACAGAGGAAAGAGCTAAAAGTTTTCAGCTGTGTGGTAAATCAACGCAGCTAATAACCTTGAAAGAACGCATGAGAAACATCATCAACCAAGCATTTTTCAACAAAAACAGTTATTATTAGGGAATAATTTTTACATTTTTTGTCAAGAATATTACTAATTCTTAGGTTTTTTTTACAGAGGAAGACATTATTAGTATGCTTGATTTCTTCATCAACAACATATTTCTTGATTTTGGTGGACATATTTTCCAACAGTGTATAGGAATTCCTGCATATGGATGCTAACTGTGCTCCCTTGCTTGCTGACTTATTTCTGTACTCACGAGGCAGAATGTATCCGGAACTTAATCAGACAGAAAAAGGTCTCTGTTGCTAGAACTTTCAACCATACATTTACACACATAGATTATGTTATGTCAATGAATTACTCCAGATTCAGTGACTATCTCGCTATGATTTATCCTCCAGAATTGAAGCTTAAAGAAACTACAGAGACGGCCTCTTCTGCTTCATATCTGGATATTTTCTTTGAATTTGACTCTGATGGTCACCTTTCTACTTGGCTCTATGACAAGAGAGATGATTTCAACTTTAGTATCATCAATTTCCCACACCTCATCAGTAATATTCAACTCTTATCAGCTTATAGGGTATACATTTCCCAGCTTATTCAATATGCAAGAGCATGCAGTGCATATGGTGATTTTGTAGAGAGACATGGCCATCTCTCTTACAAACTGTTAAATCAAGGTTACACCAGAGAAAGACTTGTCTCTACATTCAAATGCTTTTTGGGCAGGTATCACAAGCTGGTAGGCATAGATAAGTATGATATCTCTCTTCGACAAATGATTGCTGATGGCATCAGTGACGTAGGTCTTTAGTTAGTGACCACTACCTATTTGACTTGCGGATTGGTGCCACATGTGGGGCAGGAGGTGCTTACTAGTTTTTGAAACATGTGACATCACTTCTTGATCTTTGCAAGAGGTCCATATATCTTTCTTTCCCAAACTGGACTTCACTGTGTATACCAGTGCTTGCTGTCTGTTCTGTGCTGTTTTGTGTCTATGTTTATAACAATTGACTATGTATCACAAACTTTGACCTAGTGTTACTTTATTATGGATGGGTATGATTGTGATTGTTATCTTATTCTTAATCCAACATAGGAAAGAACAAGATCATGTCAGTAAAAATGCATAATGAGTAAATTGTGTGGTGGGGTGTGTCTTAGTGACAGATAATCAGAGTCTTAAAGTCTTACAGTTCTTTTTTAATCTAAAGCTTATTGGGCTCATTTTAAAGCTCTAGGAATAAGAAAAAATATCACCGCCTTAGTTTTTTGAAAATCGCAAATTTTCTTTTTCCCTATACACGGATGGTGGCCATTGTGAATTTCAAATATCTGTAAAAAAATGTTTGGTAATTCATTTCTCTAGTACAAAAATTTGCATGGTTACCCCTGACTTTTATTCTTGATTTGGAAAGAGAATTGTTGAAGGTTTTATTCAGGAAAGTTTGAGCAAGAGATTGCCTTTCACTTTTGAGGTGCGGATACTGCATAATGACTTACTGAAAGATATTGATGTGAAACTAATACTTTAGCATCTCTCACTGAATGTTTAGTATTTTAGTCTTTAAAATTTAGTTTTATCAACTGACAATGACTTTGACTGACAGTAACACTACAAGTGATGTGTTGTGAGAATGATCTCTCCTTGTTTATTTTCCGGCCTTTGAAGTAACCATTTGTGTTGGTTTTAGCGATGTATTGTTCAAACTGCTCAAGTCATTAGCAATGACCATATGTCAAATCTGGTCCTCAAAGTTCTGGTCAACAGATTGTTTCATCCTGTTTGACATTGTACTAAGATGGAAACGACCTTCCTCTCTTATGCTTTTGCCGACTCATCTTTTCTTAATTATAGATGTATACATGTACCAAAGTCATGACGATATGCAGATTTGGAAGCTATTTAAGTTGTACACCCTCAAGAAACTTTACATTCTTTATTTTACTCTTGATACTCGTACTTCTTCACTTATGCACAGAGATGTAGACGCTTGGAGACTTTCACGTACTCACTTAAGTGAGAAGCCCGGTCTAATAATTTGGTTGTGGCGTAGCTGTGGGTCCATAGCTGTGGTGTTTTCAGACAGGATTCATACCTTTTACGGGCTGGTTTTGACTTTTACGATTTTAACCCCGCCACCACAGCTATGGGATATTCCATAGACTAGCGTCCATGTTCCGCCGCAAGCACCCTTTGCGCAAGTTTGTTCGACGATATTTCGAAAAATTTTCCATCCAAATTACAAATTGCCAACACTCATTGACAGCTTGATCATAATAGGGACTCACCAGACCAGAAATCCGCTCAAAATTCACTGAAATATCGCCTTTTTTCTAAGTTTGCGCGACATGACTACACGGAGACAGCCATTTTGCTAGCGTAAAACTGTTGGTCGAGGATCCCTGCAGTACGTCACTACAGTGACGTAGGGCGGTGACCTCTCAACTTCTAAACACAAACTGAGAGATTCATCGTGTGATATCGATGACCATCGTTCGTCATATGGACATTCCCAGTCTCACAAAACTAAAACCAAACTTTTACTTGGGGGAAAAAAGTTCAGTCCTTGGATCTATGATTATTCATGGCGCGCCGCGCGGATACTGTCCGTAAGTTAGTTTGTGTTCAGAAGTTGAGAGGTCACCGCCCTACGTCACTGTAGTGACGTACTGCAGGGATCCTCGACCAACAGTTTTACGCTAGCAAAATGGCGGTCTCCGTGTAGTCATGTCGCGCAAACTTAGAAAAAAGGCGATATTTCAGTGAATTTTGAGCGGATTTCTGGTCTGGTGAGTCTCTAATAATCAAGCTGTCGATGAGTGTTGGCAATTTGTAATTTGGATGGAAAATTTTTCGAAATATCGTCGAACAAACTTGCGCAAAGGGTGCTTGCGGCGGAACATGGACGCTAGTCTATGGAATATCCCATAGCTGTGGTGGTGGGGTTAAAATCGTAAAAGTCAAAACCAGCCCGTAAAAGGCATGAATCCCGTCTGAAAACACCACAGCTATGGACCCACAGCTAGTTGTGGCGGACCACGACTTTTTAGACAGCCGACCATCCTAGATATTGTAACCATGTAGAAATATATATCATGATTTAAGTTTCTGATGATGGTACCACTTGCTTGTATGTGCATTATTACCGGCAACTTATATGAGTAACTGGGATAGCAATGACCTTCGAGAATAATACAAGTACTGAACGATTATGACCAACTCCAGCCGGCCACACTACATAACAATACTCATTCTTAGGGAGCATTCAGTTATTATTGCTGGGGGTGGGGCGGCAAAGTCCGGGGGGACACCTGAATAGTTTTCTCATAGACTCCAATGTATAGTGAATCAACATGTCAGTGAAATTCCAAAATCAAATTTCTCGCACACAATCAACTTCTAACTACCCTAGTCTAGTCAAGTACTTTAAAATTAATTATAAGACATCTATAAATACACAGATTTAGCTACTTTTGTATCGGACAAGTCATCGTTGATGACACAGTCCCCACTTGTTCAATGGGTATGTTGATAACAAGTCCTTTAAGAGGAAAAATCATGTTCATTAATTGGGTCTGTGATTAAAGATGAGTTCCATGGTTGTGAAAACGTTAAAACAATGTGGGCTTCATCCTAATTACAAAAGGCCATTAAATAAGTCAACTAGTAATATTATTACTAGTTGACTTATTTAATGGCCAAGTGAAGAGCATTATTTATTACAATCACTCTTAGTAGAGTATATAAGTGTGCTCTATTCCATTCCATATTGGCTGCTTTGATTGCCTCCAGCAACGGCATACTCATCACACACAGGTGCAACTACAGTCGCAAAGTGAAGGCCTATGCACCCGGTAGAGAGAGCTCTTCTGGGTAAGTAGCCTTCGCGTAGCGACAGTGGTACACATATTCTCCTAGCATAGGGCAATATTGCCTTTGTACCTCAATATTTGGACTTGTGTTTAGGTAGAACGTCAATATGACCAAACCCTAAAAACTAAAAGCTTAAACTCGAAAAAAGCAATATATAAAGCAATATATGATACCACTGTACCACCAAAAGACAGTGGTAGCTCCTATCTTTGCATGGCAGGGCTGTGTGTTACCAGCGTTATACGGTATGTGGTAGGAGGCCATATACTATACCGCCAGTAACACACAGCCCTGCCATGCAGAGCTTGGTAGCTCCATGATGATACTGATACGCTCCTGCTTGGGAAAACAACACCGAGATTTGTGAATTGCAATATCAAAATCCTTCTGATCAATAAGTCAATCATTTAAACATACAGACCTTTATTTCCTGAAAATGATACGCTAAAATGTACAGTGTACGTCCAGAGAACTTCTTGGTACAGCGCGACACTTGTAAACAAACTTGAATGTGTTGAAGTTATTTGAATATTTTTAGAATGATGTTCACAGTCACACTTGGAGGTAGTGACAATTTAGTCCAGTTGTAAGTGAAACTTATTTATGAAAATAATTATTAAATGAAGTACTTTCAATACTTAGACCTCAATCAATTTTGACAGTCAGGAAGAACGTACAGAAATAATTGAGTGAAATTAATGACTTATATGACATATGACGAATCTCTGACTTAAAATGACGTTAAAGTTACTGTCATTTTCCAGAATACAGTGTACGTACCAAGCTTGCAGGTCAAGTCCAGGGGGTCAAGTATGATATGAAGAAAGTTTTTAAATAGCTTTGAAACAAGCAGACTGCCAATCTTGTTTAGCTGTCATCTATAGTACCAAGACTTTAAATTTGTTCACATGATGCTATGCTTGGTGTCTACCTCCATGGTGTACAACATACCGGTACATGATTTGGCACTGAGCAGAGGACTGCACTTTCATGTTGGAAATATTTGTGAGTTCACATGGTGGTGTAATCTTACATCCTGTTCAGAAATGGCTAATATTATGATACTTTGGACAAAGCTATTTTGTCAACATTTTACAGTACTATCTTGTCAATGCACCAATTATAAAAATATTCATTGCCACCATTTTAATACTTCAACAGTGCAACGGTCATGCTGCTTGACACTTGAATTAAAAGAATCTGTACTAGATATGTACCAAGTTAAAGGGACAAAGTTGCTAATTTTTGACATTATTTTGCCATTTAAATTTCTTTTGATAGATTATTCTCACTGAAATATGCTCACTCTCTGGTTATTGCAATTCAATTCTCACTTTTAATAAAACACATTAACATGTGAAATTTACTATGCTACAATTTTTGGTACATACCTTAAATTAAATTATTAAGTGATCACATGCGATATCCATGCATGCACATGAGTTGAGCATGTGACAACCAGAGATTGCAATTTAGCCTATTTCAGTGAGCAGCAGAAAAGCATATATTCAACAGAAATTAAAATGACCAAAATTTTGTCAAAAATGAGTGACTTTGTCCCTTTAATGCCCAATGAAAATAGATAAATTCCATGTTTGCTGTTTTGTTATTTTTGCCTGTCAGTCACTTTAATTTGAAACAATGGTGTAGGGACAAGATGTTGGTTTTGTTGTTTACTTTGCAGTTCAGAGTTACATAAATCCATAAGATTTCAGAATTTTTCAGTATTAGCTGCTGTATTTTAGCATGATATGCTCAGTATTGATTCAGTTTGTCAGCATAGCCTGATGACACTTGAGCAGTGGTGTCATTTTTTGTGTCCAGTGAAGTCTTAAAACTGTTTTTTGTGGTTTGTTCCACATTTACAAGTGTGCTGACAAAATGGAAAATTGAGCATTTCATCAAACTTGTGCAGAAAATCAAACAATGAATTAATTTCATCATAGAGTTTATCCTATGGTGTTCCCCAGAACAATCCACCCATACCACACTGGAAACAAGAATACCAGTACTCCTTTATCTTTGATTGGTTTACTAAGTTTAAACAGTGTAAGAGTTAAACAGTATATTAAAACCAGTATCATAACAATTGAAATGCATATTGTGTAGGCAGAGAAATCAGGGGTTTCCCTTTTATTAAAAGTACTAAAAAATCTGTAGCATAGAATTATCCAGATTTTTGTCTACAAGATTAGTTTGCACCCATGCCGGTCAAATGTGACTGACACCGAGTCATTGAAAGTATTCTTAGGTAAGGCTGACATCCAAATCTGGACTTGTTCTTGTCACAAGCAGAAGCAAATAAAAAATTTGCAGGCATCCCTTGCTAGTGTCTATCTATATTGCCCTGTGCTGTAAATCCCCACCTCAATTTGTGAACGTTGAAGATTCGATCAATTTGTAATATTTTTTTCTTTTGAAACTGGGGGAGGGTCACAAATTTTTCAGCCTCGCTTTGGGGGAGGGTCAGAAATTTTTGGACTAAATTTTGGGGGAGGGTCATGATTTTTCGGCCACTCTCTTGCGAAATCCCCACGACCCTCCCCCCCCTGCTAATTTACGACCAGTCCCTAAATCGACTGGATGTTGCCAAATCACGTGTAATACCACATTTTATACACAATACCGCAAAGTGTCAATTACTTGTATTACAGCACTATGAGATCAATATCTGTACAAAGTTTCATCAAATTTGAGGTTTTTCTGGACATATCACTCTAATTAGGAAAGTCCTGTATATATGTAAATTAACAATTTACATGACACTGCACAGTATATTTGTTCAATGTTAAAGCATATGTGAGCTCAACATCTGTACCAAGTTTGATGAAATTTGATGAACCGTTTCTTGACATATCAGCCTAATTATAAAAATTCATTAAATATGCAAATCAGCACTTAATTGACATGACACTACTACAAGTCTTTGCATGCCATATCACTACTGGAAGATCAACATCTGTACCAAGTTTCATCAAATTTTGATTCAGCATTTCTTGAGATATACTAATTATGTGAGTTAATCAAATATGCAAATTAGTAATCAATTTAAATAATACTGCTTAATGTCTTTGAACAGTGTTACAGTAATGAGAGATCAAAATCTGTTACCAAGTTTCACCAAAATTGATGCAGTGTTTCTGGACATAGCCTACTAATTAGGAAATTTCATTAAATATGCAAATTAGCAATTAATTTGAATGGCACTGATAAATGTCTTCATTCAAATGTTGAACTCAACATCTGTACCAAGTTTCATGTAATTTGATGACCAATTTCTTGATATATCAGCCTAATTACAAAACTTCATTAAATATGCAAATTGGCAGTTAATTGACATGATACTTCTACATATCTATGCACACTATTACATCATCAAAAGATCAACATCTATGCCACATTTCATCAAATTTGATACAGCATTTCTAGACATACTAATTATGAAAGTTCATCAAATATGCAAATTAGCAATCAATTGACACAATACCGCTTAATGTCTAAACACAGTATTACCGTACTGTGAGATAAACATCTGTACCATGTTTCATCAAATTTGATGAAGTGGTTCTGGAGATAGCCCACTAATTAGGTAAGTTCATTAAATATGCAAATTAGCAATTATGTTGCATGACACTGCTAAGTGTCTCTGTACACTATTATGAGACAGTGTGCTAAAGACCTGCACCAAGTTCCATCAACGTTGCTGCAGTATTTCAGGACATATCACCCTAATTACAAAACATATACAAAGTCCCTGAAGCTACTATGTGGACATGGATACAAAATTAAGTATTTCCTGACTGTATGAAATTATCTCACTTTGGTCATCCTAGGGACATGTAAACCAAATATTAAAGCTGTCTGACCAGCGGTTTTGAAAAAACAAGCGACTCAACAGTTGACAGAGCTCTGCTGTGTTATGTAGAGAATAACCTTTTGTGACACATGTATTGATGAAGAAGGTGGATATCTTTGATAGCTCATTTCAGGATGGCCTGACCAAAAATGGAAAAAAATTCTGTAAAAATACAGATTTGCATATTTCATCAGACTATATTAGTCTATAACAGCAAATAAACGAGAGTTAATTACATTCTAATTAAAGTAAACAAGACTTGCTTAAATCAAGATTTAGGTCATAAAAAAACAGCATATCTGTCAGGTTATAAAGAATCTTGAGCTGGTTATCTTTTAATATCAGTATTTTCATCCTATTAACCAAGCACATTTTAACTTTCAAATTAACATTGTAAATAAGTTCTGTTGAATAAGTTGAGACTGTACGTACTCAGAGAAAGCACACTGAAGAGACAAATGTTTGAAACTTAAGAAGTTCAAGGTCATCAAAAGCATTATAAGGAATCATGTTACACTTTCATTGCACTGTTTACACAGATTGCATAATTGCTATAAATAGCACATGAGGCAGCCCAGCTTTACCAAAAAACCCTATCACTTTGACCACTCTTTTAATTGACCACTCTATTTTTTTCCTCAGAAAGTAATTTTATTTTATCCTTACCAAGTCAACCATAAATGGAAATTAGAACTTTCTCTATCTCTATTTATTTGACCACCCTATCATGACAAACTATTATGAGCAATTTCTTTTAGATAACATAAATGGTGGTTCAGAATATATCAAAGTTGGGATTCAGGAAAGTTGCCTTTACATGTTTTAATCCTCAATTCACGATGAACTGTCAAAAAAGTTGAACTTTCTGATAATTCCACACTAAAATTATTTTGGCTTTGATGATTTCCTAATTAATTCAATTATTTAAAATCATATTAATTATTTTTTTCTGGGTGAATTGATAGGGTTTATACAGTACAAGAATTACATACAATGTAAGTCAAACTTTGACCAAAAATGACAAAAAAATTCCTTAAAAATACACATTTGCATATTTCATCAGAATTTGAACAAATCTAAGTTGGGTTATCCCTAGGGACCTGTATACCAAATAACAAAGCTGTCTGACCAGTGGTTATGAAGAAGAAGATTTTTTACCAAAAACACCTTTTTTGGCATTAATTTGCCTATTTTCAACAATATCAACAAATTAAAAAAAATAGTTTCTCAAAATCATATTTTTCATCTACACAACAAATATCAAATTAGTAAGTACTGCGGTTCTCAAGATATTTGAGTGGACGGACGCCTCACAAACGGACATACATACATACATACATACATACATACATACATACATACATACAGACTGACGCCGGACAGATACCCATCCCAATAGCTTCTATAGACTATAGTCTATAGTAGCTAAAAAATCATAAAATATGCAAATTAGCAATTTAACTGATGCAATACTGACATATCTCAATGTGTGCCATCAGAGATCTAAGCAACAAACATCTTTACAATTAAATGCAGTTGCTCTACAAATAGAGCTCTTTTTCAAACAGTCATTGTCAATGACATAGTCCCCTCTTTTTTAATAAAATGGCCTTCAATCAGTTATTTTGGATCAGATCACAGCAAAAATTGACGTACATATGTATGACATAAGGAGTAATCCCTGTACTAAGTTTGAATGAAATCGCTCCAAGCATCTCTGAGATATCTGCGTGAATGAACAGCCGCACGGACGGACGGACATGACCAAACCTATAAGTCCCCTAGGACGGTGTCCGTGGAGACTAAAAAAATTATTCATACTTTCATACTGTATCATTTCGTACAATATTTTGATAAATTTGGGACCAATCCTGATGGGTGTAGAATGCTAGCAGGATACGCTTACCCATTCCGGACATCTGGTACTCCACTAACTATCTGTGTTTCAGGATGGTCCTACCTAAAGGCTCAATAGCTGTATCATTTAGCATGATTTTTGTGATTTTACTTCCAGACTAAAACAAGTTTGTGGGAATCTACTCATTGAGGGGTGTTTGTACAAGTATAATAAACTGTCCACTGGGACTGCATGTGCAATTTTGAGCAAGATAAATAATAAACGTTTGACCAAACATAAAATGGCGCCCTCATGCAAATAAAGCAAAAACACCATACGTCATGCATATATGCATTGGAATCTTCACAGAAACAACAGAGTAGTCCAATATAATGCATAGTGCTGAATGTTTTCCACTGGGACATCATATGCTTTGTTTTCTTTGTAATATTACCAGTTTTTATAAATGGCGGGAAATCAAAATAACGGTTAAAATTTAAATTTAGATGTCTTGTCCATTTTTTCAGTAGTAAAAGACTATATCTTTTAAATTTGTAGAATATAAAGAAAACCAGAGAAAATAGAAAGCCTTTTTAAGGTCAACAAATTTCAAGAGTTACAGCTACGGGGGCTTTAAATTGTAAAACACAAATGACCCATGGACCTGGTAATGTATTACCTTGAATGGAAATGATTATTCGACCAGTTTAGTGTCATATTCCTCAACGACAGCCATGTATAGTGAATCAACATTTCAGTGAAATTCTAAAATCAAAGTTCTTTTAAACACATCTGATTGTTACCACCCTAGGCTAACCAGGTACATTAAAATGAATTATCAAATGTCTATAAACACACAGATTAACCTAGTTTTGAATTGGAAAAAATTATTTGTAGTTTCCTCATAGACGAATGTATAGTGAATTTACATTTTGGTGAAATTCCAAAATGAAATTTCTTGCACACACACACACACACACACACACACACACACACACAGACACATCCACTTGTAACCACAAGTACATGTATATCAATTATTTAACGTTCATAAATGCACAGATATTGGGGGGGGGTCATGAAATTTTTGTCATCTTAAAAGGGGGTCATCTATTTTTTGGTGCAGTTGGTAGGGGGGTTTACTTATTTCGAGCGATGTACAGGAAGAAGTTGCTGGCCAATCCCCAACCATAATAACTGAACGCTCCCTTACATCAGTGTCGTCAGTGTGTATGATATGTCAGTGTATGCCTAAGCACGTATTACATTTCAAATACTTAGCTAAAATTCTTATGACTTGTATTTTCCACAAGCTATGATAGGCCCATGTTCCTTGTTTTGGAAACTTACCTGTCACTATACCGTAGGTAATATACAGATGATACAGCTCTGTGGCAAAGGAACTTCCAAGAATTCCACAACTTGCCATGAACCCGGCTATCATAATAGTTTTTCGATGTCCCAGTTTTCTGGCTAGAGCAATTCCCGTGCTTGATGACATAGCAAAACAAAATATGAAAATCAAACTGATCCATGCTGATAACAGAAAAAAAACAAGACTTAAAAAGTAAAGGAATATTGGAAATATGGTGGTTTCAACAGGGTTCGAACTCACAACCTACGGTACCCAGTCACCTAGCACAGAAGCCACAGACAAAACCGCTCGGCCAAATCCCCAATCTAGAACACACTCATTATTATAAATGTGTCAACTATCTTGAATTTAAATGATTTATAAATGATTCATAACTGATATAACGGCGTCACTTTAAGTGATTCGTCAGTAGAGAAATCAGGTATTATAGGTTTGTGAAAATGTCTGTTTCATTGCATTTTCTCCACATACCATACATATCTTGGATTTATATCAACAATATCAGCTCAGCCTGTAAGTTCACGCATGGCTTTTTTGTGTGTTTTTGTATTTTTGAAGACAAACATTATTGTTTTGCTTTTCACGTCTTAGGTTCATTTCTGGCAACATGTAAGTTGGTATGTTATTAGCAATATTCTCTGGCTGAGGTACAGTGTAGATAGGGTAGTGGCGTGATCCTAATTACCGGGCTAACAATAAGACGTTGCTGTTAGTCTGATGAAAATCAGTGGGGATTGGCTTTTTTCTCTCTTTCCTTTCTTTAGCTGGTATTTATTTTAGGTCGGTCCTTGTAAACTATGAAGACAGAACACATCTCAATATTGATTTGAATGATATTGGTGATGTTCTCTGCCAACACGACTTGGCAGTTTGTGTATTTTGCCAGTGCATCCTTTCTAATTGTAGAAACATACCAAAAGTGTGAAAAGGGATATTCTATGAAACACAGGTGACAAAAATGAAACCTACTGTGTTTCCCTTACATTCTGCAACTCTGAGAGAGAGTAATGCAACCAAATATGCTAACTTGTTAGTGGGAAAATAAATCTTATGTTATCTGGACGGTAAACTAGCTAATTACCTAGCGAGTTGGCAGATGACATTTTGACTTTGATTGTTATGGTTCATTCATCATGAAACAAAAGTGCAGATCAGGTTGCATTCACTTATGGGTGGCATGGAGAATGACGGACAAATATGCCTATATTTATGTATTTTACTGATATGACAAAGAAAATGCAAATTACACTTCATTTAAAATAATTTTCATATTTCTTCTTCTGATTATTTATTATTTTGTAAAATATTGGTTTTATTCCCTTATACGTGACTACATCAACCCCTGTAACACAATACTTTATTGTATCGTGTAAATTATTCTTTCAGCAAATGCATACTCTATGCCACCAACAGCAAATGCATACTCTACGCCTTCAATAAAGTGATTGCAATCTGATCTGCATTCTAATCTGGCTCCATAGTGCCTTTGGAATATAGCTCTGCAAACTGCTGACAACATTTCTGTGGCTACATGATAGTTTTTTTGGGGGGTGAAAAATTTTGATCACATAGGTAGGGGATTTGAAACTTTTTTGAGGATATTGCGGGAGGATCTCAAGAAAGATTTCAATTGTGATTCCTCCAGCCCAACTCCCCTGTATAATTTTGTGAATGTATCCTTTCTGAGTGAACAACTATGTATGTTTACGCAAACTAACAACCTGCACATTAATATACTTACATGTGTCTGCCTTTGATCTACCAAAAGCGTCCAGAAATGCTACAAACAAAACACCAATTGAGTATATGTTCCCAGCTCCCAGTGCTGTGACGATGAAGGTTGCAAGGACAATCATCCATCCCCAGCCACCATCAAGAGGTTTCTGTCTCGAGATTTCCACGTCAGACATCCTAAAGCATCGTGCTACTTTGCAAGTAGTGTGGAGTGCTAAACAATGAGAACTACAATATGAACTTTTCATGAGAACTCTTTGAATACAAATTTATTCACTATGTGCAGGCTTACATAATATTAAACAACTATAACCTTGTCACATAGACAGTAGAGAAACTGTGTATGCTTGTCATGAGGGATACAGCGCCTGTTTATTACCCCAAGGGCCCATGCCTTAATTACCAGATTCTGAGAAACAATATTCTCCCAGGCTGTAGATCAAGGGGTTGCACAATGTGTTTCTGGACATGCAAGGCCAGGAGGGGTAATAAATGGGTGCTATAGCCCGAATAAAGACCAGGTTATAGGTTTTTTATAACACACCACATGTTCACATTATTGTTTCAAATGTGCCGGAACAGGAGTGTCAGTTTCTTTGCAAAAATATTATAGCATAACGTTGCACTTGAATCTTTGCTATCAATGAGCTTCAAAGTTCCTACGCTGTTGGGATAGAAAATCTTGCTGTTTTAGTCAGAGACTCGTTTCTCATCCCGGTTGCAGGTGATCGACACTTATAGGGAAACATTCTTTGGAAAAATACCCTCTGATGTAACTTTTTTCAAACCAGTAGGGACTATAGTATATATCGTTATATCTATTTTCTCGTCACCTGAACGTGTTTTAATGAATTGAGACAGAATGAGCATGTGGCCAATGAAGTTATAATAAATCTTAAGTAAATATGAAGGCATCTTTCTCATGGCCACCAAAACGTAGTCTATGAAGACAAACAGTATATAAACAATTTTCATTGCAAGTTTTCTCTCCTACTAATTGCTATGACATGCGCATGTAGTCGCATACAGGGACCATGAATATCAACAGAACACGTCAACAATCATATGCTCCTCTGTTGTCCTTTAGCATTGCATTGGGAGGTAATAACACAAATCACATGAAACTGCTCCACCCACTATGACCCACTCAACTGACGCTAGTAGCCAAAACCTAGCAGCCAAAACTATGGTGTGGAAGCGAGCAGCCAAAACTTGCACGCCACTTTCCTCTTACTTTTGAAGGCAAGTGAAAATGAAGAAATTTCTTGTATCAAAACAAACACATTATTTACTAATTAATGCCTTCATGGATTAATGCCTGGCTGCTAGATTCCACGCCACAGTTTAGCTAGTACTGAAGTTCAGCTGGAAGTTCATACATTTGCATTCTGAGATGTCTGACGAAGGGACAAAAAAGTTTTGCTGCTGGCTTCAGCCACCGTGGATGAATTCTTACGGTAAGGGACTTCATGCTTCAGCAGAGTCGCTATGATCCTCGAGGGACGAACATAGTGATCTATAAAACAGTGAAGGTCAACGCGACTGACAGACGCTGTCAAGCAGACAGACCACACGGGCTCGTGAATGGTCCTTTAAAAGATAGTAAAGAGTAATGCTATAACCTAGTTTTGTATACGAGCCTTTTTTTCCCTTGTTTTCTTCTCTTGCGTCGCACTGTGACCTTGTATGCAGTATGCAGTGCGCCCTCCCTTGGTGAACTTTTGGTACAGACGCAGTGCTGAACAATTATATGCGTTTCGAAGATTAGCATATAATTACTATCTATTCGTTACATAAGAGAATTCCTTTGATTGACGCTTGTGTCACCAGGTGTTGAATGCGTATATATTGGTGTAAAGGTCTTTTGTCTTCAGTCTCGGTTGAAACTCCATGATGTCCACACAAGTATTTTTTATGTGTATATTCTCTAAATCTTGTAAGGGGAGACCCATTTGATTTCTGGGGGGGGGGGTATGGAGGATTTTGAGAAAAAAAAATTGTCACCAGGTGAGATAGAAGAAAAAAAAACTTGAATCTGTCATGGCCTGAGAAAAAAAAATTGTCACAATGCTCCAGAAATTAGCAAAATTTGGAAACCTTATTCTCATGTATTCTTTACCGGCGCGCCACCATAGGCGGTGCAAATGTTTTTACCACAAGCAATTCTTATGTTTTTTTCCCAGCACTTATGATATAAGCATGCACTACATAGGTCTACTTTACACCTCAGTACACTCAATGTCTTCCTTCCCTTTTCTGACCCAAGAAATCATATTTCAGGATTTCTGTTGCAATATCTCAGAATGGCATAGGCACTATCTAAAGGGGACTATTTGACTTTTGTAAATAGTGAAAATTTAAAACACAAGACAGGAGTCAATAAAATAGTGTTAAGACACTGTTAAGACGAATCACTTACTCAACAAACTGGTTTACCGGGGACTGAGATCACATGACAAGGGTCAAAGCAGTATCGATTCACCGGTGTCTCGCCATGTATTCGGAGGAATGTGAAGGGGGAGGGGGTCACTAAAAAATTGAAAACTTCAAAATGTGGAGAGGAAGAAGGAGGGTGGGGTTACTCAATTTTTTGTGCGAAATTGAAACACATCTCAGATTGCACCATTAAACATATCAATTTCTCAAAATTTTCAATACGAGAGGGGGGGACTCCCCTCTCGTGCTCTCCCCCTTGGGGTGTTCTAACAGTTTCACTTTGTAAAAAAATAAAAAAAAAACACCTCTCAGATTGCACCAGACTGCACTATTGCACACATCAATATCTTAAAATTTCCATGCAAGATAGGGGAAAGCCCCTGTGACACTTTTTCCCTAAGCCTCTCGCGTGTTCTCGCCCTGTACTTTCAAATTCTGCCTGGTCAGATATCCTAGTGAAAACCCTGTCATAATACCCATCCAAATTAAACGATATACTATATGGTTAGATACTGCGTGAGCTTTTATATCTTTATTTTATTGTGACTTTGAATTTAATTTTGATGGGTTCACCATTTTTGAACCATCATGAGATAACTGATGATAGTCTAGCAGGGTACATCAGAATTTGAAAGGTCTTTGTTGCTGTATTTTGTAAATTTTACAAATACATGTATTGGTATTTAACTTTTCTAAGTGGGGGATCAGTCAAAATTTCAGAGTTAGAGAGGGACGTTACTCAAATTCATCATGGTTGGCGAGGGGGGTCACTCGAAATTTTGGAGTTTCAGGCCGTAAATAATGACGACTCCCTCATATACAAGGCATTACAAACTTGATGACCAATAAAAAAAATTTGCACTGCTACTCCATTTGGAAAAGAAAAATGATGCAGGTCTGACAGTAGAAAGAAAAAATTGCTGTCACTCTGACAGGAAAAAAAAAATTGCTCCCATACCCACTTCCTCCATACCCCCCCAGAAATCAAATGGTTCTCCCCTAATGCAGTTTTATAGACCTTGTAAGTCCGTTGCCTTTAGATAGATAGATAGATAGATAGATAGATAGATAGATAGATAGATAGATAGATAGATAGATAGATAGATAGATAGATAGATAGATAGATAGCATACCCATCCATATCATGGCAGTACGAGCTTATGGGGCGTTAGCATGTGCTATAGCACCTGTCACCTCTACGTTGGAGCTCACGGGTTCACACATAGCTGTGATATCGCAGCGGTACTTGTGGCGTATATCGAACGCGCTCGGGTCATTGAGGTCATCGCCAGGGACTGTGGCGATGACCCCAATGACCCGAGCGCGTTCGACATACGCCACAAGTACCGCTGCGATATCACAGCTAACATAATTGATGATAGTGGAAAAAGTGGATATACATACACAATGGCTGCAAGCAATTTGATTAAAATTGATACAAATGTTGATCACACTCACTAGTATAAATAAGCGGTGAAAGATACAGACGGATGAGATGTACATTAATCGCTAATTTGCATATTAAATGATTTTTTCTTATTACATGTACAATGGAGATACTATGATATAACAATAATAAAAGTCGTTCAGCATTTTAAAGATTAACTAATTACTAATTTGTATATTTCCCGAACTTTCCTTATTCCTCTGAATTGACTTTATCAATGTTGAAAAAACCCTGCAATGTCTACGTACATTGAAGATACTATGATATTACACTTTTGAAAGTCATGTAGCATTTATATAACAGCTAATTACTAATTTACATATTTGACAAATTTTCCTAATTAGGGATATATATCATGCTACCATGCGCCATTCTGATTGGACGAGAGCTCATTCCATCGATGCTAATATACTGTTTTAGCACTGATAGCGGTGGTAAAACGGGCCCTTAAACCAACATTTCGAAAATTGCCTGGTCGGTGCATTTGAACGTACCTATCTAAACCATAGACCCTCGAAACAGTCCACTTTGTTTCAAAGACCGAAGACCGAATTTTGATATGCAGATAAAGTTTGGATCTGTAACTCACCTCTTGGTGTAAAGAAGTTGGGATCGATGATGAAAGACATCTCTGAAGCAGCACATTTGGGGTGTGATGCACACAAATATTAGGGTGACAGAGCACCGTGCACTTTGCTTGATATTGCGGGAGTCGAGGCGCGATATATCCTACCGCTCTTTAAAATGAAGATAGTATTTGTACATACACAACTAAATTGACACTTCCTCACAGTAACGGTATGTCAGATATTCTTCACCAAAGGTTGGGCTGTAACAGACTGGGATGTCCTAACGATGTACGCCAAGAAGTTCAAAATAACAATGGGATGACTCCTGGCGACTGCGAAGAAATTTGACATCAAATGCAACGAGCAGTGTCAGCGTCCAGCTCTCGCTGCATCGAGCAACACATTCTGCACAGCTATTCATCACAGTTGCAGTCATCGCACGTCTGGATTATTTCAAAACTACTTGTTTTCTGGTACAATTAACGTCCAAATTATCCATCAAAAATAGATCCTGTACCTTCACTGTGCCACCTCAGAATGTCGCGACGGTCGACGTATACCGTATACGCGTATGAGACAAATCTATTTTTCGTACGCAAAAAAAAGCCAGGACTGTAAATTTACGAGAAAAATTGTTACTTTTTTCTTTTGATTTGAACTCTTGATCCACTGCAGCAGGTATTTTTTGACAAGTGTTCGTGTTGCATGCGAATAAAATGCAGTGTCGATATGAACGTAATGCGTATTTATCGTAGGATACTGTGTGCCTGTACGTAATCCCAACTTCGGTCTCGGGCGCAGAATTTCCGACGCTCGATCTCTCAGACGTCCGTTTTCTACATTTGGGGCTTAAAGTGAAAAAACACAAGTTGATATAGTACAGCAATAACCCCCGCCGCGGCGCAGTCGGGTATCCACTCGATTTTGGTACAATCCGCTCCATATAGCACTCGCCTATCGGCTCGTGCTATATGTCGCGCATTGTACCAAAATCTCGTGTATACCCTCCTGCGGCGGGGGTTATTGCTTAATTTGATCAAATTGATGAAACTTGCAACGTACATTGGAGATACGATACTATGATATAACATTATTGAAAGTCATGAAGCGTGTCTACTTCAGCTATTAGGCCTAATTATTTGCATATTTAAAGGGATATAGTCCCGGGGATATAGTGGTCGGAACTGCGCTCAAAGGTCGTATAGGACCCATACGACCCATGGCACTCAAGTAATATTTTATCATAGTATCTTCAATGTACATGGCATGTTTTGTCAACTTTAATCAAGTCTTTTCAAATGTATTTCAAATTATGAAAGTTCATGAGATATACAAATGAGTTAGTCAACACAACTATCATGAATAAGCTTATATCATAGTATCTCCAATGCACATAGCAAGTGTCATCACTTTTGATCGAGTATATCCAGAGTCCAGACATATATCCCTCAATAGAAAAATTCATTAAAGAGATATTGTCGTCGGAACTGCGCCTGTGCGAGTTTCTTGTTTACAAACAATATATTTCGTGCACGATATCAAGATGCACCTCATCATCATAGCTGTAACATTTAAATTATACGATGATAGATTATGACAGACATGTTTTAACTGTCGTCAATCACCATTGTGCCTTGGATATATTGTTGCCATGGGTCGTATGGGTCCCATACGACCTTTGAGCGCAGTTCCGACGACTATATCCCTTTCACTTCTTTAGCATTTTTACACCAGCTAGTAACTAATTAGCTCACGTGTTCACACACGTGAGCTAATGTCGTAGCGATGTCAGTCTGTCTGCCCGTTTGTGTGTGTGTGTGATTACACGAAGAAGTGACCAGATTTTGGTTTGTGTCGCTTGCATATTAATGAACTTATGAAATATCATTTTTTAATATAATTGTCGACATATATAAGAAATGCTACACACAATTTCTTGAAACTTTTCACAGATGACAATCTCAGAACATGATGATGATTCTCTGAGTGTATTGTCAATTAGCTGCTTATTTGCATTTTAACTGAACTTTAGTAGTTATTGATATAACTCAGAAATTCCTATACCAAATTTGATGATACCTGCTACAAATATTCATCAGATCGATATCTAATTGTACTGAGAAGCATTAGGTAGTGTCAAGTTAATAATATCTCATTTGCATATTTGATGAATTTTTATAACTAGTCATAAAACGCTGACATAACTGCATAAAATTTGATGTAATCTGCTGCAGATACCGATCCGACAGATATCTGACTATGTTGAGAAGCATTTAGTTGTGGGAAGTTAATAAAGGGTTCATTTGCATATTTAATGAAATTTGATAAATATCTAATTGTCGCGTTAAGCACTGGGCAGTGTCAAGTAAATGCATAGCTCATTTGCATTTTCAATGAAGATTTTAAAATTAGTCATATAATTCCAAAATAACTGCACCAAATTTGATAAAATTTGCTGCAGATATTGATCAGACAAATTAGGTGAAACCTGCTACAGATATTGATCTGGTCAATATCTAATTGTCGCGTGAAGTACTGAACAATGTCAAGTTAATTTTCATTTGCATATTTAATGAACTTTGTAATTAGTGATATTACTCCGAAATTTGAGCCTCAAATTTGATGAAACATGCTTCAGATGTTGATCTGATAGATATCTAATTGTCTAATGAAGCATTGAGCAGAGTCAAGTTAATAGACAGCTCATTTACATATTAAATTAAGTTTTGTTACTAGTGATTCAACTCCGAGAGTACTGTTCGTAAGTTGATGAAACCTGCTACATATAATGATCTGACAGATATCTTATTGTTCTTTGAAACGTACAACTATGTAATGAACCTGTTAAAAACCACGTGAGAACATTCAGTTTAGGCAGACAAAGATTTTTGCAAAAACGCTGTAAATCTAAGCTCAAGCTGGATGTCAATAAGTGCAGGCATCCAAACACAAAAGTCAGCACTATTTTTCACCCGAACCTATCTTCGTGACTGGGAGCAAATATCTGGTCTTGTATCGGGGATGGGGCTGTCTGAAAACTTTGGATATTAAATTGTGGAGGCTGCGAAAAAGACAACTTACGAAATATTTTCTCTTCAACTCTCCACCCCACCCTGCCGTTAATTGTGTCTGTATCCTTACATGCAAGTCAATGAACAAGGGACTATACATACTGCTTTTATTGCTTTATCCAAACAATTAAAGTGGAAGCCTACTTTGAAACAACACTCTGATACTGTAGTAAATGTTGAAACAACTGCTGGAAACCTACTGAAGACAGATAATATTCAGATCAATTTTGTCTGTCTTTTTCTTTTTGAATTCTCTGTAATATATAGCGTAGTTAATGAATCAATGAAGTGCCCACTGGGCCCATTGGTGACTTCTTCGATTCCTGTCTTTTTCAGGTCCGGTGAGCCTTTTTCAGACGACCTCTCTTGAACGTTCTGTCGATAGAGGGCAGAGCAAACATCACGGCTGATATAAGTATAAGCGAAATTCCTGCTGTCCAAAAGGCAATGTCATAAACTCCGTACTTGTCACGAATCCAACCTAGAAAGCAAATATAATAGAACTCTGAAAGGTCAACTTAATTGCAAACATCCTACACCCCTTCCGTCACATGGCCAGAATTTTTGAGTTTCGGGAGAATAGTAACATTTTCGATTTTCTGCATCGAAGCTTGGTTTGCCGTAATCGCTTGACTTTGAAGCCAGCAGACGACATTACACATTTTCAATTAACGAAGCAACGTTTGGAAAGCATAGTAATGGTATCCCGGTGTTCATCACAGATTCACTTTTACCCAATATATATATATATATATATATATATATATATATATATATATATATATATATATATATTAGATCAAGCGCACATTCAACAGTACCTAAACATATAAACCACAACAAATGTACAGTGAATTTGAGCCCTGCTGTGAAGGGTGTTGTGACATTTATTTTATTTACTCCGATCAGTCACAGCATGAAGAAAAGGAGAGGAACTGATAGAGGAAACTGAGAAAAACTCAATTATAAGCTTATTAATATTGTCTGGGCCGCCTATGGATTCGGCTAAGCTGCCAGTCACAGATAATTGGCGCAATTTAAAGTAAACTTTAAGCAATTTAAAGCAAATTTTAAAACGTCTCAGTCATTCAAACGGCGAACAGCAATAAATCTGTTGTAAGTGCAGAATATCATGGTGCAATTGGTAGTGAGACTGGAAAAAGGTAAGAGGGAATGTCAACAGTCTCTGCAACACAAAATGTTTTAATTACATATTCGCCATGAAAGAACTAGGTAGCAAATGGTGATATCGATGCAATGCATTAATAACGGCCTACCCACACATGAACTATACTTCATAATTAAAACTTAGGCTGTTTACTTTCTTTGAATTAAATAATGCTACAGGCTTCTGCCTAGAGCATCCTCATACCTGCAAAGGGCCCACTGGCAAGTGATACTATGCCAAGTACTTGTATCAAGAGAGAGGTTCCAAGTCCGATACTCTCGTGACCCAAAAACTGTGATACGGTCAATGGTATGCCAACGAAATAGCCTCCTATGCAAATACCAACGATGCCAGCGTACAGAAGTTGAGCTAATAATAATAATAATAATAAAATAATAATAATATTTTTTGTTGAATTGGAATACTTCAAGTAAACATACACAAAAATCACTTCAAACACAGCTCAAGAATTTCATTGCAATACATATGAAAGGTATATGTTCTAAAGAACGTTTGTGAAAACACAATAAAATTGAAATCAAATGTTTTACACGGTGTGTTAAATTATAATGGAGAAAACCGAGGCTTCGATGCAAACTGAAAGATTCAGCCGTGAGCGGGCGACCTCCGACCCAGCCGGGGCGCCTCCACACGGCCGAATGAATCTGTGGCTTTATTATTGTTAGGGGGTTAGATTTTACGCTAGATGTCTATTTACAAGTGATCTATTTATATCTACTGCATACACTTACCGGCAAAACTTGTAATATACGTACTGATTACTGTAATTACACCGCACAACGCTAATGAAATACCCACGAGTACGTTTGCCTTTACACATGGTATATGTCCAACAGCCCCGATTATCGGCCTGCCAATTAATTGAATTAGTCCCATTAAGGCTGGAAGATACGCACTTTGTGTGTCTCCAATGCCAAAGTCTCTGGCACGTCTTACCTAGAGAAAAACGATGTTTGATTTTGAGTAAGTGTCGTGACACTGTGTGATATGTCTCCAACAATTCTTTGAATCATTAAAGCTCTGATGTCGTAAATTTTGGTATTATTCATTTCTTTAACTCTGTAAAATACAGTTTTCTTGTATTACTTTTAAAATTATGTCGAAATGCCCGGTGTTTAAGTAGTCAATAGTTGAGAACTGAATTTTGAACCAGAAATCATTTGGATACAATAACATAGCATAAGTACACATGCAAGAAAAATATAATCTACCTAGTACCTCATCATCCTTTTACGTGGAGAATAAGAAAAGACATCCAATAGAAATCATGTAAATAAAATTTGCCGCTATTTTCCCTTTAAGCATGTTCGTTATTTAAAGTTGAAGCTTTATGTCTTGCAGATGTCTTCATTGAGTAGAATTATCTTGTCACTGAGTTGTGATGCCGTAGTTGTAGTGTCTTTTCGTCAGAGTAATAAGATGTGAACTACAAACGCTCCCGTGGTTCAGTATATGTTGCAGTTGTCTGTAAATTGACTATTTTTTTCTTACGGTCATATATTTTCCATAGCATTGCACCTGCGTAAATCAATGTATTGCCCACTGCACTATGGAAACGACACGAAGTAGACTGACAAACTAAAATACTTACTATGTGCATCACGACAACAAGCTCGGAAAATCCATACCCAATCGCTACAAATACCAAGAACAGACAGACGGGTTTCTTGAGCAATGCAACTCCGAAGACAATTTTAAGAAAAGATGTCATTGAACACAAAAAAGATGGTTTCTTTTTTTCTTCCTCTTCCACCACTGTAACTTCAGACGGAGAATAAGTAGTGGTGTCATGAACGCACTCATCACCTCTGTCTAATCTTGAGTCTCTCCTTTCATTATTTGTGGTCATTTCGACAGCACCCGGGGGAGAATTACTTGTCAGCACTGGCATAGTCACCTCTGCAACCAAAGGCCTAAAGAGGGCGCCAGCCACACACACATGTGATTCAAACGCAGATAGCAAAATAAGTGTCCCCCTCCATCCGTAGGTTTCTACCAAGAATTGGGTAAGGAGGGATAATGCCAATTGTCCAGCGCCAACGCCCGCCAAGGCTAAGCCGAGAGCGATCGTCAATCTCTCCTTGAAATATATGCTGACCATTTCAATACTGACAGTGTACGTCAGACCTAGACTGGTACCTGTGGAGACAGAGGAAAGAACAAGAAATTATCGGTTGTTTTGTTGAGCAGCTCAGGTCTTCAAGTGGGCAAAGAGCATGTCTTTGAGATGGGACTCGTCAATCGAAAAAAATGCGGAGAGAAAATTTCAAATCTTGATATACGTTTAACAAAATATTCACATAGCTACAGCGAGAGTATGATACATGTATAAGAAAGTAGAATTCTGAAAAAAATCCGTCGTTGATGACATACTCCCCATGCAGTTTTGTGTATCAAGGCCCGGTGGTGACAATCTCAGAGAGCATGGGCATCCATACTCGTTCAACAAAATTTCAAGATACCCCTAGTCTGGGATTTTTCAACAAAAAAACCCCTCATTTTGAGAAATCTAGAGAGAAAATACGACCAAAAATACCCCTTACTTACAAAATACAGGAGAGGGTCAATGATGAATTATTATATTGTTTTCACTTATATTAACACATCAGAGTCTAAAAGAAACTATTTACTTTGGAACAGGAGTGTCAAACTCATAAAATTCATTAGATTTCGAATCGCAGTTTTAAACCAGATGAAAGCATAGGAAACGCACAATGAAACTTTAGGTGAAGTTTGAGTGTCTGATAGGTATTTCCTGGGATATTTCAAACCTTTCTTGGGCCAGGTTTTTGGAAAAGAACCCCTTTTTCTCGATTGCACGGACCCGTGATAGAGAATAAAAAACGCTCCCTTTCCCTTGCATGGACACCCATTTCCCCCGACAGTGACACCACCGGGTATCAAGTTAGCACAGCTACCGGTTATTTTGAAAATGTTTCCTAAGGGAGCCTTCAGTAATTACAGGGGGTGGTCCGGGGGCATTGGGGGGAGGGTCACTTTTTAGAAAACAGTTCAAGTTTGATAGAAATTCGTTCTCTCAGGAATGACCGAGATTAGCCAGATAAAATGTATCAGAATGGCTGTCTGCTTGTCTCGGATAAAAAAAGTTTACATGCATATGTGAATTATCCTTGAGCCAAGTTTGAAAGAAATTGGCTGTAGCATGTCTGAGGTATCTGCGTGAGTGGACAGACAAACATAAAAATGGCCGCCTTACGATCATATTTGTCCAGATCAACGAATCAAGCAACTTGCATTGTCCGTAAATGCTCTGTGAGCACCATTTTTATGACTGAGATATCTGCGTGAACAAACAAATATATACTGGCGTCCATATCTGTTCGCATTACAAACAAAACCACGTGCATTGCCGCAGTGATTTATTCTGCCTCAGTGATTTATTCTTGTGCTATGTTTGAAAGAAATTTGCTCAGGCATGTCTGAGATATGTGCGTGAGGTGAACGAACGCAGAGAAGGACGCTGCCTAATTTACAAGCCCCCAAAGTCTACAAATACCGTCAAGGACAGTGTGCTCATATTTGGTTTGAATTGGTCCATCAAGAAAAATTTAAACCAGAAAAACAAGAATAACAAAAGTAAATAAGGTCTGGAACTTTAGGTACTGTAGGTCAACTTTAGGAACAGGCTTAGCAGAGGAATGTTTCAATACAGTCCTTCATGGTTTCAGCAGGTCTGTGTATCAGTTCATGAACAATGTCAGGAAATGACTCAAGGTCAGTGGAGTAGCCTGTTTCAGTCACTGGCATGCCACCACTCCTGCACATTTGCAGATTTCCCGTTTTTTCTTACCTCATTTGCATATTTTTGACACTGACATGTTCATTTGAACAACGTCATATCTCAACCCCAGGGTCTACCTGTACACCAAATACTGTGATGGTAGGTGTGGCGGTTTGGGAGCTTTTGCGTGTGACCGACATACATCCGCACATACATACATACATACATACATACATACATACAGACATACAGACATAGACGCCACCGACTCACCATATAAGCTCTTTTTGGTATTTATATACATACCAAATGTGAGCTAAAAACGTAAAGTGCTCGATCTACTTTTGAAAAATAGATATGTTGTAAACTGAAAAGAGAAAATTGAACGTCTTCACTTTGACTAGCCCCTTCCTCAGGTCTAATGGTCAATCACACACACACACACACACACACACACACACACACAACACACACACACACACACACACACACACAACAACACACACACACACACACAAACAAACAAACAAACATAATGGTTAAATACATCGTACGTTTTGTGGTGTGCTGGTTCATGAAGACTTGTGGTAACACTAGAAGATCGACCTACTACATTGGTACATCACTGTGGATATAATGTATGATGCAATTATATTCCCATTTGGCCTATAGCATTTGTTTACAGTTGGAGAAGCTAGCCTCGGTCTTGACTTGTGTTTCTCACGAGCCTCAATGTTTCCTAACAAGTGTATACTGTCTTTGTTCTGGAAACTTACCTGTCACTATACCATAGGTAATATACAGATGATATAGCTCTGTGGCGAAGGAACTTGCAAGAACTCCACAACTTGCCATGAATCCAGATATCATAATAATTGTTCGATGTCCACGTTTTCTGGCTAAAGCAATTCCAACAGTCGTGGACATACAGAAACAAAATCCGAAAATCGAACCGATCCATGCTGACAACAGAAACAGGGTGACACGACTTTATATAAAGTGGAAAAAGTTGTAAACATGAACTAAATGTTTGTGGATACGAAAAGTCCATAAATATGAGCACGATATACTCAGTAAAATGGAAACATTCATTTCTTCCTTCAACTATGATACATAAGCGATTGTGGTTATGACGTGCCTTTACAGTGGTTTGCTTTGAAGCATTGGCATTAGACGAACTACACATATTGTCTAAATCGAGGTGTTGCCAACACTGTAAGTCTTTAGGAAGGCCGAGCACATTCTTATGTCTTATTTGAATTGAATAATTGATGGTGTTGTTCTCTGCTGGCACGACTTGATGATTTGTGTGTTTCGCATTATTTACAAATCTCAATGAGGAGGCAGGTATTTCAATACCAAATATGCCAAAATGGGATAGTCTATCAAAGACTGATGATTAAAAAGAAAGTAGTGTCTAGTGCGCCTTTCTCGTACATTCTGCCACGTGTACTTTCAAACATAGCCACGCAGCTCGATGAACAAGTCATCGTTGATGACATAGTCCCCACTTGTTAATGGGTACTTTAATTACAAGTCCTCGGAGAGGATAGAGTCCTCTTCATTAATTAGGTCTGTGGTTAAAAATACTGCCGTACAGATGGGGCGTAATGGCTGAGAATGAGTTTCCATGGTGGTGTCATTGTATCAACTTTGAATAAAATCGGTTGATACATGTCTGCATTATGACTGCAGACATGAAAAACTCGTAACATAATGGCCGCCACGCAGCCATTGTTTTTGATCTCACCGTCACAAAAAATCGAAGTGCATATGTATGACATAAGTCAATGTCCTTGTACCATTTTGGATAAAATTGGTTGAGATGTGGCTGAGTTATGGCTCTGGACATGAAAAAAAAACGAAACAAAATGGCCGCCACGCAGCCATATTGAATCGTATGGTGAAACAAAGTCACATGCATATTTATGACATAGGTCAATGTCCTTGTACCAACTTTGAACAAAATCAGTTGAAACGTGCCTAAGTTAGGCCTATAGCTCTCGACATGAAAAAATTGTAAGAAAATGGCCGCCATGCGACCATACTGGATCATATCGTGACACAAATTGACGTACATATGCATGACATAAGTCAATGTCCTTGTACCAACTTTGAATAAAATCGGTTGATACATGTCTGAGTTATGCTTCGGGACATGAAAAAAATTGTAACAAAATGGCCGCCACACGGCCATATTTAATCGTATCGTGAAACAAATTGACGTGCATATGTATGACGAGGGTTGATGTCCTTGTACCAACTTACAATAAAATCAGTTGAGAAGTGCCTGAGATATGGCTCCGTACATGAAATACATTGTAACAAAATGGCCACATGGCGGCCATATTGGATTGTATCACAAAACAAATTGACGTGCATATATGACATAAGGAGTTATCCTTGTACCAATGAATGAAATCGCTCTAGGCATCTCTGAGATATCTGCGTGAACGGACGGACGCACGGACGCACGGACGGGCGCACGGACAAAACTATAAGTCCGCCCGGACGGTGTCCGTGGGGACTTAAAGAGTTTGGCTCGTGTTTTCAGCAAATCGCCAATTTAACTTTTCTGCCCACAAAGATTGCCGATCTAGAACGACCTTCTTCCTTGGTATGTTGCCAATAACTGACGCGTCCGTTCAAATGGCATGCTATTCGCTATACTTACACGTGTCCGCTTTCGATCGACCGAACGCATCAAGAAATGCTACGAATAGAACACCGACCGCGTAAATATTCCCAGCTCCGAGTGCGGCAATGATAAATGTCGCAAGAACGATCAGCCAACCCCAGCCACCATCGGGGGGTTTCTGTCGCGAGATTTCACCATCAAACATCCTAACGCATCATGATCATCGCGTAAGGAGTGAGAAACACCAAACACAGTGAATCACAGGACTTCTTTAACACTAACTGTCTGAAAATAAAAACGAAAACTGCATGAACATACAAAGGAAATTTTTGAATGTCAAACCTTACAATCGTTATCCGATTTACATACTTTGAAAGTGTCTGACAAATGGCTTTATAACAAATTACAGTTATTATTATCGTATCCTTTCAGTAGTAAATAGTCTGTAGGCAGCAAATGTGAGTAAACTATTTTAATTGCAAATGACCCGGGTAAGATTTATTACTAGCCTATGTACTTAGTACACATGGACGACTGATATCAGTGAAACGCATCAATCGTATGCACCACTGTTGACGCACCCAAGGCCACAATGATTGTGCACTCTGACTCACAAGTAGGAGTCAAATCAGCATCCAACGTTTCGTTGCACTTCTATACCTCACTTCAGTGTAGAGCGTTGAAAGTCTAAAGCTAAATTATCCCTCTAAAACTGAACAAACGTTAAAAAGATCTAAATTGAATGATGTTTATTTCCAGAAAATCAACACATTTAGAATTTCTTATAGAGGCTGCGTGATTCTTAAACGTTCACACTTTCCACAACCCGCCTGCAGCGGACACCTGGACATCTAGTTACAATTTGAAAACATCAGTAAGTGCGAACAGGGGCATCATAACCTTGACATGTAATAGACATCAAATCAGGTCCAATAATCGTTATCATTCAAGGTAAACTATGAAATTTACCAGGTCCAAGGAACATATAGATGATGACAAAGGCAATGGGCCATCTTGAACCACGCATAGTGGTGGTACCAGGAGTCCGGAATGGGTAAGCGTACCCTGCCAGCTAGCCGCACCCGTCAAGATTGACCCAAAGTGGCAAATTCATTGTTATTTGGTGATTTCACCAAATTACTTTTGTGAGTCAAAATTTGGTATGCTGTCACTCATCATTTGAGAAACAGACAGGTCATATTTTGATACAACATCTCCGTATCTACCGTAGAACTTCTTAAATGATTTCACTAATCTACTTTCTGAGAATCCTTGCCTCACTAACTTTTGAGCTAATAGGCTGTGTCTGACTCGAAAGTCTTCATATGAATGGCATGCTCTACTGTATCTGAGGAGTTGTGAAATATACACACCATAAGCCGGAGATGATGGTATATTGCTCGACAAAAAGGGAAAGTTTATGATTTCAAAATTGAAATCGTCTCTTTTGTCATACAGCTTAGTATATTGTGTATTATGTCTAATTTCAAACAATACATCTAGGTATGATGCCGAGTCCACACTTTCAGTTGTTTCTTTATTTCTAAATCATCTGGGTAGATGTGGTGTAGATAATTGGATATACCAGGATTGTTTAAACTGATGAGATCATCAATATATCTGTGGGTGTTGTTAAATCGCTTGGCAATCCTTTTACACCCAGATTTCTGAAGTGATTGCATGAACTCTGCTTCATACGAATACAAAATAAGTCTGCAAGAAGTGGGGCGCAGTTTGTGCCCATGGGAATGCCTATGGTTTGCCTGAATGTCATGCCAGCAAATTTTATAAATATGTTGTCAATTAGGAAATATAGCATTTGAATCACCTCAACATCACTGTATTTGAGCTTGGCATCACTGTTGTTGGTGAAATAGCCTAAGTTGCGCTTGATGGCAATGTATTCATACCTACGACTACCATTCTTGTAAAAGAAGGCTTTCTTCACGAGAGATAATAGCCTGTCTTTAAGTTTGTTATGTGGGATGGTTGTGTACAACGTTGAAAAATCAAATGTGTGGATTGAATTGTACATGTTTTTGTTATTTTGTAAAATATGTAACAATTCTTTGGAGTTCTTTAACATCCACATTTGATTGACCCCACTAGTTTCATAAATTTTGTCACAATACCGTACCAAACAGATTTAATAGTTGATAAAATGATGGTTAAAAGTTGTGACAAGCGTTTTGTTGTACACTTACTGGAACCAGCTATGAAACGTTGTTTATAGGGATTCTTATGGATCTTAGGAATCCAATATAGATTAGGTAATACCTTGTCATCTTGCGCTAACTCGATGCCAAACTCACTCAAAACTGTTGAATGGTTCTGCAATATTTCCTCTTCAGATAAGGTTGAAAGAGAGTATGTTGTGCTACTCTCATCATCTGAGTTAATCTGAAGTTCGTTCTTTAAACATTGAATGTAATATTGCTTGCAGACAAAAATGATGTTGTTCGATGCTTTGTCTGCAGGCACAACAACATATTTATCGTGTAAAGAATCTAGACATTCCCGTACAGAAGGGTCATCGAAGGCAGATGTAGTGTTGATGACAGTGTGTAAAGAACGAAGACGTGAAATGCGAGATTTTACCTTATCACGGACTGTGCGAAGCCAGTCCAAAAGACATCCAAAGTCTTCGTCTTCAAGGGCAGCCCACTTCTTAGCATAAGCCTCAGCAGCATCCATAATTAACTTAAAGTTAAAGTTCCAGTTTACTTTGGGTGGCTCGCGATATTTTGGGCCAAACTGGAACAGCTGCCGAAGCTTAGGATGTGGAACTATTTTCATGTCACCTGTTATTATATGACCGTGAGGTTTGTAACAAAAGGGAGATGACATACAATCACAAGTACCATCATGAACATTGTTCCTAATATCAATTTCTTTCAAGACCCTATTGTAATTTAATTCGGATAGTTTTCAATCGGATTCGAACCCACAACATACGGCATCAGTCGCCTAGCTGAGAGGCCACAGACAGAACCACTCGGCTAAATCTCCACTCCCAAAAAAGCCGGCTAAGTTGTTACATTTTTCTGACTGAGACCGCTCAACACATTGTAGAGTTCGTGAAGCACTCGCGCACGCATGCTCACTATCATACATCGCACATACACACTTTATCGAAGCGAAGAAACGAATTTCATCGCTTTAACTGGGTGAACGATAACCTCGGGGACAATTCTGTCCACCAGCAGTGTTACCTACCCAGGGTAGAAAATTCGGATAGTTTTCAATCGGATTCGAACCCACAACATACGGCATCAGTCGCCTAGCTGAGAGGCCACAGACAGAACCACTCGGCTAAATCTCCACTCCCAAAAAAGAGTGGTTCAATAGCCGGCTAAGTTGTTACATTTTTCTGACTGAGACCGCTCAACACGTTGTAGAGTTCGCGAAGCACTCACGCACGCATGCTCACTATCATACATCGCACATACACACTTTATCGAAGCGAAGAAACGAATTTCATCGCTTTACTGGGTGAACGATAACCTCGGGGACAATTTTCTACCTATGGTCTTAGAATAGGTATAGGACACTATAGGAGGGTCTTGAAATGTAAAATAAGGTGGTACTTTGTCCATAACTTCCTTGTTGTGTAAGATATTGCTGATGTTAATCATGTCAATCCCTTTGTTAACAAACCTCAAGGGGAAAACAATCTCTGCTGACTGTTGATGCTTTCTGTCCGAACAGGTTTGAATAGGCGATATTTGCCAATATCTACGGTGGCCCATATGTGACAGGTATAAACTTATTTACACAGACAAAAATTTAGTTTTGATGGACAAAACTTTAATTTTGGGGGACATAACTCTAATTTTTGCTGACAAAACTCTAATTTGGGAGGACACATCTCTGATTTCTACGGACACAATTCTAATTTGGGCAGACAAAACTTTAATTTGGACGGACACAATTCTACTTTGGGCCACCCGATCTCTATTTTCTACGGACACAATTCTTTTTTCAGTGGACAAAACTTTTATTTGGACGAACACATATTTAAGTCTTATGGACACAAGTCTTATTTTGTACAGACACAACTCTAATTTTCTTGGACACAATTTTAATTTCTTGAGATACAACTTTAATTGCTCCGGGACAAGTCTCATTTCCACGTAGGCAACTCCTATTTCAACAGCCTGCCCTCTAGTGTTCAATGTGACAACAAGCAACTTGCAGAGACAAAACTTTAACTTTCGAGGACAAAACTTTCTTTTCCTCACGGCGGATACTGAAGTATCCCACAATACTGTTCGTCTGCTAATGGCACTGTGCTGCTGCAT
Organism: Ptychodera flava; assembly: GCF_041260155.1. Taxonomy (NCBI): domain Eukaryota; kingdom Metazoa; phylum Hemichordata; class Enteropneusta; family Ptychoderidae; genus Ptychodera; species Ptychodera flava. The sequence goes on along the minus strand of NC_091944.1, from coordinate 14,599,027 downwards.
TGGCAATTGAGACTTGTAGCGACTTTATTGCGGAGTATTGCGAAGACGACGTGATCTAGTATTTCTTCTAGGATATAGGTACGACGAAATTGTGTTGTTCCTGGCAAAATATTATGACATTCATATCAGTCCAAGAACTCTCATGAGGCAATTGGCACAGTCGAATTTACGGCGACGATCTGCTCATTGCGATATCAATGTTGTGAGAGACTCTATTCAGATACTGGATGGTCCTGGCTGTGTAGGGGGTATAGAACAGTGTGGCATTCCCTTCGGTTGTGTGGCATACGTGTGCCAAGAAGTGTTGTTCAAGAAATGTTTGTTTTGAAAAGTAAAACTTCAGATGCACCTTAATCTTCATCTCAAAGTCTGATCCTTATGCTGATTTGGTGTAGAGGCCACTTAATTGTTACAAAATTTGCAATAGGGTGTTTTGTAGAGAGTTTTGCAATGTGAAATATCCAATAACTCTCTTGGTGTTACTTCACATGTGGTTCTTTAATGTAACTTCATTCACATGCAAGCATGTATGGACAACGTATATGCTTAGTTTCTGAATAAAAAAGCATTTATTTCAAAAAACAACAAGCATCCAACAGTAGACCAATCAATAGTTTTTTTTATCATTTTTTCACTATTCTTTGTACACACACATATTTGGCATAATGCAAGATCCATTGAGTGTAAAACTTGGACCTATGAGACATCTTACACACCTTGTTTGATTTCTAAGTTTTATGATCAGCAACTTTCTGTAGTGATTTCAGAATTTCAATTTCAAACTATTAGAACTGGTCTCAAAATTATGTTACGAAAATTAACACTTTCTGATAACTACTAACCTACACCCACAATGTACTGGGAGAAAGATATAGAACTGCCCAGGAATAGTTGATTTATTTGGCTGAAGTTTGCTCCAGAGGTGTGAAACCGTTCTGGGCTCTACTTAACTGAATTTTAGAGTGTATTTGGCTCTACAATTTATATTGAACAGTGTCCTTGCCTGAGGAGACTAAAAAAGTACATCAATTATCTTACAGCGTCATTTCATTGCAAATTTTACAATGAAATGAAGCTGTAAGATAATGTATGTACCTTTTCAACCATAAATGGATGTAACATACAGTAAGCACTAGCACCATACACACGTTGGCGAGGCGATCTACTGCGATGTAGACGAACAGTATTGTGGGATACTTCAATATCCGCCGTGAGGAAAAGAAAGTTTTGTCCTCGAAAGTTGCTTGTTGTCACATTGAACACTAGAGGGCAGGCCATTGAAATAGAAGTTGCCTACGTTGAATGAGACTTGTTCGGGAGTAACGGAAGCTCTATCTCAAGAAATTAAAATTGTGTCCAAGAAAATGAGAGTCGTGTCTGTACAAAATAAGACTTGTGTCCATAAGAATTAAATATGTGTTCGTCCAAATGAAAGTTTTGTCCGCTGAAAAAAGAATTGTGTCCGTAGGAAATTGAGATCGGGTGGCCCAAATTAGATTTGTGTCCTTCCAAATCAAAGTTTTGTCTGCCCAAATTAGAATTGTGTCCGGAGAAATCACAGATGTGTCCACCCAAATTAGAGTTTTGTCCGCAAAAATTTGAGTTATGTACCCCCAAATTAAAGTTTTGCCCAAACTAAAGTTTTGTCTGTGTAAATAAGTTTATACCTGTCACATATGGGCCACCGTAAATATCCATAATAATGGCAATTAACAGGTATTCGGGCAGCAGAGGGTCGTATACATTCATAGCTTCAACAGTCAGGAGAAGTGATCTTAACTTCTGCAAGGAGCATGCAAACAATGCAGTTTTACCTTGTGAACACCCAAGGATTGATTTAACATGGGTAGTAGATCACTGAACTGAGGATTACTGGTGTTATTGCTGTGTCGATGGCCATGACTTCGTCGTCTTCTCTGATGAGAATTAAACAAACCCATGACATTGACAGTCTTTCCTCTGGGGCTAGATAGGTTACCCACACCTAGTATGTTATCATTACAGCCATAAGGCATAGCTGTGCCAAGTTCAGTGATCCAGTGGTGTTCACGTTGTTTGCGATAACTCCTACTCAGTATTGAACTATTAGAAGGGTGGTAATTTTTTTCTAATACTCTTACTTTCATGTTCAATACTGAGTGAAGAAGACCATTGGAGTGTAAAGGCAGGTTGGCAGATTGTTGTTAATGCCTGACCTATGCCCACACATCCTCTTAGAAAGTTTTTCCCCGGTCTCTCCAACATATATAAGACCACACAAAGTGCACTCTATGCCATAAATTATGTTCTTAGATTGGCATGAAAGGGGTTCAAATGCCTTTGTGTGGTACGACTTTTTGGACAGATTACTCCGTGTCACAGTGTCAGTGATCAGAATATCACATGTCTTGCAATTCCTAGTCAGACACTGTGACACAGAACAATCACATTCCATATTTCCCTTAAGAATGTCATGTAGATTTAGCCTAGGGCTCAGTCCGACTGATGAATTGTTTGCCCTATACAATCCATCAGAGGTAGTTTTGTTTTTCCGGTCTCGACCCAAACCGGTCTTCCTTATAGTACTTAAATTCATGAATAGATTATTGATAACCAGGCTACTGATATGCTCGGGGACTAAAATCCACCAGCAGACATATCCACCTGGGCGTGGCAATAGACATCAAATCAGGTCCAATAATCGTTATCATTCAAGGTAAACTATGAAATTTACCAGGTCCAAGGAACATATAGATGATGACAAAGGCAATGGGGCCATCTTGAACCACGAAATAGTGGTGGTACCAGGTGTCCGGAATGGGTAAGCGTACCCTGCCAGCTAGCCGCACCCGTCAAGATTGACCAAAAGCGACAAATTCATTGTTATTTGGTGAATTCACCAAATTACTTTTGTGAGTCAAAACGTATGCATTGTCGTCCTAGGGAGTTTAAATTTAGAATATTGTGGACTTGAAACTGGCATGGCCGGAATACGATGGCCGAGAGCGTTCTTCAAAATTCAAAATTCAATACTTGAAAACAAGGCTTGATAAGCGCCATCTTTGAATTCTGAATTCTGAATTTTGCACTTAACTCCGACTGTTGGCTGTATTTTCAGTGGTTTTGTTGTGTGTGGGAACACAACATCCCCATTCTGTCCCTGCAGTATGAAGACGTGCCCACATAGCCTGTTTATGACTAGAGTCCATTGTTATTGTGGAAACATGAATTCAAAGTGGGGAATAGAATTTATATCCAACAATAATATTGCTGATTGTACACATAACAGCTGTGTTGAGAAGCCAATTTTTGTCATTCATGATGGTTTAGGGAACAGAACAAGAAACTGCAGTTGCTTCAAGGAATGACATGCTGAAAAATATTACCCAAAGTTAGACATACTGAGGCTTTAAGTGACTATTGCATAGACGTTAGTCTATTCTAACTTGGGTGGTCTATACTGTGACCATAAAACACAAGTAATAAAATAATGTAAACATCCTCTCCCTTCATGTTATAAACCAAATTAAAAAAGATTCGGGTGAACTATTTGATATTCTTTGTTTGGAAAAGAGATAAATTGAATGTGCTGTTATATTAACTTTCGAATTCTAGGCATTATTATTTTTCATGAATTTTGCTGCATTCATCATTAGAGCTGACGTTCAATTGTCGACCATTCACCTTTTAGCAAATATTAGAAGAATGCGGGCAGTGTAAATTACTTGTTATAATATTATTTCTTTAATAACAAACTCTAAGAAACCCGATTTCCCTGAATATTGGGTCAAAATGGTCTTGTGAAAAAATATCCACTATTTTTCCGTGATATTTGATATTCTTTCTTTGGAAAAGAGATGCAAATTGAATGTGCTATTAAATTAGCTTTCGAACTCCAGGCATTATTACTTTTCATGAATTTTGCTGCATTCATCATTAGAGTTAACGTTCAATTGTCGACCACTCACCATTTAGCAGATATTAGAAGAATGCAGGCAGTAGAAATTACTTGTTATATAATTATTTCTTTAATAAAAAACTCTAAGAAACCCGATTTCCCTGAATATTGGGTCAAAATGGTCTTGTAAAAAATATCCACTATTTTTCCGTTAGGTTACGATTGCTTGTCATATCCCTAGCACTTGTATTCCAAGAAGACCGTTATATTGAATAAAAGAAAGTATTTCACCCATAAAAGGCGACCAAAAAAGCCCCTGTGCTTTTGGTTACCATGTCATGATCATAAAACCAGATATGAACTGAATATGCTCACGTGTTTTACAAAAGATTCATTACATGTTATCACTATATGTAGCAGGTTTTTGTTCAACATCGCACAGTACTCTCAGAGTTTAATCACTAATTACGAAACTTTATTTAATATGCAAATGAGCTGTTAATTAACTTGACACTGCTCAATGCTTCATGGGACAATTGGATATCCATCAGATCAACATTTGTAGCACGTTTTATTTAATTTAATGCTGTAATTTTAGAGTAATGTCACTAATTAGAAAGTTCATTAAATATGCAAATAAACCCTAAATTAACTTGACACCGTTCAATGATTCATAGCACAATTAAATATTTATCAAATCAATATCTGTAGCACGTTTCACAAAAATTGGTGCCGTTATTTCAGAGTTATATACCTAATTACAAAGTTTATTAAATATGCAAATGAACCCTTAATCAACTTTACACTACTAAATGCTTTACAACAGTTAGATATCTGTCGGATCAGTATATGCAGCAGTTTTCATCACATTTGATGCAGTATTTTGGGAGTTATATGACTAATTATAAAACTTCATGAAATATGCAAATGAGCTAATTATTAACTTAACACTGCTCAACACTTCTCAGTACAATTGGATATTTATCAGAGCAACATCTGTAGCAAGTTTCATCAAATTTAACGCTGTAATTTTGGAGTAATACCACTAATTACAAAGTTCATTAAATATGCAAATGAACACTTAATTAACTTTACACAACTAAATGCTCTACACCACAATTAGATATCTGTCGGATCAGTATCTGCAGCAGATTTCATCACATTTGGTGCAGTTATTTTGGAGTTATATCGCTAATTACAAAACTTCATAAAATATGCAAATGACCTATTTGTTAACTTGACACTGCCAAATGCTTCTCAGTACAATTAGATATTTATCAAAACAATATCTGTACCTAATTTCACTGACTTGGGTGCCGTAATTTCAGACTTATAAACCTAATTACAAAGTTCATTGAATATGCAAATGAACCCTTAATTAATTTCACACTACTAAATGCTTTACACTACAGTTAGATATCAGTCGGATCAGTATGTGCAGCAGATTTCATCATATTTGGTGAAGTTATATCGGAGTTATATGACTAATTACAAACCTTCATAAAATATGCAAATGAGCTATTTATTAACTTTACACTAACTAATGCTTCTAAGTATAATTAGATATATATCAGATCAATATTTGTTGCAAGTATCATCAAGTTTGGTGCAGGAATTTCAGAGTTATCTCACCAATAACAAAAGTTCATTAAATATGCAAATAAGAAGATAATTGACATGACACTCACAGTATCATCATAATGTTCTTAGATTGTCATCTGTGAAAAGTTTCATGAAATTTTGTGCAGTATTTCTTGATATATGTCTACACTGTCATTACCGTCTCCATAGGCAAACCATTGTACGGAAAAAAACGATATTGCATAACTTCATTAATATGCAAGCCACACTAACCAAAATCTAATCAGTTCTTGCAAGTAGCACATGGTACCTGTGTACCAAATCTGACTTGAATCCGTTCAGGCGTTTTTGAGTTATCGTGTAAACAGACAGACAGACACACACACACACACACACACACTAACACACACACACACACACACGGACAGACAGACAGACATCGCTATGACAATAGCCCACGTGTTTACACACGTGAGCTAAAAATAGCAATCCTAAATACCCAACTAAGTTTTCAAGTACTGAATTTTGAAGAACGTTCTCGGCTATCATACCGGAAAGATCAGTGCTATCAGCCTGTCCGGGGATGATCAGTAAATGAATAGAACCAAATGGTGGCAGATCATAGAGTGCAGCACGGTCACCTGTGGTCTATTCCGCTTTGGGTCTATGCGGCCCATAGTCGTGTGTACATATGCCTTTAATATGTATACACGTCTATGGGGCGCATAGGCCCAGAGCGGAATAGACCACAGGCGACTGTGAGTGGAGCCATCGACATCCGCTCCACTGACTATTGTTGAGGGAAGCGAAGCCTGGAAATTATTGTGGATACTGGGATACTGAATAGCTCCCCCCCCCCCCCCCCCCCCCCCCCCCCCCCCCCCCCCCCCCCCCCCCACCCCCCCCCCCCCCCCCCCCCCCCCCCACCCCCCCCCCACACACACACACCGTAGCCCTGCGTACGATGCAGTGTGTTTCCGGCGTTACACGGCCTCCCATAACGCCGGGAACACAGCATCATACCATGGAGCTACCAATCTTTCGGTAGCTCCATGATCATACGCAACGCGGGGCTACCCCACCCATGCCGTGCGCCACACAGTTGCGAGTGTAGTGATATCCCGGGAGTGATATTTACCGGCCGCCGCGTACTATTCTATGCATAGTACGCGGCGGCCGGTACATATCACTACACTCGCAACTGTGGTGCGCCACTGTATTGCGTCAACAGCCGAAGTAGCAAATAAACTGTACTGCGTCACTCGTCACAGCCGAAGTAGCAAACGAAATTAGTTTTAAAGGCGTCGCTGGGATGGTGGAATTATATAACAAAGCAAGTTACAAATAATTAGTAAAGCTGAAATCTGAAAGCTGATGTCGCTTCACGACAGGGGCATTGTGAAATTCTGATGTCAACTTTGCGAGGCTTCAACAGAAGCGTGATGCAATGATTGTGTTTGGCTCTGCGTGTCAACACAAATCCTTCGTGAAAAGCTAGATTTGACGTAGCTACCTCGCCACTTGGACATTATATCCATGTAATGTTCTCTATTACTGTAAATATTGCTGAAAGTTCAACCTAGACAGCAGTAATGTTTACGCTACAACGTTACATTTCAGCATGCAAGCACTCAACTCGCTATACCCAAACAAGCGAGACTATGTGACTGACAACAGAATCAAAGGACAATCACAACAGCTGTTCAGTCCCTTAAACCTCTCCTACAACTAAGTTTTCGACCAATTACGTCGACGTGTGAACCAAAGTACGCCTTGTGCATGTTGTATACTTACAAAGACAGTCAGAATGTTACCATTTACGCACAAAATGTCGATATTCCCATCGCTTTACGAGTAACATGCGATACGATTACGATATGATACCATATCAGGAGGTTGTTGGCCTATAACCCCGCCGATGACCCGTGTCAAGGACAATGAGAAAAGGCGGCCGATGTGGCCGCTAGCTATGCGGTGAGATGAGTGCCAAAACACTTGTGTTAAACATTAGGCTATTTCATTATCTTTAAATTATTTCGTTTTCTCATTTTGTTTGCATTTTTTTAGTTATGTTTACATTTTTATTTCGTTTTCTCATTGTGTTTGCATTCTTATTTAATTTGCTTTGCATTTTATTTCATTGTTTCCATTTTATTTCGTTCTTTCATTTTATTGTAATTGTTTACCATTTTTATTTCGTTCTTTCATTTTGTTCGCATTTTTATTATATTATGTTTACATTTTTATTTCGTTCCTTAATTTTGTTTGCATTTCATTCGATTATGTAAATATTTTTATTTCATTCTTTCATTTTGTTTACATTTTTATTTCATTTTTTACATTTTTATTTCTCATTTTGTTTGCATTTTTTATAATATATATTAACATATTTTATTTCATAAATATAATGAAATGAAAAATGTAAACAAAATGAAAGAATGACATATGCTAGCAAAATTCAAAATGAAAAAATGCAAACGTTAACATCATAAGAAAAAAGGAAGGCAAGATAATTTGTAAGAAATTTGGTAAAAGTATCTTACAGCCGAACCATAAATTATATTACCTTGTGCAACGTACCTAAAGTTAACCACACTGTGATATCCCACAAGAAATTGTAATGTTAGTTTTTAATCAAGAACCAGGCGCAAGGATTCCAGCCTAGTTGTTTATTGTGTTAATTTATTGGATGTAATTTTTTGTCATATCGATATTGTTGTTGTTATGACTCGTAAAAAAATTGCTGTAGTGCATTTTTGTCTTTTGATATTTTTAGAATTGTAGTACCTCTGGTAATTTGACCCATTTTGAGGCGAAATAAACCATAACTATTATAATTATAAAAGAATGAAATAATAATGCTAACATATAATGCAAACAAAATGAAACAATAAAAATGTAAATATAACAAAAATGCAAACAAAATGAAAGAAATTAAAATGTAAACATGATATAATAAAAATGCAAACAAAATGAAAATATGAATAAAAATGAATAAAATATAAATGCAAACAAAATGAAAGAATGAAATATAAATGTAAAATGAAAGAATGAAAAATGTAAACATAATATAATAAAAATGCAAACAAAATGAAAGAAAGAAACACAAATATAAACATAATATAAGAAAAATGCAAACAAAATGAGAAAACGAAATAAAAATGCAAACATAATGGAAGAATGAAATAAAAATGTAATCAATGAAATAAAAATGTAAACATAATATAATAAAAATGCAAACAAAATATACATTTGATTAAAAATGTAAATAGCGAAAAATTACATCAAAATGAAATAATTTTATCACAAGTGTTTTGTGGCACTAATCTTACCCCATAGCTTGTGGCGTTTAATTTTACAACGATTATTGCAATTGAACAGCCCTCTGACTGATAAGAACAAACATAATGGAAGAACACGATTTAAACTGCTTGCACTAATCACTTTTCACTGTCAGTTGGTCAATCGTAATTCTTGCTGGGACCACAAGGGACTCGTACTCCTTGTTTATTTGTGTCTGTGTTTGTTTGTGTGTATGTGTTTGTGTTTGTTTATTTGTTATTTTAATAAACAGTGAAAAGCTGTTTTGTAAATATTTGTCAATGAAGATCAGTTTATTTATTTACTTGTTTGTTTGTTTGTTTGTTGATATGTATTTCCGATGGTTAGGGTTAGGGTTTGGCTTAAAGTTCCATTAGCTGTATCTTCTGGCGATTTTTTCGTTAGTTTTGATTGAAATGATCACTGACTCATGTTGAATAGCCTGTCGAATAACAGAGAATCGCGTATTATTCGGAGTTGCTTGCCCAACAACTAAATAACATGTGATTTTACAACGAAAATTACAATTTTTGTCCGGACAGAAATACAAACTCTGTTGACACACGGATTGCAAGGTAGGCATTCTTCTGCACCTGCGCGAGCCACTTACAGCAATTTCAAAATAAATAATATTCATTACTTATGCCCGGTACTTACGTCGTAGTCCACTGTCCGAGCACGTTGCGTAACCTGATGTCTGGCAATCCACGACGCAATGTTGTTTTGATCCCGCAATAAACGTGAACTTGTACATCTCGCGTGATTGCGGCGTCACCATCTCTACGTTCTCCCAAGCACGCTGAGCATGCCAGACGTCAACAAACTAACTTGGAAGGGCAACACGTTCGAACAAAAATTAGCAGTTTTATGTGGCTATAACATCACTAAATCATGTTTCTTTCTTCGTAAAACAAAATTTTGCGACAAATATGAGCCTCCAACATGGAATTTTCCGAGGTTAAAATGGTCAAAAGTTACAAATAATGGCCCTTTAAGTTACGGTTAGGGTTAGAGTTGTATCACCCCAATATGTAATAATTAACCCAATATGTAATACTAACCCAATATGTAATAACACTTAACCCAATATGTAATACTAACCCAATATGTAATAACACTTAACCCAATATGTAATAAAACTAAACTTGGGATATAATACTAAGCAAAATAATACAAAAAATGCCTAACAACCATCAACACGTCCCTGTGTAGCCAAAACACTTCAAAACTTTAGATAAAAGTGGAGACAATTATTTAGATCAATAAACTTGCAAAAAAGCTAAGAACGCCCAGGTACCCTAATCAAGCCGTCGTCGAGCATTTAAATTTTAATTTTAATTGTTCCTTAATTTTCATACAGCGGAAAATACCTGAAAACACACACATTTCTTATAATCATTTAGCAGTACGGAAAGAAAAGTTTCACCATTATTGCTAGTTCCTGACCTTACAACAATCAGAAAATGACAGCAATGGTTCAAATTTTTCGCTTGTTTGTTTACATGCAGAACGCTTATGGCTGTCAACATTCATAAACCAAACACAATTTATGGTAAATATGAAAGAGACTACCGATATATTAATATGATGTGTAATATCACAACATTATGGGCAAATACACGGGAATATTATCCAGACATAAATGTTTCAACAGATTAATAAAGAGAAGAAACTATACATGATAGCTCTGAAAGGCTGAAGTGACCAACTTCGATTGAATGATAATACTGGCCTTTCGTTTATAAGGCTTACTTCATGGGGTAGAAAGAAATATTCATTTATCTATTTTTGGTATTCTCTCAAAATATGTGCCCCCACACAATATTTTTTGGGTTAACTAAATATGTAATTAATGATCTATTTTGGATAAACTAAATATGTAATAAACCTTCCATGTAATTAAGTTCCCCAAGGAGAATGCATGAAAGATTTATTACATATTGGGTTAACCCAATATGTAATAAAGTCCACTAAGGAGAATGCATTGAAATTTTATTACATATTGGGTTAACCCAATAAGTAATAAAGTCCCCATAGAGAATGCATGACGTTTTCTTACATATTGGGTTAACCCAATATGTAATAAAGTCCCCATTGAGAATGCATGGAAGGTTTATTACATATTGGGTTAACCCAATATGTAATAAAGTCCCCATAGAGAATGCATTGACGTTTTATTACATATTGGGTTAACCCAATATGTAATAAAGTCCCCATAGAGAATGCATTGACGTTTTATTATATATTGGGTTAACCCAATATGTAATAAAGTCCCCATAGAGAATGCATTGACGTTTTATTACATATTGGGTTAACCCAATATGTAATAAAGTCCCCATAGAGAATGCATTGACGTTTTATTACATATTGGGTTAACCCAATATGTAATAAAGTCCCCATAGAGAATGCATGGAAATTTTATTACATTTATTACATTACGATTTCCTAATTACATTTCATGAAGAAAAACTACATTGCATTAGACTTTAAGTGATCACCATGCATGATACAGATGACAAAGTGTTTACGTAAAACACCACAGACTCCGGCGGATGACTGGCTACTGGATTTTTTATCGATGGAATGAAACCGAGTTTACTTGGTTCACAATAAAGTTTTGAAGTTGAACTAACTTATGCAAATGTTACAGCTCTTCAAATGTTATATAAAAATTAAACTCAACAAATAAAATGGAAATATAAAAGCTGGCATTTATATTATTGCCACTAGTACTCTATGTTCATTGGTTATTCTATGTTCTGCAGAACGTTTCATTTTGTCGTATTGCACTCATTGTTTGCAGACACATTTGTTGGCTTTCGCATGCCAAAATTATTTTAGTCGTCTCAGGCGCGAAACAGCCAGACTTAAGCTTACCACAGTGTATCTTCAGTATATCAACTTCACGGTCTCTATCCATTCCATAGTACTTCATTAATTAATGTTATGTACTTTGAAAACATACTCCATTGATATGTCACAAGCACTTGAAGGTTGAGAATTTAATTTGAAGATTGTGAAGAAATGTCCCGAGGATTGGACTTTGAAGTGATTTTGTATGCGAATGTACGTATTTGGCTAAATGCTATTACGTACTAGGCTAGGATTATATATTGGTTAGAATTTTATTACCTATTCGTTTTGTATTACAATTTGCATCGAATATTATTACTTATTGGGTGAAATGTTCTTACATGGTTAGTATTACATATTGGGTAAAAAAAACACAAAAAAATTTTGAAAAATTATCAAATTTTAGAAATGCAGCAGGTTGTGAAGGGGCGTGATCATGGTTGCTATGCATATTTTAGTCTTATTTTGGTCAGTATTATATCCCAAAGTCATTTTTTATTACATATAGGGTTAAGTGTTATTACATATTGGGTTAGTATTACATATTGGGTTAAGTGTTATTACATATTGGGTTAGTATTACATATTGGGTTAAGTGTTATTACATATTGGGTTAGTATTACATATTGGGTTAAGTGTTATTACATATTGGGTTAGTATTACATATTGGGTTAATTATTACATATTGGGGTGATACAAGGGTTAGGGTTAGGGTTAGGGTTAGACTTATTCACTCCCTCTTATAAACAAACAAAAACACATACACACAAACAAACATAGACACAAATAAACAAGGAGTACTAGTCCCCTGTGCTGGGACATTGACAGAACTCCTTAGCGAATACCACAGCTTGGCCTGTGCACAGGTGCTTGCAGCATTGCTTTGATAGTCGATCGGAGGCCCAGGAAGTGTGAGAGGCGGAAGGCCGCCTCCTAGCTTTACAGTTTCGAAGTTATTTTCCTTCAATATTTGCCACGTTGTTCATCTGATGTGACTACTTGCCATTGCTAGTGGCATGACCACTTGCCGCCGCACTCGAAGTGTATACACTCAAGACTCTGATGTACAATGTGACCTTGAATGCACCATTTCAAGGTATTAAAAAGAGCGATTGCTGTGCTGGGACACATGTTCAAACAGAGCAATGACCAAAACCAAAACAATATCAAACAAACGACAGGTTCCGCACTTTTATTTTTTGTAAAACGGGGTTTCAGTTATGCCTTCAAATTAACATCGAACATTCAACCCGCTTCTTGTTAATTTGCCAGTGACACTAAATCCGTGATCCAAGGACTGAAACCGGGGACTCGATGACACGAGAGCTTAGATAAGTGACTGCGAGAACAAGTTTAGCTACTGTATAGGGCTAGATGGCGTTTAATGTTACATTTGGAATATTCATGTAGATATATGAATAATAGTAAAATTGTCAAAAGATCGATGACTCGATCAATTGCCGGTCAATTAGCTGACACATGTCACCAAATACAAAATTGATGAAGTACATCATGCATGACCCTAACTTGTCAGTTTCAGCGTACATTAAAACAGCTTGCAGACAGACAGACAGAAACGAAGGAAATAATCAATCACTTTCAAAGTGAAAAATGAAACTTTAATAATGAGTTTTCAATTATATTATCGAGACTTTATTTATTATTACACATAATGTTTCCAATACGTATGTATGAGGGTTTCCGCACGTGTGGCTTGGATTTTGAATCCAATGTACCGGGTTCAATCGACGGAACGAATTCTGTGAAAACGTTCAAAATACGCTTGTGAAGATCTGTTGCAACCTGCCGGGAGGGCGATCCTCTCTGCCAGGGTACTACGTACCGAATACAGGGAGCGCCCTCTAGCGACGATGGATATTACCAAATGTTTATGCAGAATACAGGCTTCTAGGAGATGAAGACCAACACAACAGACCGTACATACTGTCTGTCAACATGTTCTCTTGAAAACGATATCATTGTAAATAATACGTGCACTAATAAATAGATATTGCTACATGAAATCAGGTCTATTTGATGAAAATGTTCGTTGTAAGTCACCGCACGGGTCCCATTTACGTCAAAAGTTTCCTCAATCGGATTCCTCATGGCCTTCTTGAAAGTTCAGCAGCAAGGTTACATACATATACTATATCTGTGATTTCAGAAATTTTGATTACCGGTGTGTTGATATGATAATATACAATAATTTGGGCACGTTGAGTGTACCCGACTCACAACACGAAATTGAAAGTTCAACATTTCAAAAATTCTGCTCGAAGCCACGGTGCATTTTACCTATTATCGTAATTTCTGTTCGGGGAAATTCTTAATGAAATAACACTTTCATATGATGTAATCACATGTTTATTCAACCATTATACCAAAATCCTCTTCAGGATGGTATTCTAATACTTGTAATGTTAGACATTATGGTGAATAATAAGATTTGTGGAGCAATCTGTCAGTACTCTGTAACTGTTACTAAAACTAAAGCATGACTGTCCGTTACCTTTGTGGCTCAAAATTTTGTAACGACCTGCATCTGTGGTATTACGCGTGACTCTGGGAATAGTTAAAAAATGAATATTTTTGCAGTTTCTTTTTACTTTAGCAACAAAGCATCATTGATTTTTAGAATTGTATACTTTTTCATGCACGACTCAGTTTGAGATTCCCCTTCTTTTACATCAATCGTGTTTAAATTATCTGATGGTCTGTTGCTTAGTAAGATCAAGGAGAACGCCAAGATGGCGACAGAAACATCACATTTGCAAATTATGAAAGCAACGTTGCAAGCGCCCGTGGCCCAGTCAACCTACTGCAGACATCTGAGGTCTAATCTAACGATGCGGCATTGAGCGCACACTGACGGAATAAAATGTTACATGTGGCCTATTTCACCAAATCTCGTTTCTTTGTAAGCAACATGGTTTTCCTGGTTCATTTCAAATCTTCTCCTTTTCGGAATGTAACCAGTTTCTTCTAAGTTCAACAAAAACGCCCTCATTTTGGATTCATGTCTTTCCTGTTCCTCTTTTGTTTCCGCGAGCCGAAGTTGCCTCGTCTCTTCAAATCTCCACTTACTGGTGTAATAATTTGCATTTTCGTCTTCCTGTCGGCCGAGCAACCGTGAAGTACCATCTTGTTTACCGTCGACACCTTGGATTCGAGCCATCTGGTTGGCGAATTCCTTGTCAAAGTCTTGTAAATTACGAATGTCTTCTTCCAGTTTTTCCCTGTCCTGTGAATGTTGGAAGCACGACTCAGACTGCGTTGGCGTTGATGATTTTGATTTTGAACCCCGTTTCGTGTTTCCGCCATATTTCAGCATAAGAGCCCTCTTCTGCTTTTCCATTGCTTCCGTGATGTCTGGCCACCTTTCTTCAATAGGTTTATTGAACTGTTCCCTCAATCTACTCCGTACCTCTTGAACAGTAGGTCCCGTCTTTGACATGTAATGTTCTGTAAGTCTGTCAAACGCGCTTTTCGGTCGCCTTTCTGGGCTTGTGCCACGATCTCGGGCCGAATGTAGATTCCGCGTGTTCCTGTGTGGTGGCGCTGTTTTAACTCTGTTGTGTTTGGACGACCGATCGGAAGAGTGGTCCGGTCTTGGGGTGAACATAGAGTGACTTGAATAGCGACGCTCGCGTTGACTTTGATGTTGCTGCTGATGACCAAAGTTGGCACTACTGTGCAGGCTCCACAATGATGTGGGTCTGAAAAACTGACCTCCATTTTCTCGCGCAGTATTTTGGACGCTATCAACAAGCCCGTTTGCACTTTCAGCCCGGCATTTTGGAATATCAGGGAATTTCCTTGGTGAGAGCACTGGGGAGCCGTTCAGCCCTCTCGCGCTTGCCGAGAAATCACGCGAGAACATCCGCTTCCTCATTTTCTCTTCCTCCTGCTCTTCGAACTGTTCCTCCATTTGCAGTTTTTCTTTCATCATCTGTGTAAGCATCATCTTCTGCTGCTTTTCAAACATTTTCTGTTTCTGTTCAAGGAGCCTGTTTTCCCGCATGTTGTTCAATCGAAGGTCTTCTGACAGTTCGCTTCTCTGCGGTGTGGCGCCCCCATTCGTCCATCTGTGGTATTCGCGAGTAGATCTCTCGGTTCTCTTCTGATTTGAGGCCATTGTCCTAACTTCGATGAGTGCTGTGAAACGGCAGAGCTTTACCCCTCGTTACTCATCCGCCATCCTCTGCAAAATAAAGAAAATGGAGTTTGGAAATGGTTTCTGTTATTCGTCCTCATAACGCACTATTTGCCTTTGGAACAGATTCTCAGAGGTCGCCCTGAAATCTTAGAAATCCAAACAGGTTTTAATACTGTTTCTGGGACTCATTTAGAAACGTGGAGGGATTGTGTAGCTTTCAATGTGCTGTTTATTTTGAAAATCGTAGGGGTGTCACTTTTCCCAATTGTAGAGTTAACACAGAGTATTGCGAAATAAAAAAAAACTTGAATCCGTCAATTGCAAAGCTGCCCTGATTTTGAATTTTGAACTTGAATATTAAATAGATTACTTTAAACGTTCCTCGAGCAAAGTAAGAGCAGAAGTTTTTCTACAGGGTCACACTCGGCCATTCAAGGAATTGGACAAAATGAAAGTGATATCTCTTGACCACTCCTGGACAGTTTTTGATACCAATGGTAGCAATCGAAGCATAGCGTTTAAAATGTAGCGTTTGTTCAAAGTACATCGGTCGGTGTAAATCGTCCAAGAGGACGTGTATTCGTTTTGAGAGAGAGAGAGAGAGAGAGAGAGAGAGAGAGAGAGAGAGAGAGAGAGAGATCTCTTAACACGTGACTGAGGCTGTAAACAAAACAATGTTTTGATAGTGTCAAAATGAAATGAGTTTCATAAAGCATTTTCGCGTGCCTTAAAAAACAAATGAGCCTTTGGGTGACACACAACGTTCACATAATCACGCCGAAGCCACATTGAATTTTCCTCACTGAGCCGAGTACATTTTCATTCATTTAATTAAGTACATTTTAACGAAATTAGAATATAATCGTAAATCTAACGCCAAACCGATTAAATGGTTTCCTCTGATAGGTTTCTGCTTAAAATCGGTAGCAATTGTCGTATGTTCCATTAAAGTTTATTCCCAGTGGATATAAATAATTTAATAATTAGTAAGAAGATAATGCATTAAAGTATACGGTAACCAAAGTTGCACGACACAAATCATTTATTTTAGAATTATAGAGTTAACTTAATATCGTTTATTTGATTTAAAACTACTATTGTTAATTTTTGAAGTGGACTGTGCAAAAAGTGGATATTTTCGATGGTTATTATTTCTTAATGGAAGATGGTAATTTCGGTCGCTAATTGAGAACGCAGCTCAGAATCGATTATTGGTAGAATTTTGCTGGAGAAAAAGTAATTGAGGTCACCCTTGTGGATGAGGTTGTTTAATTTGTAAGGTAGATTGCCCACAGGTACCATACCAATGCGGTAATAATAGTTCACGTCATTACGTTCCACAAATAATGTGGCTTTTGCTCAACAAACCTATTTTGTTCCTGTTACATGGATTTTTTCCGTCGAGGTGTCTTTTGGTATGTGCACTTTCCTTAAATTTGAAGATAAAAACATCAATCACGAACGAAGTATTACATTCTTAAACTTGTCGCTTGCAGGTTTACTGCTTTGCTCTGCGAAAGACAACATTTCATGAGAGTCTGCAAAGAAATCAAAGCTTTCAATCAAACACAAACACTGAGTCGTAACACTGAGGAGGTATGACGAAATCGAAAGCTAATTTGCGTGACAACATGACGGCTTAGATCGGCAGCTGTTTAGTTCAATTTGTCTAACCTTAAAGTTGCAAAATCACAAGATGGATGGGCACTTATCCTGCATTTGGATGTGATGATATTTTCCGATTCCTTTGGCTGAATATTCTACTTTAAGATTTGCACTTTACGATATAACGCACCAAGAAGAGCCAACTTTATTAGTCCCCACGGACACCGTCCGGGGGGACTTATAGGTTTGGTCGTGTCCGTGCGTGTGTGCGTGCGTGCGTGCGTCCGTCCGTGCGTGCGTCCGTCCGTTCACGCAGATATCTCAGAGATGCCCGAAGCGATTTCATTCAAACTTGGTACAAGGATTACTTCATATGTCATACAGATGCACGTCGATTTGTTTTGTGATACGATCCAATATGGCTGCCAGGCGGCCATTTTATTACGATTTTTTCATGTACAGAGCCATAATTCAGGCATGTTTCAACTGATTTTATTCAAAGTTGGTACAAGGACATTGACCAATGTCATAGATATGCACATCAATTCTTTTTGTGATACGATCCAATATGGCCGCCGTGCGGCCATTTTGTTACGATTTTTTCATGTACAGAGCCATAACTCAGGCATATCTCAACCGATTATATTCAAACTTGGTACAAGGACATTGACCTATGTCATACAT
This sequence comes from Ptychodera flava, assembly GCF_041260155.1. Taxonomy (NCBI): domain Eukaryota; kingdom Metazoa; phylum Hemichordata; class Enteropneusta; family Ptychoderidae; genus Ptychodera; species Ptychodera flava. Next base: position 14,580,948 of record NC_091944.1, on the reverse strand, counting down.
ATGCACATCAATTTGTTTTGTGATACGATCCAATATGGCCGCCAGGCGGCCATTTTATTACGATTTTTTCATGTACAGAGCCATAACTCAGGCATGTTTCTACAGATTTTATTCAAAGTTGGTACAAGGACATTGACCAATGTCATAGCTATGCACATCAATTTGTTTTGTGATACGATCCAATATGGCCGCCGTGCGGCCATTTTGTTACGATTTTTTCATGTACAGAGCCATAACTCAGGCATATCTCAACCAATTTTATTCAAAGTTGGTACAAGGACATCAACCTATGTCATACACATGCACATTGACTTGTTGTGTGATACGATCCAATATGGCCGCCGTGTGGCCATTTTATTACGTTTTTTCATGTCCAGAACCATACTCAGACACGTATCAAGCAAATTTATTCAAAGTTGGTACAAGGAGATTGACCAATGTCATACATATGCATGTTAATTTGTTTTGTGATACGATCCAATATGACTGCTGTGCGGCCATTTTGTTATGATTTTTTCATGTACAAAGCCATAACTCAGGCATATTTCAACCAATTTAATCAAAGTTGGTACAAGGACATTGACCTACCGTATTTCATACATATGCACATTGATTTGTTTTGTGATTCGATCCATTATGGCCACCATGTGGCCATTTTATTACGATTTTTTCATGTCCTGAACTACAACTCAGACATGTATCAAACGAATTTATTCAAAAGTATTTTTATCACAGACCTAATTAATGAAGAGGACTCTATCCTCTCTGAGGACCTGTAATCAAAGCACCCATTAACAAGTGGGGACTGTGTCATCAACGATGACTTGTTTATGAAGACATGCATTATTTTTATGTTTAAAGTTGGCAGGAGCCGCCTAAGTTAGCTGGTTTCGTGACGATGACAGAGCTGCTTGTACATTGTTCCCAATCAAGTGAGCATGAACAACGCACGACCAAGTCTTTTCATGAGGGCAGTTGCTATGAGCATGATGCTATTAATGATGAGCTATTTCGACGGTCATTAGCCTGCTGGCCCGTGGGTTTTTTCTCCGTTTGTAAGGTCCCTATGTACGAGTTTTGACATTCAAAAACATTCAAGCACACGACACTGCTGGACAGATTAGACTCAAATTTGATATGTGTCGCGGACACGTTTATGAAGCCTTGCTCAGTGTTTTCCGCTGCACTATACACGCAAATGCGCTAATTGATAGTACACAAGCATGATGTTCAGTACACCCGGTAAGGGGATAGAGCGATGGGACGTGCAAATGGACTGAGACAGTGGGTTCTCGGCCTGGGGTGCCAAATAATAGTCATGTAACATAGAATGCGCCTCGGGGACAGATATATTCGGACTCTCCATTTTTGCTATACTTTTCTTTGGCTACCACTTGTGGGAGAGTCATTTTGAAGCTCAGGGAGAAAATAAAATTTCACTTGCTTATTTTTGTGAAAATCAAAACTTTTAATTTTCCACACTAGAGCTGACACAGGGATGGCGGCCATTTTGAATGACTTTGTCAAGAATCTGTAATTATTTGGTAATTTGCTTCTCTTCTACCAAATTTTGCACGGAGGCCCCTGATTTGTATTCTGGATTTCGAAAGGGGATTATTTAAAGTTTGAGCAAAATTTATGTCTTTCAATTTCAACTTGAAGGCGCGTACTACCTGAAAGGGGAAAAACATCGTTTTGTCGTAACATTCCGACTCACTTGGCCAGTGAATGTTTGGTAACATGTACCTTCAATGGGACCAGAATTTTTTTGTTCATTGCAACTAATATTTTTTTTGTTTCATGGTTCAGTTTGCCGTGTTCTTGTTCAATGTTCACAAATTTTTGCTCGGTAACGAAGAATAATTTAGTTTTGATTTTTGTTGTGATTTTTTGTCTTATAAAAGCATCTGTTTTCTCATTCCCTTTGCTGAATATCCTGGCTTTAATCGATTTTTCAGTAAAGTATTACTTAAATCATTGCTCTACAACATATCAATGTATCTCTGGAATGGCAATTGTGAATTCGAGTCGAGTCTACTTATTGATTATCTACCGTTATGAAATATACCTAGCGACCAATCAGATTCTATTTCGATTTGCCAGACGAAAATAAATCACAGAGATAAAGACAATGACGGGCGTTTCACATACCGTTTTATTATTATTTGTTAACGGGGATGTTGACTCCGGCCTTCGTGTGCATATCATAGTAAAACACAATGGGTGTAAACGTTGTCCTTTTGTATGGATACGTGCTTCACACTAACCATGGTAGCCAGACTATGTTTAAACTGAGTCTGGTAAGATCAAAGCCACGGTTCAAGCCACGGTAAGATGTTACGTCATGCGACATGACAATCTTTTGATCGAGGCACCTTGGAGTCTATTCAAAAGTCGTAAAACTACAGCCCTCTTTGCGGCACTGGCTTTAACAAATTGCAAATTGAGTTTGCGCAATGTAGTTACGCGGATTCTAGAGTCGGGCTTGCGAGAATTCGAGAATTCGGAGCTCATCTCCGTCTATTTATTGCTGGGTGATCTTACTCAAGCTTTGAGCTCCCTATTACTGCATATATAATCAATAGATCGACCAAAATATAGGTAGTCCCTGCACCCACTGTCACATACCCACCAGAAGTAGCTATTTGACTGTGATTGAGATGCACTTGCTCCGATGACATTACCCCCAGCAACCTCAGACAAGTAACACCTGTAAAATGGGCTAGGTATCCTGAGAAAACAACCACCTGTAGTTTTCCGAAATGTCGCATCGATCAAAGCGACAATGGTCCTTACCGCAAAACAACCGACAACTTACATTCCAGGTCTCCGTGGTCGATCGTAACAACACTGACTATTAGCTACGGTGTCACGCCTATACATTTCGAGTAGTCTAAAAGCATAGCGTATAGGTCAAGCTAGGGAAAAATAAATTTGTCATTTTCATATTTTTTGGTAAAATCGCGGCAATGTGCTCTCTCGGTGAACAGGTAATATATGCCATGAAACGATGTAACAAAATGAACATGTGTGATTTCGAAAACGAGTTGGACGTGCTTGTGACATAAAACCCGACAACAACGACAAAGTACTCAGAATACTCCTAGGCCAGAGCGGGAACTGTTATCTCACAATTTTACATTATAGGCAATTTTACACAATTTTACATTATAGGCAATTTTACATTGACTTTCATGTACGATGGTGTGTATGATAGTTGTCCAGGTGTCAGTGAAGTCCTGTTAAAGTCGAAATATCCGTCAAATAACCTATAAAACGTGGTTATAAGCTTTGAAGCATCATCTGATATTGTTCGAGAGTAGGATATTTGTTATGGTCATATATAATTTCGAAGCAACATTTCCAGTAGACTATTAAAATTAGCTGAGGTAGCGTAATTCCGTTTGTCAGTCATGAACTTGTAAAAACTGTTTAAGCGAGCATTATAGTACCTGCCCCTTCCTACAGTCAAAGATGTGCTAAAAGACGGAACATTACAATTGAAACTTTAACACATTTCAGGGCCGTGACCAAATTGCAGAGGGGCAGAACCTAGCTTAGCTAGAATTTGGGTAATTTACATAAATTTACATATTGACAGTGTGGCTAATTCCAGAGGGGGCAGCTGCTCCCGCAGGCTACGGCCCTGCATTTAACGGAGATTTTCAAGTTGAAAGATCTATAAAATATCAAACGACCAGAAATTGTAATAGAAGAAATAAGAAGAAACAGATACTCAAAAGTTTCAAGTGCTTAAAACAAACACTCATTCCGTACACTGGCAACCTTTTGTGTTTACATGTTTTACGTTGTAAAATACACGTAAACGTGTCAGCGATTAATTTTAAACATCAGTACCTCAACAAACCTTCCTGTCGTTCGATGGTTACGGCTAAGTGCTGCGGTTCACCGCCCTGTGGAGTCACAGAGAAGCAAACTAATGTTTTATGAGTTACTTAACACACAATTTTCGTGAAATGGTAGTAATATTAGTGATACAAATTCGTCGTCTCCCCGGACACGATTTTTGATCTTAGCGGGAGGGATGGTGATTTGGCCAATGTTTAAAGCCTACCTGTTGGCAGCGATAACTTTGCGATCATCAGTCTTACTCGAACAGCCCTCCAAACAATTATACCGAGAAACGCAGTTACGTTTATCACGTTCCTTATATTTCAGTCCTGAACACGGTAGGTAGAGCACGGTGACTTTTTCCGCGAAGACGTCACAGGAACTAGATACTGGGGAGTGACACTGGAGTAAGTACATCCTTGGTCTCAGTGACAGGCCTGTGGTCGTGATGGTTAAAGTAGCTCGACCTTTTCAAATCGATAGACTGTTGATGGTATGAACTTGCAAGATAATAGGCCAATTAGCCCTAATCAGAATGAATGTTGAAGTTCAAACACGATTGTCTCCTTTTATCACATAATTGCCAGTTGATCCGCTAAACTGCCTGTCCTTCGGTTGTAACGACATAAATGGTTACTGCGTTACGCGTCCTCTGGGGTGTTGCTATCTCGTAAAGACCTGTTTACCCTTGTGAGAAGAATCGTGTCATTGATTGTTGGCATATGAATCTTTACAACGAAAGTAGAGGAAAACTCCGGAATGACCTAAACTGTCGAATTACGGCCAAAGGACACTTTCGTACTCTTCTTTCGTGCATCGTGGTAACCATGGACACTCAAAAATTGGAGGCTCTAATCGGTAACCATGGTATTGATCAGAAGGAATGTTAGGTGTGACGTCATAGCAGGTGTGATATGTAACTGTAGAGGTCGCCATGTTTTTCTCGAGGGTCTATGCTCAAAGCTACCAAATTCAGATTTTAAATTATTTAAAAGCCCGTATGTTGACCTGACCCGAATTTGCCATAGAACACTCGAGGCCTTGATGGTTCTTAAAAACACAGAGTAAGTATTAAACTCAAGTACACTGGTTATATGTGTGTAACATCTCTGGAGGGCTTTCACAATGTCCTTGTATAGATAGATGCTAAGTCGATAACGAGTGGAGAAAATATGAAAAGTTGGATTGTATCAAAGTTGAAGGACTCATCCTATTGTGTGCTTTTCGTGGCCAAGTTCAAAATGGTCCTTCTGCTATATAGTGATTTACGAGTACAGAGTGCTCGTCGTTGACAAACTGTGTCACCTACAAAGACCATACAAGCTTAAATAAGGGTTAGCTGTTTTGATTTTTTAAATGTTTGAATAAGTCCAATATTTATATATAAACTAGTGTTCTGCACAGTTATGGAATTTGTTTCGAGTGTTATCTTTTCCCACAAAACCACACCCAAGCCGTCAAAGTGTGGTGTTGATTTTTTAGAATAAAAAACGAGGGAACAAGTCAGCAGGATATATATTGCGCAGTTGAAATGTATCTATCTCGTTTGACGATGGCAAATTGACCAATCAACGTTTATCCTGTCAGAACAAAATTGACCAATCACGTCCATCTCCATGTAGCACGCAAAAGTAGCTATCCTACGATTCGGCGATATTGTTCCAATCTTCATACGCTGTTAGAAATTTGACTTTAATTCCTCACCTTGACATGAAATGAAGAAGCGGTCTTTCTGCCTTCATCTCTGAGCGAAGCATAAAAATCATACATTAGACTAACAATTTGAAAGTTTGACCGTATAAGGACTTCTGGTATTCGCGTCATTTTTTGACTCCTAAAGATGACGTACATGGAAACGTACGGACAAACAGACAACAAAGTCTGTCCTTGCAACAATGTGTTTTCAATGGAAACTACATGAAGTTAACCTAACTTACCATAAATAAACTTCGGTCTTACTTTCCTTCTGAAGTATGTATTATGTGTAACAGTTGTTTATTTGTTGTTGTTCAAAGTTTCTCCAGAATGATCTTTAACAAACTCTTTCGTCTCTGTATTTGTTGCCAATAATTTTTTACACCGATCTATCAAGACATTTGTGTCAATCTCATTAAAAAGATTAAATTTAGGGACAGGCTGCTGTCTTTCTTTTCCTGTTCGTTATCACTAGTTTTACGTCCTAGCTAGAAAACGCAAAAAAGAAATGCGTTTCAAAGACCCAGAACATCTCTCACGTTTGATTTGAATCAGATTGGTCGGCGTCAACTCGGCCGGGGATGGGGTACCCAATTTACAGTATTCTTTGTGTTTATTTGATTGATACTGTTCCGTGTACTGTCTTGGTCGCAACAAAGGGGATGTGACCGTAGCATGTCCTAAGATACCTGTGCTGCGTACGGTTGGACGCTTTCGCATCGCGTCGCCAGAACGGCGTCTTGCTCTAAGTGACACAAGGCAATTATCAGACATATGTCATCAGAATGTTTGAGCTCAGCTCTCGTAATGACATGAGACAGAGTTCAACGCTCCCTTAGTATCGGTTGTGAACAAACCACGGGAAACTGAGATCAACACAGAACTAAATAGTGTGTACAAAACACAACATTACTCAAAGCAAACTGAGAGCACATGGCAATCCTTACATCACACAACGATTGGGGGTATATCTAAAAGCAACATGATGAGACAGTAGCATTGTTGATCAGTAAAAGTCATGATAAAACCAAAACATAGGTCGTTAAAATGTGTGGGTTAAGATTTGAATTGAATCATTTTGCACCTACTCCCGATTACTTGATAGCCATTATAGACATGTATTTCAAAAAACCAACCGATTGATGAAGCGAAACAAGTTATTGCAGGACACTCCGCTGAACATTTCCCGACGTCAAACTTCGCATTACTAATATTACCACGGCACATAACCTAATCGTTTTCTACACTACACTACACTACACTACACTACACTACACTACACTACACTACACTACACTATATCTCCTTCACAACAACACACCACAGTGCAACACAACACTACACCACACTGACATGATCGCATCGGTAATTCATAACACACTCTAATACATCGATATAATCCTCCACCCTGTATTTACCGAATCGACACTGCCCAGAAGCGACCAAATATAGATATAACTAATCTTTACACAGGCACATCGTCCATTATGACATAAACGGTCTGACATATGGTCACGGAAGAGAACACTTTGTGTATTTCTGATTGTGAATACCTCCTATTTGACCAGCAAACACCGTGGATACATACAACAGCAACCGGTATAATAGTGAACTACTCGGCGGCGTCTGAAAACGGAAACCTGGTGTTCTCTATCACCCCTTGCCCTAAAGGCAGAGCTTTCTTGAGTACCTTGCCAGTAAAGGGATTAGATCAAACAATTCCAGTCTTTTACCGTTTGAACAAAGGGCAGTACTGTATGTCAACATGACTGTTCTATGCCGATGACAATTATGACTTTTTCGACCACTTTCCCACCACAGCGAGTGATGTGTAGTGAAGAGGCAGACAGGGTGTCAATAGGGGTATTTCGTATGAGTTTCTCTGCACTCAAACTCACGACAAAGAGAACATTGCACGACGAATTCCGAGGAGTAGGCCGTTGTGATGGCTGTGTTTACAGACTTTCCAGTAGCTTCAATTGAGAACTAGACACAGTGAGTGCTCGTTGAATCGGCCACGTCAGGAATGTCAAACCGTTTCAAAATCTGAAGAACGATTCGTTTTTTGTGCTTGCTTCGATACTACAAGCGTTACAACCGACCGAATAAACGCCTTCCTGAAACATTTCAAGGAGACATTCCAGACTTTGCCCCTTTCTCAGCGTCGTTTCTTTGTACCACACCATGAATTTGGCATGGGTCAGGTGGTGTTCAGAACTAAATGTTGGTCGCACATAAGGCAGTTTACGCGCGCAAATCACTCCACTTATTTTCGTTACCATGAGAAAGTCGGCTAAGTAAACCCACCTGCGCAAGAAATTGCAATTCACATGAACTTATTAATTGACTGAGCCAGGACATAACAATCTTGAAACGATTGGGAATGTTGTCAGATTATTCTGTCACTAAAGAACTCTCCAATCATATAATAGTTGATTTTCTACATCAAAACTCTTATAGGACGGTGATGTTCAATGGTTTTCAATTTTCAAATTAGGATAGTATATATGCGCCTCGAAACTGAAAAGTTTAAAGTTTCGCTCAAACTGTCCTCAAAGAAACTTTTAACCATTCTCTTTCAAAGTCGAGACAAAAATCTGGGGTCACTATGCGAAATTTTGTACTAAAGAAACGTATTATCTAAAATTTGCCGATATTTGAAATTCTAAATGGCTGCAATTCCTATGTTAAAACTGTGGGGAAAGATTGATCTTGTGACTTTCGCAAAAACTCTAAAAAAAAATAACAAGAAGGTGAATGCTTCATCTCCACAAGCTTCAAATATTAGTCCACAAAAGCAGCAGATCAGCGAAATACTGTCAAAATTGAGGCTTGTCCTACTTTGATACGTCGGTGATATATCTGTTCGTTTTCATCTGCTGTATTAACTGTGAAGGCGAGTAAGAAATGTAAGAGCCATAGCAGAGCCAGCAGTCAAGTATGCGCACTAGTTTACAAAACAATGATTGTCGTAGTAGACTCTGAGTAGGCCACATTTTTGCTGCCATAGATGTTAACAGAACACGACATCAAGTGGAATTGCTGGCGACATAAAGGGGTTCTAGATCACAATTTTCAAATCCCAAGACGTCCAGTGTGCAAATACTCTCAGATTTAATGTTCCGTACACCATTAAAACTTCCATTGACTCAACTGTGTGTTTTGCGGGGGCCTGGGTCAATGTTTTCGTTGTACAGCACGAGTCTGCAATTACCCTAACAGACGAATTAACAGAACATGAGATGAAATTACACGTACGATATTGACGTTGCTACGGTCGGCAGCTTATGAATACGGGGAAAGGGTGTAATGCTTCTTGCTCTGTGGAAGCACACACTGACCCGTGACCATGGGTCGACGGTGAGCAGCGAAAACACATTGCTTACCTTTATCCATTTTTCATTGGATTTATACAGCGGATTTCTTGTTAAAGTATTAAAGTCGTGATGCCGATTTCAAATGTTCACAAGCCTCAAAGCTTCTAGCCATTTGACACGGTTGGTGAGTCCGAAATGTTCTATGTGTAACGCGTCAAAACTGACAGTCAAGAAAAACACACAGAGACGAGATACGTGATTTCATGTGAAGTTCCACCAGTGTCAGCCGTCTGCGGACACCTTCCAGTACACGACAGTATTGCACGTGATGACGACTGTGTAAATAGACTCCAATCATGCATTTCGTCTCATTTAAAAATACTAACTATGCCGTCTCCTGTTTGAAGTTTGGCTACTCTCAGGAGATCTCGATATGTGGATAAAAATCCCGAATGTGATTTTAAAATGGATGATCAAGCTGCAGAAGGCAGTCTCGACAAAGTCGACTGTGAATCAGCAAGAAATCTTCGCAGTGCACGTAAACAGCTGTTATGACTCCCACACTAAAATTGGATTCTTGTTAGCCATAGTCCGACTAAAAAGTGCACCGGGTAACGCCGGTTTGTCGTGGATTCGCGAAGCCAACGAGCGATAGACATATTGCCTGGAACTTTCTTTAAGAACAAACTGGGATGTTCTGAAAACCATTGTTCCATGGCGGATGATATACGCAGTATTAGTTTATAGACTCGTAAACGTTACTAAGAGATAGTAAACTTACGATTGTTTGGCCCGATACGGTCCACAAATCCCAACTGCCCTTCAGCTATATCATTTGGCACCAAGACGAACTCAGGGGTAGTTTATCCTGTTTCTGTTTGTCGTAAAAAAGTTTTTTTTGTGTCTCTGCCATTCGAGACCCGGCCACGGCTGTTGTTGTCCTCACTAATGATCACAGCGAACGCTCTTTCCTTACTGAAAGTCTCTGTAGTTTCTCACAACGACTTGTCTTTAAACGGTTTTTAAATAGTAGTACCAGCTCTGTGTATGATATCGATGGCATTGTCACAGGGCGCGCCCAGCCATTCATATTTAGCCAAAGGAACCAAACAGCGACAATGGTGCAAATAATTGAACGTGCTCAGAACGTTAAACGGGTAACTTCTGCGTCTCATGATATACGATTGACCAGAACCCCTAGCGAGACAGAGATACGCCTTTCCAATGCAGAAAGAATATGTGCAGTATATTTGTCAAAGTTTTGCCTTGTTTGTACTAAGTACACAAAAAGAATACGCCACCAATGTATGGCTGTTTCTCCTGACAAATCACACGACATGTAAGGGGAGAGACGAATATCGCTCACTTATGCCAGTGTTTGCTCAGTCAGACTGAGACAGATGAGACTGGCCGGGTTATTCAATACTTTTTTATCGGCGTTTCTCTTGCAATATCAGTGTAGTAATATAATGGAGCAGCAGCCCAAATTTTAACCGGTGTGCCCAAATCTTTCAACTTACAAAAATGACTGATGTATATATTTTGACAATATTTTATGGTAGTTCAAGCCTCGAAAATGAAAGACTTAAACTTTTGCTCAAACTTCCCTCAAGCAATCTTTATCCAGTCTGCTTCAAAGTCAAGAATAAAACTCCGGGGTCACTGGCAAATTTTGCTACTAGAGAAACAAATTAATATTTATCGATATTTGAAATTCAAAATGGTCACAATCCCTGTGTTATTGGAGAATATAAACTTCCCGGCGATTGTATAAGCCAGTGAAAACAGTTTTTTACTCCATAAGCTTCAAAATGAGTCCCAACAAGTGGTAGGCCAAAAGAACATTGTAAAAGTTTGAGAGTATGAATCTCTGTCCCCGAGGCGCGATCGACGTTAATGATTTTGACAAAAACACTATAACTTTGCGTTCGTGTGAAAGAGCTGCTAAATGATTCTTGATGAAGTTGTTGGCCGTAACCATGTAAACAAAAAGGGATGGGAATAAAAAAGGAAAGGTTCATTACATTATTACAGATTATTACTCTACCATGCCTTTACAGAAGAGAGTGAAATGCACTCAAAGATGTTAAAGTCAGAGCATTTCCCTATTTTTTCTCCTCACAACAATGAGGGCAAATATCGACGAGTGGAAGTAAATTTAGTAAGTTTAGCAAAAATTCTAAACCTTGGAAGTGTAGTTCTTAAGAGATAAACAAACATTTACAGGCGCGATTTAGGACCTCTCCTTACAATACTTTTGCAACTTTCTGTAACTGGAGACTTATCATGTTTTGTGGAAGGATCTGTGGCAGTAAATTTAGCAGCGCACTAGTTGAGGGGTATAGATTCTGATGAATGTAACAACTATAGATTGTGCTCTTTGGTTGAGTATGAATACAGTGCAAAGGAAGTAAGACACTCTTTTAAGTCCGGTTCAGGTAGAATACGCCTCAGGGACAGATCAGACAGATATTCAGACTCTCAAATTTTTACAATATTCTTTTGGTCTACCGCTTTTGGGACTCATTTTGAAGCTCTTGGAGTAAATCAAGTTTTCACTTTCATATTTTTTGTGCAAATCGAAAATGAAAATGTATTCTCCCCATAGCGTTAACACGGGGATGGCGGCGGCCATTTTGACTTTTGATTGTCGGGAAATTTTGGGTAATTTTTTCCCTACTACCAAATTTTGCATGGTGACCCCTGATTTGTTATTATTGATATCGAAAGGGAATGATCTACAGTTTCCTTACTGAACGTTTGAGCAAAAGTTTATCTTTCAATGTTGAGGCGCGTACTAATTTACACTCGTTCGAGGACAACTCGATTATTAATTTTTGCCTTATTAAAGGTATACTTTCACCTGTTCCAATTTTGCCACAGTTACCATGGAAAAAGAAAATCTAACCAATCACAGATTTTAAGCGGGTGGCCGCTTTTTAAAAACAGCGCCCTCATATGGGCATTTTGAATACAAAGGAACGCCCCTTTGATCATATATGGGCATATTTAGATTATATGTGACTGTAAACCTTTAAACTCAGGCTCAGTTTATCCTACTTTCTCAGAGGATTTACTGTCCATAATATTTTGGACTTCATATTTTGAATGATACAGAGACGAAAACCATAATTTATCAAAGAGAAGAAATGTCATGCATTAAAGCCCCAGTATTTGTAACTTTTAACAATTTTTTTTCATATTTTTGATTAAAATGACATCCTCAGTATGTGAAAGTAGACCATAATTAATACTGAATCGCATGGTTTGCATGCCCAGCCCGCCTCACGATTAACAGTAAAAGGAGTGAAAATGACTTCTTGTCCGGACCAGAAGTCAGCTTTGTTGACACACGAAACGAAACGTAATCACACCACCGCGCATGCTCAACCACATCTACGCAAGTTTTACTGTGGCGTCCGTAGAAACCATACGCTCTTCGAAAAGGTCTGGTCCATCGAAACTGGAGACTCAGCTAAAAACGCGCGAAAGTTGGGTGAAATACCGGAAAGATATAAATATGTAAGTGTTTATAGATTGTTCCGACTATAATGAGCCGTGCAAACAAACGTCTTGAACAGCTAGACTAACGACGGAGGCAGTCGATTGTAAGCTTCATGCAAGGCACTGCACGTTGTGACCGATGGTACGGAGATCAAGTTTGCTGAATGAATTGAGAGAAAAAAACACATATGAATAAAAATTCAACGCTATACCATTGTAATCATTGAACTAGTCGTTTCTTTCATTATGGAGTATAATGAAAATTTCGTTGAAAATAAATGACGGGACTGATTCTGCTCCGTCTACTCAAACGAAGTTTTGTGTACGGCCAGGCTACGCTGCAGGCAACACAGCCTATCAACTTCGCATATCGTTGCCGTACGGCGTAATTGAAAACGCTCAGAAAGGAAAAATTATATCTTGAATGCAGTACAAAAGTCTTACTTATTAAATTTAAAAGTATTTCAAAATAATATCGAAGGTAACGGGTATCTAATCCTCACAAGGACAACAGTAGTATAATTATCGGCTAGCTGCGATGCGATGGAGCTCCAGGCATTGTAAGCTTAGAAGTTCGAACACGAGAGATCCCGGCCTCACTGCAAAGTCGTCCCCTGCGCACCCGGCCCGACAGCAAACTAACCTCTTGGTTTGATTCTGTTGTTTATATATTTTTGTATAAAATTCATGATACATATATCTGACTTTCACAACTGTACAATTTGCTCAGGACTGTGAGTTTGGCTGTAGTCTACAGACGATCGGAGGGAGCTAAGGCAGGCCCCAAATTTGCATGGACAATGCCCGGGACAATTATAGACGCAGCTCGATGAGAAAGTCATTCACATAAACCTAAATGAACTGATCAATACAAAATTTTAAACATCACTGGTTCTGAAAATTTATGATCAACGGTTCTGACCTACGGATTTTACACTGCGACGTTGTTTTTTTGTGTGTTTGGCCGGCTACTAGTCCTGTAAGGCTGTACTACATGGAGGTAGTAGACTGTACAAGTGCAGCGGGCTGGTGTGGGGCCTGCAGCAAGGTAAATTGACAGCGTCCATTGCAGAATGCCCGCGTGTTATCCTTTCTCGTTTGGGAGGAAATTTACCGCTGTATTCAGAATGCCTTTTTACCAGTATAAAAGCTCAGTAACTGATGCATCAAGAGCCAAGAGTCTGTAAATTTCTTAGCAGTAGCTCCATTGTTTTTTTCTAAATTTTCGCTGAGATACAGCAGTGCTTATACTGGTGCCGATGGTTCTGACTCGGGCGTTCACAGCTGTTTAGGGAGCCGTCATTATTTACGACATGGGGGTCGGAGGAATTACATTAGAAACTCCGAAATTTTGAGTCACACCCCAGCCAACCATGATGACTTTGAGTAACCCCCTCTCTAACAGAAAGTTTGGCTTACCTGAGCCCATGTAACAATATGTAGATATAAAAGCTCACCTATTAAGTAGTCTCCGACCACATAGTATTGTTTAAATTTGGATGGGTAGCATGTCATTATGGTATGGTTATATGTCCAAATGGTAGTTGAACTCAAGTCAAATAAAATATACATTTCTATGATAATATAAAGGATGAATTCACAACAGTTCAGTTTTGTCCTAGATCCTGTGCACTTATAGTGATATCTGTCGAGAACATTTCTCCATGACCCAGCCTCTCCTTCCAACCCTGGTAACGACTGCAGAAAACTACTGTGTGACATCATCATCACCACTGTTGATCCTCATCTTTACTGTCGCTGGCGCCATTGCGTACATGAACAACGATATCATTCTCATCGTCACTATCTTCTCTTTCATGATAAGTATTGCTAGTAGTAGCAGCTACGTGTAGTTTGCCTTGTTTCATCTAGTTGATATTTATTTGTACTGTTAGAGTATTTATTTTCTTTTTCAGAGTAAAATATATATAATCAACTACTCATTATGTCATTGAGGACAGAGTAAGACAAAGAAAAAACATTTTGAGCACCCCCTTATAACTTTCAATTTTTGAATGACCCCCAGGTCGTAAATACTGACGGTTCCCTTACTTGCTGCCAAAGGCCATCGCGTTCACTGCATTCGACAGCCTACCATACATTGCCAAACTATGTTGCTTCAATTGCCAAACTATGTTGCTTCGATTTCGCAATCACCTTGCCGCTAAAGCAACAATCAGCTGAAATTTATTACTTCAAGTTACTCAATTTTGATAGCTATTTGCCTACAGAAGTGAGCCAAGTGTATATAGTGTCGTCTTGATTAATACATCGGTACCCGGAGTTCTGAGTGACCAACTGCCGGGTGCGCATCACAGTTACGAGTGGAGTGATACGTACCGGCCGCCGCGTACTATGCATATAAGAAGGGGAAGTTGGGAAACGGAATGGCCGTTTTACGCACCCCTCGCCGAGTTTGGAGGCCGATTTCCCTCACAATAAGCCTCAACTATATACTAAACCAGCATCGATGGCCTCCAATACATCTTAGAATTCATACCTACAAGCCTCTTTGCGTCAAAAACGACCTTCTGTCCGTTTTTGGGTGCGATTTCCGTGTTTTTTGACGTGATAGAACACTTTCATTCTACAGCTGTGGGCGGGGTCAGACCAGCCGCGCTGTGATTGGCTAATTTTTTTCCGATCGACCCCATGATGACCTCTCTTGTTTTGATCACTCACGGCGGGCCGGCCCGGTGGTTTCAATCGGGTTCGAACTCACATCGTATGGTATCTTGTCACCTAGCGGAGACATTAAAATTAGGCTATAGAAAGGGATTGCTGATAGGCATATTCGAGAAGACTGTTACAACGTTACTCAAAAGCTACAACCACTGCGGGGCGAAACTATGCCCGAGTGTCTCATATTTTGCGAAGCATATTTTTACCTCAGAGCACTTTTTGGCCGGTTGCTAGTGACGACAGCGAACACATTGTATCAATTTATTTTCGATAGAATATCGATCGAAATCTGCTGGCGTATCGGCTCATGCGTTCAGGTCACGTCATGAATATGTCCACAATAACCCGTATATATTGACTTACATACCATAGTACCAACGTATCCGTTGGTTTCTTGAACTTAAATTGAATCGTCGACACTCTTTACAGTTTTTGTGATGTGTTTATGTTTCAGCACATTTTGGCGCACATTGGCCAAGTTTTGCGCCATTTTTGGCTGGGAAGGTCATGCGAGTGAGCAACACAACATAGTGTCAATTTCCAATCCGTATAAACAATATCGGTCGATAACGTTCACCGCTCGATGACAGTGGACACACTTTGCGCCCGTTCGCCTCCGTTCTGTTTTATTTTTTCAAATTTACTGGAATTTTTATCGTTGATATTCGCCCAAATTTGGTCTATATTACAACAAAATGACAGATATTTGGGCTGTACAACTTATGAGACGCATACTGGTTAAAATGCGTCAATTTAAGACCCTTGTTCTGCATATGTACACGCCGTAAGATCGCCAAATTATGGACGGCAACAGTCCGTATATTTCAGTGATCGGAATAAAAAATGCCAATAAAACATTTTCATGGAGAAATTCATCATTATTCAGTCAATTTCATCATTATTCGTTCAAAATTGAGGAAATTGAATCTGCAACGCTTTCATCAATATTAAACTGTGCAGGGAGAAAATTTGGCGAAATTTAAACATAGAGTTGAAGGCGGATTTGACTCTCTGTGATGATCGATGTGTGGTGAAGACACTGAATCAGTACGGTGCGGTGCTCACTGCGAATGTACTGTGATGTCGACCGGGGATGTCGAGTTCTGAGACGTGAAGGTACATTTCACCAACTGATTTTTACTTGAGACTTCCAACTGTGTGGTTAAGTTGCCGCTCATCTGTGTTGATGTATCAACTTCGTTCGGTGTCTCTCGGCTGTCTGTTTTGTACAAGCAATCTAGTGAGTCTGCAGTGTTTGTTGGTGTTTTTTTTTCTACACAGGGTGTGTGTGTTTCGAAGTGGGACAAGCGTTGTGACAGGGAGGACGGCGCGCTTGGAATTAAAATCCTGAAATCGGCTCTATATACAAGACAGTGAAACAAAAATTACACATTACTATACATTAAACGCAAACCACCAATCTATGGACGCGGACGATGTGTACGTGTGGAATTGCTTTCCCTTTACTATATTTATACAGGGTCATAGCACTATCGATTCGCCAGTGTCTCGCCATTTATTCCAAACAAAATAACTACAATGATCCTGTTATTCACCATATCGTATATAAAACAACTTTGGTAGAGCAGATGTGAAGTAGCCTTCATTTCCTATATGAGTTCGAACCCGATTGAAACCACCGGGCCGTATGCCTCAAACGAGCGATCAAACAAGAGAGGTCATCATGGGGTCGATCGGAAAAAATTAGCCAATCACAGCGCGGTTGGTCTGACCCCGCCCACAGCTGTAGAATGAAAGTGTTCTATCACGTCAAAAAACACGGAAATCGCACCCAAAAACGGACAGAAGGTCGTTTTTGACGCAAAGAGGCTTGTAGGTATGAATTCTAAGATGTATTGGAGGCCATCGATGCTGGTTTAGTATATAGTTGAGGCTTATTGTGAGGGAAATCGGCCTCCAAACTCGGCGAGAGGTGCGTAAAACGGCCATTCCGTTTCCCAACTTCCCCTTCTTATATGCATAGTACGCGGCGGCCGGTACGTATCACTCCACTCGTAACTGTGGTGCGCATCGGTGCACTGCCGACTGCAGTTTGAATATATCCGTAATAACGCACACGGTACCAGAATAGAATGTCAGCCTCCTCTGCCAAAGTTCTGTATCCTCTGAAACACAGTAGCAGTGCGTATTAGAACGGAGAAGAACAAAATAAAACCATTCGCAGGTCATTCAGCCGGCGACCATGGGCGATTACCCAGGCAGTGTGGCGTGGCATGGCAAGGCCCCAGGAATGTTGCAGGCTCGATGATGTCATCAGTATCGGCGTTCTCGATCACGTGCACAGCCTACAAGTTGTCAACAAACCCGCGCGGCAATCCAACTCGATCGGGCAATATTTAGCGTTTGTATGTCACTACAGGAGCACAAATTTGGCTTATTTCTTTACTGAACAACATTTCACGATGGATGTAAGAGAATAATATGTAATTTCGAACATAAAAAAGGTTAAAAGTTACAAATACTGGGGCTTTAACTTTACGGACATGGCAAAGTGTCCATTCTATCAAGTAGATTTAGAGTATTCCTAGTTTCATCATTTTCCTTGAGGTTGATAGATATTCTATCTCTTAAAGAAGAAGATTGGCACCCGTGATAGCTATGTTCTGTAGGCCTATATTACTGATTTTTCGATTTTCTGCAAAGAAAGACTGGAATGTTCCTGTATAAGGGCATTACAACAATAATGTTTGGATTAAATATTTATTATCTCAATGGTTTAACAATTTTATCTTTCATAGCATATTCAAATTAGGCAGCGTGTATTGCATGACTCGTTGATATTTACATTATCAATATACATTATCAATGTTAGATAAGTATATCGTATGTCATTGCTTAACGTAATTTTCGTGCCAATTTTCCCTAGACTTATGAAAAATGAGCTAAGATCTTTGATTTATTCTAGCATCATCATTTGAAATTAATAAAGAAAGTTTGAGATTTTTTACAGTTTTCATCTCAGTTCCTATCTGGAACTGTTTTTGTAAGTACAAGGCCGCGACACAAGCATCAATTTATCGGTAACTGGCACAGAATCGGGCGCTCTGTATACCCGTGAGAAATGCGAGTGAGAAATGGGTGTTTGAACTGCACTTTGTATAGTATGTGACAGCTTTCGAGTCAACTGCCAATTATCCGTGTATAAACATGGATCAGACGAAACTGACGAGTCGCATTGCCTACGGCACATATCTCCCCTTCACTTCTGAGATCGATGCCGTTCAAGTGTTTTGTGGCACAGAAGACAAAATCTGATTATTTCAGATAAACGCGACAAGCTGATCAGCAATAGCAACTCACTATTATTGTTGAACTGAACGCGTATAACGGTTCAGTGGTTTGTCGTCACGTCCATTGAAAGAGGTGATTTCCCGTGTTTCCGTTTGACGGCCGTATAATTATATTGCGGATGTGCGTCGATTGGCCTTTAAATTTGATTGTACCTGAAGTAGCGTTGAAATTAATTAAACGGCCGTGACGTTTACACACTCTGAGGTGTGTTCGTGTTTTTAACAACACACGTAGGCAGCGTTCATTTTCTTAATTCCTTGAATTCTATGACAAGTACGCTCTTGAAAGCAGAGCCAGTAACAGCTTTCGACGCTCGTATGTCTATAGACTGTATACAAGGATTTATATTGTCTATACTTTAACAGTCACAACACCACTAAATAACACTAACACGCATGCGTGTTTCTGTTGTTGACCGTTATATGAAAACTATTACTGTACAACATTTGTTGACGTATATTGAATAACTGTATATCTTTTGATAACCAAACTGAAGTATATTCTCTTTGCTTGCAGTCGCTCATTACTTCTCCGTATGACAAATGCATGGAGCACAGTCCCCATAGAGGGACTGTGCATGGAGCAAGGTAACGGAACTAAAATCAAACTTTAAAAAATTCACTCCTTCACGTCCCAGCCTTAGAGCAACAAGCCTTAGCCCATGCTCTGCATGCAGGCCTAAGATAGACTAGACACAAAAAGTATTCATTTTCCGCTGTTGTTGAAAAGCCTTCACCTTTCAATTCTCTCACGTCTGTTTGAAATCGTATCAAAGGGCGTCGTGGCAATGTCCACCCAGATACGTGCCTCACAATATGTTCGCTCGGTGTCACTCTATGTCACTCGAGTTAGAAGAGAGAAAATTGCTTTCACACACTGGAAAAACTGTGTTTGTATTTTGTTCTTCAGTGTCATCGGTGTTACCTTTACAAGTAGATTAACACCGCAACAATCGAAGAAGGCCAGAGCCTTGAAGACTCAATGACTAACACAACTATTAATCTCTCTCTCTCTCTCTCTCTCTCTCTCTCTCTCTCTCTCTCTCTCTCTCTCTCTCATTCTCTCTCTCCTCCCTCTCTCTCTCCTCTCTCTCTCTCTCTCTCTCTCTCTCTCTCTCTCTCTCTCTCTCTCAATATAATCGACTTGGTTAACCTGATACACATTCAAGAAGGTGCAACGTCACCTATCAGTTTTTATGACTATAGATATTCGACCTCGCTAGATTGGCTAACTGTCTCTTTTTCCCCTCTACGTCGATTGCTACGTCAGCGAGTCTATATTCACAACGGCGCAATGTTCTAGCTTGTACACATACTGCACTGTCATCAATATCTCAATAATTAAATATGTTTACCAAGAAAAGGATATTAGGAAAGTGCAATTCTCAATATCACATTCTTTGAAAACGTAGATCCACACAAAACAGAATGGCTGTGGTCTCATTGCTATAAAAAACATTTAAGATTAATCTATTTGCCAAATAATAGACGAGATGGAGAGGAGTCTCAGACTATCGATTAGGCATATCGGCAAATGCAATTCCCTAATCGATTTTTTAGTCAATTTTTAATATTTTCCCGTTGATTCAATATTTTAGAGCCAGTGCATGCTGTTCTATCCTGCGTGTCCCAAGTGGTAGTAAGACAGAGTAGATGGGGATGACAGACCCTGTGACGCATCTCTTGTTTGCTCATATTATATTTTCCTTTCAATTGTAACCGTCGGGTGACGGCATGTCATTTCCTTGCGAGACGTATTCGATCATAAGGGGGACTGTTTATTTTTTGCTAGTTTTGGCTACCAATTAACTGTCTTACATGCAATCCGTTCGACAACCGACACCGTGAGAGGTGACAGCAAAACGTCTAATCTGTTTAACCCACCCCTCCCAATTCATTGTAAGTAGGTACAAAGTCACTATTATAATATGCTTTGCTGGAATCCCGCAATCTGATTGGCTGGAGCCGGGGTTTATATTCTCAACAAGAAGACCTGCGCGCCGCGTAACATTTTTGAGCTCGCGCAAATTTCGAACGTCAACTTGAGAGCTCAACGCGCCGTAATGTCGAACAAGTCTATGGCTTCAGATTGATTTTGATTGTTAAATTTTAGTCTAATGCAGCTTGACGAACCAACAAATGAAGAGTTTCTGTAAGCAGTGGAGGTTATGTTACACAACAACATAATTTTTAAAGTTTTTTGAGCGTTTTTTTTGAAGTAAAATTCTTCAAGTTCGATGTCTAATCGCGATATCGATGCGCTGCGTAACCGAATTTTATGAATTTAACTGTGCACGCGCGCGCGTTCTGAAACGTTCTTTTTTAGAGTTTGTATGCGGCTGGGCGCTCCTGAACTCTCGTTCCAACTTCGGCCCTAAATAACGACATTGTCCACTTGTTTTTAACTTAAGCACATTATAATGAGGTTATAAACGGTGCGCTCGGGTATTTGGCTGCGGATATAAGACCTCTGGGGTGAAAATTAGCATATTTGGGTGAAATAATCACCTCGCTTCGCTCGGTGATTATTTCCCGCCAAATATGCTAATTTTCACCCCAGAGGTCTTATATCCGCAACCAAATACCCTCGCTTGCCGTTTATAACCTCTAATTGTTACATTTGGTTTGGGCAAAATCATTGTAGAGAGAGGGTTTGAGGCGAAATCAGAGTGAAAAGCACGTGCTTTCGAAATATACAGGTGAACATTTTCGTTTACATGTATTGACGACGTTTGTAAACGTATGCAATGTGTTTGCAAGGGTAGTGCTGATTGTATGCAACTGCCGTGGTGAACCAAGAAGCAATAACAGCTGTTGAACGAAGAAATACTGTGCTATGTGTGGTGTCATTTGTCATGAATAGAGTTAAAAGTCACCAAGCTGTGCCAGAGAATTTTGGCCACCATTACTGAGTATTTAATTAACAGCGAAGAATTAACAATCGCAAGAACCAAGGAAAGCAGGAGACTAGAGTCGTTAAATCTTTCAGGATAAGCGTCATTGCGCGATATTAACCTGTTTTTCTATCTCTGTCAATATTGTTGGTAGGACATCTCGGGTCACCGACCCACGTTAATGAGGTCCATAAATTTGTTTAATTTCAGGGCATTAAAAAGTTACTGTCTCGTTGCTATCTCGAGGACGCATCCAAGGTAGGAAATATGTCGTGAAACTGTTGCCGTTTTACGGCAGGTACAGTCATGCATCTCGCCTACGTGGGAGTTTGGAACACTGTAATCGGATGACAAGTTAATCACCGTCGTTACGGACGTCACGGAAGAATACTCTCTCAGCAAAAGTATTCCAAAATTGAGGGCGATGACTAACATTTGCATAATGATTCAAAACTAACTTTGAGCTTAGCAGAGAACAACAGGAAAATGAGTGGTGTTAAAATACACTTTTCAAGTTTAGGGTCATGCAAACTACCGACAACTTAATCGACAATGTCACCATCAAGGTCGTTGTTCACAAAAAGTAGGCATAAATATTTCCGTTCTGTCTACAGATTTGTACGATCATGCATGGTCTAGCGTAAATTTAAGAAAATATTTTTACAACTGAAGGCTTAAGTTGGATATTGTCGATTAACTGTTGCATGCCCTCGGCATTCAAACTCACAAACCTTTGTGATATGTTCAATTACTTTGTCCAGCGTGATATTGTCCCCCTCTTCATACCTTTGCGCCGAGTACAATTAGTGTACAAACAATTTGTGTTCTGTCAATATCTGTTTCAAAGAAGAAAATATGCGTGTTCTTTGAACTACGGTGTTTCCGTCCGGCCGACCTCGCTTATTTCTTCCTGCGGAGCAAAGTCCTTCAAAAGTTAGGAAGTTTTGTGAAGTATGATCGTAGAGTTCCAAAAGTAAAGTTAAAACGTTCGTTATTTCCTATTCATAACAACGTTTCTTTTCTCCGCTAATTGTTTGCCCACCTGCCTGTCCATTTTCTGTTCAAGCCTGTCTGTGTACCTTCTCTCCAGGTAGATCTGTTTTCTCAGTCTCGCCTCTTCTGTGCCCTGAGCAGTCTGTTTTCTAACTGTGCCACTATCTTTGTTGGTCTGCCCTTCAAACTTCGGTTCGTTGTCCCTTTCGCTTTATTAAAGCTCCCTCAATTGCCGCTGATGAACCAATAGTAGTTGAGCGACAAACCCGCTAAATTCATGATCAATACACAGATTGGCCGTGCCGTAGACGATTTCCTGAGCAAACAGTCACTGTTGACAGCACGTCTTTCAGACACAAAACTATTAAAGAGAACAAATAGCCCAAATATACACAGCGAAATTCACGTTATCGATCATAAACAGTTGATTGACCGGACAAAGCGACGGTCAAATATTTATGGTAAACAGATGAATACCTTGTTTGCTGTAGCTGCAAAAGGGGCGATGTCGATCATATGTGGGCTCAGAGTTACTGTACGCGTGTTTCTGCCAGACGTTTTATGTTAATGAATTTAGCCTTCATTGTCTTTTAAGACTGCACAATACTGAAATTTTTAAGCTAGGCTTAGACTGGCCCCAGTCGCTTGGCTTGTCTCGCATTTACTCGCTGGTGTGGGCCATCGCGTTCACCCCAAGATCCACGCAGCAGCCTGCCAGAGTACATTGCTTCAATTTGCTTTGAATTTTATATGTTCTGATATTTATGTCCCCACAGACTTGCGGCAAGTCTAAGATAGGCTATACATATAGACAAACGGCCCTGTACACGACACGCCCGCGACCAAGCCTTGCACAGTTTGTACAGATACTGACATGCTGTGCAGAACGGGTTCAGAAAACAGTTCTTCTGTCAATTCAGCAGTGTTTTAAATGCTCTTGCAATGCATTCCATACCAGACTTGTCCAAAGTCTGCGATCCCATTCATGACTCAATAAAACAAATAGACAGAATGAATTTCTTGGCGTCTTTCATCGCGTGGACTGATCAGTGAGCGCGTTGTCAGTCAGTAATGGCGTAGTGACAGTGAGTTCGCGAAAGCGTGCTCGTGCGAAGAAAAAAGGGGAGAACTAATAAATCAACTTAGTTCATGAAGAAAATGCCAGCCTTTAACTGTTAAAACGTATTCTCATATACGACGACCCATGTTATTAGGCAGCTTGACTACATAATGGAAAGTGCCTGCGACTGCGCTGATATATATTTCCATCTACATTCGGTGTGCTGCCCAGCAAAAGAGACAACAATGTATTATTTCATTGATCAATGATATATTATTTTATTGGTGCATTAGTGACAAGATAAGCTTAATAATACATTTTCTGTCTGTGGTTACAGTAATGTCATGATATGGTACCAGTAAGTGACCCTGTCTTGTAACCATTTGATTATTTTTCTATCTCAATACCACGGGCTGTTTACACATTTTGTTGGTGAAATAATGATTGAATGACTACAACAGAATCAATCAAATCTTTTCTGAGGTTCTGTACCATATAAGGCAGCACCTAATGTTGGTTTTTGCCTCTGTATATCAGTTCTAACACAGAACGGTAGTTAACGTAAACGGCAGCCATGAACTTCGACCTGCATGAGCTGAAACCAACAGGTAGCGGTTCGCGAGGTTTTTATTTAGTTTCGAACATAATTCAAATTTCAACGTTGTATAATAAGTCTTGACTTATTGAGGCCTGAATCATGATTGATAGGGCCTGCAGTGTTTTGCTTCAGATACGAAACAAGACGTCAATATTTAAAAAGGGATGTAACGGTGCACTAAGCTAACGAAGCTGTTCATACAAGGAGCGCTTTTTGCGCAATTTTTCAGGAGGCAAACAGATGTCAAATTCAGTCAGGGGGTGGAGACAAATAATGTTCAGACAGTTTGGGGAAAGAGGCTGCACATTGTTATGTAGGTCATTCCCCCACACTCATCATGACCTGAGTTCAATTAGTCTAGAACATTCTCAAGGTCACTGCCCTTGATGACCTCACAACCTTGAATTCAATTAGTCATGTTTGGAATGTTCTGGAAAGTTGATTAGTTGTGTAAGGGAGATAATTTTAGAACAGTAATTAGCATGTCAATAAAAGTTCTAGATTGTTCTTACATGCCTTTATAAAGGGACGTGCACAGCTTCCAGTCAGACTTTTGGGATCGTGTCTCTTGTGTGTTACTAAACTCCAGCAGTAGTCATTCTCAAGACTTTTCAAGACCTTCACTGCCAACGCTGGATTTATACTGTGGACTTTGTGCAGCTGCAAGCCTGCAAGGACTGTTCATTCATCCAACTGACTGTTACAACTCTGAGACTGGAGCTTTGCCGTCCCAGCTGAGATAAGTAGTCTGTACACTTTAAAGCTTGTACTCTATCCCTGACTTAGCAATTAGTCTTATTTTCGTAATAAATTCTGTTTAAACGTTATTTGCTGAGTTCACCTTTTGTTCGTTTTCTCTGCACGTAACAAATTGGGGCTCGTCCGGGATACGAATATTTTGAGCCGTTTGACAACATTTTGACAGCCTTTTCAAAACTACTGTATACTGTGAACTCAGCGAAATTTAATCATGGCGGAATTTAAACCAGACGAATTTATGGATGACCTTGATCAGGACACATTTAATTCCCTCAGAAAAGACAACCTCATAACACTGGCCAATTTCCTTAAAGTAGAAGTCAAAAGATCTATGCGCAAGAGGGAAATACAGTACCGTATTGCCAAACATCTAGTTGATTTAGGCCAATTTGAGGAATCCACCCTGAAAGATTATGAGCCCGAGTCTACCTCTGAACTCAGAAAATTAGAATTAGAAATGCAGACAAATTTGGAGATCAAGAAACTAGAATTACAAATGAGAGAGAAAGAATTACAAATGGAAGAAAGACAGAGAGAAAAGGAGAGAGAATTGGAAGAACATCGACTACAGTTAGAAATGAGACGTTTAGAGCTTGGACAGTCAGGAAAATTCTTCCCTTCAGACAAGTTTGACATCACTAAGCATTTCAGGTTAGTTCCCCCTTTCCAAGAAAAGGATGTTGATAAATATTTCCTCCATTTTGAGAAAATTGCTCAGAGTCTGAATTGGCCTAAGGAGTCCTGGTCTATGCTTTTGCAGAGTGCTTTGGTGGGTAAAGCCAGAGAAATTTACATTCAGTTGTCAGTAGAGCAGGCTTCAGATTATGATTCTGTGAAGGAATTAATTCTCAAGGGCTATGAGTTGGTGCCTGAAGCTTACCGTCAGAAATTTAGGGATTGTGAGAAGGTGAAGGATCAAACTTATGTTGAATTTGCTCGAACAAAAGAACAACTGTTTGATCGTTGGTGTTCTTCGAAAAGGTCAGTCAGAATTATGACAAATTACGACAGCTTGTTTTGATTGAAGAATTTAAGAGGTGCATTCGGAGTGACATCAAGACGTTTATCAATGAACAAAAGGCAGATACATTGGAGGTCGCTGCACGTTTGGCCGATGATTATTCATTGACCCACAAATCTTCATTTCTCAGCAAACCATCCCATCCTTTTCATACAGAAACAATGCAGGTAAATTTAACTCCTCCTTTTCATCCAAGAATTTTTCAAAGGACAGTAGGAAATCAAATGACAACAGTTCACAAATTTAAGTAACACTCACACATCATCAGATCCCAAGTCTCAATCTCCTTCTGACAAACAGTTCGGTACACTTTCTTGTAATTATTGTAAGAAAGACGGCCATTTAATGTCAGATTGTTTCAAATTGAAAAGAAACGTGAAGGTCAAAGTGGTCAAAGTGGATCTAAGCCAACCGGCTTTATTTCTTCATCATTTCAATTAGAGTCTAATAATGTGTGCAACACATTTCCTGAGGTTAAACCTCTCTTATCAAAATTAATGAGGTCAAGGTCAATTCTTCTCAAGATAGCATTATGGGTATTTTCGAGCCATTTATTCATAATGGTTTTATATCACTTTCTAGTGATTTTTCTTCCGCTACCCCTGTCAAAATTTTAAGAGATACCGGGGCTTCCCAGTCTCTTTTGTTGGCAGATACCCTGCCGTTTTCTGAAAAGTCATTTTCAGGTTCTAAAGTTCTTATTAAGGGGGTAGATTGCAATGACTACATTCCTGTTCCTCTCCATAATGTCTATTTGTCTTCGGACTTTGTTTCTGGACCTGTGGCTTTAGGTATTAGGCCTTTTTTGCCTTTTGAAGGGATTCACCTTCTTCTTGGAAACGACCTTGCTGGGGACAAGGTCATTACTAATCCACTTGTGACTGATAATCCTAGTTTAGATCAGGATCCAGAGCCAATTGAACAAGAGATACCCGATTTATTTCCTTCGTGTGCCATTACTCGAGCCATGTCAAAGAAAACTTCCGAGAATCAAAATACTCTCAAAAATAATGTCACAGATGTTGACTTAAATGACACCTTTCTCAGTCAGGTGTTTGACACGGATCATTCCGTTATCCCTCGTGGATTTGAAACTTCCAGTAAAACTTCTGCTGACCAAAGTCAGACATTTTCTAGATCAAATCTCATTGCAGAACAACACAAAGACCCAGATATTTTGTCTTTGTTTGACAGGGTAGATGATGAAGGTAAAACTTCAGATAGCTCTGTTTCCTATTATACAAAATCTGGTATTCTCATGCGTAAATGGAGACCTCCAGATGTTTTGGTTGATGACGATTGGCTATAAAACATCAAATTGTGGTTCCAAAGCCCTATCGTGCTGAAATATTGCGCCTGGCCCATGAAACGCCCTGGGCTGGTCACTTAGGAGTCAGGAAAACTTATCATAAAATTCTCAGTCACTTTTATTGGCCTAATCTCAGGCAGGATGTAGCACATTTCTGTAAAACTTGTCACACATGTCAAATGGTAGGAAAGCCGAATCAGACCATTCCAAAGGCCCCTTTACAGCCAATTCCTGCATTTCAAGAACCATTTAGTAGGATTCTAATAGACTGTGTTGGGCCCCTACCAAAAACAAGATCAGGAAATGAGTACATGTTGACAATTATGTGTACATCAACTCGGTTCCCCGAAGCCATACCACTGAGAAATATAAAGGCAAAGACTATAGTGAGAGCTTTAGTCAAATTTTTCACTTTATTCGGCCTCCCTAAATGTGTCCAGTCCGATCAAGGCTCCAACTTTATGTCTGGAATTTTTCAACAAGTAATGGATCAGCTAGGCATTAAACAGTATAGGTCATCCGCCTATCATCCAGAAAGTCAGGTGCTCTTGAGCGATTTCATCAAACTTTGAAAACATGATTAGGACCTACTGTCTTGACACACAGAAGCAGTGGGATGAAGGAATTCATTTTCTGCTCTTTGCTGTTAGAGAGTCAATTCAAGAGTCTCTTGGTTTTAGCCCATTTGAGCTTGTATTTGGACATACAGTCCGTGGCCCACTCAAGCTCGTTAAAGAGGAATTCCTATCAGACGATGATGATTGTCTGAATATTTTGCAATATGTGTCAGATTTTCGTACAAAACTCTCTAAAGCATGTGAATTAGCCAGAGAAAATCTTGAGTCATCTCAGCAGTCAATGAAAACCAAATACGATAAAAACACCTCAAAACGGAAGTTTGAACCAGGTCAAAAAGTTCTTGTTCTACTTCCGGTTCCTGGCAAACCACTCCATGCTCGTTACTTTGGGCCATATCTAATTGAAAGAAATTGAGTGATTTAAATTACATCATAACAACACCTGACAGGCGAAAACAAAAACAGCTATGTCACATAAATATGCTTAAGCCATATTTGGATAGGGATAATCCTACTATAACTCAGCCTGTCAGTGCAGTCAGTTCAAGCCATTATGAAGATAGTGATACTGAAACTGACTTGAGTGAAAATACTCTAAACTCAAAGCTGGGCTCGGTCAAGCTTCAGAACTCAGAAATCCTGGAGAAGCTGGAGTCTACAAAGTTGGCACACCTCCAGCCAGAACAACAACAACAGCTGAAAGAACCAATCCATGAACATTTGTTCCAAGATATTTCAACGAGGACAAACATCATCTACCACAACGAAGATGTCTGCGACAGTAATCCAGTGGAACAACATCCAGACGGACTGAATCCTGCGAAAGCGGAATATCTCCAGGAGGAAGCCAAGTATTTGCCGAACAATGACTTTATCGAACTCAGTAAAAATAACCGGACTTTGCCGTGCATACTTTATGCCAAATTCAGTGCCATTTCAAGTTTTCCAACAACAAATTGCAAGAAGATAGTCATGGGACATCCTGTTTGCTACTTTTCACACAAATTTAACAATCCCAGAGAAACTACTCTACAATTGAAAAGAGTGTTTATCTTTGATATTAGCTTTACAGCATTTTGAAGTTTATGTTACTTCTTCAAATCAGCCAATAGTGGTTTATATTGATCACAACCCTCTTGTTTTTCTGCAGAAATTTAAAGGCAAAAATCAGAGATTGCTAAGATGGAGTTTAATGTTACAGGAGTTTAATCTTGACATTAGACATATCAAAGGCAGAGACAATTTAATTGCAGACTGTCTCTCTCGTATTTAAAATTATTGTTGTTCACTTTCAAGAAATTTTATTGTTGTTCACTTTCAAGAAATTTTACTTTAGAGTAAAACAAAATTTGAGTACTTAAATCCTTTTCAAGATTACATTTGTAAAAGAAAGATTTTTCTTTGAAAAATTTTTTTTTTTTGAAGAGGGGGTGTGTTATGTAGGTCATTTCCCCCCACACTCATCATGACCTGAGTTCAATTAGTCTAGAACATTCTCAAGGTCACTGCCCTTGATGACCTCACAACCTTGAATTCAATTAGTCATGTTTGGAATGTTCTGGAAAGTTGATTAGTTGTGTAAGGGAGATAATTTTAGAACAGTAATTAGCATGTCAATAAAAGTTCTAGATTGTTCTTACATGCCTTTATAAAGGGACGTGCACAGCTTCCAGTCAGACTTTTGGGATCGTGTCTCTTGTGTGTTACTAAACTCCAGCAGTAGTCATTCTCAAGACTTTTCAAGACCTTCACTGTCAACGCTGGATTTATACTGTGGACTTTGTGCAGCTGCAAGCCTGCAAGGACTGTTCATTCATCCAACTGACTGTTACAACTCTGAGACTGGAGCTTTGCCGTCCCAGCTGAGATAAGTAGTCTGTACACTTTTAAAGCTTGTACTCTATCCCTGACTTAGCAATTAGTCTTATTTTCGTAATAAATTCTGTTTAAACGTTATTTGCTGAGTTCACCCTTTTGTTCGTTTTCTCTGCACGTAACAAATTGAACAAGTTTTGGCCCAAGAAATAATGAACGCGACCTTTCAGAAGAGTCTCCGTTCAACGGGGGACTCGGAGATTCCGTTGTTTAGTGAAATGGTTTCTGTCATTGAACCTCGAACACCGTTTCTGTTGAAAGCTTTTTCGGAAGATATATGTTTCATGCATTGTTGTAAGATATGAAAAACCTGCACTTGTTGCAGATGGCGTTGAGAATGTTGTGAGCTCTTTAAAATCGTATAAAGCAAGTTCAACACCGATTTTTGAACATACTCTCAATGTTTTTAATAAATATACTTGGTAAATATCCATAACACTAAGCCTATTTATTACCATGGATTATAACTTCTACTGCACAACAACCAGTCTCTTACAAGCTAAAATGAATGCATCCAAGCCTCAAAAGTTTAAAGTTATCTACTTGTTCCGAAGTTCCAACCTTGACTTTGGCGGACATGCTAACTTGCATACGAACACATTACGTACATACATAATACATACGTATAGACTGACAGACGCACACACACACACACACACACACACACACACTCACAGATACGTTGTATTGAGTCCATTGACTGCGGTATTATTCAAGTCACGCTTTCGTCCACATGGTTTTGCTGACCGAGGACACTTGTCTCCCTCTTGATAGCTATGCCTACAGCTGCGAGTGTGGGTTGTTAAATTCCTATCCATACACTGACGTAGACTGTCATCCTATTTCAGTATGACAAGCCCGCTGTCTTTATTATATGAACTACACTTTCTAATGAACATTTTCAGGAGTATTTTCAATACATTGAATGATAGCCTGACACTGTCACTATACGAGTATTAAACAGTATTGGAGATATGCCAGGAAGGCCGATGGTGTTCCAGCTGTCTTCTCCTTGAATCTTGCTTTACATAAGAGCACAACACTTCAACAAATACGAACTATGGGCCGCGACACAGAGAACAGTTCAGTGAAAACAGCGATATTGCAACAATCACACATCAACAAAACCGGTGCGCGGACGCTCACCTTGTATGGCAATGGTTTCATCGTATGACATGTTGCTAGGGGCAACACATCTCTGTCAAATGATCTCTCAGCAATCTGGGCATGGCACGATACTTCACATACATAACGACCGTGAGAGTCACTACGCAAAGAGTGTTAACAAAGACATAAACACGAGCATACATATATAGTGCGAAATTATATGTCAACACAAGTTCTACAAATATGGTGGCGAATTAGAAATGTAACTCATTTAACAGAAAGGCAAATCAATTTTTTCAACAATGAACTTATTATCAAATTTCACCGTTTCTCGGTTATTATGCCATAAAATGTAATTGAATATGTATATTACTTTTGTTTGTCAGGCACATCAAACCGTTATTTTAATGTTATTCAACACTCAAAATGGAAAGAGCTGATCGTTCCTTGAGAGTGTCACTACCATACACATTCACAATTGTGTTTTTTTAGGGGGAGGATGTTGGAATGAATGCCGTTGGTTTTCCTGTTTTCCGACAGTTGAAGTTCACTTTACAAATGAACAATTTCAACGGCAATAGGAGTAGGCGACATTGGCAATTAATTTAGCATGGTGTGAATGTAACGCGTACAAGTTTAGACCAATACTAAAAAGACGAGGATTTCTTTGAGCAATGGAGAAAATGGAGTTGATTTTTTCCAGAAGCTATGTAACACACTTGCGATACTTCATTTGCTTAGAGACACGAATACTATAAAGTTATGTCTCTCAAATCTATATGAAGGGATGCATTGTTCTTTTACATCTTTGACTCAGCTTTCGTCAGTCGAAAATTCCGCAATGGAAGGGAACTGCGCAATGTGAGTCGAGTACGATAATCCTGTGGTCTTATCCCCTACTCAACGCATTTCTGTGAAGTGAAAAATGCATGGCGCAGCGTGTAACTAACAGTTGAATGTGTTATGTGTTATCACAGATTTACAGATTTAATCTACCTAAGTGAATCACCAAACTATTTTATAGGAGGAGCGGTCCCTTACGTCGACGCATCGCATTTATAATTACAACGACAAATTATAGTATGGTGTTATCAGTAATTCTAAAATAATAAAGAAACTTAAGTATCAATCTTGACCGGTATTAATGTGTTTATCCCTTTTTGCTGATAGTACTTGGTTACGGCGTTGCTAGGATATGGTATTAAATCCGTTACTAAGTCAAATGACCGGGAAATATCCAGTTCACACGCAGGACATTACTGCATCACTCAGCTTTGATGAAAACTGCTGTGCCTCCCAGATTCCATCGATTCAGTGTTTCCCAGGACAAAATTAAGCGACACTAGCATTCGTTGTTTGATGAATTATCGTTGCCTACCTCTTACAGCGAATACTGGGATGTAAACTGTCACACTTGTCTGTTTGCTAACATGAATAATTCAAAAATAGTAAATGGGTTTGAAGTGTATGACTGACCTATTGGAAATTTACAAGTTTTCTATGACAAATTTCTGCCAACTCCACAAATTATTCGAACACCCTTGCATTGTAGAAAGATTGATGAAGACTGAACAGCGCAATCTTATTCTTGCGATGTGATGGGTGCTCCAGTATGTTACATTTCTGTAAGGATTTAGCGAGAGTGCGCATCTTCATAAACAAATTAAATTTTGCGTACAAATAGATAGGTAAACATATTGCTAGCCGTAGAAAGGATCAGATGACCAGATACACAGATACATACATAGATACATACATAGATACGTACATACATACATACATACATACATACATACATACATACATACATACATACATACATACATACATACATACGTTTTCAGAGGAGCTGCCCAATTTTAATTTTCAGAGTCTCTGACGCATCTAATCCGAGTCGAATTCTGTATGAGCCGTTAGTAAATCTCGTTTTGTGATAATTGTATTGCAAGCCTGGTGACAGAACAAGCTCAAACTTTGTGGCTTTTATCGATAATCGGGTATTCACAGCTGTGTATCTTCACCGCTACTGCTAACTTTAAGCTTATCTGGAGATGTACGTTTGTTTGGTGCTTAAGATTAGATAAAGTATGATTTTACGTTCTTCTTTCAAGTCGACTGTAGGCTGAGACGATTCTTGTCATTCATGGACAAATTGATCAATACAACGAACCTCCTATATGATACGCCTCTTATAAAACTTATACAGATAAAATGGTTGACAAGAGAAATTCCATCCTCAGTGATGCAACACATCCATTAGGCCTATACAAAGAATTTGATAGTCGTCGTATCGAAAGAAGTTGTAGATTTCGAGTGCCATCTGCGTGCACACAACGTTTTAAACATTCTTTTAGACCAAGAGCTATTATAGACAACAATTTGAAATCAAGCAGGGAAGAATTTTAAGCAAGTTTGTTTCTCTCACTTTGTATGTTTGTGTGTTAACGCGCTTGTCTGATTCTTGTTTGTTGCTGAACTGTTTTGCAGCAACATTGTAATTTCTCCTCGGAGATTAATAATAAAAGTATTGTATACGGTGTTGTGTTGTATATGTAAACTACGCCAAAGTTCAGGGCGATCGAAGGAAGAGAGACGAAGGTTCATAGGCACACTCTTTAAAACAAACAAAATAACCACAGGGTATTGATGGACATTGTGTCCACGCTATCCCATGTGTGCCTAAGGTATTCAACCAGTTATCTTAATACATGCGGGAACACGACTCTTGGGAAAGGCCGATCGGTTTGTTTACAGGGGTGTGCGTGTGAGGTGTCCAAATTTGATGACTGTCTCGGCTTGCCGGGCTCGCCATTGTGCGAATAATTTCTGAAAAAGTTTGGAGCACATGCAGACTACAACAGCCTGAATAGTTCGTTAATGCGCGGATTGCATACAAGAAAAAGCTAATTAGCATACATTCGAAATTATGTTGTATATAAATTCATGATCTGTGTATGCTAAAGTAAACTATACTTTGCAATTTTGTACATAAATTATAGTGGGACCATGTACACAGAAAAGGAAGATATCTGCTCAATAAACAGTCAAGGTCATAAAATACGAAATAAACTTACCTTTAAAAATCATGAGCTCCTATTATATTCTTGAAGTGTACTTTATCTTACAGTCAGTTCGTTAATCGTTTCTGGGTGGTACTTATCTCAGAATGTATTTTTCTTCGCTACACTCTCTTGGATATATGTTCTGAAGATGGCAAAGACAAGTTTGAAGTTAGCCCTGGTGACTAATACGAACGACAACTGCTTCGGCTTTTTCCTTCGCTCCGAGCCTTGGCTCCAGGGGTTACCTGTGCGTCTGACGTCACTCTTCTCTGCGCTGCCTGTTTGCCCCTATGACTGAATGAGACCATGCGTCGGGATTCCTTTAGCCACAGTCTCGTATAAACTTCGCAAGTAGGTGCTAACTTAGAGGTCTTCTCCGGTCAAAGGTAGTTGAAGTATTTCCACGGATTTCAACGACCGCCGAAGTCGAAAAACATTTCTGATTTGCGTAACTTTCAATGACTCCTCTAATTGTGTGCCGTGTCACAATAGAACTGGTTCAGGTGTACGTCCCAGTGTTTTACCGTCGTGTTTCACATTACGCAATTTTAACCGACTGGCCTTTCAACACGCCTGATATGAGCAAACACACAGTCAGTGTGTATACCTTGGGCATTGTCAGTAGAGTGATGGCGCGCTTTTGTTGCCAAACGACAAAAAGTGTCCCCTGTATGCGTCACGGTGCAATTTCTATCGTCAGTACAGACAACCTACCGGGTGTGTCTCTCCATGGAGGTACAAAGTTGCGTACAACAGAGCGAACACCGTTAAATAAACATAGAAAAGGCTAGCGATAAAAGAGTAGTATTTACAGAGGAAAGTAATCCAAAATCCTCACTAATATGCCGTTCATACACAGGCCATTGAAACGTCTCTGAAACGGTTCTGGGCCAATACTGACACAGAAAGTTATGTGTGGACACTCCGAAATGGTTCTGAAGCGTTTCAGATTTGAGACGGTTTAGTCGGCCCGACCAGAGCCGTTGTAGGGATTAACTCTATCCGCAAATCGCTGTGTGGACAGACTGAGCCGCTTCAGAAGCGTTTCAAACGCCCTCACGCGACAGGTATTTGTAACATAAAACAAACAACAACCAATATACAATATTCACTTTCGCCATGGCTGCCGAACACAGTACTACATCTCGCGGTATACTGGTCCGACGAAGAGATAAGCTTGATACCAAAAACCCTATCAATTCGACCAAAAAAATTCATTACGATTTGAAAAACGTCGAATTAATAGGAAATTAAAACTGCCGAAATAATTTAGTGGTCTAATTTAATTTGGAACGATGAGGATGAAATTTAAGCGAGACATTTTTGGCATGTTGAGACTGCTTCAAAGCATGGACTGTGAAATTTTGTGAGGTCGACAATTTCGTAACAAAAAAACCTCAAACGCACGTTGGTGTCACATCAAAATCAAAGTGGCCGCGATTACAAACGGAACAATCTGTGAGACTGCCACCGGCCGCTCGACGGACGACACGTAAGTTGACATCGTGTGCCAGCCCTTGGAAATATATTGCAACTCCTTGACAGGCAGATGAGATAGTCTTATAGCGTTTGATGCATTGAAAGTTTGTAAAAATAATAAAAAATGACATCACCGGTCATAAGAAACGTGGTGTTGAAGATGATATTTTTTAAAAGAAGACTATGACGACCATATTTCTGTAAGTATTATCTAACTTTAGAAAACCAACATCTGAAGATTTACTTCCACCAACACTTTTGGATTTGTTCCACTCTTTATTATAAGATTAGTCGAATTTCTGGAAAGTAGGTGTACATTTTCGATGTCTGTGTATCGTCTACACCGAAGTCATATCCGAAAGAGTATAATCAGTTCGCGACCGCGTAAACCTCTCTCCCTCTCTCTCTCCGGCATTTCAATGTTTTATATTGTCGACATTTATATATCAGTCTGAAGTTTCAGGTCACTGCTCATTGCAAGTAGTGATGTCAATTTTTCCGTATCGGGCATGGTCTCTATCGTCACTCTAATTGTTAGTGTTTTCCTGTTATATTCCATATCAAACTCAAAACACAACGTGAACAACGCTGAAATATATTGCATATTTCGTATCGAAAACCGGTAAAGTTCGTAACTGGTGACATGTCACGCCCTGGAGAAAATTCATCACCATCGATCGAATGTCCGTGGCGCTTTTGCTTCCAAATAGACATATTGAAATGCACAGGGAACTTCGCGGTATGGCAATTATATGAACTTTACCTTGAAGAAAGTCTGTGACTTTAAACTGGCCGTACAACCAACATAAACATGGCGGAGCAATGATACCGATTTCAGAGACTTCGATTTTTTTTTCATTGCGACCTCGACCGCTGGTGAGAGCGAGTCGTCTATTTTTTTCCCACTGGCTATTTGGCTTTGAATTTCAATTGCCATCTTGCGCTAAGTTAAAGCTAAAAACAAGACGGGCGTTCTCTGTAAATCAATAAGCCTTTTGAATATGAAAAAATCGGACATCTGAACCTCAACACGCAGCTTGAAAGTTGTTCTCCGAATCAGGACAGGGACATCGGCCCGGGACATCGGTGAGGCCGGATTTCACGTAGTAGCTATGGAAACCGACGGCTCTGTCTATTTGCGTTTCGATCTACTCTGCTCTGTCTCCAATCGGTATGGCCGTCCGGGTTTCGCCTGCCGTACTGACTGATACATGGTTATTTCTTCACATATTTTTTCATCGTTTGGCATAAAATACAGCATCTCTTTGGTGCACAAGGCAAATCAACGTTTAGAAGGAAAGTCACAGGAGGTTAGGATATTATATACCGTAGGTGAAATTAGAATTGAATGTTGAAGATGAAAGACTTTTATCAGTCGACAAAAATTGCCATAAACCGAGAATTGAGATTGTCTATATGATTTATTAATTGGGAACAAAAATATTCGATTGAGTCATTAAGTTTGTGTTTGATTCGTTTTAAAATGTGTTCCTACATTCTTATCCGATTGTTTGTGTTAATAAAAATGTTTGTTTCGCCTCGGATATTTGTAGGGAAGTTTGGATTAGTGTGGACGGTGATGTTTTGTTTGTGTGAGGAAAGCTTATGGCGAGGCGAAACAAACATTTTTATTAACACAAACAATCGGATAAGAATGTAGGAACACAATTTAGAAACGAATAAAACACAAACTCGACACAAAAACATTTTGGATAGTTCGGTGGGGAGCCTCTTTCACATTCTTTACAGCCAGTACGACGTCGTTCGTTTCAGCCATCTTGTTATGCAGTATGCTTGGCCATACACACCTTTTGAACTCGAGAGGGCGCATTAAGACGTCTTAAATATCAAAACAATGGCTTAATTTTGTGAGTATGGACACGAGCGGACCCAAACTATTAATCCCCTGTGTTTACAAATCACAAATAAAGTCGCTGAAACGTTTCAATTTTTGCCTGTATGAACGAAGTATAAGAACTTAAATGGCTTTAGTTTCACTATTGACAGTACAACTACACACTGTCATTCTAAGTCTTAAAATGTGCCAAGGGTCGTGAACGGATCATTCTAATAAATTTCCCTTTTCTTTGACAATTAGCGTAAAGATGGGATTAAACGATTTCTCTTGCCTTTAAAAATCTTCTCAGTCTTGTACTTATCAAGTCTTGATCGGAGCGGAGTGCCCGGCTTTGCTTCGAGGAAAGACATTTAGCGAGAGCGTTGAGTGTTGGTCATACTACTAATCTAAGAGCGAAAGATGACCTAGCAGACAGCAGACTGGAAATTCAAGACATAGCCACATAAATATATCTTGCTGTGTATGATTCTGTTTAGCTTGAAGACGGGTGTGATTTGCAAACTGAAACAGACGATGGGCAATCCGACTGAAAGAAACGAGCAAATTAAACGTGATGGTAGGGCCTAGAGAGTTTTTTTTTTAACTCTATCGCTAATAAGGCTGTTCATGGAATTTAC
This sequence comes from Ptychodera flava, assembly GCF_041260155.1. NCBI lineage: Eukaryota > Metazoa > Hemichordata > Enteropneusta > Ptychoderidae > Ptychodera > Ptychodera flava. Next base: position 14,543,377 of record NC_091944.1, on the reverse strand, counting down.
ACCTGAGTCGAAGCTCGTGTGTTAGACCTAAATATTGTGGTCGGCACCAGCGCATTTTATGGTCACAAACAGAGGTGGATTTTTTGAACCGGCCCTAAAGCCCACTTGAAACAGTCAAACATGCAGTTCCCTATTACTAACAGTTTTTAGTTAACCTGGATAAACGGCTCGGCAAGTAACATGCCGTGTGGATTGTTGATGTGTGTGGATGATTCTTATTAAATTCTCAATTTCACTGGCCAATTTTAAACTAGAACATTGATTAGTTATTCTGTCAGGCTTTCAAACATTTTGGTTCAAAATTATAATCGTGAATTTGCTCGGTTAAATTCAGTTCCTCACACTTTGAAGGAAAAGGCCGCCAGCTGGATTTTTAATTGACTTGGAATGACGTAACAGACGGTGAAAATGAACTCACCGTACACCTATTGAATATAAAGCATGACAAAGGTACGTGGCACACGGACGCCTTTGAATTGCTCTCAGGTATACATTTAGCACAATCTTTCAATATGTAGAAAAAAAACTACCACAAAATAGACAAAGATGAATTTCTGTATGCTTGTATAATACACAACAAGTGATATTTGAAAATTATTCCCCTCCGAGGTCCTATGAACAGCAATTGTAAAAATAGGATAGCTACATACATGTCTACACATCTTGCCAAAGTAACACTTCGGCATACTTTCCAATACTATCAGTTCTAAAAAATGGTGATTTGATCACTTACAATTTTGCCATTAAGGTGATAATTTTTTAACTCATTAAACCGATACCCTCACAACGCAAATACAAAACGGAATAGTTCATAGACAAATCTTGCAGAAGCAACACTGATAAAACATTGCAAATATCTTCAGCATACTGTTCTATCAGTCATAAAACTCTTAATTTAAGGAGGTTGGGTAATTCTTCGTCTACTCTTTTGCTTATGAAGTATGTAAAAAAAGTTACACGGAAGGTGCTTCATTCTCTCGTTGCTGGGCAAGAGAGCAGACTGAAAGCGAAACAGAAAGTTTGATTTTACCACGCCTACATTTTGTTTGCATCTGCGCACATCCAAACGATTGCGCCTTTTGTTTTGTTCACCGTTGAATATACACCACTCAATAACTTAGGGACTGGTCAGTTTCTTCGGCCTGGGGGGGGGGGGGGCGGTGGATTATTTTTTGCCGACGTCAAAAAGTGGCTGACCCCCCCTATTCCAAATTTTGAAAACAGGGTGACCCCCCCTATTCCAAATTTCAAAAACAGGGTGACCCCCCCCCCCCCCCGGCGCCGACATAGGTAAAACAAAAGGTGGACATAATTTATATATATATATACATATATATATACGTATATATAAATTATATTTTACATTTTACATATATTCATATTTTAAATAGTCATTCTATGTTTTAATGAAATTGTTGACATGTCAGTTGTAAGATAGGAATTTCAAAGTGTCAGTCTTAAAGTTTGAATACAGTACATTTTGAATGAGCTGTATTTTGAATGAGCTGTGAATGTATTTCACACTTTCTATGCTTAAACCAATGTCCTGAACTGTTGTACAGAATGGATGACAATTATTAATATCAAAGAGGAAAAAGCAGTGAATCAAAAACTTTGATGGGTGTTAAGACTTGCCAACCATCCAATTAAATCTCCTGAGGAGCCATAGAGAGCTTTTTTAGCCAAATCTGATGTGTACAGTGTCTGAGAGGACCTTCTCTTGTAACATTGAAACCATAAAAGCACAGCTAATAATGACAAAAACTGCCTTTTTTAACTGTTATTTTGTTCATAAAAAAGCATCTTTCTACGTCCTGTGTCACAAAGGAAAATAATTGCATCAATGAGAAGGAAAGATATCTTGTCATTTTTCTATCCCTAAAATAAGTCACTGTATCAAATATATATTGTGAAATATTTGTGCATGTTGCTTTCTCATGCTGAATTCTCATAGAGAGAACAGAAAAGTATCAGGAATTTGTCATCCTTTTCATATGAAATGCAGATTTCATAATGGTACACTTTCACTAAGCAAACATCAAGATATCTCTGATTTATTAAAGTATTGCGCCCGAAGGGCGTGCCGAAAAATATGAAACATCCTGATATCTCTGATATATATGCCTTGTATATTAAAGTCATGCACCTGAAGGGCATGCTGAAAAATGTCTGATATATTAAAGTAATGAGCTTGAAGAGCACGCTGAAAAATATTGAACATACATATATCTCTGATGTATGTATGCTTGATATGTTAAAGTTGGGCGTGCTGAAAAATATCACTGATTATTAAAGTTACGCGCCCGAAGGGCGCGCCGAAAAATACAACTCAATGATGAAATTTGTGGCTGACACTAGCATTTTAGGCAATGATGAGCCTGTTTCAAAATTCAAAAACACACTGACCCCCCCTATTGGGCATTTCAAAAACATGGTGACCCCCCTATCACCAAAGTCAAAAACAGGATGACCCCCCCCCCCATGAATCCACCGGCCCCCCAGGCTGAAGAACTGACCAGTCCCTTAGTGTTTGTGTTGGTCGAATAGCGGGAAACACGATGCATGACCGAGTTGATTATGTTGATGACCAAAACAGGTGGCCAAGTCGCTTAAAGAGGTTGGTTACGTTATACCGATGAAATACAGGTTTTGGGTCGCTCTAGGTGGTAATTATTGCCCCTAAAAGGTGTTTCACTGCCCCAAGGAGAAACCTCCATTAGGAAAAACGCCCTCAGCATCATTAATGCCTGAGATGTTATTTCAGCAAGGAAGGTTTTTGTGTAAAGGTATTATCCTTGGCCATCAAACCACATTACTGCTGCTTTTAACTTTTAAAACTCAAGTTCAACCCTAAGAGCAACAAACAGAACGTGATCGAGTTTAAAGCTATGTTGGAATCTCGGACATGCATGATGCTATCTTTCAGTCTGGTGACAAGGCCAGCCGTAGAAAAGAACGTCGTAGGGCTTTCAAGTGTCACAGCAGATTAAAACACTTACCCTGTCTCCGATCTATTTTGATTTTCCAATCCATTTAAGTTGCACCATGGTTCTCGCCCGAAGGCACTCCGGATTACCTAAATACTTTCGGTGAATGGACAATCCTATGAAACGGTGCAGATGAGCAAATTGCCACAAATAGTCAGTATAAACATCCCTGAGGTTAAGATAATTTTAGCCTTTTGTGAGAATGAATAAAAATCGGCGCAACGTGAGGAACACCTTGAAATTCCGCTTTAAAGAATTGTTGTGATTTTCCTCTCGTAAAGATATTCTGACACTGACCAGTGTGCTGATATCTCCTTGATTACATGCCTCGCGGGGACATTGCAAATCTCCTCTCGCCTTTTTCAGGCTTCTGTCACGGTAGAGCTTGAGTTCTACTTTGGATTGTCTCCGACACTTCTTATTGCATGAACGCTTTTTTTCAAGTATTAAACCTCCTCCCCTTCATTATTTCAACCCCATACTCTGTGTGTCACCACAGACTCACTGATCATGTCAAAAGATGTTTCTTAATTTTCTGTTAATTTTCTCTGACTACAAAGTCTTCTGACTGTCTCTGTATTCTGTATGCCTGGTTTTTATCCGTATGTACGTAGAAGAAACTCTATCTGTGTCTGTCTGTCCGTTTGTGTATCCCTTTCTGGGACATTCAATACTTTCTGTGGAGCTCCAAAAATGTAATACAAAATTGTCTTTGAGTCCTTCCTAGTTTGAAATTTGGATACAATTACAGAGAGAGAGAGAGAGAGAGAGAGAGAGAGAGAGAGAGAGAGACCTTTTGATTGGAAAGTGACACTTTCAATACACATACTACCATGATATTACATAATACAGAACACAGGCTGCTTTCCGATACTTAATATCACTTTTTATTTTTGAAAGGAGAGGCAGTCAGTTGAAGAAAAAAATCATTTTCTCGCTAAAAAAACTTGAGAATATGGCTTAAAAGCTATCATTTGTCCAAAGAGCCAGTCATCATAATATAACATTTTGTGCCGGTAGTACAAACATTATTTACAAACTTGAAATTTCAACTGAGAACACATAAGTTAAATTCAACCAACTTTGATGCCATTTCTATTCTGCAAAGAGAAAATATCATAATGTCTGGCATATAGTACAGTTTAAATATCATTTGGTTAATTCTTTGCAAGATAGAACAATTCTTCAAAGAATACAATTTTTAAAACCTTAAACACTTTGTTTGTGATAACAAAGAATGTCAACTTATACTTTTTTCTTTTCCCAAACTTGATTTTGTCTCTGAAAAGTGTATGAAAACAGAATTTTATTAAACCACACTTATTCATATATATGGTAGAATTCTCTTTTTTTTTGTATTTTTGTTCATGAACAGCAGGAGTAAGAGCAGTGGACCATGCTGTGCCATATCACAATTCAACATAACCCTAAAGGGTATGATTCTAGTTGGGGCACCCTAAGATGAGCATATAAATACAATACAAAGATTACTCCCAACAGCATTTTCAAATTGTTCAAGGTTAACCTGAAAGGGGAGTTCCCAAAAACTGACAAAAGGCACTGAAATTTGGAAATTAAACCAACATAGTCGGACTTAAACATTGGATAACTTTAAAGACACACTTTCAAATGACATCATAACAAATGAATTTCCAGTATTTTTGTTTCATATATAATGTAGAGTTTCTTGTTTCACTTCCAAATCACGTTGAAATTCATTCGAGGACAGACTTAAACGTTCACAATTTTTTTCTGATCTACAACTTGTGGTGGCTTATTTTAAAGCTCTTGGAATAAATATTTTCACCGTCTTAGTTTTTCAAAAATGGAAATTTCTATATTTCCTCATAGAGTTAACACAGGGATGGCGGCCATTTTGAATTTCGAATATCAGTAAATGTCAGGTAGTGCAAAACTTTGTATAGTGACTGGTCATTTTTATTCTTGGTTTTGTTAGAGAATAGTTGAATTCATTGAGGAATGTTTCAGCAAAAGTTTAAGTCTTTCACTTTTGATGCACATATTACCTTAATGTACTTTCACGTCTGAATAGTATGATACAAAGACCTATTTAAAATCTGCAGTACACACAGAATTTGGACACAGATGAATGGGCAAATCTCTGATGTTGGACACACAAATACAATGCTATAAGAACTTTGCAGATAAATCTTTCGCAAGTAGATGAATCTGTTAATGGGTTGACAGAATGTTTGCGACCGACTGAGATTCCACAGAAACAAATATAACTGTGCATCTAGAACAAGAATTGAAATATTGTTGTTTCCTGCTGAAAAAAATGATAATTTAATAACTTGTTACAATTGTCACATCACAGCATTTCCATTAATTTTCTCTGAAAAGACAGGGACACATATTTGGACTCTCAAATTTTTACAATTCTTTTCTTATCTATCACTTATTGGGTCTCATTTTAATGTTCTTGGAGTTGGAAAAATATATCACTCTCTTAGTTTTTGAAAATCAAAACTTTAATTTTTCCTCATAGAGGTACCATAACATATGGATGGTAGCCATTTTGAATATCAAATATTGGTAAATGTTAGGTAATTTGTTTCTCTAGTACCAAATTTTGCAGAGTGACACTCAAATTTTTATTCTTGATTTTGCAAGATAATGGTTGAAAGTTTCATCGTGAAAAGTTTGAGCAAAAGTTTACGTCTTTCACTTTCAAGGCTCATACTACTTTAAATAAATTTAAAATTTGGAGGGAAAAAACCAAATTAGTACATGAACAGGGACTGTAACAAGTCAAACTTGCTATCTGTTTCAAATTTATGCATTCACTGGATCACTGTTTCACAACCTACCACATGTTCAAGTGCTCTGTGTTGCTTTAAGTATGTACATATATTTTCAAATAAATTTTTTGAACTGTGATAAATCAGATTTTAACCTGTTCACCCTCAATTTCCTGTGAACAAGTCCCAAATCACCATTGATAACAATGGGTTCGGGCCAAACCATGGTGGTGAAAGGGTTAAGCACTGATTTTGACAACAATCACAGCCTATAAGTTGTGCACAACATTGACACATAGGCAGTTCATCACACTGAAGAGAGAAGAACACCCTCTAAAGATTTCTGCAAAGTGCAAGGTCCTAAAAAAAACTGACCTGAACTCTGAACCTCAAGGCCATTGCCCAGAATGAAAGTCAAAGCATTTGATCATGCCTGGAATCTGTGATTCACTTCCCAGGGTGAGAGAAAACAGTGCATATTGGCATACCAGTTTTCATATGAGCATTCCCATGAGGAATCATTAAAGGTATACTGTCACCTGTTCCAATTATGCCACAGTTACCATGGAAAGAGAAAATCTAACCAATCACAGATTTTAAGCGGGTGGCCACTTTTTAAAAACAGCGCCCTCACACGGGCGTTTTGAATCCCAAGGAACGCCCCTTGACCATATATGGGCATATTTAGATTACAGGGGACTGTATACCTTTAATAGATATAATAGTCATAATGCAGGACTGTGTATCAGAGGGCAGGTGACCATTTGCAGAACATCAGGAGGGCAAATGATCTCCTGCCTTGAGTGTACATTGTCCCTTGTCTCAGCTACAATGTTTTCATTACATGACTCCCCCACACAATTTTTATACCAAATGTTTGGCTTGATATGCAAACGACAAATACATGCTCAACTTCCATGATACGGTAGATGAAGATCCGTAAAATATAAAAAAGTTTTTGGCAGATGACGATATGCGATGGCTGTCTAACATGAAAAATTATGTAATTTGATTATTTTTAAAACCTGATGTTGTTATAAAGTTGAAAATAGTTCAAGGTTACTGTCATTTAGGTGACGACTATATGGCCTGCTACACCATCAACAAGTTACAAGTGAATCCTATGGGGGTATATATACACATGTGACATTCAGTATATGAGGCATGTAATAATGTTCTCTCTTGACTATCAAACAGAAAATAAATTTCCCAAGCATAGACTCATATGTTCTGATTTTGGAAGAGAGACTTTATGACTATGGCAAGTGTCAACTTAAAAGTCTTCTATCTCGGCCTTGGTGGTGGCATTAACTTTGTATCGATATGTGAGCTACGGTTTTGTTGCGGCTGGCCTGGGTGTGGCTGGCTTTGCTGAGGTCGCCACCTTTGGTCATCGATATATCCACACAGGTATTCCTGGTTGACTGGGTACATGATACTGTTACAAACACCTGTAAAAAAGAATTATGTATAGTTATGGCTATACTGATAAAATGTGAATCAAGAATCATACTGGAAATATACAAACTAAATTTGATGAAAAAAGTTGAGATAAATGAGCTAAAAAAGTATGTACTTATGTATTACTTATCAATTTAATTTAAATATATTTATTGTTGCATGTGACTCTAAATTGATAAATCAAATTTTCATTTAGTTTTTATGAGGTTTTTACGGGACCAACCTAAGGGGACCACATACCAGAATGCACTGCAATACTGATATGACCACCTAGAGCACCAAAGACAAATGGATGTCCAACTTCAAACGATGGCTAGGAAAGTGGTCAATGGGATAAAAATTTGCTCTATAAAATCTGCAACTTATGTTTGTAATCAGCAGTTACCACTAGGTCCATCCTCCAACATCACATGAAAAAGTCCAGTTTCCTGTTTACTCTGTGTTTGAGCCCCTGACAATGATGGGAACTGGCCACAAATACATGCTATGGTGCATGTTGTTTGCAAAGAAGTTAGATGTCCCCTTACCCATGGCAGTGGCTTCACTGTTTGGGAAACTTTTATCAGTTCTTTCTCGGAGAAACACCCAAACCTGCTTCTCTGAATCGAAGGTGCATTCAATGATTTTATTGTTGTAAGTTTTCAGCTCCTTTGTCAACTGAAATTGAACAATAAATGAAAAAATTAGCCAATTACATCACAATTTTCATCATGGAAATACATCTGTACCCTTACATCTATACACATGGACACAAGTGTGTACAATCATACACAAATACACACAGTTGTATGAACAGACTGAGATCTGATGTAGTGAAACTTCCAAGCCTAAGGATTGGCGAGTTTGATATTGCTCCATCTGCTACCGTTCGTAATCTTGGCGTTACCCTTGATCAGTCTGGCTCTATGTGCGACCAAATTAGTCATATCTGCAGAAATGGTTTTTATGCTCTGTCCAGGATTGGCAAGATCCGTCAGCTGTTGGACAAGTCCACAACGGAAAAAATGGTTCACGCGTTTATCACCTCTCGTCTAGATTACTGCAACGGTCTTTTATACGGCATCAACAAGATTCAACTTCAACGCCTTCAATCACTTCAAAATGCTGCTGCCCGCCTTACAGTACCAGAATCACATAACTTGTAACCGCATTTTGCGGTATGCGGCAAACATGCGGTAACTGTGCGGTAGCATTGTTCTCTCCCGCAAGGTCTGCGGTATCTATTGTTTCATGCCCACTTCCCATTGTTTTATTGCCGCAAACACTGCGGCAACGCGTTTGCGGGAACTCACTGATGCCTCAAAACATGCGGCAACAGCAGTGCGGCAACACACTGACAACTCAAATGCTGCGGTAACACCTCGTTGCGATCGCATTCTATTGTTCTAAATGTTGAAACTTGTGCGGCAACTGAATGATTGACAGCTTCAAAACCACAGCTGAAGAAATTGCGACTCTGTAGGCCTATTACAAACCAAATATAAATGCAAATTTGAACTTCACGGAGTGGTCAACTGTAGGCCTACACAGCAAGACAGGAAAGGTGATTGGGAGTCAACTTAGCATGCTATTCACAGTAATTGAGCACCAAATCGCCAAAATTGTAAAGGGAAATATAAATCATGTCTTTCTGTTTGGTATACAATACAATGAATAGCCTATCACTGTAAAATATTTCTCTGGCTGGGTGGGCCGGGTGCGGTATGTTGCGAGTTTGAATCCGATCGATAATTTAATAAATTTCTTAAATAAAGATGACATCACTGATCTGAGAGAGACGTGATGTCGAAGAGAAATTTATTCGATGATTGTGACCATCAGGTAAGTCACGGTCCGGTGGTAAGTTGATGCCACAACACATCGCAGGAGACATGTTTTCTATTTTTCAATGCAAGAAGTGAATGCCAGTGAACTCGGAACTGATCACTGATCTGTACCAGTCATTTCAACTTTAGTGGTTGGTATATGCTCAAATACAGTTTTAAAATTTCCACAAGTACGATCCACGACTAAAAATGCAGAATTTTTGTTGAAATAAAGCTTTTCTCGTTTTCACTCATAAATTATCGTCAACCGATCATGACACCCGTTCCATAGCTTCATGTTTGTATCATGCGAGGAGGTGAAAAATGACCATGTACCCCCTTGTGACCGCGTCAAAGTGTATGGAGATAATCTAGGATTAGTGGTGTAAAGTCTTCAATGACAGTAAATTGCGAACAATAATTCTACAGACGCATTTATTTCTCTTCGGACGGGTGAAACTTCAGGCACCCATGCGCTGCGTAATCTGCTTGATCGATCGTGAAACTAACAGGGAGTCTGTAAAAACAACTGGTCATCAGTGTAGTGCACATGACTTTCCTATTTTACATCGTTTGTCCTTACTTTTGTCACTGTCATTCAACAATCTGTGGAGAGACTGTGCTCTAATACTATAGAAATATACCGCCATGGTAATATTTAGAACTGTCGTATCTCCTTATGTTTCCCGGTCGGACAAAGACGCCTCTATGACAGTACGGTCAGATAAGTCCCCGCAACCTTGTACAGAAAGAATTGCAGTCTATACACAACGATGTGCGCTGTGGCATAGGCAGTTACCCATGTTTGCGCTTTGAAATGCCCGATCGGACAGGTTTCGCAGTTTACGGTATCGAGACCCGGGTATCGAGACCATCTTTGTTACTATTGGAAATAGATATTTTGGCAATTTTACTCTAGAAATTTAATGTGAATAAGTGGCGACTTTTACCTGTATGCAATAGACCTTGGTGTTCCGTTAGCGGCAATCGAGAGCTGGGTACATACTGAGCTAAAAGAAAAGCAAAGTCTTGGATTTTAAAATTCGCTTTTGTTTTCGCACAACGAGCCTTCAAAGCGTCAACTTGACGAGTTTTGCATAAATTATTAGCCCTTGTTCAGGCTTGTCAAGCTGCAAGCTGTATCTTCACTTCCATGCTTTTTACCGGAAGTTAAACTGGCTCCCAGTCGCCTGGCTTTTCTCGGAAGCTAAGTTCCAAAAAGTCATGGTAACTGCATAGCTGGCCAAGCCAGGCGATCATCCCGCGATCAATCCCAACAGCCCTACAACTCAGCGCGGCGGTCTACTGATATTTAATCCTTCAATTTACTATATGTTTTGATATGCCCACAGACTTGGAGCCGGTCTAACTGGAAGTTTGAGAAACGGTCTTGCAGACTAAATATATTCATTACAGGTGAAAAATCTGGCGCCAGAATTGAAAAAGTTAGTGTTACTCTCCCCGAATAACAGTGTACACGACCCATATCTCCTTGTAATAACCCCACATCAGTTGAATTTATGGATGGTTTGTCTTTTTTCGAGATTAAATTCAAACTGTAATTTCGTAGAACTACGTTTTCTTCCCCCCAGAATTGCGTACGTTCTTTGAATTCGGGCTTGTAAACCCTGAAGATCTCCGCGTCGAATATTTAAGCTAATGCTAAGCAGACTTAGAAATAATAGTTTAATGGCCGGTCTGTACGCTTCTTTACAACGATTATCGTGAACTCTTACCAAATATTGCAAAGTCAGCCGTGATTCCAGTGTCATCTGTCCCGTGTGAAAGGGGGTTCAGTACCCAAAACACGATTAAAAACATCGAAACGTAATATCTGAGTGAAGATGCCGTAAATAATCTGATAGTTCTAACCATGGAAGGCCCAAAACTTTACGCATTTGACTTCAGAGCAGCGAGGATAGAGTACAGGCAGCAAAGAGATCGTCGGAAGTTGTAATCTAAATGTAATTAGTCAGAAACAAATACCGTCGTCAGAGAATAGAACAGAAGAGTATTAAAGATTGTAAAACTCGTCCAAAAAAAATTGTCACTGCTGATGTTTATTTAACACTTTATTCATTGACTTTTGAACTAGTTTTCGATATGGCGTATACAGCTGTTTTAGAAGTGCTTACATATAGTTGTACGCATTTTTGATACATTTTACGCAAATAATAAAAACATTTGCGTACCGCCTTACGCAGGTTTGAAAATCCTAACGGAAGCTCTGTAAATACCATTTATTATCCCTCGTAGAATTAATAGGAAATGAACACAGCAAAAATAATTTACTAAATTACTGATCGATTTTATGGAAGACAATTCACGCGAGACAGTTTGCTGCTTGGAGACTGCTTCAAAGCACAGGTAGATTGTGAAAAGTGAAATTTTCTAGGGTCCCGACATCGTCAAAAGTTCACCCCTAAGCTGTTCAATGCTGTATATCATTAATAAAATACTCAAACAAGTCGGACTTTACTCATGTGAAAATCACTGTCAAAAGTGGCCGGGATTACATGCGATAAGTGACATGTCCAAATCGCGACCAGCCGCTCGATAAAATGCGCCTGGGAAGTTGATTTGCATCACCGTCCCTCCACCCAGGGTATTATTTAATTTCTTTGCACACATAGGGAACCGGCTGGGGATATTCATCGTCGTAATAAACGTGCCTCTTTACGGCAATAGCTCAGCGCTACCCGTTTTGGCGTAGGTCAGCGGAGCAGAAATTAACAGTCCATGTAGCCGACAATGAGATGCGAATGATATGCTGTGGCTCGCGAGAATGGGGATATGGCTACAGGCCCAGTCTGGCATGTTTATGGAAACATCGTGTGGGCATGGCACCTAGAAATCTACGTGGGACATTCATGTTCCCTAATGCCACGCTGCTTATTACAGTGAACAAGGAAAGACAAGATTTTACAGTCATAGTCGACGTCTTTTCGACATTGTTTCAGAGCGGTCGGGTCGCCGATTATACATCGCTATGTACATGTTACATAAGTGAACAACTCACGTTCACAGACTTGTTACAAAACATCCGGCCTTGACTATCTTTCAGGAGGGGACGTTCACTTTATCTCATAATAAAATTAAAGAATGAAAAATATGGACAAGGTCTGGTCTTTTCAAGTTTTAGTTTAGAACTGATCAAAATCCTATGAATTGCATTTTCACTGCGATTTGCGGTTGAATTTCTTTGTGACTTGGCAACGACATGTTTGCATACTCCTGCTTTTTACCACTTCGTGAAAATGGTATCACCCATCCAACGCTATTATGTACGTGTATCGAGAACGCATAAAAAAAAACGACGCTCGCGGTCATGCGGGTTCAAGGACATTCACAAGGAGACATCCTCTTCGAGTCTGTCACGGATATTTTACTAGTTTTGAAAACTTACAAAAGCCAGTGTTCGAAATTCGTGGGCATTGCAACCACCCACCAGGGCAGGTAACTTGAAAAAGTTGTCTTCCCGGGTAAAACTAACCCCTTCTGAGATGATTATACCTCGCAGATCAAATGTAGTAAAATTTAAAAAAACAAAACAAATAAAACTACCAGCAACAGACACTGTGCTCTCCATTGGTTTTATGTTCTGTTAGAAAAATTACGAATTTGGGTAAAAAAATAAACAGTGAGCACCAAATAAATCCAAGTGAATGTTGCCCCGTCAATTTATTACATTTTAAACCACGTGTCCTTTCTACTCAGGTCTTGAACGGGAGCGCTAGCGACAAGGAAATGAGAATCAACTTACATCTCAATAAAATTTGTTTGAAAACCTAGAACTTGCATTTTGTCCTTTACTTTTTTCACGTACGACTTTGCTCCTATGTCAACGTGATGGTACGCTAGTTTATATATCACGGGTGGAGGGACTGTGGTTATATGAGTCCGTACCAGCTAAGTCAACGGTAATAATGTTGTAGAAAATTGCAAGTGATTTCATCGGCGAACTGATTTTGCTTATAATTCCGTTTTATCTGTCAGTGAAAAGATCTGACTTGATGTTTCCGAGGTAGCCGCTATCTTACCGAAGCGCGAAGGCCAAGCTTGTCTGTCCAGTGTCCGTTTCCAAAATTATCTGAGCGCTCACGCATGCACTGTGTTCAGAGAAGTATTACACAGTGGGACTAAACTGGTCACTAAAACGCTGGAAATTCATTCTCTGTGTATAACAAAAAAATAAATAATTAATTTTAACAACTGACATGTCATTATGTTGAAAAATCCAGTTCCGAAAATGAGCAATATCGCGGAAGTATTGATACCGTCATCAACTGCGCAACCTGTCAGATCGGGCATTTATAGAAGCAAACATGGCTGCCACGCTCAGAAGTAAGCTTATCACTTGTGTCTACCGGTATTTCGTTGCCGCTACGCAAGACGCCGCAGTGTAAAATACAATTCTGGGCTTCGGCAAATTGAGGCAGGTGTATGATCATGCTGCCGTAAGGTGACTTTATCCGACCGGGGAAAGATGACGAGATACGACAGTTTTAATATTACAATCGAGGTACACCTCTATTGTATTACGAAGCACCGTTGCGTCTCTCTCCATGAGTTTGTGAAGGGACGGGCTGTCAATGTTAGTTCAAAGTAAAGAAATTCTGGTGTGAGAAAGTCATGTCGATGCGATGTGCAGTGATGTTTTTAAAGACCTATACTGAGCAAGCTCCAGAAATAAATCAAAGATTAATTGCGCCCCTGAAGTATGTACGATTGCGTCGTTGTGTGCATTGTTACGTTGTACATGATTTTTGTGTATTCGTTTCGGGAATTATCAAAGTCTGGAATGGAATATGCATGGTCATGAATGTCCGAGGCAGCTCATGAATGTGCACTTATAAAAGTACATGAACATTTGTTCTCCCAATCACATGAAGGCGCGACTTTGCACAAGTTTTAAATATCGGATATTTATAATCTAGTATCAAAGTTTGACATATCGACGTTTTCGGGACTGTGGTGAGATTTCACCACCTCACAGTTCTGGCCAAACCCGACTTCCAAGGACTGACTCTAGTTTCGATATTAGACGATACTAGATTCTGTCAAATCGCAAGTAAATATCCGGTATATATATGAGATTTCACCACCTCACAGTTCTAGCCAAACCCGACTTCCAAGGACTGACTAGTTTCGATATTAGACGATACTAGATTCAGTCACACATTACACATTACCAGTAGAATTACGACATTGTCTTCGCTGCACTGTAACGTTTGCCGACAGTGACAAGGATAAGTTATCACCGTCCGAGTGTAAGAGCACTATGTCATTGTCACGTACTGTAAAGTGACAATGACATGATACATGTCAAGCAACTGATAAGGCAACCTTTTCATTCTTCTACAAAATTCAGAGTATGTTGCGTCACCACTGAAACCGTTGTTGACAGCCAACACGAGATTACATATCCATCGAAATTGCCTTGGTTAAAATCGAACAGCAAAGTGGCGTAAGCCTGCCTATGGTTCATTCCGCCAAAGGTAAATTTCACATTACAGTGAAATGCTTCTGTCATGATCTCAAACAAGGGAAAAGGAAGAAGATTTAAACCTCTTTTGGTGAGTCATTTTTAGCGGATTCATTTTACAAGAAATATTTTTCACTGCAGTTATTTTCGAAATTACTTTAATCACGGTCCCTCCACAATTTGTGGAGGGACCGTGCTTTAATCGACAATATTGCCACTTTATGACAACGTTATGTGATCAAGGTCATGCAGAGTCCAAAGGTCATGGCGGCCATGCTTTTGCAATGACGATGCGATCTACACTTTCTCGATAATTTCGCGGTTATTTCTCTTACTTTTCGCCAATGTTTTCGACCTAACACGGTCCCTCCACGTGGAGGGACCGTGGACCTAACCATATGACATGCATTTACAACTGTCGCGTTATTTTACTCGAATGAGAATGAAATCGTTGGGTTTTTAACAATACCGTAGCCGCTACGTGCTACCTCTCTCAATATGGTGCGGAATAAATGTGACTGTGAGACCGTATTTAGTATCGATTCGGCCCCTTGACAATCATCTGCTCGACAATTTTACCACGAACGAGTAACAACTTACAACTGCGTAGACATGGGTTTTATTTCTCATCAACTAATCACTCTGTTTTATTGTGTAGCGTTTATCTAACGCATAACGCAACTTCGGAATGATTATAAAGAAAGGAAAGACGAAAAATACAAGATCTGGGTTTTCGTAATTAATTTTATTCCCATGATAGCTGTCATTTCTTGGTCTTTTCATTCGATGCCTGTGTAAAAAGGACGAAAGTGGTTAAAACAATAATACAGTGATCGAATAATAATGTATTTAATAAAAGTTTGTTGCCAGATTTCGAACTCGCATTTGCGACTTCATTCAGAATTAACAACGCAACTCTGAAATTGCCGAGCCATTCCCTCTATATTTGGAAGTTCCTTTTTAAAACTTTAAATTTTTGTTTAGTATTGTGTATTTTCGTCGGTCTTCATTTCGTTGGTATTGCAATCAATGATAAAGAAGACGTAAAATGTCGTTTGCGGACATGACATGCTCATTGAAATTGCAGGAAAGCTGGGTAAAGCCTGCCTATGGTTGATTTCCGCCAGAGCAGAGGTAAATTTCGATTGGATTCAAACATGAATTCCATTTACAACTGTCTGGTTATTGTACTCAAATGGGAATTAAATCATTACGTTTTTAACAATAGCTGATACATGTAACCTCTCCGAATGGTGAGGGATAAATGTGAGACCTATTTAGTATCGATTCGGCCCCTTTACCATCATCTGCTTGACATCTATGCCACGAACGAGAAACAACTTACAACTGCGTAGACATGAGTTTTTCGTAACAACGTACTCATCAACTAATCACTCTGTTTTATTGTGTAGTGTTCATCTAACACATGACGTGACCTCAGAACATCATGAAAAAAGGAAAAGACGAAATATGCAAGATCTGGGTTTTCGTAATAAATTTTATTTCCTATGCGAGCTGTCGTTTCTTGGTGTTTTTTAATCCTATGCCTATGTTAAAAGGACGCAAGGGTTAAACAGTAATACAGTAATCGGGCAATAATATATATGCATACAGTGTAATAAAACAGATTGTTGCCAAACTGAAAGCTCGCAGACACATGAATGAACAGTGTTTCTGTTCATTTTGTCAACAATACCACGACTGTACATGCTACTTCCGGTATTAGCAATTACTTGGTGGCATCGGGCCAGACCATTCGATAATGATTTTCTGATGGACATGCACAGTGAACAACGCATGGTCAACTCGATATCGATAATGCAATGAGTTTAGCTGGGCAGTTTTGGAGCAACAACATATAATCAATCGCTCTTTTCTCCAAATGTTTGCACTATGAAACATTGACTGGGCAAAAAGTTGCTACATTTTATGATAGTAGACGAAAGGAATTGGAGCGTCAAGAACGTGACAAAAACGCGAGGTAATAGGAGTATTGTATGTACATTACGAAGGGCATTTTTGACATTCTTTCCATTGTGAGATGAGCTGCAAGGGTCGTGTTTTCGACGCGACTTGGACGCGTCTCGGATGCGTCTTGAACGTGTCTAAATGCCATCAAAACCAGTCGAGTCTGAATGCAAGTTTTGCTGTATACTGTACATTTCCGTACACTTACAAAAAGTACAAAGGAAAAAAAATGCAAGGAATGCTTTCAGGTACCCAACTTTGCCTAGATCGCTATGGTGAAAACTTGTGACCGTGATTGTAAAACTCAGAGGGCGGGGCAAAAGCAAACCTTCACAAAAGGTCTGTGCGGCAACCAACTTGGGGTCATTAAAGGTATGGAAATCGATCCCAGGGCCTAGGAGTGGTACATGTAAAACAGTGTGTATCTTTGCGTCAGAGGCGAAATAAACGATGAGTGTATCTATTTATCCAGGAAATCTTAATCCCGACTGCTATGTTTGTACGCACATAGAGCCAGTCGACGTAAGGGACACAAAAAACAACACGAGGAACAAAAATACAGGGGTTTTGAACAAAATGTAGCCGGTACTTCACCGATGTCTGTAACTCCATACATGAAAATATTCGTAGCTTGACGCACTTTGAACATAGCTCGTAACAAGGGACAGTGCAGTGGAAAGCCCATGGAACTACGTGTACAACTATTTAATAGAGCCACTGATGTAGTTTGTGAACAGTGAAGATTTTTCCGATCAACAACTTTGACAGATGGTGGACTGACCTTTCCTACCGCAATTGTTATCTCCCTCGATTCAGCACAAAATTTTCGTATGGACTGTTGATGCGGTGTTTACAGTTGTTACGTGGTGGTAAATCCTAGTCTTATTTACGACTGCTGCGTAAACAGTCACTGAATAAATTTTGCACGCATTTACGAGCACTGGATATTTTTACAGTTTTTAATCGAAAACCGTCCGTATACGCGTATGACAGTGACAAAAACAACACAAGGAATCTGGCGTATATTGTTACTGAATTACTTTGACCAAAAAAAAAAATCACCCAAATGCTGAACGGTGATCACACAGAACTCTACAGGTTTCTGGACTAAACGACCCCAAACCGACCGGATCTCAGTCAACTGTGCCGGGCTCGACGTCTACTCGATCAGCGTCAACACAAACTTTCACTCCAGACAACTTTACCCCACAAACTGGGAATATACTAAATTTACCTTGAAAAAATTCAAACTGTGTATCGTATTGAAAAAATCTTACCGGGGCCACGGAACAAATTAAAAAACCAACAAATCCCAACAGAAACAGTGGAATGATCATTAGTGTGCAAGGTCGCTGTATTATATGTCAGGGTAAAAAAATCTAGTTTTTAAATTTCTGGACGGTACAAAAGGCGAGGCAGAATTAGACAAGATTACGACCAATTTGTTACCGCCGATGGTACATAACTTTCTTTTGATAGCAGGTAGTTCGGTGTCCAGTGAGAACACTATTCCCAATATACCATGGCTGTTGATTTGAGCTGCCTCCGATCGAAAATTTTCTATACAAAGACATGATATCAATAATTTTGCGAGATTATAAGTACCCGCTGTCTTCTCGCCAAATAGCTGCGATCAAGATCATTATGATAGAAGCAATTGACCGCCGAACACCTGCTTGCTGTTCTTATACACAACGTGGAAAAAAATGATTATTCTTGCTGAGAAATACGACAGCAAATATTGCAATGTGAATTTCTTACTATTTTCTCGCAATGGTTTTACATCTGTGTCTATTTTAACACGGTCACTGGACCATTTCTGACGATTTTTACAAACAAAGAATCAGCTCACACTCATCGTGGGAACACATTGCAAAGATGTTCAAAAAATGTTCATCACATGAAAGATTACCGTAATCCCCGTTTCAAAGATGTAGGAAATGTATAATGTGTTGTTCATCTTGAAAAATCCCGAACTGCAGCCTCTAAATACAACTTGCCGACAACTTGCCGACAACTTTACAAGCACACTCCTGTCATCACATGACGGCTGTAACAGTGCGTACATGTGCAGCCGAATCAAAAGACTTCAAATCAAAAGTAAAAAAGTATAGAAAAATATCAATATCCAAGCACTGTGAAACAGAGTAATTTTGATAAGGTGAATTTATTGCATATTATAAAAAATCTCCAGGCCACTCGGAACAGCGTAAGATTATGATCTCACCCGTTCGAATACTACACTCACACGGTAGGGTAAAAATGTGAACTCAGAACGTTATATACTGCTTCCGCCAAGCGAGTCCGCTTGGCTAAAGATGGTAAAATGATCATAATTATTATTGCTAATCTCTATAAATTTTGCCAAACATTCGTTAGTAGTTGTCGAATTTCTTGAGTTTGTCCGAAAACTATTTCAGTGAATGACGTAAGTTTCAAGACACCTGAGTGCGAACGCAATAGCAAAATCAGTCACAGACAATCGAGGAAGAACATAAGAGTCTATTAATCAGAATCTGCGAATTAAATGAATCCTAAGTTACTAGGAAAGTAAAAAGGTAATGTTGTGTCCTGGTTGGGAAAGAAAAGTTGATTAAGATTTCAAAAAAACGTCAGATAATATTAGAGCAATTTAGTAAAACGTATAGAGAAGAACGACATCACGGCGATCTTCAAACCTTTCATCATATTTCAGTCTGAACGGTCAACATTTGATGCTATAATCTATGTCAAGTGTCTCTTTTTGGTCAAATCTGACAGAGATGAAGCAATCGCGATTTAGTTTCATCACCCCGACCCGACAGAAAATAATGCAGCTCATGGGCACCTGTAAAATCGTGGCGTGATTGTATCCAATGGCCGTCCACTGCATGGGCCATTGACCGTG
Organism: Ptychodera flava; assembly: GCF_041260155.1. Lineage (NCBI taxonomy): Eukaryota > Metazoa > Hemichordata > Enteropneusta > Ptychoderidae > Ptychodera > Ptychodera flava. The sequence goes on along the minus strand of NC_091944.1, from coordinate 14,524,022 downwards.
CATCGCCAGCAAACAACGGTTTTGGACGTCACGAAAGCATTTTTCCACAGTCTGTGAGCGGTTGAGTGATTTGGGTTGGCTGCATAGATCGGAATCGAGTTGATTTCGGCCGAAAACAGTTCGAAAAGTAGTTTTTCGTGTTCCGTCCGAATTGGATCCGCATGTTGCCGGTTTTGTCCATGGTAATCAGCAGAGCTGTGGTGGGAGGCCGTATAACGCCGGGAACACACGGCATCGTACGCAGGGCTAGGCGACAACATACTTCCAAAAGAGATCTATCGTAAAATATCGTACAACATACACATCACCCATTCATAGGCCTAGAGGTACACAGATCAACAAACAAACAGGGAGAGGCAATCTGCTTGAAACCATGAAATAGTCCGTTTGTGTCTGAACTCATCTGAGACTCGTGTTCAGTAACCGTTGGTCAAGTATTTTGCTCAATTGTACGAATCATTTATTCATTGTTTGCATCGTAATCGATCGGATATACACAACAAATGTTTGATCGTTTTGCACCTTTGCGCGTCCCCTCGTGATTGGCATCTGTTTGAATGCTTTTATCCATTGTTTGTTGGACGCTTCGAACACGGCATCGAAGCAGTTTTGGCATCAAAAATCAACTTAAAATGGAAAAAATGAGAGAATTTTGCCAACAAGGTGATGCCACAAGTATTCACAAAACGTAATATGTTGGAACAATGCTTTAATTTACACCATGGTTGTTGAAAGCTCCAGATTTTCGGGAGCATTCGTTGACGCTGTTATCATGTGCCACTCATGTTGGATTATGAATGCCCAGGGAGATAGGGGGTATTTATAGGCTCCCCTGCCTTTAACACCTCGTCAATTGCCGCAATACCGCACGTTCTTTTGTTGTACATGTCGCAACTGCTGCGGGAACTATTGTTCACTTACCGCATTTACCGCAATCGAGGACAAAGAAAATCAACAGCTAACAAAAGAGGTGTTACCGCGAAGTTACCGCACCAGCAGGTAGGCCAACAGCGCGGCAAAAGCTACAAGTTATGTGATTCTGGTACTGTATTTCTCGAACCCGTAAATTCGACCATATCACACCTGTACTAATCGATCTACACTGGCTACCTGTTGAGGCACGCATCAAGTTTAAAATCATGCTGACTGTTTATAAAGTTATTCATCGTGTTGCACCACTATATTTGATTGACCTGGTTGAGCTCTACACCCCTGCTAGAGATCTTAGATCTGCCGATTCTCTGCGATTAGTGCCACCTTATGGGAAATTTAATAAGTCTTATGGTCAGAAGGCTTTCTCTGTTTCTGCACCGTCTCTGTGGAATTCTCTGCTGGCCGAGATCCGCAATGCTACATGTGTTGACTGTTTTAAAGCTTACCTTTTTAGCCAGTATTATTCATGCTAGGGATGATCAGTCATTTTTTTTATCTGGAACTGTTTTTTATTCGTTTCTGCGACTTTTTTTTTTTTAACATTTTTGCATTTTTGCTGACCTTTTCCACATGGTGAATTTTTAATGCCGTACGAGTCTTGTACGGGTCATTTTGCTTGCTTTTTAATGCGTTTTATTGAATTTTTACTTATTTCATTTACTTTTGGATTTTTGGACTTTTTCCACTTGTGACTCTTGTAATGGATTTTTGTTTTTGTCTTTTGTTTTGTTTGTTGTGTTAAAGGCACTGAGACGTATGTGTAGTGCATTTCTTCTAAGAATTAAATTATTATTATATTATGAACAGACATAATCACAAACACCTAAAAGACAAGTTAAAGATATCATTGACAAAATATGCTGCAACATAAAATAATATACTTGCCGGGCGTATTTCTGCAAACGGCATATCTTTCCCGCCAACATACAAATACCCATGAGTCTCAGGAAGCATACTGTGGAAAGATTACAAATAGATCAAAAATGATATTTTTCATAAAGCTCAAAATGCCTTTCTATCAACATAACAACATCAGTATAATGGCAGCGCACATTACTTCCTTGTCAAAAGACAAATTTGGGATCTTCATAAAACTGAAGTTATCCAAGCGGGTACAATTTTACGCTCCATTTGCTGTTATTTTCGTGTTCTTTCCAGTATCTGTGTTCTGCCTGTTGTATACAGTTCCTCATCCTGCTCCAACAATTATGTCCACATAGTTTGTGTTCAAGCTGTATACATGACCACATGAGTGTGAAACGTGTAATGTTGAGATTAGAATTATAATTTGGATGCAAAACAATCAGTTGTCCACTTATCTACTTTATTTCTGATTTACCAGAAAACTTCAGTTACAAAGAAACTGCCTTGTGAAATTTCTAACATTGGTCTTTCTACTGTATCTTGTAGTGTTTGACCAAGATTCCTTGATAATACAGTATCAAGCATAAAATTTATTTACATACCCTGGTCTCTCCACCCTCTGTACTTTGAGCCTAAAATCCACAGAGTTTAATGTTGGTGGTTTCCACTTCAACACATTAATACATCTTCCTGGTTCATACCTCTGTGAAAACAACATCAACATTGAAGAGGATGCTTCAAGAACTGCAAAGGACTTTTCTATAACACATTACAAATCTATCGGTTTATACTGAGAGCCTAAAATACAATGCCAAGTTGGACAAAAGAATTACCAGTCATTTAGCTAGAGGGCGCTCTTCTACAAGGCAGATTATGTTTATTTTCTTTTGTGGCAATACAAATAGTAACTGTTATATTCCCTGCTCACATCACTTATATATATTTTTCACATCTTTAACAATCTGATCTTTTTGTCCTAATGGTCATTGTTGCAAACTTACATAGCAACGATACTTACATCTGGAACTGGCTGGAATATCAAACCATCTATCTCATGACCACATTCCTGTGCAAATTTTCCATCCAGCAACTGAAACAAGATGCATGTAAAATTACACATTATCAAAACTTGAAAAAAAATATTCTGATAACTATGAATAAAATTCAAGCTGGGCAATTTCGTATTCTGCATTGAGGTGACTGGGAACTTTACTTGTTTCTGATTGGTTAGCTATCAGGGCAACAAAAGTCTTAATGACCTCTCAAAAACACAGGTAAATATTGATACATATTGCACTACTCAGTACCTTCCTCACTGTTGTGACATCCCAGAATGGTTTAGCTCTGACACTGAATGGTTCTCTCGCTCTGTCAATTCTTCCCTGTTTTATCCAATCATGTCGCGGACCAATGATTTCTTTGTTGATGCAGAGTAACCTCCTGTCAAAATCTGTGTCACCAACTGGCTGCCCCTGAAAGGATTAAAAAAATTTAAAAACTGAGTATTATACAATGAGTATTAAAGTTACTGTCATTGACAAAGTGCAAATTTTACATGCAAATGCATTCATCAGTTTGATTCCATAATGTTTGAAGGTACATGAAAAAAACAATTTTCACATGTTTTGGATGTGAAAGTATCTGTGAACTGTTTGTCTGCTGTACATATGTCCATGAATTTAAACAAGTCATCGTTGATGACACAGTCCCCACTTGTTAATGGGTACTTTGATTACAGGTCCTCAGAGAGGATAGAGTCGTCTTCATTAGGTCTGTGATAAAAATACTTTGATAAAGATGGTACTCAATGGCCAAGAAAGAGTTCCATGGATCAAAACATAAAACCAATGTAGGCCACTATCCTAAAGGTCATTAAATGAGTCAACTGGGAATAAGTTGACAGGATGTTGCAAAAAAATTTTTCATACTATCCTAAAACGTCATGTCTGAGTTATGGCTCAGTACATGAGAAAATCGTAACAAAATCGCCACCATGCAGCGATATTTGATCTCACTGTTTAAAATATCAACAAGTATATGTACGATATAAGTCAATGTCCAGGTACAAACTTTGAATAAAATCAGTTGAGACTTGCCAGAGTTAGGGCTCTCGACATGCAAAAAACCATAACAAAATTGCCACCATGTGGCCATATTGGACCATATCGAGAAACAAATCGACGTACATATGTATACGATAAGTCAATGTCTTTGTACCAACTTTGCATAAATTTGCTTGATACATGTCTGAGTTATGGTTTAGGACATGGAAAATCGTAAAAAAATGGCCACAAGGCAGCCATATTGGATCGTATCACAAAGAAATCAATGTGCATATGTATGACATAGGTCAATGTCCTTGTACCAACTTTGAATAAAATCAGTTGAGATATGCCTGAATTATGGCTCTGTACACGAAAAAATCGTAACAAAATGGCCGCACAGCAGCCATATTGGATCATATCACAAAACAAATTGACGTGAATATGTATAACATTGGTCAATGTCCTTGTACCAACTTTGAATAAAATTGGTTCAAACATGTCTGAGTTATGGCGCTGTACATGAAAAAATTGTAATAAAATGGCCATCTGGCGGCCATATTGGATCGTATCACAAAACAAATCGACATGCATATATATGACATAGATCAATGTCCTTGTACCAAGTTTGAATAAAATCGGTTGAGATATGTCTGAGTTATGGCTCTGTACATGAAAAAATCGTAACAAAATGGCCACCTGGCGGCCATATTGGATCGTATCACAAAACAAATTGACGTGCATATCTATGACATTAGTCAATGTCCTTGTACCAACTTTGAATAAAATCGTTTGAAACATGCCTGAGTTATGGCTCTGTACATGAAAAAAATCGAAATAAAATGGCCGCCTGGCGGCCATATTGAATTGTATCACAAAACAAATCAACATGAATATGCATGACATAGGTCAATGTCCTTATACAAAGTTTGAATAAAATCGGTTGAGATATGCCTGAGTTATGGCTCTGTACATGAAAAAATCGTAACAAAATGGCCGCCTGGCGGCCATATTGAATCGTATCACAAAACAAATTGACGTGCATATCTATGACATTGGTCAAAGTCCTTGTACCAACTTTGAATAAAATCGGTTGAAACATGTCTGAGTTATGGCTCTGTACATGAAAAAATCGTAATAAAATGGCCGCCTGGCGGCCATATTGGATTGTATCAGAAAACAAATTGACGTGCATCTGTATGACATATGAAGTAATCCTTGTACCAAGTTTGAATGAAATCGCTCCAGGCATCTCTGAGATATCTGCGTGAACGGATGGACTGACGCACGGACGCACGGACGCACAGACATGACCAAACCAAACCTAAGTCCCCCCGGACGGTGTCCGTGGGGACTAACTACCCAGTCCCCCACTGTTCAACTCACCTCAAATTTGACTATGTCATAGATAAGAAACCTTGGGACAGATTGACCCTTGACCTTGTCAATGACCATTTCCTGTTGAGCGAAGAAAGGTATGATGAGGATCTCCCTTGAGTTGAATGTGAAGTATGATAACATGCAAGTGACATAATTAGTGAGAGTTCATATCACGATATCAGTAATTCACTTCTGCATTCGTTACCCATGAAGATAGTTTGGGTGAAAAATAGTTCTGACCTTTAAGTTTTGATACCTGCATTGATTCTCATTTGGCTTGAGCTTGGATTTGAAACATCTTTGCAAAGATCACTGTCTGCTTGAATCAAAATGCAGACTGTTGTGAAAGATGGACTGTAGCATTCAGTGGTAATATAGGGAGTTATAAGGCCCATGAAAATTTTAGCAATGAGCATGAATTTCTGCGAAAACTCTACCGGGGGCACTATTTTCATCTCTAACTCAAAATTTCCATAGACTTTCCCCCATGAAAATTTTTATCAATACTCAAGCTGATATTGATCTTATACCAGTCAACAGGATTTGTGTAGCTGTAGTTTCAAAATAGAATTTTAGCTCAAATCTATTGTGGTGGACTGTGGGAAATAAATTACTGGTCTCGAGCCACCTGTGGAAATGGTCATCTGTGAAAGAAGATGTCTGAAGACTTACTCCATCAATTAGTGTGTTTGATATGTGACCATCTTCTTTCCTCTTGGGGAACGTTAACTGTGGAACTGCAAAGACTGTGTTATCTCTGTCAAACATGTATATTTCACCTCTTCCGTCGATTAGCATCATATACCTGCAAAAGACATCAAAAAGTGCACTTCAAGCTATGAGGTCCTCTTACTAAAGTAGACTTATCTCTTCAGTACACCCTTTATGCCAACTTAATGTGCTACTGACTCAGGAGTGTTCTCTTTGTCTCAAGAAAATTTTATATCTTAAAATGTATTGATATCAGGTAAACTCTCAAGTGTACATGTAATTTCAAGAAATTCCACAATTGGCTCACAGAGATCAGAACATTACACAGTACAATCTTTCTCTCTTTCCCAAAACATAGTAGATATCCGATCTCAAAAAGACAATGTGGTCAGTTTTGTTCCCATGCTCTACACAGAAAACTTTGCAGTGGTATTTACTTACAGAAGAATATAGCATCAATTTAAGGTAGAATGCGCCTCAGGGACAGATATTCAAACTTTCAAACTTTTTAAATATTTTTCTGACATATTACTTGTTGGGGTTCATTTTAAAGCTCTTGGTGTAAGAAAAATTTTTGTATTCTTAGTTTTTTGAAAACGGAAAATTTTATTTTTCTCAATAGAGCTAACACAGAGATGGCGGCCATTTTGAATTTCAAACATCGCAAAAGTCTTCAGTACCAGAATTTGCATGGTGACCGCTATTTTTATTCTTGTTTTCAAAAGAGAATGATTGAAAGATTCTTTGAGGAAAGTGTGACCAAAAGTTTAAGTCTTTCACTTTCGAGGCGCATACTACCTTAAGCACCTTAAGCACAAAACTGCAGGATGTAACATGGCTCACCTGACTCCATCGGCTTTCCAGCTAACTTTGTATGGTTTCAAATGAATAAATTTGATGTTTTGTCTGTCCATGGAAACTGGTTGACTGCCAGGAAAACCATTCCTGTAGAAAAATAGCACTAATGAAATCCAAATAAACACACAATATAAAAACAGAGTATTTCCTAAAAACAGTGTATGCAAATAGCTATTCCGAAACAGTTCCTTCTATGAGCTCTCTCAAATTGATTCATAAAATTACTTGAAGTTTTTTGTGCATCTCAAGACTGACACTCAAACAGGTCATACTCAAATTGAAATGCCCTTTTGGACCCTGTGTCATCAATTTCCTTTTGCTGAAGATGTACTTTTTCACAGGTACACTGTACATGTAGCTCCTCTTTGGTGAATTCAGAACACTACTAGTAGTATTGGACTATTTTAGTATTTCATCTATATATAGACTCACTACAAAATTCAGAAATATATCAAGTTATGAGATTAGTAATCATAGTCTGATTTGAAGATGAAAACAGACATTTTTCTCGACAATATGCTGCACCACAAAATAGATAAATTACGGTAACCAATAGCAAAAGAAATTTTTGAATGTGAGAAAATAAAATCATTCTTACTTTTGCCACCTACACATATCTTGGCATTTCCTCTGTAACTGGATTAGTTTAGGCTGTGTATGGAACTGTTCAACTCCTTCAACACCTTCCATGAATTTGGCATTCTGTAGCAGAATGAGAACCATTTAATTCACCACATTTCTTGTACATACATGTATTTTCTATTATTATTAATCTTATTTAAACTCGATAACTCCATAGGTATGTATTTTGTATGTATTTTCTATTTTTTTTTCGGCAAAAGGAAGACTAAATACACACAGTCTCTGCAACACTGTGATATACTGTACTACAAGAGCGACACATACATGTATTGCTCATGGCTTTTTGTACAATCATTACAAATAAGACAACAAAACTTAAGCCACTGAATAAAATCCTGTGTAGACACTACTGTGTTTATCTTCAGAAGTGCCATGAACAGGTAGGCACCCATCCCCAATTTTCACTGAAAGTTTCAAATTGTGTGATGCCCATCCTGATTTTCCGGGTTTTTTGAAGGGAATAGGAAATAAAACATTACTTTGAAATCATTGAGTAAGAGACTCATACATTCTATAGTTTTCTTGCCTCAGTTGTTCTCTTTACATATTTGGTGGATAAGAAGGGTCTTTTGTTATGTGTTTGACATCAGACAAATTTGACAACAAATTTCAAACAAGGTAGTATATTTCACATTTTTTCTGCCTCCTTTTCCAGGACAATGAAGCCTATCATATTTCAACATACAATGTACCAAGGCTGGTCTGGGTCAGCGGCCATCCCTAAATTCTGAGGAAAACTACATGCCTCGGTCCTGGGCACTTACGCAGATATAGCAAGTTACACCATTTGAACCTTATATCTCAGATCAATTTGACATTTGCCATTGTATGCCTAATGGGAAGGATAATGTGAAATATTTCAATGCATCAAACAATTTTCTTCTTTCCATGGAAGTTAACCAATTTCAATTGTGAATGTTCATTCATTCAAGCTGTAAAGATCAGCCTTTCTCGATATAATTACTAGGGTCAGTAGCTCAAGTACCGGACGTTCATGTCAAAGATGAGAAGTTCTGCCACAAAAGGTCACAGTTCAAGAACAAAAGGTTAGCATGCATACCTGTTTACTAAATTCCTGCCGCCTCCTCTTTCTCTTTCCATCAGGGTCAGTGCCATCTTCACTGTTACCATCGTCATCTTCTCTGTCATCGTATTCTGCATCGACAGAATAAAATCAGTTAATATCAAATTTGTACAGACAACTGTTTACTTGGCTAAACTGAAAAGATTTTCCTAACGGGAGTAAAGCACTATTTAGTTCAACCTGTACACCCCTTACTCCCTGTAAATAGGTCCACAATCACCATTGATATCAAAGGGTTTGGGCCAAACAATATTGGTGAAAGGGTTGAGACACTGGGATAAGGATCTTTGCACATAACTTTGCATGATCACTGACAGAGTCACTCACCTTTACACCAATCTGGAAGTTCAGGGGCAGCAGGTGCATCTTCCTTGTCACCATAGCGACTAAAAAGCTCAACTATATAGTGACCTTTGTAGATTCCTGGTGACCTGGCTTTTGCAAAGACAGCTACTGCTGCTTCAATGCTGAAACAACACATGAAAGCACAGTGGTAGACAGTTGATCAACATGTAAAAATCATATTTTGTTGGTACATCTGGGGGGAAAATATGGTAAATTTCAAACAAGAATTTGAAGCAAAATACAAAGCTTCTTAAGAATTACAGGTGCCACTTTGGAAAGACAAAAAGTGCAACAGCCTCAAACTCATTCAAACCTGATGATCCAATCTGCCTTTGTAAAATAAAGTAAGAATATACAGTCAGAATCATGAGCCACCAAAAATTAACTTACGGTAGCATTGCATTTAACAAACAGTTTTTTCAAAACAATATTTCTTATCAAAGATGACACGAAAACTCTGCCATTCTAAATATTTTCAAAAAGTAGATCTCCAGTTTAGTATGGTACATGTAGCAATAGTTTACACAAAGGCTGAAGAGGGTACATACTGGGGAAGAACACCACAATTTCGGTATCAATACATACATACTTACCTCCAGTCAAATTTCTCAACTAAATATGCGGCTATGAGAAAGCCAGTCCTGTTGAACCCATGAGTACAATGCACACCTATGACTTCCAGTGGATGATTGGCTATGTATGCAGCACACATTTCAATAAACACTCTGGTTTGGTCGACTGATGGACTCTCTCCAAAGCTGTAGTACAAAAAGTTTTTTTAAATGAGGCTTTGAAGATTGCAATGTTATCATTCCTATCAATAATGTTAAATCATCTTCCTTATTGTCAATCAAGCAAGATTTCACAGTTATGATGCTTTTTTTAAATTAAATAACTTTAGTCCATGGACCAATCACAAAAACTGACCCAATTCAGAAACTGCCATTGGCTCTGCAGTTAAATTTTGGGGTAAAGATGGCAAAACACAAAGAAGACCTGAACATGGCCAATGCTGTAATCTGATCCAATAATGCAAATGCACGAACTTTCACTTGGAATATATAATACTATAACCTGGCCAGCGTGCACATACCTAGAAGCAGGTGCATGTTGATGCAAAACCTGATGTGTACACTTAGCCTAGCTCTAAGCTGTGGTTTTCAGACACGCAACTGAATGTATGAGCAACATTCCATGGATTCAATCACAAAACCACAACCTGTCTAATCTACTCAGATGTTCCAGATTTTTCCAGGAGAACTTATGCAAACTTGTTGAACGTGTTGGTGGTATGACCGAGGTACATAACGTCATATGGTACCACTCAATGACCCATATTGAGTAAATTCAACAAAGTACCAGTACATGTTCATGTGCGTGCAATAACAAAGGCACAAAGCTGAGGAATTACAGAAGGTACAAGTATGAGGGTTAAAACACTGTCTTGATGGTGTCTTCCAGGTCTGGTCACAGCATCATCACATTACATGAATATTTCATAGAATTGGTGTCCATAAGACTAGTTTGTACTATTTCATACACAGCACGTGTATACTTAAAAGTAAATACCACAGCAACGTCTTTCCAGTATATCTAATGTACGAGTAGAGTATGCATGTTACCGGTAGCAAGAAAAACATTATTTTGAGCCCTGCTCATATTGATGCTGTCGGTGTATTGCAATCTGATAGGCAGGAAATAATGTTTCTCTCACTGATATACTGGAAAGACCACCTATTAAATCAGAGATAGGAGAAGAAAATCTTTCATTCCACTGTCTACTGGTACGGTTAAATATACTGATATACATTGTGCACTGTTGAATGACAATTACACCTGAAAATTTACAAATTTCCTATTAGCTTGACAGATGGATGGATATAGATAGCAATCAGTGTTTTTGCTAAGGTTCTGGAATTTTGGTAAAGGATTTGATAACCCTGGTAACATTTCTGCTGTCCCTAAATCTGATTGCATTGATATACTAAGGGGAACCTCGGTAAAATGACTGGGGAACTCCAGTAATATTTACCAGATACCAGCCTTAACATGGCAATGTTGAAAGCCTCCTTATATTTTAATATCAAGATTCAAGTTAACAAGAGATGTGACAATTAACAAATTTAAACACACTAAGATAAACATACATGTAATCTATTATAGCATACTGGGTAGATTGTTAAGGTGGTTGGAAAGGCTATTTTTGCACCAATTCTTTTCTCAGAGTTAATGTCAAGTTTCAAGTGTTAGAATCAAGATATTTAGTTCAAATTTTCAGGATAACTCCCTTAGTTAATATTTTCTCCAAAGAATATAAAAAATTGTATATTTGCAGCCATGATTTTGAAATATGACACCAGTAAATATTAAAATTTAATTTTTCATATTTTTTTACATATTTGAATTTAATAATAATTGGATAGTATTAATATTACAAAATTAGTTATAAATATGTTGACACTATTTATTGTAAGATTTGTACGGCAGGATTTGTAAATAAAATTTGTTTTTATGATTTTACATGGGTTTATATATCAAAAAATTATTAAAAATTATTTCAAATTTCAAAATGTGATTTTTCAAAAAGTACTTCAAATACAGGAAAATTGTGCCGTACAAATCTTATCTGTAACCTTGTTAATAGGCTGTAAAAATTCCATGTCCATATCTCATTTCAAAGTTGGATTAAATTGGTATACAATTATGTAGGAAAACTGTTATTCTGTCAAAAATGTTGAAAACAAGCCATATTTGCACCCCTCTTTTGAAGTCATAGAGCAGTTTTTTGGTTAATCTCACTTTTGACACCTCTTTGACACTCAAAGAATCTAAAAATGCATTTACAATAGCAGTCACTCACTCTGAATGCCAGCACCGCCTTGTCAAACTTTCCTGAAAAACAGCAAATAATGACTTTCCCTTTTCAAACATTTATTAAAAGCTAGGGGACCTCTACCATAGTTAATACACTAAGGACTCCCCAACTTCTTCTTAGTTGGTCAGTTTTTCAGAAGTTTTAAACAGGCTATAACTCTGCAATGCCTTTGTGCCCAAATGTCTAGTTTTTTTTATTCCACAGAGAATGTTGACTACTTTTATATTTTAATAGTTTTGTTGAAATTTATAACTGACGCTATAGCCTTTACAACCACCTTAAGTCACTAGCCACTGAGCCAGCTTTGCTAGTGACTCTTGTAATCAACAACTGTTCATAAAATGTTGGTAGAATATACAGGGTAACTGAATTACAAATAGTACTTACCCTCTACACTGTAGTTTTACATGCTTGATTCCACGGTTCTCTACCTCCTTTTTGTTATAAAACCTTGTTGTGTTTGTCAAGTCAATCATTAAGCCCATCCGTATTTTCATGCTGTCTAAGTATAAAAACAGCATGTTGAGGTCAAATCTGTTTTCTTCCGGAATCTGACTGTCATATTGTGAGCTCAGTGGAGTCTTGAATGGCAGGAATCGCTCTGTTTAAAATAAATAATGACCATTTATTAGCTTTCAAAAAACCAGTACATGCAGAAAGAATGTGTTCCTGCCTTATAATGAGGTTAAATTTCACGAAGCAACTTTAAGTCAAACTTAAATATAAAAACTGGGACAATCTACCGATCTGTGTACAGGTCTGTGTGTTCCTGGTGTTGCCTGCTGCATTGGTATACAGGCAACCTGGAATCACATTCAGACCTGTGCGCAGGATTGGGGAATATTGTGTGACCTGAGAAGTAATCTTTTCCAGGTTACATGAAAGGGAGAGCTGGCTGAATCAGACAACTGTGGGGCTTTGGCGATGATCAGGCAATGTGTGCTCATTATTATTATTATTATTATTATTATTATTATTATTATTATTATTATTAGTTGTTGTTGTTGTTGTTGTTGTTGTTATAGTAATTATCATCATCATCATCATCATATTATATACATTGTCAAATTATTGTTATAACAAAACCATCAAAATATGTACAGGGTTTATGTTTCAGTGATGCTACGATGGGGTTATAACTTTCAATTTACATTCAAATCTAGAACACTAGGCCACTTAATGTATTGTAATTTAATCGAGAATTCAAGACATGGCTGCGTAACTTATGTTGCAAATGGATTTGTAACTCACCGGCGACGAGTTGGCCTTTCCTTGGGCAGTTCAGCCACCTTGGGGGGATGGACATGATGCAGAATAATTTTTGTTGTTGTCGTTGTGACGTCGATGATCGTGTACCTGTCTGTGTTTTTTTTGACGTTCACACCTTTCCTTTTATAGTTTTAACAAAACAGCTCGCTAAGAATATAACGACATACAGTATACCTCTGTACAGTACAGAACTGGTACATGGTGAACTCCATCGACTGCTCAGAAGTCGAAGTGCAAGTATAAACACAAAGCGAAGCGTGAGGGGGCTTGCAAACTTCGAAATCAGACTTCAAACGCCTCTCGTTTGCACATCAATCTTAAACTATTCCTTAGACAGCAAACGAAAGTAAAACTATCGAGGTTTTACTTGAATACACGTTTTCTTTCGACGAAATGCGTCGCGGCATCCACACTTCCGATTTTCGCATGAGGGTTGCCCTCTGAGATGTAGTTCCGGGTCATGGAATGAACACAGTTTTCATGACGTCATAAATTCGTGTCTCATCATGTCTTTAGAGGATACCTAAGTTTTCAATAAATAATAATATGGTTCAATTATTGTCTTTTGTATCAAGCCCCGAAAACGGAAGTCCAACATCATTTTATGCTGGATATTTTAAAAACATTTCATCATATTTTGATATACATTTAAAAGTAACTTTCAGATTTGCATGTTGATGAACGTTGTCAATCATCATATTTGCCCATTGGCGTATTTTTGTCGCTAACATAGAAGGTTGTGATTTTCACAAGCAATTTGAACCATCATGGCGGGCGAAACAGGCAAAGTAAGTAGCTTTTTGTCGCAGTCTTTCCTTGTTTCTATTGACAAATGTACTTGTGACGGATATCAAGCATATTTGACTTCCAATGAGCACGCTGATTATGTTGTCAATTTACGGGTGATGTCCTTTCACCGTATGAGATCTGTAATGGGCGACTCTCACATGACGAAAGCCGCGGGAAAATCGCATGTGTCAGCAAAGATGCCATCGGTTGATGTCTATCGTGTCACTAACCACAGAAAGTTTGTTATGTATTATTAGTAAATTTACCGTTGAAATACAATCGTCCTGACCTCTAAGATTATCATTAAATGTCAGGGGTTTAGATCGGTAGACGTCATCTTGCCATGCCAACACCAAGCTTTGACAACTGGTGTGAGAGGACAAGATAGTGGGCGTGTCGACTTCAAGTTGACAGTTGTGTACACAATTCTTTGTCGATGTGTACAATACCGCTGAACGATAAGGACTATAATTTTGCAATGATTTTCCATCTTTTTTATCAGAAACACACTCATGATGGTGTACAGTCAGTTTTCTGGGTGATTTGGTATAGCCTTCAACATGTTCAATACATACTTTACCTCTCAAATCTTACCAAGGTCAGGGGTTTCACTAAGTTTTGAAACAGGGGGCCAAATGAAAATTACAGGCGGCCAAGCCGTACGAACGTCCAAGCATGAGGATGTTTGGATATGGCAGCTCCCCCCCCACCCCCGACACGGTTCCAAATTAGCTATAATAACTCGACAAAACGGTACATCAATCACACATGATAACTTTATTTAAAAAAGTATTTGCATTTTTCAAACGATTAGAGATAACAGTATAGATAGCCTGAATCAAGGTGCCGCTACTTTCAAATCATGAATGACTGTTGTAAAAAGTGTTTGTTTTATGTTGAAAGCATGGGTCCCTTCGGAAACCACACTCAAAAATGCATAGGAGATCATCTTTGATGCAAAGAGCATAGAAAATATGAATTCAGAGATGTATTTGGAGCCATCGATGTTGGTTTTTTGAAAGAATTATTGTTGCTTTTGGTGCGCGAAATCCGTCTCGAACTTGGCGATACATGTGGACAGTGGCTGGTAATTCAATTTCCCTACTTCCTGCATTGCCGTGTATGGTCTATGAAACACAAACAACTGTGCTACAGCACGGTCTGTCCGGACCGTGGCTACAGCCTACCACTCAACGTCACAGTCTGCTAAAGTTTACACCTTCAATTTATTCTGTTTTGATATTTATATGCCCACAGAATTGAAGCAAGTCAAACGTTTGGCTCTCAGTCATTAAAATCCAAGAACAAACGCGAACGTTGACTACATTGACAAGCAAGCCATTGTTTAACACAATCTGTGGCCACCAGGAGTGGGCGATTGCTGATGCATTCAGAAGAAACCTTCCCTGAGAGATATTCATAAAACGCCGCATAAGTATCAAAATTATCTGAGAAATTGCCATCGACTGTACCCTTCTTAATCAACCAACCCGTCTAACTGTTTCCATTTCGAATGAACTGAGTAACTTCATCTACGTATGGCCGACATTATGTTGCGTTACTGCACATGCTCAATGACCCCTAACCTCCAACCACCCTGTGTACGTTGTACAGATTGGTTCCATGCTGTATTATAGCTGTACCAGTATTATCGCACGATACACGAATGCGAACCAACGACCACAAACTTTTCACTGAAAACCTCGCAAAAGCGTTGAAAACAAGTAATTCAGCATGAAGGATACAGATCATTGTAAACTTTTACCGATATGCTGTATTTGTTACCAGCTATTCATTCCTGTAAGCGGCACAACAATTACATGATTTTCAGGTAATTACAGGCGGCCGTGATCGCCTTACAGCCGGCCATATGGCCGGTGGCCGGCTTTTAACGAAATCCCTGCAAGGTACATTATTGTCAGCTTTCCATGTTTACAATTTGGACCTCATGGTCAAGATGTTGCCCTTTGGTCCGATGGCATTGCCATCAGACCATTTGTCACTACAATATTTTTAACAGTGCAGAAAGTGTCAATAGTGTGATGAGTTTTCAAAGTTCAACAGAGTCAACAATGACAATATAATATCGAAATCAGGCACAAAATATATCCTAGGCTTAACAATTTACATTTAACATATGATCAATTACATAGCTGTGTGAGACTTTATCATTGTCAACAATTCTGTATGATTACAAGGCCTATGAAATCACAGGACACACACGTCTGATTGTGGAAGTTCACAAATGCTTATCCAGATAACTGTCATATTTTTCATTTTCACAACCTTGTAGGAGGCTATGGTGATCTGCTTGGATGTTGGTCCATCTATGAACCAAGCTCCAGCTGGCCATGAAACGTGTCTGGAGACATCCATCAAAGCAATATCCAGGATTTTACAGAGAAAGGTCAGGTGACATATTTTTTCTAATATCATTACAATGCTGAAATGGACCTATTGCATGTACCAAATTTTCAAGTAGAGGGCGACATTCCCTCCCAGTGAAAGAAACTTTGAGAATACACTGTTTTGAGCATGTTCAATACCAAAGCCAAGTATATGTTTTGAATGATATAATTTACGTATAGTAATAATTTATTTATATAGCGTCAATATCCACGACAAAGTGATCAAAGATGCTGGTTAAAATATACAGACATGTAGGGATAAATGTCAAAGCAATAACAAACAGACTTAAAAATGGGCAAATTTTGTTTTAAAAACTAGCCAGCATAGAAGAACACAAATGATAGTGTACGACGGCACAACTTTTCCTACTGCACTGCCATGTAATCTGTAACTGATTTTAATGCATCTGAATGATGGTTCTGCAGGTGTTTGCAGACTCAAAGGATGAGGTTGCCTTGGTGCTGTTTGGAACACCCAACACAGGGAATGAACTAGCTGAAGATGAAGAATACCAGAATATTACAGTAGCCAAGCCGATGGGCCCAGCGACCCTTGACCTGCTGGAATATGTTGTCAAAGACATTCAAGCCAGCAACATCTCTGCTGACTGTATCCTTTCTGTTGTAATGTCAATATCTTGGGATATGTGGCACAAGTGATACCCGGTACTTCATCATAAAGCCTTGATGTTGAGATCCTGTTTGTGGAAAAAACAGTTGCCTTTGAGACAATGTTTCAGGGTTACTGAAGCATGTCTGTATTTAATTTAATATATAAATCATCCACTTTTCAAGATCACACAACATCTTTCTTTTGCATTAACATTTACCTCGGAGCAGATGTGCTCCAAATTCGAAACATGGAAAGTAGTTCATCTGCACGTAGTACGATGTTATGTGAACAGTCGGGTGTCAATTCTAGAGAACAATACTCATTATAGGAATTGTTAGTTTCACATCCACAGATGGCGTTCATATAACTTATTCATCCCATGTCACTGTGAATAGGTCCGCAGTCACCTCTGAACATGCTTACTTTGAGGTCAATACATGAAAACGCAAGGGTTACTGCCGGTGTCCGTCTACTCATTGAGCATTGAGAAAAGTTCCTGTTTATTAGTCACACACTGCACATACGTATTTTTCATCAGTTTGAAGACCATAAATTTTACCCTTCCAAGTATGTTGTTGCCTCACCTCAGCCAGCTGTGTCATTTATCAGCATTGTTTTTGTGACCTTGACCGTGTTCATGAAGTCGTTGATGCCCTGGTGGTGTCCATGGATCTCTTGGAAAAATCAATAAAAGGAAAAAAGTTCTCTACCAATCGCATAGTGCTTTTCTCTGATCTGGGAGGGGAGTTCAGCGATGACCAGTTGGAACCTATTATTAATGGATTAAAATCATTGGACACAGAGCTAAATCTCATGTAAGCACATGGTATCCATCCTGAAATATCCTTACACTTTTCTCATTTTGTTGATCTTTTGATTGGAATGATCTTTGCTGTAACACTTCTTTTGCGGTGTACAGGCAGCGCGTGAAATTCACGCTAACCCAGTGGCCCAAGACCAGCTACTTGCATGCTGGACCAATAACTCTTGAAAGATGTCCTGCTGTTCCAAAAGACGCAGACCAGTAACTTTCACTATATGATATAGTGAAAGTTACCGGCCTGCAATGAAGCCGGACAGAAGTTTACTCAAATGTTTTGCTAAGCTAAATATCTGACAAAATTATTCAAAGATATGAAATTTATTCTTTCAAGAGATTTGCAATTCGCAGTGGTAAAATCTCCAATATATTATTGGATATTTACCCGCAATTTGAAAGTCTAGAATCGACTGGTAGTATCGATCATTATTGGAGTACCGAAATTACATAGACCAAACATGTCTGAGACACAATGCAAGTCACTCTAGTATCGATATTAGAGTCCTAATGTCCCAATGTACCACGTACACGTACCACCTCAGTGGGTTCATGATCAATTTTGGTTCGAAAGTAATGCCTTGAAACTAATGCAATGAGAATCTTACAAAGAGAATTCAATTCAATTCTTCTTGATTTGCAGTGGTCCAGACTTTGATGCAGAAGATGAAGACGACGATGAAGACAACAAGAATGGGATGGCAGATGGAGCTTCCAATGTGTTCCATAGAAAGGAGAAGACTCCTCAACAACGAGCTGGAGAAGCCCTGATGAAACACATTCTGGAAGCTGTCGATGGAACATGCTACTCTTTCAGGTTTGAAGACAATTTTCTCACAAAAAATGCACTTAGAGTTTTTGGTCAAGGATAGGACAACATGCATAAATGGGATGTCTGAGGACTGGGACTTGTCCATTGTGTTATATGGAAATAGGTTTTCTGTAGGTATCTGCCACCGACTTACCCATCCACCTTGTCACACATACCAATGTTCCATTGGATAATGACCTGCTGTTTGACATTAAATGTATTTATGCTCTCTTCTTCATGAATAATCTATAGAATTCATCTTTAGGTTAGTTTTCCACAAATCAAGTGCCTCAATATCTGTAGTCATCAGAACCTTGATAGAATACATTATTCCATTTGGTTAAGTGTTATATCAAATGCTAGCTATTGGAAAAAATTATGGTCTTGGTGAAATCATATCAGAAACTGATGTACACAGAGACATAATGTATTAAAAATTAAAATGTTTCAGAAAGTTTACTTTAAAGTATATCATGTACACATTCAAGGACATGCTGCACTTTACTTGTTATGTATTAATGCAATACCGAAGGATTCCAATTGCTAAGCAAACAGTTGTTAAGGGCAATTTCCAAAATCAATCAAAATACAAATTTTTCGTGGTTTTCTTTGCATAATAAAGATTTGCAGAACCATACTATAAAGGATGCAGGTTTGTCACGCGATTGGTCAGTGACGCCACACATATACAAATTTTCACAGCTCTACTTTAAAACGTTTCAACTCCTACAAATTTGCACCAAATTTTCCAAAATTTCAGAATGTAACACATGAGATATCTGTTTAGAGCCCCTAGCATGGATTAGGTTATCTGTTCCAAAAACAAACAATTTTTGAACAGGAAAATATCTACTGTGTCATTTTGTGAAAATTTGAAGGGTTTTACGGCGAAATCTCATAAATGGTACGGAATTTTTAGAAAGGCATGCTCATCTATATTTTCATGTATGACTTCAATAATCTACCAAAAGTCAGTTAAATTGGTTTACAATTGAGAGAGGTGAAAGATTTTTAGCATTTTCGAAATACCAGGAGTCGAAAATCCATAGAAAACGACAGAATGGTAAGATTTGGACGTGAAAATGCGCGCGTTCGGAACATTGCCAGCCATAGCATCCAATGTGCGCTTTGAATCCTTCGGTATCGCCTTAATGTCCTACAGTACTCAGACTGATCTATATTAGCAAGTACACTCAGAACATTATCATCTTTTACAATTTCTCAAATGCTACCAGAATGCCTGCAGAGTTCTTAATCTTGTCTTGCAGTGACGCGCTGGGTGCACTGAGTTTCTTTCAGTGTAGGAGTGTTAAGCAGACGGCATGGAAATGCAAGCTGGAGATTGGTCCTGATCTTAAGATACCCGCATGTGGATACCACAAGGTATGGTCTGGGTAGATGTTGCTACAGGACTCTTGACAGTTTTCTTGGAAACCCTTATACTGAAATTGATGTGTTCTTTTCATAGTAGATGTTTCTTGAGATAGGTTATATGTTTTGGGAAGACCTTCTCTTGTTTCATCTGGTGTAAACTGTAGCAACACTGGAGATCGAATTCTTATTTTATGATCTATATCTACAATTTGCTAAGGTATCCAAGACACAAGGTGAGAAGCGTTCTCAGAAAAGACACAAGAAAATTTCATTAAAAATCTCCTTCTCAGTGTTAGTGTTAGTGCACTCAACAACCTTGCCCCGTGGGCATGTGGGCTGTATCGCTATGATGCTGCCAGGATTTTTTTCAGGCAAACTGCTGAAGAGGTTCATCTCAGAGATTTACATGAAAACCTCGACAAACACTCTTGAAGGAACACCAGTATTGTGATAGGGAATGAGTACATTGTTACCAATCAACTTTGTAAATGAATGCCTTGATGTAAACAAAATGGCTGCCCTTGCTTTTCTGTACATGTAGACCAAAGAAGGTAAAATGGCAAGGTCATGGGGAAGTACTTACATCAAGGGTGCTGGCAAAGAATACTCCATCACTAATGTTAGATCCTACCATCTCAATAATGAAGAAGAAACTGAAATAAGTCAAGATGACCTTGTCAAAGGTAATTTACACCAAGCAGTCCTTACTTGTGAGAAATTTTTTTCTGTATGTGTTCTTTGGTTCATATTTAAAACACTGATTGAAATATAGAACTTGGTTTACAGGATATGTATTGAATTGTAACACATATGAAATATACAGCATGTCACATAAACATTGGCATGCATTGCATGATTGAAGGCCTAATAAAACATTGAATATTGTTCTGAACACTAACATCTTACTTTCTTAGAGACATATTTTTGAAATGATAACAAGATTGAACTGATCCAACGTATGAACTCTTGTGTTCATCCATAGTGTCTTGCCACAACAATGTAATGAGTTATGTGATATGAGTCATGTTATAAGTCATGTGACATCAAAGTAAACTGTATTTCTGGTATATTTAGGCTATCGCTATGGCAGTGACATTATTCCAATGTCAAAAGAAGATATGGACAATATGGCATACAAATCAGGGGCCAAGTGTTTCAAAGTGCTTGGATTCACAAAGGCAGATAATGTAAGTGTAGAATCAATCACTTCCCGGTTTGCTGTGTACCGTGACCCACTTTTGTGAAAAGAAATAAACATGTCATCCTGTGTTTGCCACAACCATGTGATGAACCTACATAGTGAGGTCAATTTCACCATCCTTCCCTTCATGGTAAGTACAGCGAAATCTACAGACCCTACAGACGCCTCTCTGATTAGGACACCTATAGATTAGGGACAATGTTCTAGACGATAGTTAACAGTGGACTAAAACTGTACCTGGCCATTTCGGACACCCATCCAACCCGCCCTTTCTATTCACAAGAGAGTACCTGATAAGTTTCCACTGGACTGTATGTTCGTCTTGTCTTTATGTGTCATCCCAAAGTCTGAAAATATAATTTGCTTTTCAGATAAAAAGGCATCACTACCTAGGGGATGGCACCATGTCGTTTGTGTCTGACCCCGGAGACCAGGCTGCAGGCGTTGCCATGTCAGCACTCATTCAGGCCCTCTATGAAACCAACATGGTGGCCATTGTCAAGAAAGTATATTCCAGCAGAAGTCAGCCCAGGATTGGGTTTCTGTCGCCGCACATCAAAGCCAAATATGAGGTGAGTGAAAAGTATATTGGTGCAATGAGCAGGCTAGGAATTGACCAACAGCATTCTAAATCTGTGTCATCTTTGGGAGTAGCATATATACCAACTACTCAAAATTTATGGAGCCAGAGTTGGTCCTGTCAAAATGAACTGAACTGCAAACCTGTTCTTACAGCACTTATCACATATTCGTTAAAGGAAAGTCATATGATAACTAAATTGTAAGCAACATTCTCATTGGCTATTGCCAGCAATCATATGTTGTGTGACTGACTAGATCCCCGGAATAAATATGATAATTTCAAACATCTTTGGATCATTCACAGTTCCTGTTTATATAATTTATTTTACAGTGTTTGTATTTCACTGAGTTACCCTTCAGTGAAGATGTCCGTCAGTACACCTTTTCCAGTCTATCTGCAAACAAAAAACATCAACCAACAGGTAGGGTACTTCTGTAGATTTTATCCATATTTTCCTGGTTACCTGCCTCCAGATATGTAACTTCCAGTCGTAGATGTGTGCAAGTATAATGGAACTAGGTGCACAATATCTTCCAGCAATGTTCATTGTTAGAGCCCACATGCTGTATTTGCCAGTTTCTTATGAATATACATTGTATCTACCGCTGTATCTTAAATGGTACATTCCAATCAAATCCAAAAATGGCCAAATTGATCAATTTCCATCCACACTGAAAACTTCTTCTTTGTTTGCTGGAGATTTGTAGCACTTCTGTGATTGAGAAAAATAAATATAGCCAGATGTCTTTGATATTTCTGTTAATTTTACCATGTACTCTTTCTTGAGATGTGCCTCTGTTGTTTCCTGGATAGTCAGTGATTTATCTGTTCATCCCCATTTACCTGTAAACTTGTCCATAATCACCATTGATAACAATGGGTTTGGGTCAAACTATAATGGTGCATGGGTTAAGTCATCAAATAGATGATACTGATTTCGTCTTTTCCTCACAGATGAACAGTTGTCAGCTGTTGATGATCTCATCACAAGCATGGACCTCTTCAAGTCTAATGAGTGAGTTTCCATGAATCTAAATTCATCCAGTTTAAAATCACCATAACTGATGGAGGAATTGTACCAGTAACAAGCCCTTCCATCCAGAATTGAATGAAATTCAGATTTTTTGACAAAATTCAGAAGTTGGATTTGTTTCTTCAAAATACCTTTTCATAAAACTGTGTCAACTGTTCAGTGTGTCAATTGTAGGGCATAGATAGAGAAACCAGCTATATTTCAGTACATTTTTACAATCGATTAAAGTATGGTTTACTGAATTTTGTGAGTGACTGAGCTTTACATATGATTTTCAGAAAAAATTTTAAATGGTGCAATTGTATAAACACACAAGATGAGCTGCAATTTCATCCAAAGGAAGGATTGAGTGGCCAGTGTACAATGAAAATTTACTCTTTTCTTTGTTCCCTAGAGATGAAGATGATGAGAAAGAAGAGGCCTTCAAACCAAAGTTAACATTTAATCCGTACCTTCAGCGAGCTTATCAGGTTGTCTTGTTTACCTTAGAGTTAAAAAGAGTTAAAATGTACAATGCCAAGTATTGATGTGTAGGGACTATCTTAGGGGTGCGGTGGGGGATGGAGGTAAGACAACTGGTTCAGGAAGATCCAAATCAAGATAGTAATAGGTCTGAAATATTTGCATAATAACATGCTAATGAACCTTTCACTCCAAAAAGGTTTTGATCAGACTGCATAAAATTACCAAACACTAGTGGCATGCTCAAGAAAGTTCTCTGTCACACTAGAAAATTTTACTTATTATCACCATACTGTTTTGGCACTGATGCAAAGAAACCTCCAGACTTTGGTTCAAAGAGCTCATCTGTTGGAGGGTACAAATTAAGAGAATGTCAGTGTATGAGTGTATTTTCTAGATCTGAAGTATTTCACATCGGAGAAACCTGTTTCTTCTTGTATTTAGTGCCTTCAACACAGAGCCCTCAACCCAAATGACCCTCTGCCAGAAATTGACCGTGTCGTGGAATCCTACCTTGAACCTCCCAAAGAAGTGCTCACCAGCTGTGAACCTCAAGTTGAAAAGTTAAAGAAACTCTTCAAGTTGGAAAGGGTGGTCAAGAAGAAAGAAGACAAGACTGGTGAAAACTTGTGGAAAGATGGGTGAGATGAATATTGAGTCCTTGATTTAGAATATAATAATGTAATATGAAATGATGTGGTAATAGGTGGCAATGCGCGTTAAATGACCGAGCACTCATGAATATTTAAATAATGCAGATACAACACTAAATCGTTCACAGAAACATTTTGCAAGGTATTTTTGGATGAAATAGAAAGTACTATTAGTATACATGTACATGTCAAAGTTGCATATCATTTGTCATGTGGAAATATGCTCTGCAATATTTCAGAATATCGGCGGGAAACAGGAATCCTCTCACTAATGCACATGTACTAACCACACTAGCATATTACAAGACACACATTAATAACTGCGGAATATTAATGTGTGGTTTAGCAAACAATGTTTGATAACATACATACACATATATCTGTAGTTTCTCAGCATGTAAAAGTCACATTTTTGATACCAAAAAAAGAAACTCTTTTAACAAACTGATGTCCAAGTTAAAATCTTCTTGAGAAGGCAAAACCATAATAGACATAATTAGTTTTACATTATCTCATGCTTAATTACATTGGATATCTACCATAGGGATGTTAATGAAGGAGCTCCAGCCAAGAAACCAAAACTGGATGAAGATGGTGACTTCACCATGGAGAGTATGGCAAAGGGCAAAGTTACAGAGGTGAGTACTCATCATAGGATGCAGCAGTGAATTCAAGACAAGTCTGGACTGTTTTGAAATCCATTGGTTATGCTGAACTCTGGCAGTGCTTGTTTATGGTATACCCCAGTAATGACTGATTCATCACTTCTTAAAAACTGATTCAATCGAAATTGATAACACAGAGAGAACTCAAGTTGTTCAGAAAATGTCGACAGCATCAGTACCAGGTCGTAAGTAGTCGGCTGAAAATATGTTTGACCCTAAAAAAATTGCTACAAAAGGTTTCTCAACAGTTTCTATAGAGTCAAATGTGCTTAATAACATACTAAAAGTCTACCAAAATCTGACCACCGGAAACGTGTCATTTTCAAGATGGCGTCCAAGATGGCCGCCATATACTTAAAATGACCATAACTACTTAAATATTAAACCTAGACTAGTGATGTCTGTGTCTACCACCATGTTTTAGTGGTTTAGGAATCCAACTACCATATCTAGATTATAGGCAAGTGGTCATAAGTCCCATAATTTGCATATTTGTACATGTATTAAAAATAATCACTGTCACATTCTTCATCCGGAAAGTTGTTCATGTGGATTTTCACAATTACCAAAGTTAGGTAGTAAAAGGAAAGCAACTCCACACATCGTTCATGTTTGGGTTGTTTGCGTTTTGTGTATGAAATTGTGTATAATATAAGTGTATGTCATGTTTGGCTGTTTTAAGTAAAGTGTTGCTTAGCCATGGCGAGACGTACCCGTAATCTACGTGTCTTGATGTTACTCCACACTGGAGCGGAGAGACAAGTGTGACACTGCGATCCTTTGGCGCTGCGTTTCGAAAACAGAGTTTTCTTCATCAGTCGCTTAAAATTCATTCTTGATTGGTGAGCTGTGTTGAATGGTTGATTGTTTTTATTTGTTAGTATGTTGTTCCACTTACGTTTGGTGTTCAAGTAGGGAAGCTAGAATGTCTAGTGGTTGGTCTTGATGTGTTTGTGTAGGTTCGTGTGAACCTGAGGTCGAGCTGTTGTCGCTTTGTGAAGTCTGGCGCTTATAAGTGTATCGCCCATATTTCTGTTCCTTCTATATGCGATTATTGGTTGATTTTTAACAGTTTTTTAGTGTTTCATCTTTTACAACTTCACTCAAGTTTTCTGTCAGGGATTGCTTGATTTTTGTCATTTTGATGTACGGTTTATATGTTGTTATGAAGACTACTGTATTGGTGGCGGCGTTCTTTTTCTTTTGTTGTTCAAGATGTCTTTTTCTGCTTTTATGATCTGTTTCGCTGATAATGCGTTCTATTTCATTTTTTTATATTGTCGGTCTTGTAATTTTTCACCAAATTGTGTGACTTTCTCTGTAAAATCGGTTTCGTTGTTGCAAGTTCTGATGTATCGTATTGTTTCATCTTTGATCTGACTTTTGAATGTTGCTGCCGGATGGCATTTGTTTCTTTGTAAGAAATGGAATGTATCTGTTGGTTTTGTGTGTGTCTTGGTGTCGAGAATGTTCTTTTTGTTGTATCGACGACCTTTGTAGATAGTCAGGTCTAAATATGTGATTTCTTGAGAGGAGCTTTCAAACGAAAATTTGAAAGTAGGATGCATTTTGTTGATGTTTGATATGAATTCATTGAGTTCGTGTTGTGTTCCGATGAAAATCAGAAAATCATCATCCCTGAACCTCAGCCAGGTCGGCATTTGTTGTTTGTGTTACTATATTATTCTCATTTTTGTCTCGTGAAATGTAATATCTGCTATTTTCGGAGACGAGAGAGACCCCATAGAGCACCCCCATATTTGCCAGTAGAATTCATCGTTTACTTCAAATGTGTTGTATTCTAAGATTATTTTTAAGCAAAGCTATCATGTATTTCGTTGGTGGCTGCTTGATTATGTATTGTTTGATGATCTTTCCTGATTTCATGCTCTGCCGACTGATTCAACTGCCTCATTATGTGGTGTATTTGTGTAAATTGAAATTACATCTAGTGTTACTAGTGTTGCATTGGCCGGAACTTTGATTGTCTAAATTTTCCTTATAAAGTCTGTTGTATCTTTGATGTATGTTGGTTGTTTCTTTGACGATTTGTTTGAGAAAGTGGTCAATGAATTCTGATATGTGAAATGTTGGACTGGAGCATCCACTTATAATTGGCCGTCCTACGAGCTTAGTTCCTGGTGGCAGCATTTTATTTATTTTCGGTAGAAGGTACCAAAGTGGTGTTCTTATTTCTCTATTGACTGATTCAAATATTCAAATATGGGATAGTCAATGTGTTTTTCATTGTACATTTCTGTTGTGAGATTGTGTATGTCTTCTATTGTAGTGTTTGTGTCATCTGTTGCCAATTTTGTGTATATATCGTTGATCGCTAAGTTGACGTTGGCATTCTTTATGTGATCATCAGTGTTTAAAACTGCTGTCCCCCGTCCTTTATCAAACGGTTTTATGGTTATCTTCTTGCTCTTCAATAGCGTTTTCAATGCTATTTGTTTTACATGTGCCATGTTGTTTTTGAGTCTCGAATAGGTGTGTATATAATAGGCCATTTTGTCGCTTCCAAATAAATTTCTAGTTTTTAGTTCTCAGTTGTATGTGGGATCCATTTTGAGTTCATTGAATGGGTGTTGTACAGTTATCAAAGACCATCAAACAATACATAATCAAGTAGCCACCAACAAAATACATGATAGCTCTGCTAAAAATAATCTTAAAAAACAACACATTTGAATTAAACGAGGAATTATACCGGCAAATATGGGATACTCTATGGGGTCTCCCTCGTCGCTGGAAATAGCAGATATTACATTTCACGAGATAGAAATGAGAACAACAAATGCCGACCAGGCTGAGGTTCAGGGACGATGTTTTCCTGATTTTCATTGGAACACAACACGAACTCAATAAATTCATATCAAACATCAACAAAATGCATCCTACTTTCAAATTTTCGTTTGAAAGCTCCTCTCAAGAAATCACATATTTAGACCTGACTATCTACAAAGGTCGTCGATACAACAAAAAGAACATTCTCGACACCAAGACACACATAAAACCAACAGATACATTCCCGTTCTTACATAGAAACAAATACCATCAGGCAGCAACTTTCAAAGGTCTGATCAAAGGTGAAACATTACGATACATCAGAACATGCAACAACGGAACCGACTTTACAAAAAAGTCACACAATTTAGTGAAAAATTTCAAGACCGACAATATAAAAATACCGCAATTATACGGTGTCGGTCACATTTGATCAGAATTGGTACATACCAGTATGGGTACCAAAGATCAACAATAAATGTTGTTTCTATCTGTACAGTGCAGGAAAATTCAACGTTGATGTTATGACAATGATTTCTGCACAGTACAACCAGAAACACAACAAGAAATATATAAACCAGAAAAACAAGAATGACAAAAGTAAATAACGTCTGAAACTTTCGGAACTGGAGGTCAACTTTAGCAACATGCAAAGCAAAAACAGCTAGTCCCTCTTAGTTTGAGCAGGTCTGTTAATATGTAACAGTTCAAAAACAATGACAGGAAATGACTCAAGGTCAGTGGAGTAGCCTGTTTCAGTCACTGGCATGCCACCACTCCTACACATTTGCAGGATTTCCCTTTTTCTTACCTCATTTGCACATTTTTGACGTCCATTTGAACAACGTCACATCTCAGCCCCTGCATCTACCTATACACCAAATACTGAGATGATAGCTTTTGTGTTTAACGGACGTACATCCGCACTAACATACCCACCTACATACATACATAGAGATACACAGACGCCACCGACTCACCATATAAGCTGTTTTTGTTATTTATGTACATACCAATTATGAGCTAAAAATGAAATAGAACGCATTATCAGAGAAACAGATCATAAAAGCAGAAAAAGACAGCTTGAACAACAAAAAGAAAGAAAGAACGCCACAAACAATACAGTAGTCTTCATAACAAGATATAGCCCGTACATCGAAATGACAAAAATCAAGCAATCCCTGACAGAAAACTGAAGTGCACTTGAAAAAGACGAAACACTAAAAAAACCTGTTCCAAAATCAACCAATAATCGCATATAGAAGGAACAGAAATATGGGCGATACACTTATAAGCGCCAGACTTCACAAAAGCGACAACAGCTCGAACTCAGATTCACACGAACCTACACAAACACATCAAGACCAACATTCTAGCTTCCCTACTTGAACACCAAACATAAGTGGAACAACATACTACCAAATAAAATCAATCAACCATTTAACACGTCTCACCAATCAAGAATGAATTTTATGCGACTGATGAAGAAAACTCTGTTTTCGAAACGCAGCGCCAAAGGATCGCAGTGTCACACTTGTCTCTCCGCTCCAGTGTGGAGTAACATCAAGACACGTAGATTACGGGTACATCTCGCCATGGCTAAGCAACACTTTACTTAAAACAGCCAAACATGACATACACTTATAATATATACAATTTCATACACAAAACGCAAACAACCCAAATATGAACGATGTGTGGAGTTGCTTTCCCTTTACTACCTAACCTTGGAAATTGTGAAAATCCACATGAGCAACATGTTCCGGATGAAGAATGTGACAGTGATTATTTTTAATACATGTACAAATATGCAAATTATGGGACTTATGACCACTTGCCTATAATCTAGATATGGTAGTTGGATTCCTAAACCACTAAAACATGGTGGTAGACACAAACATCACTAGTCTAGGTTTAATATTTAAGTAGTTATGGTCATTTTAAGTATATGGCGGCCATCTTGGACGCCATCTTGAAAATGACGCGTTTCCGGTGGTCAGATTTTGGTAGACTTTTAGTATGTTATTAAGCACATTTGACTCTATAAAAAACCGTTGAGAAACCTTTTGTAGCAATTTTTTTGGGGTAAGGTCTTTTTTTTTCATAAATGCAGCCGACTAAAGTGACTTTATAAGAAATTGATATCACCATACTGTGAGAACCCCCCCCCCAAGTAACAGCCGAGACTCTCTTGCATGAGATCGTTTTTTAGCTCCTCAGTTTTATATACTGAGGAGCTGTTAGAATTGAAAACCAGTATGGCGGCGTCAACTTTTACTTCCTTCCGTCAACTTTTACTTCCTTCTGTCAAGATTTTCTGACAGTGTAATGAAAAAGTTACCTTATTGCATACTTTGTACACAGACAAATTATTTCATGAATTTAATTATTCATGCAGACATATTTTTTTTTGCCCTGTGCAAATATCAGGTTGGAACAGTTGATCCAGTGAAGGATTTCAAAACAATTATCAGCCAGAAGCATGAAGATAGATTTACAGAAGGTAAGGAAATGACCTGTGTATGGCAAATGAAAATGGCCAGAAACACAGCAAAATCATGGTGTGTACAGATTAGAACATTAGACACTGAATGCAGGTTTGGCACATTTGCCTTCGGATGAACTTCAATGAGATTTATACTTTCATTTTGAAAAGATGATGAGTATTAGCTGTGTACTCTAGCTCACTCAGATCACACTTCAGATCACCGAAAATTTTACAGTACTGTACCGGTCATTTTCAACTGTGACATCTTTACCACAGCTGATTTCAAAATGTGTCACATGGTTTTAAAACTGTAATAAACCCCAGGACAACAAACAGGTAGTTACCATTTTGGGCTCTTTGAAATTGTATGCCGTAATGCTACGAATCATATTAAATATTCCAATTTAATGAAGCCTTTTTACAAGGCCTGCCTCGATATGAAAAATACAGTTGCTGTTATTATTTTTTTTAAATATTTTTCAGCTGCAAAACAGATGCAGGAAAGGATAAGATCCTTAGTATTAGATTCATTCCGTGACCAATTTTATGATAAAGCTATGGAATGCTTGAAAGTACTCAGAGAGGAATCTGCTAAGGTAGGCATAACCTTTAAAAGAACCAAGGTCTGTTTTCAAGGACTAGAACTCTGTCATCGTACAGTTTGGAACATTAATTGGAAATCAACTGTGATATTCCAACTTAAAAGGAGGCACCTTTTGGTGGTGGTTAGGATAGCAAACTCGCTATCGGAGGATGGCAAGTTCATGACCTCATCCTGTAATCGGGCATTTGCCTTTTGGATGATGGATTGAGTAAGAACAAAATCAGCCACATTTTTTCACTCTTTATCTGCATTTTGAGATCTTACGGTATGCGAGTGTGCCCAAACTCGACATCTTTCAGCAAGTACAGCCAAGTAGAGAGTAGATATCTGATTGACCTGTGCATCCCCAATTTCCAGTGAATGGATCTACTTTCACCTTTGATGACACTGGGTTTGGGCCAAACCATGGTGGTTCAAGGGTTCATTTCTTTGCTACAGTGATAGTCTCTACAGTTTTGTTTTTATCTTACACACAAAATGTTTACCTGACTTTGCTTTGTTATCGTACCACAGCTTGGTGAGCCAGACATGTTCAACTCTTTTTTAAAGGAGTTCAAAGAGACTTTGACAGAGAAAAACAAGACAAATTTCTGGGATAAAATGTACACAGGTAAGGTACAAAACTCCCTTAATAATTTGGCGGTTAAACTCAGATTCTGATGAGATTTGTCATGATGGTCAGCGTTCTATTACATCCTTTCAAGCTGCAGGAACTAATATTGTACAGTCTCTTGGTATCTTTTTTCCTGAGCATCAACTACAGTTTCATGATCAGGTTTGTGCTGTATGTTCAAGTCCCAAATAATCAGCTAAATATATGTACGTAGGAGGTGCATTGTTATTGTTGACAGATTGATGCATCTGAACTTGAATTCAATTGTCAATAATATCAATGTACCGCACATAATAAGCAGTGGTGACAAGTAGAGGAAGGATATTCAAGGAAAACGTATTGAGTAGACCAAGAAATTGTATGAAAATACTACAGAACTTCTTGTACATTGTGGTAAAGTTTATTGCATTTATAAACAACAGAGAACACCCTATGTTGTAAAATAAGAAACATACTTGCTGGAAAATATTTCTGAAGTGTAAATCTTCAATTTTGTGCAAAAGCCAGCGAAAAACAAGTGTGAAATATGTTCAAGAAAATATTATTCCAAAGATTTTGTTGAAAGCTGTGACCTTTGACCTATGCTTATTCTTCTCATTGTTCCAGAATCACTCACACTGATCGATTCCAGTGAATCCTCAGAGACTAAAGTGACAAAACAAGAAGCCAAAAAGGTGAGTGTATTGTCAAAGTATGTAACAGGGTAGAGAAGCCTGGGTTGTTATTTCTTTGCATCCAGAATTAACATTGAACGTTTGTAGGAGATGCAGTCAGGCAATATTATACTTCCCGAGGAAGTACATGATAAATTCACTGTACATGCCTTTACCAATAAACTTAGCTCACTACACCATACAAGGTAAGGGAATGTGTCATACTATGTTATAGAGGCATACTCCCGATGAGATTAAACAGAAAGTAATTGTTTCAATCAATTATAAATTCAATTAAAAACAAAGGTTTGCAAGGAATTAAATAGATAGGTGCATACGTAGAGCAATAGGCGTACCATGTCAAGAAATTTGATTGAATTTTAATTTCTGTTGTGACAGTTCTTGGAAGGTGAGGAGAAGAAACCGAAAGATGAACCTGTTGTACAAGAAGATGACGAACCTGAAGATCTGGTAAGCTGGCAAATGTTGTAATTTGATTTTTTTACCAGAAAGCAAGCGCACTTAAAAAGACAAACATTTGTAGGACAGATTACCCCCTTACTTATAACTAAGCTTAAACTGATAAGTGGTAATGTCCAGGGGTAGCAGTTTTGATTCCAGTACCACAGGATGACAGACTTATGGTGGAATGGGAAGTCTTTCTTCTTTAATGAAAGTACAAATTTGATGACATCACTGGGATTTGTT
The DNA here is from genome assembly GCF_041260155.1 of Ptychodera flava. Classification (NCBI taxonomy): domain Eukaryota; kingdom Metazoa; phylum Hemichordata; class Enteropneusta; family Ptychoderidae; genus Ptychodera; species Ptychodera flava. Next base: position 14,491,754 of record NC_091944.1, on the reverse strand, counting down.
TGGCTAGGCTTTATACAAATATTTCTTTCATGCCCCAAATAAAAGGATTTTTCTTTCTTTTCAGCTTGCAATGATGTGAGCTCCAGAATCCCACATGAAGAGAAAACTACAAGAATTGTTGGGCCATTGTGCAGCATCTTGGATTGCCTATTCTCATCAGTTGCACCATTTCTTGCACCAGGTGTACACCGGTGTATGTCCAATGAAATCGACCAATGAGAAGTTACCTTTGTGAGACGTCTGCACATCATCCCAGATAGTGTACACTGTAGTCATTCCAAAATCCAATATGGTGAACACAAGCACTCAGCACGTTCTACTGAAAGCAGCAGAGCTGTCTTTGTGCGTAATATCGTTCACATCACATGTGTAGAGATGAAAGACTGTCAATGCTAAAATTTCAGAAGGCAAAGTGGTAAAATATTAGAAACTTATTTCCCCCAGTGCTGACCAAAACAGGGTACTAAAAATAATACAACTATTAAGCAAAGACTTGGTGACAATTTAATATATATAAAGATCATCTTAGTTTCTACAAAGCCCTTTTCACATGTGAAGGTCACTTTCTTTGTATGTGAAATAGAGCCATTGAAAAACGGGCATTGACAGTCTATGAGTCTACAAGAGTATTTGTTCCATCTTAAAATCATAGACCCTTGAGAACCTGAGGGTCTATGCCCAAATACAGTCCTGCATGCACATTGCATGGCCATCCCCGTCAAAGACTAATCACTCAGAGATTATCAAATGTGAAATGATGAAGAGAAACTGTTAACAGGGTATTAGCAGATAATCAGCTTAATCCAAAAGCAAATAATCCAAGTTACACGTGACAGTTCTGATTGGTACAGCATTAAAGGGGCAGTCTTTAATCCCTGGTTCTCACATTAGTGGTTGTTAAGCATTGACTATTTATGTGATTTTAGTCTTGTTCTCATTTGAAAGTTGTTCAATTTGCTTAGAGATAAGGTGATAAAAACCTGCCCCTTTAACATGCACAATGGGAGGGTTCATGCCCAAGGTTTGAGAGTTTACCCCTTAACAGTTTTAATTCACTTTCACATTCTGTCCCATTTTTTATCGCAGGGGAACGCAATCATAACAAACTTGACCTCTCTATTTTACCTTGTTCAACATTACATCCAAATAAAGGTTACCGTAAAATTATTTGCCATACACTAATATGCTGGGTGTGGTCTCTGTCAACTGAATCCACTTATGTTGTCCAAAGGTGTAAGTCAATTACATACAGTAGTTACTGTGAAATAGCTTTTACAGTTAATAACTGTTAATTAGCAACTGATAACCAGCAAGGTGTGAGGCTGTCACAGAATACATAGCATACACAGTTCAGGAAGTTGTAAAATATTTTTTATTTGGATAAAATGTTAAAAAGGGCACAAATGGAGGTCTATTGTTTCAGAATAGCATTTCTCTGTGATTATAGCATTGAAGGCAAAAACTTGAAAAAGAGAACCGAATTGAATTGAAATATAATGTATACAATTAAGCTTTAGTTTTTAATATGGAGGAAAACCACCACAAAGGTTACATTATAAGTGAAATCACATAAAGTCTCTAAAGTAGACATATTTTGATAAAAAAAATTAAGGTGTACATATGTCTGTAGGATAAATCAAATCGTTCAATAATAGTGTTTTTCATGTCTGTTCATCATTTGGCTGTATCAGTGTCGCAGAAACTATGGGCAACATGAAAAAACAACTCATCCGTGAGAGAGTCTTATGTTTACCCTTTCACCCCTACATCCATAATGTAAAGGTCCAACCTTGCCTAGAAATCAATAGTACTGTCCCAGAATTTGATGGCGAAGGGACTAGAATTTTATCCTTTCAGCCCCATTTTCCAGTATCCAGGTCGGGTCACAACAATGAAAGTGATGGCCTGGACCAAGCTTTCATGGAAAAAGGGTTACTTGAATATCAGCCAAATTTACCTAGCTTGCAAAATTCTTTGTCTTGCTCTATGAATTAATGTGTTACAGTTTTACTGATAATTGTGTTACTGCTGGTTAAATTGCAAAGCAATTTCTATTTGACTATATGAAGAACTCAGAGCTGTTTAATGAAATACAAATGCCGAGCCGACATATTCATAATAGTTTTTTTGTCACTCCATATCAATTGATGTTCTGATTTTGATAAAGGAGATTTCAAAGCTCGAAGCCTGTTATCCATTTTCATGAGAGGATAAGTTAATATTACTATAATTGGTAATCTACAAAATAGTTGAATCTTTGAAAAGCTTTTCTTTGTAATTTTGAATCAGTAGACATTTTTGACTCAGAAATAAAAGTACTGAACTATTGTGATACATAAAGAGTGATTCTTTCGTAGTGACAGAGCTAAATCACCTTGGAAACCACGTGAAAATTGAGGGACCAGTGGACTTTGTGCACCAGAGGGATTGGAGAGGGGACAGTTAATATATTTATGGTGGTGTTGTGGTATAAGGTTTTCCATCAGCAACAAATCAGAGCAACATAGTCTTCTCTGTCAAAGGCAATTTGCATAGTGCAGCTCTACCTCACCCATGAATAAATTGGGTGTTCTGGTCATTGCAACGTGAAAAATCAGACTGAAAGATCCGTCGCTAGAGGGCGCTCTCTGCGTAAGCGCGGCGGGGGACGCCGAGAGCATCCTCCAGTGACGGATCTTTCAGTCCAATGAAAAATAAATTATGTCAATAATTATTGTTATTATGTAATGTGCTTTAAGAATGGCAAAAATCTCGATAGAGAACACACTTTACGAACTCATATGGCATTACAGGCATGCCGTGTGGGTGCCCCAACCTGCCCGGTGTAAAGATTTTCGACCAATCTTAAGGCATCACATGATAACAATAACAATTGTTGAAATTATCTATTTTCATATGTCATTGAAATATTAATTTTATAGTCTGAGCACCTTATTCACCTGTGCCTCTTCCTCCAAGAAGAAAAAAAAACAAATCGCAACCGACATTTCTATGTTGCTCCTACAATTGGAATCAAATTATACTCTTGTAGAAAGCAGGGAAAGTAAATCTTAACATATGCGCTACGTGTGTTCTTTAACTGCTACAATTTCAGTGTTGCAGTCGGCCATTCGAGACATCCGAAGAACCCAGTTTGGTACCTCTCTCACTAAAGATATGTCTTTCGTAATGGCTCTGTTTGGGTAATAGTGAACAAATAACTGATCAATAAGACACAGTGTCAGATCGCTGACTAATTTGTCCAGCACTTCGTACTCAAGGCCTCTGAGGTTCAGTCTTACGACGACAAACTCCTTCTTGGTGACATAGCCACGCAACCACTGACTAAAATCTATGCTGTAAGCAGAGATATATCCAGGATCCAACTTAACGTCACGAACGAGATTGTGACTGCGTGATGGCGCACCTGTCCTGTTCATAGGGTACTTCAGCCCCTCGTCGTGTACCCATACGGCCATGTTAGTGTACAAGGAAAATTTGAATCTTTCTTCCAGTGTGAGTAAACGCGGAGTGTATTTATTGTTACTTTCAAACGAGTAAACCCTCCATTTCCAAGGATCGTAGTCCATGGTCATCTCAAACGTCGGGTCATCCTCGTACACCCTACCTTTGTAGAACTTTAAAAGAGCGTCACCGTTTTCAGACCCCGCATCGATGAAAACTCCTTCCGTCTGCAAAATTATGAGGGGTCGGTTTATCAAATTCAGATCGTAGGGCATCCCCCATTCTCTGGAAAGGTCGCTGACGCGTTTCAAGTCCAAGTTTAGCTGATAGTACTCCCCGTACAGGTTCAAAATGAAAAGACAGCAGACGACGACAAAGAATATTGTGACCTGTCTCCATAGCCGTCTCATCCCCATGGTGAAAAGTGAATGTTATTGTTTATCAGGAATTGTGAACAAACTGGCTGTCATCATACCAAATAAATCTGTAATAAAAGTTGGAATAAAATATTAGTTTTTCCTCAGAATAACACTCATCCCTCAACCAGATACTTTGTACTAACCGCATTTACCAAGAGGTAAAATTAGACTATTGTATCGTCCGCATCTATTTTGAACAGTACCGATGACGTAGGCAACGATGGTGCATCACGCGACCTTTGTTTGTTAACACCCGTTATCACTGTAATTTATAATATTTATATCGCAGTTATTTGATTTACCGGCTCTTCATAGTAATGTAACTTAACTCAAATCTTTTTAAAGAAAAAATACGTCTTGAATCTGCTGACGTACCTGTAGGAGTGCGACGTAACACCTTGAACTCTATCGTGACTTTGTAATTCGGTAAACTTACCTCAAGATCTTTCAATGTTCCATGAATCGAAATATTGCGAATGCTTCGCCTTGTCAAGTTCTCCGATAGTTTTTCATCAGCGATAGATTATGGTTCCAATTTCCGAAATATCAAACCGTTTCTCTACGACCTCGAGCTGTGAAAAAAAAATCTCGTCTCCTCGTCAAATCACGACATAGGCTGAATAGTATGCAACGTGGTGCTTACACGGTATCACAATGGTGCTTTGACCTGCCCGATGGAACAGCTGTGCGCTCGCTAATCCCAACACCATGCATATGACTCGCTCACATTGTCACTACATGACCCTACTCTGCATGCATGGAGTAAATAATTTTTCCTAGACGTCGTATTCGAGTAGAGTCAAATTTAAAAAAAAACTTTAGTAGAGCTTGCTGCAATTTGCTATCTTTTATTGTGAGTTCTCACCGTCCAATGAACAATTTTATCGGTTCCTTTTTTTTCTATATCCACTGTACATGCCGATTAACCTACACCGTAACACCAATGCGACAAAAAACGATAGATGTCGTTTTATCTTTTGAATATGCATTTTTGTGGTTTCATTTGTACAGTCTGTTAGTCACATCTTGAATATAAATCTTACCCGGAACGAATAAACAATACATTATAGGCCCCTTAGTATGTATGAATGGCTCCAAATAAATACGCAAGGCAATGTGCTAATAAAACTGCTATGTGCATGGCGGTTTCGTCATCGGCATTTAAAGCGGTCATACAAACACGTGTAATGACAGATGGATATGCGCTCGTAGGTGTTATTTGCGTTCAATCACGTGACCAGTTGAGCCTGGAGAACAAGCTTTAGACATACTACTCGGGGTTCCCTTTTACATTTGCTCGTGAACATGGTCAACAACTTTTATCGAAGAGCATCATTTCGATATGGGTAGGTCTCATTACACACAGGTACAAAAGCAGCTGTAGCCGTGTTTGGCTAACTATCATTTGTCAGGGTGCCACAAATCACAAAGCTTCAGTCTTAGGTTTGAACATTTCGAGCAAAATCCCCCCCCTCTCATTTTAATCATTCTTTGTGGATTTTGTAGTCCACCAAGTCTTCATTAGAGAACGAGTTTTTTTTCGATGTTGATTGTAAGATTTTTGCTTTGAAGGAATCTTCTCTCCAAACACGAGTACCAAAACCATCAATAGCATGGCTATTCTTGGTAAATTTACCGTAAATATACTTTAATCTTCAGCAATGAAAAATATGTGTTTGTAAGGAGCGCCAATTTACTCATACAACTGTTCAAAATTTGTAATTTATCTGTTTATTCTTCGACCAACTGCTTAGCTGATAATCCATTCATATTTTTGTTGCTACTGCTGTTTTGCAGCATCCGTTACTAATGGTTTTTTTCTTTACTGATGTAAAATGTTATTCTAAAATTGCACACACGCAGCTTTACGACAGTCATGTTTTCCAATTTTCATACTCGGCAAAAGAGTCCTGAAATTAGCTTCCATAAAAATATCTTTTTATGAAAAAATATATAAAAAGACACTGAAAGGTTTTCGGCAGCCAGAAAAATTGCCAAAATGATGGCTGCCTTTGGTGATATTAATACCGTAGCAGCTGACACTCGACGTCTGAGTGAGTAGGTAGGTTATGGATGTCATGTGACTGTTTGTTGTTTTTGTTGCAACATGGCGTCCTCCATTAGTGTGTTGTTCAGAAAATAATGTCCATATCTTCGAATTCTCAATTTCAGGAATCTGCAATTGAGTTTTGATTTTATTCAATCATATTTATATCTTTGATTGTTGCCACGAGTGTTATAAAATACCAATCTTAAAAATCAAATACGAAAAACACATCAACAACATTATGGTCGCCCGTACGCCATGGAGCTATTCACACCGATGAAACATCAATAAATGAGCTTAATTTCTAATCGTTCTGATGATGTTTAATGTCATCTATATTTTCCTTTGTTTCGCTTGAATGACGTAGTCATAAAACTAATATTGTTTTGTTTCATTTCTAAAAGGCCGTCATCTGTGAAGCGGATTACGCAAATGTGTTTTATTGATGGGATCGATTTTTGATCGCGTTATGTGGCGAGGTGAGTGCCTGACATAAGAGATGTGAAATGCGTCGGTTCGCCAGGTTCTTCAAATATGCGGTAGGTTTCCTGTTTTTCCTGGTGATGTGTCGATGGCAGTGTCGCCCTAAGGAGAAAGTGATCGTTCGATTTATTCCCGTAACCGTCAAGATGGACACTGCGAGAAAATTCGACGAAGAAAGCCACCTTCCATTTGAGGAAATGCTTGAAACGGAAGTCACCTATGGCGTCGCTACTCCAACTCTTGCCCCAACAACCGTAACTCCGACTTCGACCGAGGCGACATCAACGACGGTTTCCCAAACTTTAACCACGTTTTCTCTGGATACTCTCTTCAGCAACACTGACAGAACTACCAACGCCATCGAAGCTCCAACCAAGGTTGCAGGTTCGGACGACGCAGTTTCAAGGGTTCACGTTTTAATACTAGCATCATTCCGGGGCGGTTCTACATTTATAGGTGAGCTTTTCAATGCCAACAAGGACTTCTTTTACTCATACGAACCCGGACGCACTTTGATAAAATGCATGAAGAAGTTCGACCAACCCTTCAGCCTTTTCCGACCGAAACATATCGAAATGTTGGATAATATTTTCCGCTGCAATTTTACGTCAGACGTGATGCAGTGTTACGCCTCAGACTTGGCCAGAAGCCCACTAGAGAAGAGAACTCGAGAAGTTTCTGCGCTGGATCAAGCGACTCTTTGTTCCGGAAGATGGCCAGAATTGATTCCTCAATCGAAGCAGTGCGCTGTCGTGCAGCCAAAAGTGTTGACAGATTTGTGCAGTGAGCATAAGCACACCGTAATCAAATCGATACGTCTGTACGATTTGAACGACGTGGTGGCGCTAGTTCGGGATCCCTCGCTCAACCTGAAAGTTATTCACATAATACGAGACCCACGCGGTAAAGCGCCCTCCTGGATGGAACGCCGTCTCGTCAGCAAGCCTAACTACACCGTCACCGACCTGACCGGCAAAGTACTAGAAAGCATGACGGCGTATTGTCAAAATGCCCTGGAAAACTTACTTGTCGGGCTTTCCATGCCTAATTGGCTTAAAGATCGATACAAAGCTGTGAGATACGAAGATGTTGCCATGCGACCATACGAAATGACGCAGGAGATATACAGATTCGTTGGTTTGCCCGTTCCGAATACAGTGCTCCAGTGGGTGCACAACAACACAAACAACACCGCTGGCGGGCCCTTTTCGACGACCAGAAACTCCGCAGAAGCCGCGATGGCATGGAAACAAACTTTGTCCCCGGACGCGATTCAGAAAATAGAAGAGACGTACCCGTGCAAGGAAATGATGGCCATCGCCGGCTACAGACCCGTTTTCGATGTCAAAGAATTAGAAGATTCAAACGTTACTTTTCTTGACACTTTTCCGCCACAATATGTGCCAAACCTCAAGTACAGAGAAGACCAATTTCACCCACTCTTCTGGGTCCCTTGATCAAAAAGTACTCTAAGCGCGCCGGTAGAAAGCTTATTGTTGTAGATTTGTCGCTACTGAACAAAAAATATACGAATTGACCAATTTACTCTCAGCCTTACGAGACCGATATGGAGACATTCCTTTTCTCCCGGTTTTCAAGTGTGAAAGCAAGTAATCTCACGGAATACTACTGAAAATCGTCTTTGTTCTAAGAAGTTGCTTGACGCCTGCCTTCCATTGGCAATGTGCCTCACATTTAGGCTATAGCCTTTATCATAGGCTACAAATTGGCACTTTAAATATCTATATAGGTAACTCAATAGTTTATCAAATGCACATGGCACAAGACCACTAATTCATTTCCCATAGGCCACCACAGTAGCGTTGAGCTCAATTTTCCTATTTTAAAACATTCAGCGGCACGAATCCTCTTAACAGGTGGTAGGTCAATGTCAGCTTGACTACTGATTAATTTTTCGTGTGGGCAAGTCAACGGAAATTTTGAGAGAGCGATGAAAATAGTGCCCTCAGTGGTGTTTTTGACAAAATTTAGGCTTATTGTTATTTCTGTGGGCCACAGAACTCATATTACCACCGGATGCTTTAGCAATTATTCACAACAGTCTGCATTTTGATTCAGGCAGAAACATATCTATAAAAAATACTTGACGTTAAGTTAAAACTAAACAAGCATCCATACAGGTATCAAAACTTCAAGGTCTGCACTATTTTTCTTCCGATCTATGGGTAACGAACCCGGAAGTGAATTAGTGATCTTGTGCCATATGTGACATCTTCTTCCATTAATCGCGACAGTCAATACAATCAGAATATCATCTATTAGGAAAGGGCTATTTTTTCTGTGTGCCAAATGTATCTAAAGACTCTATATCGAAACGTTTCGGAGAAGTTCACAAATGAAGTTACTTAGTGAAAGGGCTCAAAAAGACAAAATCAAAATACCGGTAGATGCACATCATAAACAGTTTACGATTCCCATTAACTTGTATCAGAAGCAAAAATGAGAGCAGTTGTCTGGTCTTTTATCATGTCAGTCCTGTTTCCTTTTGTATTTTGATAATATTACTTCCTGGGGTAGCATAGTTTTACAACTACCATTATAAGTTCAGAAGTTGACCCTTGGTAAGAAAGATTGTGTACTAAATGAACATTTGATCGTTTAAATTGTGCTTGGATCGATGTGTAAAATTAGATAAATATGACCATTCTATGATTAATGCAAGTAAGCGTAAGTAGATGTACTGTTACGTTCGAGAACCGAGCCGAGCTTTTTGTTTAAATTGAGTTATATTTTTTTCATTTTGACAATTAATACCAGTCTATTCGATGATTCAAAAAGTTGGAAAACGATAAGTCGATGAAAACGCAATAAAACAACTTTATAAGTGACAATTAAATTTACCCTTTGTCGAGAGTTTGTGTGATTGCATGCCATATTCGCACAACAAATAATAAAGTAAATTTATATCCTAAATTTATATCCCAAGCTATTCTGAACTCTTTATCCTGTCTTCGTTTTGTTCATCTATCAAACCGCATACCAGTCTACCTATTCGGCTCCATCTTAAACATGTTTGTGCCTGTTTCTGTCACATTTAGGTGTCTTTTTATCTCTTAATATTGGTATCTTGTCTGTACCCGTCTCTTACTCTTCGTAAAGAATACAAGGGATAGAGTTATTGCAGTTTGACATTGCCACAGTACATTGTTTTATGGGTCAAAGGATACAGGGATATGCTTGGACAATGGTCACCGGAAGATTTCTGTGGAGCCTAAGTAATGTAAAATGTGACAAATATTTTAACATGCCATCATGGTCTTTGTGATCAGGATTCTCCTAATCGGTTTATTCACACCTCAAGTCTCTTTTTAGGATATGGGACCATTTTTGACAAAGCCCCACTCATCCTTACATAATTACCAAAATAATAATATAGGTAATAATAATCTACTGACTCCCTGGTTTTCGTATACAAACGAATGTTCGTAGAATTCTATTCCATATCATTCAAATGTATGTATTTTACAACCTGACGTATTAGAAACAGTAGACGTGATAGTTGGTCACCAGCTCTCTGATGTAGGATCGACCGTTTGGTATCGTATTAAAGTTTTCAATATAAATTCTCGCGAACCACTATGGCATGGAACACTTCCAACACACAACGGACCAGCAACCACATTTTTTCTAGAAGTAGGGTGACCGGACGATTTTTAAAACTGAAATCTTTTGCCAAAATCTTGATGGCACCTGTTGAAAGTGTTGGTATAAAGTCCAAATCTGGAAAAATAATTTGGCTAATTAGCATAATCACAATTTGGCAGCCTCTGGAAAATCAAAGTTTCCAAATTCTTTCCCTGAGAATATTGTAATGAGGAATAATGAGACAGTGTGACCAAAAATCGGACCCAATATGGTTAAAATGGCTGAAAGATGACTAACTGTACAATAATGAGTCAAGTGAAAGGTGCATTTATAGTTTCCAAATTATTTCTGTGAGAATATTGTATAGGTTGATAAGTCCAGTGAAAGAAGATGGAAGATTGTCCTCACGCTGACCTTTGTGTTTCCAGTATCATGGATACAAGCCATTGTTTCTGGGCAGAGACAGGTGCGCACGGTTAGACTTGGTTCAAGTCGGTGAATTTAAAAAAAATAAAATCATTTATAATAGTTTCTCTTGTGTCTCTCCTATTTCGTACAAACCTATCCGGAATTTGGCAGCTCACGCCAGGTTTTCCCAGCGATTGAATGCGTCACGTTTGAGTCTGCGCAGTAGTGAGTTAGTTTCTGCCAGATTCACCGACTTGGACTTCTTGCAAAGTACAGGCGGTGAGACCACAGGGGGCTGTCTACATGTCCGTCCCCAGGGGTGGGTAGGTGTTTCGTTGTAACGCTAATAAAGATATATTCTACCAACCTTTAGCACTGCCCTTGACAATCTTGCGTATACGTTTTATCAACATGCTGTATCTATTATCTGATGAGTTTGAGTGCCTAATTAACCAAAGTAATCAAGGGTAAATTACTAAGCTGTGGACGCTGTCACCAGATCATCACCGGATTAAATTTGACAAAGTCAACAACGAACGCGCCAGTAAGGTATAACTGAAGACCTTACTGGCGCGTTCGTTGTTGACTTTGTCAAATTTAATCCGGTGATAATCTGGTGACAGCGTCCACAGCTTAGTAATTTACCCTTGCTTACTTTGGCCAATTAGGCACTCAAACTCATCAGATAATAGATACAGCATGTTGAATAAAACGTTAACGCAAGATTGTCAAGGGCAGTGCTAAGTTTAAGACCAAAACACCAAAGGTTGGTAGAATATATCTTTTTAGCAATACAACGAAACACCTACCCACCCCTGGGGACGGACATTTAGACAACACCCTGTGGTGAGACGGACTGTGTACACAGTGACGTAGAGCAAATACAAAATGATTGACAGCCCCCGCCATTATTCTGGCCAATAAGAAGAACGCATGCTAATAAACCTCTGCATGCATTAAAAAGTCTGTTGTCATCTCCGTGCAAAGCTAGTATCGAGTACGTTTTATATCTGAGCGAATAATGGCATCAAGTTCAGACATCAACCGCGTTTTACAACTGATCGGTCGACCATCGCTAATCATGCGAGATTACCAAAGAAAGCTTGTTGAGAGTTACATTGAGGGAAAAGATGTGTTCGTCTGCGCACCAACCGGCAGCGGAAAATCACTGACATACGAAGTCGCCCCACATTGTTTTGATTTCCATCGCTTTGGGCACGTAAGAGAACAGGCTACAACTGAAGGGACGGTGTCTTTTTCCATCCTTGAATAACCGGCGACGATTTTCGCATTTTGCGACATGGACCCCACAAACAACACAGATATTTCACGCGTTTTCGGTGATACAACAGAGGTCGTGCTGACTTTTGTGGGAGTGATCGCACTCGACATTTTGTCGACAATGCCATGTGAGTTTTATGCACGTCTCGTTTGGGTCAATTGGTAACTCCTCCCAATGTGTAAAATTTAGTGATGTCATCTTATGAATAATATATGAGTAAAGAAAACGTCATCTCATGAATAATTTATAGCAACGCAGATCGTGCAAGAAAGCCAAGTCTGTGATTCCGGGTGAAACTCCGCTGTATAGCGTTCACTCCACTCATCGCGTTCACCCTACTCATCGCGTCCACTCACGCGCGCGTTTCACATGAAAGCAGAATACAAATCATTGCGTTCACTCCACTCAAACATTCACAAATCACAGACTTGAACCAAGTCTAGTCCGCACGGGTCAAAAAGCATGTTGTTCAAGTACGGCACTATTGCAAACCTTACTTCCTGCTTTAGGAAAACCATGTTAAACCGCGTTAATTTGCGCTGCATAGCCGAGCCTTATTAAAGCACAGAACAAGTAGAAAAATATCTAAGGTACAATTTGCCCGCATGGCCATTCCTTCCCTTCTTGGAAAACGATGCCAAAAGTCATAGACGTTTCAGAGTGAAAATTTCGTCAGCAGTTTCTCGGAAGAAAAAAGACGTTTTTGGGAAATTTTTGCACTCATTTTGACTTCCTTCTCTTCACAACATTCGCTGAGAAATGCAACTATTTCCGTTCTCGCGATCTCTCATAGCGGCCGTTCGCGTGCGAGTAGACGACTTCCAAGATGGCGTCCCCCTGACCTTTGTCTACAAAGTGTGTTCGTAAACTTCAAAATTTTGTCGCCATTACCTTGTTCACATACATAAATGTGCACAACTGTTGCATAATTAAGGTGAATTTGTACAACTTATCACTAACTGAGCCCCACTTTAAGCCTTCGATTTCGAGCATTCACTCTCAGATTTTTCATGTCAGCCCCAGTGTTATAGGAGGGCCTCTCGTCCGGTCACCCTACCAGTAGGTTGCCTCCGTGCTGAACATAGCACACGTTGTAGCAAATCATTCGAAACGGGAGGAGGTTACCGATAGCAGAAATTGACGATGGTAAATATGTAGTACCAAATAATATTTACTGAAGTAACACTTCTTATATGAAATATAAAATTGGGAGTATAAGATTATGCTTGGGTTGCTCTTCAATCCAATGCAACATGACTAAATATTTTTCGTCTCCGTAAGTGAATAAGTTGAACGTTTACCAACTAATGTGAAAATGAAAAAAATTACAAAGTTGATGGTCCATCACTATATTTCAAGCCTAGCGAGATTAAAAGCTCGACGCTGCATCTTGAACTCCTTTCACGGTAAAATTACAGTAACTTTTCTCGTTTTCCTTAAAAACATAGCAGATTTACACACACGTTGATAAGTTTGTCTTATAAGACTAGAGAGTCACACAGAACCATCGACGGTTACATTAAGGTAGTATGCACCTCGAAAGTGAAAGACTTAAACTTTTGCTCTAACTTTCCTCAAGGAATCTTTCAATCATTCTCTTTCAAAATCAAGAATAAAAATAGAGGGTCACCATGCAAATTTTGGTACTAGAGAAACAAATTACCCAAGATTTACCGATATTAGAAATTCAAAATGGTCGCCACCCCTGTGTTAACTCTATGGAAAAGTTTTCTTTCACCAAGAGCTTTAAAATGAACCCCCACATGTGGTATATCAGAAGAGAATTGTAAAAGTTTGGGAGTCCGAATGTCTGTCCCCGAGGTGCGTTCTCCCCTAAAGGTGGGATACGATATGGCTATGTCCTATGCACCAGTCTCGTGAATATGCTGCAGAGTATATGATTGCCGCACTGATTCGTTGAACGACCTGAAATTAGGAAAAAAATACCCATAAGTATACATCAAAAGTGACATCAGCAAATGTATTTAAACGGTAATAACAGTAGCAAACAAACTACATTTACAGTAATGAAAAATTTGCAAATATAGCCAATAGGCTATATTTTTTGAATTTAATTGAATGGGACAAGGAGAACCATAATATATGCCAGAAGTAGGCTTATTGTCCTGGTTTCTTGTCTTGTAACATGTCTATATGTACTTGCATGCTTGACCTCGCTTTCCTGGCCAAGGGGACATAAAATCGGTAGACTGGGAGTTCAACCAGCAGCATCATATCATGCAAAGTTTTGTCCATTTATCATCGGTCTTTGTAATATACACAGTCACGGGTTTTCAGGACCGAGGTTGTACGGCGGAAGGGCCCGAGCTTACGAGGGCCCGTTCGGCACACGACTGAGGTTCTGTAAAATCCGTATTAGTACTGGGAACTCTGTCTCCTTGATTGTTGTTTGTTTATGTATGTTTGTTTATTTGTTGTGTATGATTTTTTCCGTATACAATACAAAACCAAAGGGCGGCGTATTTCTGTTCATGTTTGTCAACAAAGAACGGAGTTTATTTTCCTTTGTTTGTTTGTTTGTTTGTTTGTTTGTTTGTTTGTTTGCTTACAGATATTGTCAATAATGATACTTTAACATGTTTTTAATACAATACCATATATGAAATAAAGCATACCCCTCCTTTACCATGCGGAGTAAGTACTCATATGTGTCCACCATTCTCTCTGAATACTCAGGGGTGGTTATCATGTGTTTTTGGCCATAGCGTTACTAAGGAAAGTGCCTCCAGGTACTAGTTTTAGTTCTAGTATAAGATAAGCGTTTATATCAGTCGATTGGTTATTTTAATTTTCTGTCCTTTACAAGTTTCTTTCGCCATTGTTCTCTTATCTTACTATAACGCAAAGTTCAATCTCGACTTAACTTTGATAATTAACATCTGATACGTGGTATTAGTTGGACATACTGAATCTAATTTTCTTTCAGTTGAATAACTATCAGGCTGTGATGTTGAATCCATTTATGATACTGTTGGTTCTACTGTTAACTCTAAGGGTGTCTAAGTAGCTTCAGCTACTGGTGGAGCTACTGTGTAAAATATATTCTACAACAAATTCATTGATAATTCCGAATATCACTCTTTTTCTTTCTATTTTTTCAGTCATGGAAAAACAAAACAAAATATGAAACAGATGTGGTGCCCTTAGTGGATCTCTTATATAGTACTCTGGAGAAGAGTATGTTGGATTTCTAAATCAGGGGAACAGACATTGCTCAATCATGTGCACGCACAACCATCGAATAAAGTGTTAGGCTGTGTCATTATTGGAATCTTGCAATACATTAGGTTGACCAAAGTAATGATGAAATAGTCAGACATAGACAGACAGCACCCTGTGATTCAAAGCACTTATTCATACTCTACATTTTTTATGTCATGATCACAGATTTAAACTTCAGCAATGGACAAGTATAGTGAGACATTTTGCCTTCTAGCGATCGATGCATTTAGTTTTCACAATACCTGGACAGATTTTGTGTAAACACCAATTATTTACATGTTCCATGTTACCCTTTACTTCATATTCTATGTCGACAATAGCCGTAGCCACCACGTGCATTGTACTATCATCAGCAAACATCTTTTCTTCACATTTATCAGGCCGAGTGACATATTTATTATAAATAAGTAACCAGATGTGGACTGAATGTGCTCACGTGGGCTAACAGGTTCATTACATAGTAGAACACTTCACAGAACAATCAGGTATCCATGTATCTGTTAGGTCATTATATGTAACAGGTTTCATCAACTTTCGCACAGTACTCTCGAGATAAATCACTAATTACGAAAGTCACTATATATGCAAATGAATTATCAATTAACTTAACACTACTTAGTGGTTCACAACACTGTCAGATATTTTTCGGATCAGTAGCTGCAGCAGATTTCATCAAATTTTGTGCAGTTATTATGGAGTTATATGACTAATTACAAAACTTCATTAAATATGCAAATGAGCTATTTATTAACTTGACACTGCCCAATGCTTCTCAGTACAGTTAGAAATCTATCAGATCAATATCTGTAGCAGATATCATTAAATTTGGTATAGGAATTTTGGTGTTACATCACTAATTACAAAAGTTCATCACATATGCAATTAAGCAGACAATTGACATGACACTCACAGTATCATCAAAATGTTCTGATTTTGTCATCGTGAAAAGTTTCATGAAAGTTTGTGCAGTGTTTCTTGATATGTGTGGACATTATATGAAAAAAATGACATTTCATAACGTCATTGATAACCACACTAGACAAAATCTAATGAGTTCTTGCAATTAACCTACAGTACCTGTCTACCAATCTTACTTGAATCCGTTCAGGCGTTTTTGAATTATCGTACAGACACACAAACACACACACACACACGCACGCATACACACAGACAGACAGACATCGCTAATACATTAGCTCACTTTGTGAACACGTGAGCTTAAAACACCACAGGCTCAGAAGTAAATCTTGAAGTATATCAACTGAAACTGTTGGACCAGTGTGCGAAATTAAAAGAAAATAGCTTCAGGTCATAAGGGCCTGCACCAAGCCAAAGCTTCAGGTCCTTACAGAAAACTGCCGGTCCTCAATAAATGCAGTTGTATACGACCATTAAAGTAAACACTCTCTCGACTAATACTATGCTTTTGAATGTTGTAGTATTTAATTTTTCTTGTCCTTTTTCAATACAAAAGGACTGTTGTTCACATAGATTGCAGAATAGTGTAAGTGAATGCATCATTCATCATTCAGCTACATGATCTGGAAACTGAAAAAGATCACAGCCCTCATTTTCCTCACTGTCATGCGCACACATTTATCAATGTTTTCCACCACCCACGGGGGGGGGGCTATGGGACTAACAGGAGAATTTGACTTTTTTCTAGCCATGTCAAATCCCCCACTTTCGGACCATAAAATGATGTCAAACACCCAGGGGCCGGGGAATACGGGCTCATGCACTGACTACGTGTGGGTGATGAAAGCGAGACAGTTTGTCTCTCATGACAGGGAGATGATGTTCTCTATATGGCTGGGTAAAATTGTACACTACACCTGGGCATGTGATATTGTGATTGAAAATGGTTGGCGAGCTGAAAATCACTTCTGAAATTAGCCAACGTGAGTGGTAGAGAAGTGGGTGAATACCTACCAGGACACGAAGTGCGATCAATATCCCCTGTTGCCCGCACTCCCACGGTGGAAAACATTGATAGGTGCATGACATTCAAGTCTGAATCAATATGATTCAAAGTTAGTCATTATCTGGATCTGTTACAGGTCTTGACGGAGAAATTTTCATCATCTATTCCAAATTCCAGTCGGTCATAAGGACCGACATGTTGCTAAAAACTTTCGGCCCGACGAGAAATCTGTCGGTCTCGGACCGTCGGACCGACGTTAATTTCGCACACTGTGTTGGACCTGTATCAATTCATGACCTCACTAGTTGTTCTCTGTCGGCAAGATATATGTTCAAAGTTTTACTATCAAATCGTATTGTTTAAAAAAGCAGCCCGTCGTGAGTAAAAAGCCCAGTTGATTTAAGAAGGGCCTTCAGGCCAAGGGAAGAGGAAAATATTTTGACAAAATGAAGAAACCTACAATTTTGTGTCTATGACTTACGTCGGTACTTCACAACGTGTAGGGCGAGGAGGGTGTATGAGGAGGAGTTTCTCTCCTATCACCTGGGATCCTGGGCCTCCTCCACAAAATTTCTCATTTCTATAGATAGCTGGAAATGCCTTCAGAGAACAAGATGCTGTCTGCTAGATCACATAAAGAGTGTGCATCCATTTCACTTAGCCTATCCAGTGCATATAAATCCATACTAACAGACTACACATGCCTTACCTTTTAATTCATTTCCTTGCAAAATTATATTTATTATAATTAGCACCTATATGCAAGATAATGGCTATAGAACACGATGCATTGTCTGTTGGAATGAAAGAGTGTGCATCAATATCACCTAGCCTATCCTGTGTATATACATCCATACTTCAGATACTTACGAACCACACTTCTCCCATTTCTTAATTAATTTATTTGCATAAATTATCCATATTATAATTAGCACTATATGAGCTAACTAATGGCCAAATGACAGCATGCAGTGTCTGCTGGAATGAAAGAAAGAGTGTGTATTCATTTTACCTAGCTTGTCCAGGAAGTATATATCCATACTAACAGACTGAATACTCACGCCTTACCTCTTGATTACTGTAAAACACTTTGAATTAGCTCCATGCTTTTTTAGCAATTTTTTTTTATTTTCTTTGCTATCAGCAGGTTTTTATTTTAAACAACATCCTAACCAATGAATATAGGGAAAAGTTTGAATTAGCGACATCTAAATTAGCGAAATGACAGATTAAGCTAAATTCATGGAAAAGGATGCTAGCTAAAATGACATGTTTTAAAGTAATTTATTTGCATAAATTATCTCTATCATTATTGTCATGATACTATTCATTAAGGTCGTTTAGCAGTCATTTTGTCTATTAGTGCACTATACCGGACATATTAGTTCTAATTAATGTAAATGATATTGATTGACATTGTTTCGGTATTGAAATTTATGCTAATGATTCTTTATCAATGTGGAATATTCATCTGCCCCGAATGGTGCATAGTAAACATTTTGTTGCTATTTATTTTCAATCATCACTGAAACATGAACAGATGATATTCAGACACACAGACAAAAATAAATACAATCGAAAAAATATACATATGTATATATAGCTACCTATCTATCTATCTATCTATCTATCTATCTATCTATCTAGATAGATAGATAGATAGATAGATAGATAGATAGATAGATAGATAGATAGATAGATAGATAGATAGATAGATAAATGTGTTTCAGCTTGTGTCACAGTATTAACTGATTTTGCCGCAGGTTTAGGCAGCCATTCACTTGTCAATTTTCCTCTCCGAGCAGATTGTGAGTGTAAGTGCAAGCCACTTCGCAAAGTGCAGGAAAAAGACATATTCATTACATTAAATTAAACTAAGGTAAAAGTAATATACTTGGATCAATAAAATAAAACTTAAACTGAAAATATATAAATCACGACTTAAAATTTTAGACAATCTGCTCAGATAGGATAAATGACAAGTCAATAGTCGCTTGAACATGCAGCAATGTCAGTTAATTCTGTGACACAAGTTGAAACACAGACACTA
This sequence comes from Ptychodera flava, assembly GCF_041260155.1. Taxonomy (NCBI): domain Eukaryota; kingdom Metazoa; phylum Hemichordata; class Enteropneusta; family Ptychoderidae; genus Ptychodera; species Ptychodera flava. The sequence continues at coordinate 14,472,848 of NC_091944.1, read as the reverse complement.
AAAAGACTTGTTTTACAGGATATATATATATATATATATATATATATATATATATATATTATATATATATATATATATATATATATATTTGTGGTTGCTGTGTGTCTGAATATAGTATATTCACGTTGAGGTAATAATTGAAAACAAAAAAGCAAATGACCGCCAAGCAACCTCAGTGAATAGTATCATGACAATATGACAATCATGATAGGAATAGTTTCAAGTGTTCAAGTGATTCAAGTGTAGTTTGGTGGTATTTATTCATCCAACAATATTTTTACAATATCTCGCCAAAGACTTTACTCATTATCGTGTACTGCCCCACCTAAAGCAGTTAAATATTCATCAGATGACGCTGTTGCCGATCTTTGTTGCATGTGTATTTAACAGTGTACACATTTACGACCTGATTTATAAACATTATCAGATTACAAACATTTACGAAATGTTTCCACATTAGTTTCCGCATTTGCATCCATTAGTCCGAAACTTAACATTATTATTATTTTATCAATTTTTATCTAAGTCCCGGATTACACTCATTTTACCCCCAACGAGTTTCCACCCAAAATCTATTATAAGTGGTACATGTGAACTAGTCTAACATCTGATTTATCAGCATTGCCCCACAGACAAGATACCCAACATGACATGTGTCAGTGATATTTCGAAGCTTCCTTTGATTGAAAAACTCCAACCTCACCGTCAATTCATTCCTCTGTTCTATTTCTGATATCATCAACCAATGTATGATGCACCCAGCAGGTGTAGTTGCTTCACTGACAACGGATTTATAAAATAATCGCAATTATAAGTTCACAACCCCCCTCCAAGACTGAGATAATACACATACCCTATCAACCGATAGGAGGCCAAGTGACCGAACGGTTAGAGACACACAAGAAAGATTCTAAGGGGCTGAACCCTTTAGAATGTTCTTATGCTGTCTTTAGCACAGAATGACTGGCCATTGTAGTATAAGCTTTCACGAGTAGTCGGTAAAACTTCATACCTTGATATTTGACAGAGATCAGTAGGATGGGAAATAGTATGACCAGCTCTACATTTACTGACTTAATTAACCATTGGCCTCTTTGTAAAGGACAATAGGTTTGGCATACTGTAACGCACATCTATCATGTCACTGAAACTATCACCTTTCCTGATCTCTAAACACGTAGGGTCAAAGTCAAGATATTTATCAGGAGAATCGTCTTTTAGAAAAATGACTTTTATTTGTTTTATGTAAGGCAATCAAGAGTTTCATGTCTTCGTAGTTCAGCTGATGTTGGTTTTCAAACTTCATCACGACTTCAGTGTCTCCATATGAGATTACTATGAACTGCAATTGCCCTTAATAATGAATTGTCATGGGAAAACTTTTCAGATACTCTCCTGACGTAGTTTTCAGAGACTGTCCGCAAAAGGGGAATATCTGCATCATTGAGTGTTAGACAGCTTGGATTGAAGGTACCATTGCCCTCCCTAACTGAATAAACTTAACTTTACTTTTCGCATATCAGCTCAGCTTATCAACGGTAAAGCACTGATCGTTAATCTTTGGCCCTTTGAGCATTGTTTTCTCACATTCAACATCATAACCTTGAAGACTGCTTTAGATGACACTACAACAAATTTATTCAGGATTTAAAACATAATGATTATGACTAACTGAATTTGTCGACAACACCACCTAATACCGTGTGTAAAGGAAAGTTACATTCAAAGGGACCTGTAAATTGCCAGAAAATACTACCTTATTTTGGTACCAAATGATTAATAAATCATGGTTTTCATAAGCAGCAGTGTATGGGTTTTTTTTCATTTCTTGCTGCTATACGGCGTCGGCCAGTTTTAGGCGACCAAGTGGAAATCGCCAAAAACCATTAAACGTGAACAAATCAAATTAATCAATCAATCAATCAATCAATCAAATGGATTTCTCTAGCAGCGAACTCCAAATGCGATACTGTTCAATAGCGCTTTGCAGAGTCAGAGTTGTTTAGTATGCTCTACTAAACAGAAAAAAAATGATGTTCTTCTTAAAAGTATCAAGAGTGGATGACTGGTGCACTCCTAATGGGACATTGTTCCAGGTGAGGGGGCGTCTTTTGCCTCAAGACGAGGCAAGGAATAAACAATCCCTCATTTTAGTATCAAATCATTAATAAACCATGATTTCAAAAACTAATGCTGTACGTTTTTCACTGCTTGCTGCTATATCGTACGGGGCCTAGAACTAGGTGACCCAGTGGAACTCTCCAAAAACCACGAAGTCGTGGTACAAAGTCAAGAAGAGGCTGTCTCGAGGTCACCCACTAACGCCATAATACATTCCATTTATACATGTTTACAGAAATGCATTAGTGATGAAGGAAATTTATTGAATCGACTGGTCTGGCAAAGTAACAAATCATGTTGAATACTTGCTTCATAGGCAAGCAAAATTAATGTTGTAGAAACCAACAACACAGCCACCGAGTCGATGCAACAATGGGAGCATGTAGTTATGTGTGTCAGTGTATCTTGATTGGCACACTGGCCTTGGCACTGTAGAAGACTGAGGGGTGTGCTGTATGAAGTGGTAGGGCTACTGTTATATTAATCAAAAACATGCTCTTGCCAGCAGACTCATCGTGTGGGCGACAGCAAGGTATATGTCTGTATCTCGAGTCTTATGAAAACGAGTGCTTACAAAAGATTTTAGAAATGTAGAGGAAACTTTTAACTCGACAATTAGATGACAGTGAATGCTGTTGGTAAGCAGTAAAGAAACCACAGGGAAGCCACAAACAACGTAATGGACAAACATTAAACTAGCACATGGTCGACCGAATAAACAAACAAATGAATAAATATATATATATATATATATATATATATATATATATATATATTATATATATATATATAATATATATATATATATATATATATATATATATATACGTATATAATAGAGATCTTAGAAAACAATAAATTGAATATCACAACGCACTAAACTCCCACGTGGTATAATACTGACGTTGCATCTTAAACATCGCATGTGTTGTTCAGTCAGCTATTTCAATTGTTATTCGATTTGTTTTCTGACTGCAGTCAGAAAAGTTTTAACAGCTATAGCTCGGTAATTGAAACAATCTTTAAAGGATAGGGACCTAGCTGAGCGGTGTTAACTGTGATGTCTTCGCAAGGTGACTGAGAGTCGTACGTTGGGAGTTCGAGTCCGATTGAGAATTTACTGAAAATGATATCTATTTGTTTGTTAATCCTGATTACCATTTGAAGAAACTTGAGATGCCAGTACTTTACTTCGACTAGACTAGTCTACTAAATCAACCGAAACCGAAACCAAGATCAACTGCAATATCCGAGACAAAAATATCCGAGACAAAAATATCCGCAGAACCTGAAAAAAACACACATAAACTAACTAACAGCTATGTTCAGGCTAAAAATTAAAAGCCACGGTTCAAGAGAAGAAACCTTTCAAAAATGCTCCCAAACATCGCATAGCCACGCTGTCAATGTGACACCTCGATACAAGCCTGCAAAATGACCCCCTTGCATAGGACGTACCATACCCAACAATGTGGAGCAATATACTGTTACAACGCAAAATAAATCAATATAAACCTATCGAGAACAAAATCAAAGACCTCAAAGAAACACTGTACAGACACATACCAATACTAAATTACGGGACGACGCAAGCATCGATTGCAGAGCACTTGAGCTACAGATAGTTGGGGCCCCGTACGATCCCATGGTCCCGTAACTCCTGGAATTCCTCATCGATATTATATCGAGGTCTAGGGCCCCGGGCCTCAGGGTTATCGTGTAATCGGGGATTGTATCACGACTTGTTCTATTGTATATACGAAATATATCAAATTAACGCAATATTATGTTCAATTAAGAATAAATGTTTTAGTATGAAATTGCTGTTAAAACCGAGAATACGCAGAATTTTTTATTTGAGCTGCTCTCAGGTCATTTAAACTTTGATCCACAGTTCCTCCACCTTGCACCAGTTATTTTTTAGGGGTCAATAAACACAAAAAAGTAGTTTAGATATACATTTGGTCATTTTTAGCGACGTAAATCTTTTTGACCGGGCTGCGTTTGAAAAAACAAATGTTAAAACGCGGGAATTCTTATGCGGCTCAAGCAAGGTCTAGCGTTGCACGAATCAAAACAACAATGCCCTTATGAGCTCGAGTCTCTTACTTTTTTATTGGGTAAGACTTGACAATCTGTTAACGAGTAGCAAATTTCTGTTGACACAAGAGACACTTCTTTAATTTAATCTACACGACTAAATGTTATTAAAGGTCGGGAAGCTCACAGAATAACAAGTCTTCAACAAGGTCAATATGAATTATTAGAGACTTGTTTTTCGAAACGAAACTGAAACGAAACTTTTGAGTTTTACGAAAATGCAGCAAAATGAACATGCAATACCTTTGCCTTGCATTTTTCTGATATAGTAAATTAATGGCTGTGCTCTTTTGAGACTTAAAAAAAGTACAGGATTCTTGAAAACACTCATCAATGCTACACTTTATTGAATCGAGGGCATTCCGTAAGCGGCTTAAGCAAGGTCTAGCGTTGCACAAATCAAAACAACAATGCCCACGCCCTGCTCGAGCTATCGAACGGCGAGCAAGCCTATAAATGTACCAGCGCGAACAACTAGAAAATGCCTTATTTGGGTATTTTAGAAGAAAATAATATGTTCCCGGTGCATAAGGGATCCATCGAACCCGTCTTCACATCTGCAAACTTTTTCGGCTTTTTTTTCGGTCAAATTAGTATAAATTTTCCACACCATACCGTCAATGAAGTTTCGCCAAGCGGGCGGTGCTATGTGTCTAATCGCAGTAGTAGGCCAAGAGAGAAATTCACAGGGTTCCGTTATCCGATATACCCTAATTTTTACCCGCCGACCCTAAGCATTTTTAAGTCTTACGTAGACGCGGAAGTGAAAACAAGGCATTTGAAACCAGGCGGTTCAAATCCGCGAGAACTCAAGATCAATTAACGGTATAATATAGCTTATTTATTGTTGGACGCTGGGCCACAAACTAGCATAGTAGTGGCCATCGATGTCCATATAATGTGGTCAATTTCACTCAGAAAATACGATCATGAACAAGAAAATCACGACAGCGATACGATGTCGCTTGCCTCACCTTGAAGTGCTGCAGATTAATATCAATGTCGCATATTGGAGGGGCCATGGAGAACTTAACTTCACCGGGAACTTCAACATATTAAATATATGTGAGCGATTATGAGAAGTCCAAAAATGGCAAAAGTTTAGGGACGCTGCATCGTTGTGTAACATCGCCTTGAGTGAATAAACAGTGACTTAAAACTTTACATGCAACTAAATTTAACCGCTAGTTTTCTTGATATCTAACAACTTAAGTTGGTTTTGCAAAACCCCCTGATGATTTTATCCAGTATGCCTGATAGAGAAATTTGTTCCTTGACAATTATGTTTTAGGTTTATCTAAAAGAATTTTGTTTCTTTATCGTAATTGTCCTACCACTAACGAAACACAATTATTAATACATTAGCAATTGAAATAGACTATTAAACTCGTTACTTAATTTGTCATGATTTCTTGAGGTCAGCCGGTGAACGTCCAGTTTTTCTTGTAATTTCTAGTATTAGTTTGTGCAATTCATTGTATATGGTTGTATATGGTATGTGATCCAATCTACCGTGATTTTTTTCAACCTTAGAAAATGCACTTCACTAGTAAGCGTTTCTTCTAAGGGAGCCTTCAGTAATTACAAGGGTGGGCTGGGGGAATTGGGGAATTCGCTTTTTAGAGAACTGCCCAAGCGGGCTGATCACTTTTTATAAACCTATCTTGGGGAGGGTCACATTTACCAGAAGCTGATTTTACAGCCTAACCTTAGATTGTCCATGTGAATTATCCTGAATAGGACATCACCGACGAAATACACTTATTCTTTTCAATACATACACATATCAACAAGCTTCACAAGCAAAGAAGATGCAGTGGAATCCTACATTAAACACACTGAACAGTTAAAATTGGTGAAAAACAAGTGACAAAAACATATGGGACAGATGACAAAGTGTATATCAATTATCAAACGTTTATAAATACACAGATAATGTTAGGTTTATATTGGAAAAAAATATTCATAGTTCTCTCATAGACTACCATGTAAAGTTAATCGATTTTTTTGTGAAATTCTAAAATCAAATTTCATGTACACATATGCACGTTTAATTTCCTACTGCAAGCAAAGTAAAGTTACATATATCATCAAACATCTATAAATGTACAGATATAGCTTGTGTGGGGGAAATTTTCAACAGTTTGTCTGATAGACTCTAATGTATTATGATTTGAATTTTTGGATGAAGCAATATATCTATATCAGCCATATCTTGACTTCTATAGTTGCACAAAATGTGAAATATCGTGTCCCTTCAAAATGCTTGCGTGATAAATTGTGACCCTCCCTACTAAAACGCCAGCCTCCCCCATGTAATTTGTGTCCCTAACTTACATAACAATTATGAAAATTAGCCGACACTCTTTCAGAACTTCCTCGGGTGAATACTGCGGTGGTTAGTGAAAGGGTCAAGTTTAGAATATTGGTCAGGGGGAAGGGTCACACTTTATACACGAGGATAGGGGAGTTGCATTTTACAGTATAGGTGTGCACTGAAGTCCCCCAGCCCATCCCCCTTGTAATTACTGAGGGCTCCTTAATAATAACAAGTTACGTACAAACAAACATAGATATACACAACCTATAGGCACACCTTATCGGCCAAAACCTGTTGGACATTTCACGTTTGGCGGAGTTGCTGCACGAAATAACACAGAGTCAAGGTAAGATATTTTTGTTGTAGAATTCTGTTTTAAAATATATCAACGATACCTAAGCATTTGGCGTTAATTTATTTCGAAAGATTGAAAGGCCGTCGTTCAGGTATTAATAATCATATATATCATGTCAATCATATGGCGTAAACCACGTATACAATGACAATATCATTTGAACCACAGTACGGAAACTAAATTAGAGTATCCCTTTCCGATTTAGACATTCGTCCTAAGTTGCCTTCAACAAGAGAAAATGCGCCTTCTTTCCCATTCTAAGCCAAAACCTCTACTGTTTGGATTTGGCCATCGAACTGTGTGGATTACGGAAGAAACATCGATAGGAAAGCAACCGTACCAACTTGACTCGCTCGTCACTTCCTTTAAGATCTGTGACATTAAATGCCACGAGCACCTCGGATGGAATGCAAATACCAATATGACAACGACGCACACGGAAAGTGAACTTGGCGTATCAGCAGTGACTGGATTTGCGTCGATAGTTATCGATAATCAGCAACCGGTCAAAATATCTCTTGACACCGCTTTTCAAAAACACCCTCAGGCTGAACGCAGCGCCGGTGACGAGGCTTGCGGGTCGTTGTTAATGTATAAGAAGCATGATGAAATGTCAAGTGCAAAGTGTCTTCACTTTGACACAACGACAAATACACCATGTTCACGTACAGTACAGAGACGACACCGACAAGAAAATCGTGGGTAAGTAAATATCATGGTGAAGTCATATATGCTGAAAACGAACTTTGTACTTGTTATTTGTCAGCAATTCAGTGTTGAAATTATGAATGATCATCGTTTTTCATGAGAACACAAGGAACAGCATTCTGTTAAGAAATTCACTCAACATTTGTCTGCTCAAAACATTCAATATTGACAGCACATTTTCATAGAAATGTAAAACAAGCGACCTAGCGGCCGATATAGCTCCGCTGTGTTTTATAGAGAATAACTATTTTGACACATGTTGATAAGGGAGGTGGAAATCTTTGATAACTTAATGCAGTGGCCAGAAAAAAGTGGCAAAAATAGCTGCAGAAATACACAATTGAAGATTTCATCATACTTTGAATATATCACAGCGGATCATCCCTAAGAACATGTCAACCAAAAAAAAAACAGTTTACCAAATTTCAAAGCTATCAGACCAGTACTTTTTGAGAAACACATTTTTTGACCAAAAATGGCAAAAATTGCCCCAAAATTACAAAATTGCAGATTTCATCATAATTTCAATAAATATCATTAAGGTGATCTGTAGGAACCTGTGTACCAAATATCAAAGGCATAAGATGAGTAGTTTTGGAAATACACATTTTTTGACCAAAAATGGCAAAAATGGCCCCAAAAATACAAAATTGCAGATTTCATCATAATTTCAATAAATATCATTTACTTCATCTGTAGGAACCTGTATAAAAATTTCAAAGCAATCAGACCAGTACTTTTTGAGAAATACATTTTTTGACCAAAAATGGCAAAAATTGCCCCAAAAATTCAAAATTGCAGATTTCATCATAATTTCAATAAATATTATTAAGGTGATCTGTAGGAACCTGTATACCAAATTGCAAAGCTATCAGGTGAGTAGTTTTGGAAATAGACATTTTTTGACCAAAAATGGCAAAATTTTCCCCAAAATACAAAATTGCAGATTTCATCATAATTTCAATAAATATCATTTAGTTCATGTGTAGGAACCTCTATACCAAATTGCAAAGCTATCAGATAAGTAGTTTGGAAATACACATTTTTGACCAAAAATGGCAAAAATTACCCCAAAAATACAAAATTACAGATTTCATCAGAAATTCAATACATATTACTTAGTGCATCTATAAAAACCTGTATACCAAATTTCAAAACTATCAGACCAGTACTTTTTGAGAAATACATTTTTTGACTAAAAATGGCAAAAATTGCCTTAAAAATGCAAATTTGCATATTTCTGCACAATTTGAACAAATCTGAAATAGATCATCCCTAGGGACATATGTACCAAATATCAAAGCTATCTGACTGGTAGTTTTGAAGAAGAAGATTTTTAAAGATATTTTTACCAAAAATGACAAAAATTGCCTTAAAAATACAAATATGCAAATTTCACCACGATTTGAACAAATCTGACTGAAGTCACCCTAAGTAAACTGCATATCAAATTTCAAAGCAATCGAACAAGCGGTTTCAGAGAAGAAGATTATTTTACCGAAAACACCAAAAAATGCCCCAAAAATACAAATATGCAAATTTCACCATGATTTGAACAAACTTAAGTGAGGTCACCCCAAGTGAATTGCATATAAAATTTCAAAGCGATTGGACTTGCGATTTCAGAGGAGAAGGCAATTGTTGACAGACGACGGACGACGACGGACGACGACGGACGACGACGGACGACAGACGACGACGGAAAATCAACCTATCTGATAAGCTCCGCGTCGCTGACAGCGAAGCTAAAAAGACAACAGTTTACCAGCACTATCGATTGTAATCATATTTCCATTATTGCACTGCCGCCATGTACTGGGTACAAACCAAAACAGAGAAAATTTAAACTATTACAAACCGTGCTGCTCCTGACTCTGTTATAAACCACTGGCTTATGGAAATATCGTTTAGGATATCTAACTTTATATTTTACCAACACATACATTTACGGACAAAATATTGTATAGAGAATCATGAACCAAGTATTAAAGAATTGTTTGTACAAATTTCATATGATAAAAGCAAATTTTAACTTAATAATGTACAAAACTAAATATTTAATGATAAACGTTCTTTTTTACAATTTAAAGGAATACGCATAGAAGACAAAAAATATCAAAGCAACGTGTGAAGAAGACCAGGAATACAAGCCTGTGTCCCTTTCGTACACGCCTGTATAATGTTTCAAACCGTCTACGTACAGATGAGCTTGAATCTCTGACCTTTTTATTGGGTAAGACTTTACAAATCTGTTAACAAGTAGTAAATTTCTGTCTACATAAGAGACACGTCTTTAATTTAGGGCTTTCAACAATCTACACGACTAAATGCTATTAAAGGTCGGGAAGCTCACAGAATAACAGGTCTTCAACAAGGTCAATAGGAATTATTAGAGACTTGTTGTTCGAAACGAAACTTTTGAGTTTTACGAAAATGCAGCAAAATGAACATGCAATACCTATGCCTTGCATTTTGCTTATATAGTAAACTAATGGCTGTGCTCTTTTGAGACTTAAACAAAGTACAGAATTCTTGAAAACACTCGTCAATGCTACACTTTATTGAAACAAATATAATAGCAGCAATGATCGGCATAATTGTCGTGCAGCTATTGAATAACTTTGCTAGTTTATGGAACATTTTGCTACTTCATGAAACCTTTCTTTGGCCGACACAGATGCAACTTATTCCCTCAGTTTCCTTGAAAATATTGTGTATGGCTGTCGACAAAATTACAAAATTGCTATCTCCTCCGCGGAAAAGGGCCTGATCTTCTCATTATTCACAGTGAGAAATCAGAAAATTATGATGATCAGAACTATGTTTCCAGAATTTGAAATATGGACCGAGTTGTTCTGCGCACAGAAGAAATTTGCTTCAGTTCAGTGAGTGATCTCCGTGTGTACAGATCATGGAGAACTGTGGGTAGCCTCACTTACTGTGCATGGGTCTGTTGAATTGACTTGAAACTAGTATAGTTACTTAGAATAAATTATGCCATTTTGGACAGGTACTTTTCTCACTGGGACAGGTACTTTTAATTTTGACTTGTCCAGTGGACAGGTGGTTGAAAAAAAGTATTTCGAGCCCTGACAACGCTGTGCCACTCTGTGAGAGCCCTTGATGTAATATTTTGTGATTTATCAAATTATTTGCAACAACAGAGTACAACAGTTCTCCCTGTTCTCGAACGTGCAATTTTCAAATGTCGTGACAAATCTCTCTCTCTCTCTCTCTCTCTCTCTCTCTCTCTCTCTCTCTCTCTCTCTCTGTACACATTAACCATTAATTTAATGGTAAAATTGTGACATCACTTGAAATCCACTTGATAAGCGATGCACACATTCTAACAAAAGTGTATTGTCTTTCATTGAACAATTGATATTCAGTAATTTTTATTATAGGGAATAACTTGAATTCGTCTCAAAGAAGACGGATCCGTTCTTGTGAGGGCCTATTCACCATTCTTATTGACAAACATATCATCTGGGATGGAAATACCCTAATTCTACAAGATGCCTTCAAATTCATGGGTCGAGAAGATCTTCGGTCAATCCTTATGAGGAAAATGTACGTTTTAACGACCGGTGCAAGCACATATAGAGCCAGAATATTAATCACAAAGACATGAATAATTTTCAGTTGTGTTTTTAATTCCAGATGAACAGGTCAAGTTTCTGGATAGTTACTTCTACACCGTCATTCTGACGGTCGTTGATATTAGCTGTAGCTGTATGGTACAAACGACAAATTTTACTAAGAAGTACACCGGCTTGTTTCCCCTCCTTGTTCTTTGATCTGAGACAGAAGGTCTCTGTCAAACATTAAGAACTGGTACACTGGGACCTCTGTGCCCACGCCTGGGGCAGTGTCCTTTAGGAGTTTACTTTGTTTCATTCTTGATCCGATAGGCGTTATGAGTCACCTGGTCTAGAAAAATCCAGGTTGATTTGATTTACATATAAACGTGACATATAAGCATCAAGGGACTGTTTAATCTTTTCCGAAACTTCATCTTTCGTTTCCTTCAAATCTTTGAAATGGTGACTTAAATGATGATTCATTTCATACCAATAGATCCCAACAATTGTCTATCTAAATGTTAGGCATATACCGTATGTACAGTAGTTTACTAACGTAACAGCTAACACCATTTTGGCAAGTTGACTGTTTCAAAGTACGGTCCTCCTCTTTACTGCTAGTTCTATTAATTTTGAAATGTTTGTCCTACATGCAATATCGAAATTTCAATATAAAACTTGCACATACTTAGTGCTTATTCAATATAGTAATCTGATATGAATATTGATTTATTGGCTTTGTGTCTGGTACGGTCCTGTACGACAAGATTTGCGCTAATAACAAACGATAATGCAGGTAGACATGGATTTGTGACGATGTGATTTGAAATAACAAACGATAATGCAGGTAGACATGGATTTGTGACGATATAATTTGAAATTTCAAGAAAACCGTGTCAAATGAGCTCTGGCAATATTCTATTTTGTTTTGTAAGGTTGTGAATTTCCATGATACACGATAGGTTTGAATGATTTTTCATGATAGAAATTGAGTCATATTGAGAATCTAAAATGACATACAGGTTAGACATTTTAGACACGTTAGGTCTGTACACGTTAGGTGTGCACGATACACGATAGGTTTGCACGATTGGCATGATAGATTTCGACTCATGTGGAGAACCTAAAATGACCTACACGTTAGACATTTTAGACACGTTAGGTGCATATACGTTAGGTGTGCACGATACACGATAGGTTTGCACGATTGGCATGATAGATTGTGACTCATGTGGAGAACCTAAAATGACATACACGTTAGACATTTTAGACACGTTAGGTCTGTTCACGTTAGGTAGGCGCGATACACGATAGGTTAGCACGATTGGCATTACACTTTCCTATTTTTGGGGCATGTGATGATGGGAGTCACCTATACAAGTTCATAAATAACAAAAATCGTTGTAATGTCAGCCGGTCATCGAAATTAAAATTCTGAGTAATGTAAAACTTGTTGTCGACAGATTACACTTTAAAAACCACGTATCTTCATGGTGTAAAAGAATATGAATCCGGATGACCACGAAGTTCTCTGCAATATAAACACGGAGGCATGTCAACAAACATTTTTCTGGATGGCTCGCTTTAAACATGCTGTTCGACATATGAATTCTGTGAGGTTCAACTTATTTCTGCTTACTGCGTGTGACATGTATAACGAAAAAAAATTAAAACGCAAATTCTGAACATAAACTGACGGCACCACTTTGGACAGCACACAACTTTACTTAGGGTGCTATCATAACTATTTTGTGTTTGTAAATAAATGCAGCTTTACTGTATCAAATATTGTTCTGTGTTCTCACTTCTTTCAATTTGTATCATGCTAATCGTGTAAACCTATCGTATAATGGGGCCGACCTAAGGTGTGCTGACCCAATGAACGTGTGCGGACCTACCGTGTTTGTGGGCCATCGCGTTAAAATGACGATGATGTGTCCATTAACTTCAATCATACCAATCGTGCATACCTATAGTGTAATTTGCCGAGTTACCGTGTACGGACCGAAAGTGTCTATAAACGTCAAAAGTGTACGTCATTTTAGGGTTGTATCATGGCAATCATGAGACATATCGTATAACGTGCCGACCTAACTTTTACGGAGCTAACGTGTCTAAAATGTCAAACGTGCATGTCATTTTAGGTTCTCAACCTGAGTCAAAATTCTCCACGAGACGAAATCTATCATGCCAGTCGTGCAAACCTATCGTGTATCTTGCACACCTAATGTGTACAGAACTATCGTGTCTAAAATGTCAAACGTGCATGTCATAGGTTCTCAACATGAGTCAAAACCAACATGCCAATCGTGCAAACCTAACGTGTAACGTGCGGACCTAACATGCGGACCTATCGTGTTTAAAATGTCTAACGTGTATATGTCCCGATAAGTCGAATGGTACCATCGTGATGCCAATCGTACAGTCATGATATACACGTTAGACATTTTAGACACGATAGGTGCGTACATGTTGGGTGTGCACGATACGTGATAGGTTTGCACGATTGGCACGATATAATATGACTTACCTTACGGCCTAAAATGATATACACGTTAGACATTTTAGACACGATAGGTTCTTACACGTTAGGTCTGCACGGTACACGATAGGTTTGGACGATTGGCATTTTAGGCACGTTAGTTCCGACCTAACATACACGTTAGACGTTTTAGACACGATAGCTGCGGACATGTTGGGTCTGCACGATACACGATAGGTTTGCAAGTTTGGCATTTTGGTCACGTTAGTTCCGACCTAACATGTCAAACATGCACTACTAAAATGTAAAAATGTCTAAAATGAAAAAATCCCGAATTCTGGCCATGGATGCCAGATTCTAATAATTTCTCGAAAGCCCCTTTCCACATTTCGTATGCTGAGAAAGATCGAGCTACACGTTGGCAGGATTGGTAATTTTTGAAGCATAGTAAACACAAGCCATGTGCCTCTTGAAAGACATTAGCATTTTCAGTGAAAATTTTTAAATTGTCCATAGATGTACATACAAATACTATTGAAACATTTAGTTTGCTCATTTGTCCACCATGATATTTAGAAGTGTGACCGCAATATTATCTAGTTTTACTTGAGCATCGTATGTAAGGTATAGATATACAATAAGCATAAATGCCATTCTCTCTCTTTAGTACTCAACACATTTCTGCTTCGTCTTAAGTATGGCGTGAATATAAACATATATAAAAAATTCTCAGAATTTTTATTAATAATGACTTGATATTCGTCACAGTTTGAAAAATTCTACCCAGCCTCTGGAATTAATCAACCCAAGTATACTTATCAGTTTTAGTCACAACGAATCTATATGCCAAAATCCTTGATCGTTGCACTGTTAATAGCTTTGTTTATTGCCTGCGATGGTTATTATACAGATTTGAAAACTAGAAATTCTGAATATTGGATTCAAAGTGTTGAAGAGTTATACCATCGAATGTCGAATTGATAGCGAAATAGTTATAGAAAAAATACAATAAACACTCTGTTCATCTTTTTGAGGAACTACGCCTTACATTTAACAACGGAAAAGAATGTTAAACAGTACATCAGACCATGAACAACAAATTTTACATTAAAGGGAACTAGGAATAATCTATATGATGTTCTCCTAGTCTGTCATTTGCAAACATAACATAATACTATATAGTGTCGTTTCAGACTTTAATCCATCGGAGATAATCTATTTGACTCATGGGAATAGACCAGCCATAATACCCTATTTCTGTTAAATAGGTTTTTGATGTGTTTGTTCTGATAGGAAAGCAGTGCATGAACTTTATATCAGTTGAGGAGGCTTCACGTATATGACGGCTTTCTAGCAGAGTTTTTGAGAGTTACCCGCCGTTTTAGCCGTAATCCAGTGTTCCCGTGACCTAACCTACACGCATCCTTAATGATACCGTTTTTTTAACCCATAATGTTATTTATATTTTGGCAGTAATACCCATTCTATCAATCTGTTCTTGTGTAAAAAGAAATTTGTGACATACATTTTCATAATATTTGCCACATAAGTACGTTATTTAAAGACATTGGCGCACATATTTAAATGACTTCGTATTTTTCTAAGATAACATGAAATTGACTAATTCAATTTTAGGGAGTATTATGATCGAAAGAGTGCTTACTGAATGCCTCTGAAAAGATGACGTAGACATTCAATAAATCACACAAAACAAAAATATACTCCCTTAACAGATGTAGTGCCAGCAGCACCTTTTCTACATGTCTGTATCGGCAAAAAGGGGACAGTGTCTTGTCACATGTTTGTGCTATGAAATGGTTGCTCTGTACAGTGTTGCATGATCAGGTTCGTGACAAGGGGGCGAGGGGGTTGCATACCTCTGGCGAAACGGCGTTGCCGTTATGCCAATCTTTTATCCTTGGCCAAATCGTCTTACAGTTACAGCATAAATCGTCTTTTTATCCAAATTTAATTAGTCAACATGTTATAGCTGTAGCCTCCGATGCATCACAAAAATTTGGAGAAATATATCAACAAGGTCGCAGCCTCGAAATATACATACACGCGATTGCTCAATGTTGTAGAATGGTATTATTTATAGTTGCAAAACGATGAACTCACACCACTGTGTCTCATCAACTAGCATACAACATTCAAGCAATCAAACATGGCAATATTTCATGTTACACTGCAACATATTGTAGCTTAATTCCGGCGGGAATTATATGCCATTGCACCGCACTCACTGTAAATAACAAGCGTATGCAATCTCTCACATTAATAACCCAGTTTCAAAGGTTGAACAAGTCAAGTTGATAGTTTTTCCGCCATTACTTTGATCCATGCATGATGGTCAAATGGGATCTAACTGTTTAAGTCTATGGTGGAACATCTGATGTTGTATGGGGAGGGGATCTAGGTTATTTCTTAAAATATATTTCCATCTTCGGCGCGCCCTTCGGAGGTACATTTATTTTATTTATTTTTATTTCATTTTATTCACATTAAAGGATAACCCATCTACATTTACCAACTGAGTGAAAGTTTCCCAATTAGGTCGTAATCTTACATGGGTCCTACAAAATTCATAAAAGAGCTGTGAAGATCAGAAAAAGTAATAGAAAACACTATAAAGTATGGGTAAAACATGAAATAAAATAAAGAGAAGCAACAAAATAAAAATAATAATTAAAGACAGCTATTTGTCAATATTACCTTTAATAAAATGCTTCAGTTCGATTTTAAAACTCGCAAGACTCGGGCTACATCGAAAATTCTCTGGCAGTCGTTTCCAAATCGTGGAAGCACGCATAACAAAAGATTTCTGACCAGACTCGGTTCGAAACTGGAATTTGCAGTTTGCGCGTAGAAGAGGCACATGTAGGATAAGTATGTAATTCATTAATGGTACAAACATGTCAGCATTATACGCTGGAATAGAATTCTCCAAACATTCAAACACTAAAATACTACGTTAAATAAACATTTCGTTGTTTTACAGAGAGGACATTAAAAGGTTATTACTCGAAATGTCAAAATCTGCTCTTAGAGCCCTTTTCTGCATTCTTAAAACCCTATCAATATTTTTCATGGTTGCGTTTCCCCGAACAACACAACAAAAGTCGATTGCAGATTGGATTAAACTATAGTACAAGATTATTCGAAGATGGGAGACAATACAGTTTTGTAGACATCTGAGTAAACCAATTCTTTGACTCAATGCAGAACATAAGTTGTCAATGACTCTGCTTATCCTAAGAGACCAAATTATCAAGAGTTACACCAAGAATCTTCTCAAAGGTAACATTAGCAATACAAGTATTATTTATAACGATGTTAATTTATCACCATTTAAGTCTGCATTATGCAGTTTCAGGCGAGATTTAGTTAACATAACTTTGGTTTTGCTTGCATTGATAACCACACCGTTACTTTTGACCCAATCGTTGACAGAGATTGCATCATTTGAAGTGAAATCGGAAGACCAGATGAAAGAAGAATCTGGTCATCGGCGTACATGTCTAAGTTAGAGTTACAAGTTAGGGACAATGGTAAATCATTGATAAAAGTTGTAAAGAGCAAAGGACCAAGTATTGAGCCTTGTGGTACACCAACCATAACTTTTTGATTTTCTGAGGTCTTACCCCTTTGACAGACAATCTGTGAACGACCAGATAAGTAAGATTTGAACCACTTTAGATCTTTACATTTCAGCCCATACAGGACATTTTTTTCAGAAGAATGCGGTGATTAAAAGATCTAATGCTTTTGAAAGATCTAGGAAAAGGACTGCAGAGAGACGACCATCGTCAATATTTCGTAATAAATCGTCACACATACGTAGTAGAGCTGTTTGACATGAGTGATGTCTTCTGAAACCTGACTGCTTACAGCAAACTTCTATCAGTCAAAAACTTATAAAAATTATAATGAACATGATTTTCCAGAACTTTTGAAATAGCTGGTAAGATTGAAATTGGTCTGTAATTAGACATTTCATTAACATTAGGCTACCAGATCCCTAATAAATCGGAGCAACTCTTGCGCATTTGAAAATATCAGGAATGTTGCACTATCAATGCTCAACTTTAACACTTTTTTAGGCGAGACAACGTTTTCTGTGCTCCCTAAAGCCAAAGTGTGTGTTTCCGATAACATGTCTCCGAAATTATGGTAGGTAGGTTGGAGGAAAATTTATTTTACCTATCTCTTTGGTATTGGCTAAGATCCACAATATAAGGTAAATCAGTTTTAATTTTGAAAATGCGAAAAAAGGCCGGGGAAAAAGTCTATAGAGTCGGTTAATTTTCTGGTTGTTGGTCGGGTTATATACACACACAGTTTCTTGTTTGGCCAAGTTACAATTACTGTGCCTAACATGCAAGGAACATTACAGAAACACCACAGCTATGGACCCACAGCTATGTATGCTCATGTGAATCGGAGTTCGAGCTATGGCATTTATGAGTGTATCGCCTATATTTCTGTTCCTTTTCACTGTTGTGGAGGGACCGTGTCCTGTTGTATGCAATTTAGATTACAGAGTATTGTCGGAGGTGTTTTTTGGTTTTTGTTCAAGTTGTCCCCTTATGTTCTGTTTCCCCGATGATGCGTTCTTTTTCATTTTTGGTCACGATGTCGATCATCGACGGCCGGAACGACGAAGACGTGAAATGACTGGCCATCCAATGGTTACACCAATTGTGAGTCCCAAGCAAAAAGTCTGGAAGACCATGTGAAAGTATCTTCCGTCCATGGCAAGAACTTTACAATGTTTACGTTCCATGATTCTGTTGTTTTCCTCGATTGTCGGAGTCGAGTCGAGCAGTCGAGTAGTCGCGATATGCGTATGTGTCAGACGAACAGACGCGTAACATTTGCACGTTGCAAGTTGGCGGCGGTGTTTCGCATGACGTTATCGACACGGTCATTGGTTTATTTTAGTCACATGGGGTTTATGGGATATGTTTTAACATTGACCAATTGAAGGGTCATGACTTCAGCAGCCGTCCCCAATTTTAGTGTGTACACGAACTAATATATCTCAACCTATAGAACAAACACAGACTTTGATTTGAAAGAAGGAGCAAAATGCCATTCCAGTTCAATATGTGCGTATAATACCTCCAATGAGGGCAGCAAAGCTTAGATTGCCATAGGATGGGAAGAATGTTTTTCCTCAATCGGGGTGACCACAAAAAACAACGATAATAAATTTTCAGCCATCCGCAATAAAGGCATTAAGAAACATGATGCTTGTAAAAGAAATGCCCTCACTCCCTTCACAGTGTAAACAATTCCTATGAAGTGATGTTTTCCCTAGAATGAACGAATTTATACATTGTACACAGGCTTTATATATTCACCGCATCAAGATCGTGGGTTAAATACCTTGACAGTCTCATCTAGGATTTTTCTGGACCATAGAGAAAGATACTCTGTGTCTGGACCAGCCACTTGTAAGAAGATAAATACTTTAGCCTAAAAACAATTTCGCCGATGCTAGCTTACACCATCAGCACTTTTTTGATTGTGGACTTTAGGCTAAAGTGAAATCAGATGAAGATGACATATAGTCCGTGGGCTAGTGGGGGTCTACGTGCACCCCCCCCCCACAGGATAACAAACCTGTATTTTTCAGAACCCTTGGGATCCCTAGAATACGAAATGGAATTTTAACAGAAAAAATATAGGGACGCAATAGCTGTTATGGTCATGTTTTGAAGGGTACCGCAAAATCACGATTTTCAAGCCAAATGCATTTTCGTCAAATCTGTCTTCTTGTAAATCATGTGCTGAGCTCATTTTTAAACATAACCTCACTTGTTTGGTATCATTAGAAAGGGAATTTATTCTTCTTTAAGATGACATATTGCACTATGCAATATATTCTACAGTTTTTGTCAAATATAACCAAAACTTACCCCTTACCCCAAAATTTAACATTACAAATTACAGCTAATCTCAAATTCTACCAATTTTTTAGCTAGTGTTACGTGCAGAGAAAACGAACAAAAGGGTGAACTCAGCAGTTAACGTTTAAACAAAATTTATTACGAAAATAAAACTAATCGCTAAGTCAGGGATAGAGTACAAGCTTTAAAAGTGTACAGACTACTTATCTCAGCTGGGACGGCAAAGCTCCAGTCTCAGAGTTGTAACAGTCAGTCGGATGAATGAACAGTCCTTCGGCTTGCAGGCTTGTAGTTGCACAAAGTCCACAGTATAAATCCAGCGTTGACAGTGAAGGTCTTGAAAAGTCTTGAGAATGACTACTGCTGGAGTTTAGTAACACACAAGAGACACGATCCCAAAAGTCTGACTGCAAGCCTGCTGTCCCAGTATTTATACTCATGTGTTTACATAAGCATATAAGAACAATCTAGAACTTTTATTGACATGCTAATTACTGTTCTAAAATTATCTCTCTTACACAACTAATCAACTTTCCAGAACATTCCAAACATGACTAATTGAATTCAAGGTTGTGAGGTCATTAAGGGCAGTGACCTTGAGAATGTTCTAGACTAATTGAACTCAGGTCATGATGAGTGTGGGGGGAAATGACCTACATAACACACCCCCTCTTCAAAAAAAAGAAAATTTTTCAAAGAAAAATCTTTCTTTTGCAAATGTAATCTTGAAAAAGATTTAAGTACTCAAATTTTTTTTTTTTTTTTTACTCTAAAGTAAAACTTCTTGAAAGTGAACAACAATAAACTCTAAATACGAGAGAGACAGTCTGCAATTAAATTGTCTCTGCCTTTGATATGTCTAATATCAAGATTAAACTCCTGTAACATTAAACTCCATCTTAGCAATCTCTGATTTTTGCCTTTAAATTCTGCAGAAAAACAAGAGGGTTGTGATCAATATAAACCACTATTGGCTGATTTGAAGAAGTAACATAAACTTCAAAATGCTGTAAAGCTAATATCAAAGATAAACACTCTTTTTCAATTGTAGAGTAGTTGTTAAATTTGCGTGAAAAATAGCAAACAGGATGATCTACACCATGACTATCCTCTTGCAATAAAACAGCACCAGCAGCCGTATCACTAGCATCCACAGCTAATTTGAATGGCAAAGTGAAATCTGGTGCAGACAACACTGGAGCACTTTGCAGTATGGCTTTAAGTGTATCAAATGCCTGTTGGCATTGCTCTGACCAAACAAACTTTACTTTCTTTTTAAGTAAGTTAGTCAAAGGCTCAGTAATTGTGGAGAAATTTGGACAGAATTTTCTGTAGTAACCAGCCATACCGAGAAAGCGCATCAGTTGTCGTTTGCAGTTTGGTATGGGAAAACTTGAAATGGTACTGATTTTGGCATCAACAGGTTTTACCTCACCCTGTCCTACAGTATGTCCGAGGTAAGTCACCCTTGCCCAACCAAACTCAGATTTGGCAAGGTTGACAGTCAACATTGCTTTACTCAGTCTCTCCAAGAACTTCCGCATGAGCTTGATGTGTTCCTCCCAGGTGTCACTATACAGGATGACGTCCTCAACGTAAGCTCCTCACCGTCTAGCCCGGATATTATGCCGTTGATCATCCGTTGGAACGTTGCCTGAGAGTTCTTCATTCGGAATGGCATCACCTTGTACCGGAACAATCCGTCTGGTGTAACAAAGGCGGATATTTCACGAGCACGATCCGTCAGAGGGACTTGCCAAAATCCCTTCAGTAGGTCAAATTTCGTCACATACTTGGCTTTTCCCACTCGGTCGATGCAGTCATCAATCCTCGGGATTGGGAAAGTGTCTGTCTTTGTTAAAGTGTTGACCTTCCTAAAGTCCGTGCACATACGATAACTGTGGTCTGATTTGGGAACAAGTATGCACGGCGAACTCCAGTTACTTTTACTGGGTTCAATAAAGTCATTTTCCAGCAAGTATTTGACTTCTTCCTGGAGATATTTCGCTTTTGTTGGATTCAGTCTGTATGGATGTTGTTTTACAGGCTTACTGTCCCCAACATCAACGTCGTGATAGATGACGTTTGTCCTCGTTGGAACATCTTGAAACAGGTGTTTATATTCGTGGAGCAGTTCTTTCACCTGTTGTTGTTGTTCTGGCTGGAGGTGTGCCAACTTTGTAGACTCCAGCTTCTCCAGGATTTCTGAGTTCTGAAGCTTGACCGAGCCCAGCTTTGAGTTTAGAGTATTTTCACTCAAGTCAGTTTCAGTATCACTATCTTCATAATGGTTTGAACTGACTGCACTGACAGGCTTTGTTTTAGTAGGATTATCCCTATCCAAATATGGCTTAAGCATATTTATGTGACATAGCTGTTTTTGTTTCGCCTGTCAGGTGTTATTATGATGTAATTTAAATCACTCAATTTTTTATCAATTAGGTATGGCCCAAAGTAACGAGCATGGAGTGGTTTTCCAGGAATTGGAAGTAGAACAAGAACTTTTTGACCTGGTTCAAACTTCCGTTTTGAGGTGTTTTTATCGTATTTGATTTTCATTGACTGCTGAGATGACTCAAGATTTTCTCTGGCTAATTCACATGCTTTAGAGAGTTTTGTACGAAAATCTGACACATATTGCAAAATATTCAGACAATCATCATCGTCTGATAGGAATTTCTCTTTAACTAGCTTAAGTGGGCCACGGACTGTATGTCCAAATACAAGCTCAAACGGGCTAAAACCAAGAGACTCTTGAATTGACTCTCTAACAGCAAAGAGCAGAAAATGAATTCCTTCATCCACTGCTTCTCTGTGTCAAAACAGTAGGTCCTAATCATGTTTTTCAAAGTTTGATGAAATCGCTCAAGAGCACCCTGACTTTCTGGATGATAGGCGGATGACCTATACTGTTTAATGCCTAGCTGATCCATTACTTGTTGAAAAATACCAGACATAAAGTTGGATCCTTGATCGGACTGGACACATTTAGGGAGGCCAAATAAAGTGAAAAATTTGACTAAAGCTCTCACTAAAGTCTTTGTCTTTATATTTCTCAGTGGTATGGCTGCGGGGAACCGAGTTGATGTACACATTATTGTCAGCATGTACTCATTTCCTGATCTTGTTTTTGGTAGGGGCCCAACACAGTCTATTAGTATCCTACTAAATGGTTCTTGAAATGCAGGAATTGGCTGTAAAGGGGCCTTTGGAATGGTCTGGTTCGGCTTTCCTACCATCTGACATGTGTGACAAGTTTTACAGAAATGTGTTACATCCTGCCTGAGATTAGGCCAATAAAAGTGACTGAGAATTTTGTGATAAGTTTTCCTTACTCCCAAATGACCAGCCCAGGGCGTTTCATGGGCCAGGCGCAATATTTCAGCACGATAGGGCTTTGGAACCACAATTTGATGTTTTATGCCCAGTCGTCATCAACCAAGACATCTGGAGGTCTCCATTTACGCATGAGAATACCAGATTTTGTATAATAGGAAACAGAGCTATCTGAAGTTTTACCTTCATCATCTACCCTGTCAAACAAAGACAAAATATCTGGGTCTTTGTGTTGTTCTGCAATGAGATTTGATCTAGAAAATGTCTGACTTTGGTCAGCAGAAGTTTTACTGGAAGTTTCAAATCCACGAGGGATAACGGAATGATCCGTGTCAAACACCTGACTGAGAAAGGTGTCATTTAAGTCAAATCTGTGACATTATTTTGAGAGTATTTTGATTCTCGGAAGTTTTCTTTGACATGGCTCGAGTAATGGCACATGAAGGAAATAAATCGGGTATCTCTTGTTCAATTGGCTCTGGATCCTGATCTAAACTAGGATTATCAGTCACAAGTGGATTAGTAATGACCTTGTCCCCGGCAAGGTCGTTTCCAAGAAGAAGGTGAATCCCTTCAAAAGGCAAAAAAGGCCTAATACCTAAAGTCACAGGTCCAGAAACAAAGTCCGAAGACAAGTAGACATTATGGAGAGGAACAGGAATGTAGTCATTGCAATCTACCCCTTAATAAGAACTTTAGAACCTGAAAATGACTTTTCAGAAAACGGCAGGGTATCTGCCAACAAAGAGACTGGGAAGCCCCGGTATCTCTTAGAATTTTGACAGGGGTAGCAGAAGAAAAATCACTAGAAAGTGATATAAAACCATCATGAATAAATGGTTCGAAAATACCCATAATGCTATCTTGAGAAGAATTGACCTTGACCTCAATAATTGGGGATGAGAGGGGTTTAACCTCAGAAAATGTGTTACACACATTATTAGACTCTAATTGAGTTGATGAAGAAATAAAGCCGGTTGGCTTAGATCCACTTTGACCACTTTGACCTTCACGTTTTCTTTTCAATTTGAAACACTCTGACATTAAATGGCCATCTTTTTTACAATAATTACAAGAAAGTGTACCGAACTGTTTGTCAGAAGGAGATTGAGACTTGGGATCTGATGATGTGTGAGTGTTACTTAAATTTTGTGATCTGTTGTCATTTGATTTCCTACTTTCCTTTGAGAAATTCTTGGATGAAAAGGAGGAGTTAAATTTACCTGCATTGTTTCTGTAGGAAAAGGACTGGGATGGTTTGCTGAGAAATGAAGATTTGTGGGTCAATGAATAATATCATCGGCCAAACGTGCAGCAACCTCTAATGTATCTGCCTTTTGTTCATTGATAAACGTCTTGATGTCACTCCGAATGCACCTTTTAAATTCCTCAATCAAAACAAGCTGTCGTAATTTGTCATAATTCTGACTGACCATTTCAGAAGAACACCAACGATCAAACAGTTGTTCTTTTGTTCGAGCAAATTCAACATAAGTTTGATCCTTCACCTTCTCACAATCCCTAAATTTCTGACGGTAAGCTTCAGGCACCAACTCATAGCCCTTGAGAATTAATTCCTTCACAGAATTATAATTTGAAGCCTGCTCTACTGACAACTGAATGTAAATTTCTCTGGCTTTACCCACCAAAGCACTCTGCAAAAGCATAGACCAGGACTCCTTAGGCCAATTCAGACTCTGAGCAATTTTCTCAAAATGAAGGAAATATTTATCAACATCCTTTTCTTGGAAAGGGGGAACTAACCTGAAATGCTTAGTGATGTCAAACTTGTCTGAAGGGAAGAATTTCCTGGCTGTCCAAGCTCTAAACGTTTATTTCTACCTGTAATCGCTGTTCTTCTAATCGCAATTCTTTTTCTCTCTGTCTTTCTTCCATTTCTAATCTTTCCTGCCTATCTTTCTCTCTCTGTCTTTCTTCCATTTCTAACTGCATTTGTATTTCTTTTTCTTTCATTTTTAATTCTAGTTTCTTAATCTCCAAATTTGTCTGCATTTCTAATTCTAATTTTCTGAGTTCAGAGGTAGACTCGGGCTCATAATCTTTCAGGGTGGATTCCTCAAATTGGCCTAAATCAACTAAATGTTTTGCAATATGGTACTGAATTTCCCTCTTGCGCATGGATCTTTTGACTTCTACTTTAAGGAAATTGGCCAGTGCTATGAGGTCGTCTTTTCTGAGAGAATCAAATGTGTCCTGATCAAGGTCATCCATTTCCTCTGGTTTAAATTCCGCCATGATTAAATTTCGCTGAGTTCACAGTATACAGTAGTTTTGAAAAGGCTGTCAAAATGTTGTCAAACGGCTCAAAATATTCGTCTCCCGGACGAGCCCCCAATTTGTTACGTGCAGAGAAAACGAACAAAAGGGTGAACTCAGCAGTTAACGTTTAAACAAAATTTATTACGAAAATAAAACTAATTGCTAAGTCAGGGATAGAGTACAAGCTTTAAAAGTGTACAGACTACTTATCTCAGCTAGGACGGCAAAGCTCCAGTCTCAGAGTTGTAACAGTCAGTCGGATGAATGAACAGTCCTTCGGCTTGCAGGCTTGTAGTTGCACAAAGTCCACAGTATAAATCCAGCGTTGACAGTGAGGTCTTGAAAAGTCTTGAGAATGACTACTGCTGGAGTTTAGTAACACACAAGAGACACGATCCCAAAAGTCTGACTGCAAGCCTGCTGTCCCAGTATTTATACTCATGTGTTTACATAAGCATATAAGAACAATCTAGAACTTTTATTGACATGCTAATTACTGTTCTAAAATTATCTCTCTTACACAACTAATCAACTTTCCAGAACATTCAAAACATGACTAATTGAATTCAAGGTTGTGAGGTCATTAAGGGCAGTGACCTTGAGAATGTTCTAGACTAATTGAACTCAGGTCATGATGAGTGTGGGGGGAAATGACCTACATAACACTAGGCATAATAAAAAATACAATGCTTTGTCTGAAATCTGTTTTATTTGATACAGGGACATGTCAGAAATATGAAATAGACTTTTAACAGAAAAAATATTGGGAATCTACAGCTTTAACAGTCATATTTTGAAGGGTACCGCAAAATCATAGTGTTGCAGATTTGCATGTATTTTTGCTAAAACTGTCTTCCTATAAGTTATCTGCTGAGCTTGTTTTTGAATATAACCTGGCTTGTTAGGTATTATTAGAAAGATAATTTACTAATCTTTAGAATGACATATTGTAACATGCAATATCTTCTATAGTTTGCATGATATATAACCAAAACTTACCCCATACCCCAAAGTTTACATTGAAAATTTCAGTCATAGCTAAAACCAAATTCTACCATTTTTTTAGCTTGACACAAAAAATCTGGCCGTTTTTGCTATTAAATCTATTTTATTTGTTACAAGGACATGTCAGAAATATGAAATAGACTTTTAACAGCAAAAAAATATTGAGAATCTACATCTGTAACAGTCATATTTTGAAGGGTACCGCAAAATCATAGTGTAGCAGATTTGCATGCATTTTTGTTAAAACTGTCTTCCTATAAGTTATCTGCTGAGCTTGTTTTGAATATAACCTGGTTTGTTAGGTATCATTAGAAAGATAATTTACTAATCTTTAGAATGACATATTGTAACATGCAATATCTTCTATAGTTTGCATGATATATAACCAAAACTTACCCCATACCCCAAAGTTTACATTGAAAATTGCAGTCATAGCTAAAATCAAATTCTACCATTTTCTTTACCTAGACATATAAATTCCGGCATTTATTTGTATGAAATCTATTTCATTCGGTAATGGGTCATGTCAAAAATATAAAATAGACTTTTAACAGAAAAAAGATTGGAATTCTGTAGTTGTAACAGTCAAATTTTGAAGGGTACCGCAAAATCTCAGTATTCCTGACTTGCGTGCATTTTTGTTGAATCTATCGTCTTTTAAGTCAACTGCTGAGCTTGTTTTCGAATATAACCTGGCTTGTTAGGTATCATTAGTAAGATTATTTACTAATCTTTTTAAAAAGACATATTGTAACATGCAATATCTTGTACACATTTTTATGAAATATGACCAAAACTTACCCTATACCCCAAAATTTACATCGAAAACTATTGTCATAGCTAATGTCAAATTCAAGCAATTTTTTTACGCAGACATAAAAAATTAGGCAATTTTTTGTATGAAATCTGTTTTATTTTGTACTTGGCCATATCAGAAATATGAAATGAACTTTTAACAGAAAAAATATTGGGATTCTATAGCTGTAACAGCTGTATTTTGAAGGGTACAGCAAAATCTCAGTATTCCTGATTCGCATGCGTTTTTGTTAAATCTGTCATCTTATAAGTCGTCTAATGAGCTTGTTTTTGATTATAACCGGGTTTGTTTGGTATCATTGAAAAGGTAATTAAATAGTTTTTACAATGACATATTGTAACAGGCAATATCTTGTATAGTTTTCATGGAATATGACCAAAACGTACCCCATACCCCAAGGTTTATATTGAAAGTATTTTCATAGATAACGTGATCAAATTCCGTGAATTTTTAGCTAGACATGATAAAAATAGCTCTGTTTCGGTATTAAATCTGTAGTATATGGTACTGGGTCATGTCAGAAATATGGAATAGACTTTTAACAGAAAAAATATTTGGACTGTATAGTTGTAACAGCCATATTTGAAGGGAAATGCAAAATCGCAGTACCGCAAACTGGCACCTTTTTTGTTAAATTCTTCTTCTTGTAAGTCATCTGCTGAACTTATTTTGTGACACAACCTGGCTTGTGAGGTATCATTAGTAGGAAAATTTATTCTTCTTTAAGATGACATATTGTAATATACAATGTCATTCATAGTTTTCCTGGAATATGGTCAAACTTTACCCCATACCCAAAAAGTTCAAATCGCAAATTACAGCTTATCTTAAATTCTACCATTTTTTGCAGCACATAATACAAAAGGCAATTCTTGTTTAAAATCTGATTATTTGTTAAAAAAGTATGTCACAAGTATAAAATTAACTTTTAACGGGAAGATGATGCAATTTAGTAGCCATTTGGATCATTTTTGGAGGGGAACCCATATATTGCAAATGTATGTGTTTCGGCAAATTGCCCTGATACCTGGGGTACCCTTCCAAATATGATCCAAAAGGCTACAAAATCATATTATGTTTCTGTTAAAAGTTAATTTCATATTTTTAACATACTTTATTAACAAAAACACATATTTCATACATTGCATACAAGCATTGCCTTTGGCATATAAAGTTTATAAATTGTAAAAAATGGTAGAGTTTCAGATTTGCAGTAATTTGCTGTGTAAACCTCGGGGTATGGGGTAAGCTTTGGTCCTATTTCATGAAACCTAAACAAGACATTGCATATTACAATATGTCATTTTAAAAACTAGTAAATGACCTTTCTATTGATACCTAACAAGCCAGGTTATGTCAACAATCAAGCTCAGCAGATGACTTTTAAGAAGACAGATTTAACAAAAAAGCAAGCGAGTTGGCAATACTGTGATTTTGCGAGACCCTTCAAAATATGACTGTTACAGTTGTAGAGTCCCAATATATTTTCTGTTAAAAGTCTATTTCATATTTCTGACATTCCCCCATACCAAATAAAAAGATTTCATGTAAAGCATTGCCTTATTTGTTATGTCTAGCTAGAAAATTGGTAGAATTTGACGATAGCTACGAAAGTAATTTTCGATATAAACTTTGTGGTATGGGGTAAGTTTTCGTCATATGCCATGAAAACTATATAAGATATGGCATATAACAATATGTCATTTTAAAACGTAGTAAATTAGCTTTTCAATGGTACCAAATAAACATGGTTAGCTGATAAAATAAGCGCAGCAGATGACCTACAATGGGACAAAGTTAACAAAACACATATCAGTCTGCACTGCTGTGATTTTGCAGTACTCCACAGAATATGCCTGTTACAGCCATAGAATCCCAATATTCTTTCTGTTCAAAGTCTATTTCATATTTCTACATGTTCCTACACCAAATAAAATATATTTAATAGCAAAAACGACCAGATTTTATATGTCTAGGTAAAAAAATGGTAGAATTTGGTTTTAGCTATGACTGAAATTTTCAATGTAAACTTTGGGGTATGGGGTAAGTTTTGGTTATATATCATGAAAACTATAGAAGATATTGCATGTTACAATATGTCATTCTAAAGATTAGTAAATTATCTTTCTAATGATACCCAACAAACCAGGTTATATTCAAAAACAAGCTCAGCAGATAACTTATAGAAAGACAGTTCTAACAAAAATGCATGCAAATCTGCAACACTATGATTTTGCGGTACCCTTCAAAATATGACTGTTACAGCTGTAGATTCCCAATATTTTTGCTGTTAAAAGTCTATTTCATATTTCTGACATGTCTCTGTAACAAATAAAATAGATTTAATAGCAAAAACGGCCAGATTTTTAGTGTCAAGCTAAAAAAATGGTAGAATTTGGTTTTAGCTATGACTGAAATTTTCAATGTAAACTTTGGGGTATGGGGTAAGTTTTGGTTATATATCATGAAAACTATAGAAGATATTGCATGTTACAATATGTCATTCTAAAGATTAGTAAATTATCTTTCTAATGATACCTAACAAGCCAGGTTATATTCAAAAACAAGCTCAGCAGATAACTTATAGGAAGACAGTTTTAACAAAAATGCATGCAAATCTGCAACACTATGATTTTGCGGTACCCTTCAAAATATGACTGTTACAGCTGTAGATTCCCAATATTTTTCTGTTAAAAGTCTATTTCATCTTTCTGACATGTCTCTGTAACAAATAAAATAGATTTAATAGCAAAAACGGCCAGATTTTATGTGTCAAGCTAAAAAAATGGTAGAATTTGGTTTTAGCTATGACTGAAATTTTCAATGTAAACTTTGGGGTATAGGGTAAGTTTTGGTTATATATCATGAAAACTATAGAAGATATTGCATGTTACAATATGTCATTCTAAAGATTAGTAAATTATCTTTCTAATGATACCTAACAAACCAGGTTATATTCAAAAACAAGCTCAGCAAATAACTTATAGGAAGACAGTTTTAACAAAAATGCATGCAAATCTGCAACACTATGATTTTGCGGTACCCTTCAAAATATGACTGTTACAGCTGTAGATTCCCAATATTTTTTCTGTTAAAAGTCTATTTCATATTTCTGACATGTCCCTGTATCAAATAAAACAGATTTCAGACAAAGCATTGCATTTTTTATTATGCCTAGCTAAAAAATTGGTAGAATTTGAGATTTTCTGTAATTTGTAATGTTAAATTTTGGGGTAAGGGGTAAGTTTTGGTTATATTTGACAAAAACTGTAGAATATATTGCATAGTGCAATATGTCATCTTAAAGAAGAATAAATTCCCTTTCTAATGATACCAAACAAGTGAGGTTATGTTTAAAAATGAGCTCAGCACATGACTTACAAGAAGACAGATTTGACGAAAATGCATTTGGCTTGGAAAATCGTGATTTTGCGGTACCCTTCAAAACATGACCATAACAGCTATTGCGTCCCTATATTTTTTCTGTTAAATCCATTTCGTATTCTAGGATCCCAAGGGTTCTGAAAAATACAGGTTTGTTATCCTGTGGGGGGGGTGCACGTAGACCCCCTCTAGCCCACGGACTAATACTCCTCCAGCGAAAAACATCAAACGACAAGCAAAGATGGAACATCCCTCGTAATGTTTATATCGTTTACTGAGGTTCAGAAACATATTTTAAACTTTTCGCTAAAAACGTTTCGTCGATCCATTGAGGTATTCTCCGCTACTACCTCCACAGGCGATGTTATTTCTTTCATCAGTTTACTGTCTTTTTTAGTTTCTTTGATTTTGTATGGTAGAGTTGACTTTTCAAATCCTCAGATTCAGATCCTAAATCCTCAGATCACTTCAGATTCAGATCTCAGATCCTATAACTTCAGACGCAGATTCGAAATGGAAATTTCACAACTTTCAAAGTTTGATGTAATATACTTATAAATAAAACATAATTTAGAACTTAAAAACTTCGATCTCAGAATCAAAACGTCATCAGTCGAAGACAGGGGCGCGCAATGATTCCTCTTGTTATGTGATCACGTGTGTAGGCAATCAAGCAATCATGTGGCAGAAGGAACGTTAGTGCCGATTTACGCCCTCTATAGTCAATATATAGAGATAAACACACCAGCGATCGAACGATCAAGACCGCGACGATCATGTAAATGCTGGCTATCGACTACCCATATTTTAGGCGAGTCGCAAAACCCGGACCGAGACGAGACCAAAAGACCTATCTTTCTGATATAAAAGTTTCGTTTTTTTTGTGTTTTTTTTTTTTTGTTTTTTTTTTTTTTTGCATATAGGCAGCAGCTGAGAGAGCTGCCATATAGGTAATAAAAGTTTGCGGAATGAATTAAATAAACCAATACTCTCTTCAGACCAAACCAATTTCAAAGGCCGTTCACAGCAAATATTGTTAACGAAACCATAAAACCTGGAAATGGCTAAACAAGGAGAAATAAGATTTATTTCTCGAAACAGCCTTTCACAACATGCTTACAGCAGGCACCAATATCGACCCGAAATCTATTACAAAGTCCATGAAAAATTGACACAAAACCAAAAGTTCGGATAATCGATTTAAATGCCTAAAACAAACTAATCGTTGTCAGATTAGTACAACATTTACTGTTAACATAACGAGCACTAGCAACGGTCAAAATATGCCCTAAAACAAAAATCCTTATAAGCGTCCAGAAACTCCGGTCGATGCTGGGTCAAGTTAAAGGTATACAGTCACCTGTAATCTAAATATGCCAATATATGGTCAAAGGGGCGTTCCTTGGTATTCAAATAACCCATGTGAGGGCGCTGTTTTTAAAAAGCGGCCACACGCTTAAAATCTGTGATTGGTTAGATTTTCTCTTTCCATGGTAACTGTGGAAAAATTGGAACAGGTGATAGTATACCTTTAATTATAATATGACACCACACATCAGATCGCTCACTTTAGAGTCAGTAATAGTGGCTAACTCTCTCAATAACGAATCTGGCTTCTCCTCTTCGAGGACAAAGATGACTTTATCACACAACCAAGCGGAGGGGATACAAAACAAGAGAGCGACTGATGAAGGAACCCCATTTTTGGTTCCGAAACTCAATCAACAAACGGTTTACCGGGGACCCAGATCACATGACTAGGGTCAAAGCACTATCGATTCACCGGTGTCTCGCCATGTATTCCACACAAAATAAATGCAATGATCCTTTTATTCACCATATCGTAATATTAAACAACTTGGTAGAGTCGATGTGTGGAGTTGCCCTCATTTTCTTTTATAATTAACAGTAGATATCAGAGTAGAATCTGAATCTGGCGCTTATCGCTCAGGCCAAAATGCCGACGTCGTATTCGCATGTTTCGAGCTCGCCTTGAACTCAAGTTGAAAAATCTCAACAAATCTTTTTTCAGTTGTTCCAATCGTTGATTGTGCTATCTCTTGCTTTGTGCATCGATCTTTGACACTCTCAACAAACTGCAAGCTTTCTGTAGTGTTGTATATATGATGTATTTACAACGCCTGGCCTGAGGGGTCATTTTGGTCTCGTCTCGTCTCGGTCCGAGTTTTGCGACTCGCCCATATTTTACAATGATCGTTCGTAATATTGATGGCGAGGGAGTGTCAGGAATTCAGGGGTCGGAAGAAGCAAGCTAGGTAATCTGTAAATGTAAACCTGTGTTCGTTGAAGCTTGCTGAGCAAAAACGTTTATGTAGACAATTTTTTTTGTTTTCATACCTGCCTTGTACACATATTAAATTATTATTTTAAATATTGTAATCATACTGTTAAGAGGGGTATTGTAAAAGGCTTGTAAATTTGAATCTGCCACTGAAGTTATAAGATGATCTGAGATCTGAGGTCTGGAATCTGATCTGAAGAGCTGAGGATCTGAATCTGAGCAAAGCTCGGCTCAGCGAGCCGGCAAAGGAGCCGGCAAAGCTGTCGGCGAGGTGCTGTTAACACTTATTTTTTCGATTTTATTTTTGATTTTTGATTGGTTGTGAAAACCCCACCCATATTTTTGACAAGTTCCGCTACGCTTTAGCACGGCTGACTCTCTGAGTGAGCGTTGCTTGTTAGAAAGACGTTGGGGGCGCATAACTGCGTAGCGAACGAAGGGGCTGTGAGAGATCAAGTTTTATGCTGCCACGCCTCATTTTCTACCATTTAGGTCGTACGATTTAGGCGAATTGTCCACGAATTTGGCGCATTGTCACCAATGTCCATAGCTCTGCATGGCAGGGCTGTGTGTTACCGGCGTGTGGTGGGAGGCCGTATAACGCCGGTAACACACCCTGCCATGCAGAGCTATGGACATTGGTGACAATGCGCCAAATTCGTGGACAATTCGCCTAAATCGTACAACGACCCAAATGGTAGAAAATGAGGTGTGGCAGCATAAAACTTGATGACAACGTACATTTGACCATAGTCTATGATTGGACGGCAGTCTTTAGACTCAGCATCGATAAGCAGATTAGGTCTTGGAAATTGTTAGGTATGTATAATCACAGTCCCTCGACCGGTACCACCTATGTTGATTTGTTCTTAATGTGATGCTTTCAATTGATTGGCAATACTTTTTACAGAGTAAAATCATGATGGCTTCAGGTATCTGCCATGTTAATGTATAAATTCATGTTACAGTACAAGTCAATGACCAAGGAGATTTTATGGCATGGTCAGCTCTTTCTGTGTGCCGTGCTGTTAACTAGTATTAGGGGACAGCAATGAAACCAAAGTCCCAATAAAGGTTTGCCACATGAAGCAGAACGTACTCGCTCTCAAATAAAAATCTTGGACTGTCGGAATCTTACAGCTCTTGCATATGAAGTTTACACTGACTCTTTTTTACTTTTTTTCGAAAATAAAATTTTAAATATCTTGTTTAATGTTTTTCCTCGTTGAAAACTTCATTGTTTCCCTGGTTCCGCTATTCCAATCAGACCTCAACTCTCAATGTCTATTTTTAATCATGGTTCGCTAGGTGTTTATTTGGGCGGGAACCCTTCCTCAACGTTCGTTCGGGAAAATATACTATTCCGACCCAACAAAACGGTGCAGTCTGGACTATGACTTGTCCTGTAAGTTACTATTGTTGATACAGTACTCTGAACTTGTTATCTGTTGTTTTCGAGTTTTGCGCTGACAACCCATTCGTTGCGTGCCTGAAGCGCCCACGATCGCATTGTTCCCCGGGCTGCACTTTGACCCTAATCGATTAAAGGTCTCAACTTCAGAGGAACTGTGCTTTAAGTCTTTTTTGTTGTAGCCATTTTGTGTCCTGTCTTTCTTTTGGTATTGAATTATAGCTACAACAAACTGTGTTTACACACTTCAATATTTTACCCCTTTCAAAACTCTCCCATGAACGGGGTACTAGTCGAAAATAGTTTGTGCCAGTATACCCACATCAGTTTACATGGTGGAGGAGCTGCCCACTGAGTCTGATGGACTCCTTTATATGTCTTCAGACAATATAACAGACTATTGTTCAAGTGAAGCCAGGGCAAATAGCAAACTGCTCAGCTAAGTTGCCAGTTAATCATTATCTTAAACACTGATATAGTTGCCGCATGGTATCGAAAGGTTAGTCTCATTGAATGATATAGCTTTTTCAGCTGGTGGTATTAAAAATGTCATATGATACGAAGTAATGATTAATCTTCACATTTTACACTTACCTTGACACCAAAGCAGCCTGCTTCCAACTTGAATAAACCGATGAAACGCATCAGGAGAACGTAGGGACAAATTTGGTCAAATTTGTTACGGGGAGTTGTCCATTCATCAGCGAGTCAAAAATCAAGGAACTTCATGTTGTCAAATGAGTCTGAATTTTGGCGTAAATTACGCGTCATCACATCGTTGAGTTGAGCTAAACACTCCATAACTCAGACTGGCACCCACATTACAGTAGATATAACGAAATCAAATTTCATATCACTTCCTAAACGTACAAAAAATCTATATTTTCTTTGTTGGAAAATGTTGTTGAAACTTTGTAGATGACCACAAACGTCCGAATATTGCAATTCGGAGAACACAAGAGAGTTTAAACGACTAATTGTTACTCATAATCGTCTTGTTCAATCGCGAAAATGCCGTAAAATGAACTGGAATACTTCTGCATTCGATACGTTTTAACTCCAAGCCAGAGACCGCGTTTTTCTTTCACTGTAGAGAGAAAATATGTTGGAAAATGTGAAGAGCGTCTGTTTATACTCTTAATGTCCATTTGCACAGTTGGATAAAATTGTTGTTTTCATTTGATGGTTTGCAAAAAACGAAATGCATGAAATCATTAGTAAATCTCTTGACACTTCCGTTTCCCATTTGCTGAAAAGCATTCTTGCGAGCTAGAGCTTTTTTCTGCTCCGCGTACTCACGCAAAAATCTTCTTAAATGTACCTCGATTAGCTGTTGCTATAAAGAGGCACGTTATTCACAGTGATGGCTCAAAAAAAACCAGGGTGTTAGTATCTAAGAAATCAAGTACACACAACCTGGACACATTGAGTGAATACCACTAAGGACCGTGACAACTCGCAAAATTTCGTCAGAGTCTACTGAAAATGTACGAACATTAAACATAAGTCAGAAATCAGACCTTAATAGAGTACTTACCTCTGCATTACTGTACTAAACCGGGTACTTTGAAAATACTTGGCTATCTCAGCCTTTTTTTCCTTTTATACGATTTGTAAAATATTCTGAGATTGGTGATCTCATACCACTTTTTCTGAAATCAAGCTACACTAGGTAACGTCCGTTACCAAACGGATTTGCAAAGTAAGTGATTGTACCCAACAGAAAAATCGTTACCTTATCGTTGAACGCGGTCATCGTTATTTTTAGCTTTTAAATGGTCAATGTCGTCGTTACTTATCTTGTAAAACAATAGGTATGAAACACGTGAGTATGTCTAATCTTGAACATTGTACTCACAAAGTTTGTGAACATCAATCGACTTTGATCGATTGCGGAAGTGGCAAGGTTACACATCAGAGAAGCCCGGATGAGGATATTCTGTGCTCCTCTCTTTCTGAAAGGGATTGTTGCATTGTATGTAGATCGTGAACTGTGATATTTTTGGAATAATCTTAAAGACCATGGGTACCTGAAAACATTAGGGTTGTCTTATTGAATTTCACTCTGCATCATTTAAAAATGTCGTTAGAAAAGTTCAATAATGATGTACAAGACGCTCCTTAGTTATTCACGGAATCCCAAGCGATTTTCACTTTGAAGTATTTTTTATTCGAACTGTTATTGTTATTGCGGACTGTAAAATAGTGGTTCAGAGCTAATTACTTACATGCATCTATCGAGCTTTTGGAAACCATGAAATAGCGTGATCGATTCTCTCAAATGTGCTAATTCCAAATTTTGAGAAATGAATGCAAACATACCTGGAATAATATTGTGCAAAAGTGCCTAGAAGGGCTACTTCAATGAAATGTTAACAACTAATTTAAGTCAAACTCAGTATGGTGTATTTTTAGCTATGTTAAGAACTCGTACAGATCAAATAAATCCAAGCACAGAAACGCAGTGTCATCTTGGAGGTTACTAGCTGTCAGATTGATCACTACAGATCAATGTTATACACCTCAGGATATCACGGGGAACAGATGAGGGAGGCGTTACAGTATCAAGACGATTGGAAGGTATATTGTGAACATAGTAAAACATTGTATGCCTTATAAAGTGTTTTCACACGTTTTTTCTGGTGATTGTACGAATAACACAATAATGCAATAATCCCTATAAAATCTAATATCTTTTCGAAGTTAGAGTCGTACAGATGTCTGGAATCTATCCTATCAGATAATATCGATAGAATCGACAGCATTATTTTAAATCTAAGTGAGAGTCTAATATTAAAAGAAGGAGATGCTAGTGGATGCCCGACGTTCTAACACGTCTACAATTCCGTGAGTTTCTGGCACGGAAGTCTTTCTCAATTTTCGAAGAATTGTGTCTTTGTTTAGTGATGTATCACAAAGGCTTGCTTCTTTCATCGCCAGGTTATTTAAAAAACGATAAAAATAGGACGTTCCTTTAACTTTTGCCGACATGCCTGGTGCACGTGAGACCTTTACGAAATAACTTACAGGAAAGAAGAAGCAACAGACTAAATATCAATCCAGCATCTGAATGACAGGCCAGCTATGTTTGGAGTGCTTGCTTTGCTTTTACATAGACAAATAATTCAATAAAAGCCAGGTTGAGATCTCGCATTCAAATTTGAGAAATCAATATTTATGAAACGAATTCACAAAAGGATTCTTCATTATTAAAATGTCATCATTATCATTCACAGAATGATGATACTGCGACGTACCATATTCTCCAACCGACACAAGTCTTGCATAAATGGTTTGACAGAAACAGTTGAGATAGTACCTGATTTGTTCCTATACAAATTTCATTCCCCATTTGCCTTTACCTGTGTACACTAAAAATATTTCACGAACTGTAGAGTTTCAGATTTTAATTGGATTTCTTGAAAAATCAATACTAAGTTCTGAGAATAACCAATAGGCTCGCCTCCTCATAGTTAAAAGTGAAATTTGAGGCTCATTCATAGAATGATTCATTCCGATTTTTCCATTCCCAGAGGTCCGGTCGAGCGGTTTCGGCAAGAGCACATAATTTAAGAGCACATGATTCTGTGCACAGGTGGTAGACATCCAACGCAAAGAATGTTTCTTAACTTTGTCATTTCTTTTATCAAATCAATTTACATGTAACGTCTACAATTCCATGATCAGCGGATACGAAACTTGGAGATTGTCTGCATGTCTATGTATAATAATCAGGGCACTTCCATCTCCCTGGTTACACAACCTGTGTCGTTCGATATCATTGGCGGGATGTTTTACATAAGAAAAATATGTAACGTACACTCCCATACTTTTGATATTGAGAACACATATTTCCCACATTCATTTGACAAAATTGTAAATCTTCAGATTCGTCACGAGTTGTTGCATCTGCCTGACCGGTAACTAAACAGGGGGACAGCTGGTTGAACGTTTATGAGGTGACAACTCAAACGCGACAGTGCAGAAATAGTATCGAGTGAGGTAGTTCAGCGGTATTGTCATTGAGCAAACAGAATCCCTTGCAATTCACAGTTATTTTCAAGGAGAGCTTTAAAGGTACCTAGGTGTGAAAGACTTAGATAAACCTTCGTGTGAACTTCGGCAAGGCGAAAAAAGTCGACCGACTGTGCCTTTGGGGACACATCCACCTGCAACTTTTACTTGCTTATAACCATCTACAGCGCGAAACTTTCAATGTCAGATATAGGTAGAACTTATCTTCAAGGCGTAGAGTTTGATTTTACAAGTTGTTGTTATGGGCATGTCACAAGACATTTTAATGAAGGCACATAGTTGTGCATACAGTTGGTCGACACCCCATATGTTAATCATACTACCCCTAGTAATATGTGTGTCATTTCTTTTCACGGAATTAATTTGATATGGAAACATTAACTGTTTTATGAGTTCCAGATACGACTGACAAAATTGCCGGCATATTTCCCTTTACACTGAAGTTTAGTTTCACAGTAGGATGCCATTACATACAATGTTCGACGAACGAAGGGTCCGCCCATTCATTGTTTAAACTAATTTGCACGTCACTCATGGAATGATGATTTTGATTTACGCAAGGCGTAGCAGAGCTCTCGATAAGAACGCAATATAAAGGGCTTAAAATTCTGGAAACAGGTGGTAGACACCACACATAAAAAATATTTGACTTTGTCATTCCTTCTCACCGAATTGATTTTAATAAATGAACACCTACCGCGTATAGTTCGATGGGTTGCGGATACTAAATTACATACGCTGATGTTAAGTTTAACAATAGGAAACCATTAGTCACGATCAGTGAATTACCAATCGGTCGGCCTCTCTATTGTTTAAAACTTAATTTGTACGTCATTCGTAGAGTGGTAATTTCCCACTTTTTATTTATACAAGGCCTGGGCGAGAGATGTCGATAACGCCGCATAATAAGAGCACATGATTCTGCGGATAGATGGTAAATACCCTACATTAAGAATATTTTAGGACTTTGTAATCGCTTTTCACCATGTATGGAACATCTACAGTTCCATGAGTTGGGGATAAAAAATGCCAGATTTGCCTGCAGATTATATTAAGTTACATGAAACAATCGGTAAATTATTTTTGTGTACCTCCCTGGTTCCACACACACACACACACACACACACACACACACACACACACACACACACACACCACACACACAGTCGTTAGTATAGTCAGCGGAATTTTGCAAAGGAGAAAGATGAACAAACACTTCTCCAATATCTCAAGTGGAATCACGAAATCACATTTTGATTTCATTTCATTTCACTAATTTACTGCTAAATGAATATTCAAATTTTTGTAGGATAGTAATTCTTTTCAGAAGTTACTTCACGAAAATACCAGAAAACGTAATATTGTCGTCTTTGCCTCGTGTCTAATGCAATGTCTGAATGCCTATGTAGGGAGTGGGTGATGTTGGGTGTATGCATACCCGTTTTGTAACAGACCAATGCCCAGAATTTTACCAAAAATAACGGGAAATTTCTTATATCTTCTTAAATCCAAGGATTATACTTTAGTCTCCCACTGCTGTAAATTCACGTCTTGCTGTATACCATAAGTGAAAATAACGGATAAAATTTCCGAAGACTGGCCGAAAAGTTTAGATGTATAAAAATTCACATCACTGCATTTGAAAAATGCCAGACACCTAGATAATGATTTGAAAGCCGTTTGAACAATAATAATGGAAAAAATTTGGCTTTACTACAAATAAGGACATAATCCCTACGATTTGCGTATGCAAATTTTATCATCATGACTGTAAGATGTCTAACCGATGTCACTGCAGAGAGGCTACATAACAAAGGTATAGGTAAATATTTTCAAAAAAAGACTACACTTTTAATAAAATATGGAAAAGTCAATCTAAAAAACATATGCACTGTGCATTTACATCATCATTTGAAAA
This sequence comes from Ptychodera flava, assembly GCF_041260155.1. NCBI lineage: Eukaryota > Metazoa > Hemichordata > Enteropneusta > Ptychoderidae > Ptychodera > Ptychodera flava. The sequence continues at coordinate 14,432,778 of NC_091944.1, read as the reverse complement.
ATCTTACATGCGATCATTACTAAGAAACTGCCAAACAAATTTCAATGCTAATAGATGAGCAGCTATAAAGAAAACCTTTTGAGATGTGGGGAAAAATATACATATGTGCAAATTTCGTGCTGGTTAGATTATTTACGGAGCTGAAGCTATTGGAAAAGCAGTTGTTGATTGTTGAGCATTTTCTTTCTTCCTTCGTTCAGTTGCAGTTTATGGCTAAGTTCCATTTAAGGTGGAGCTGCATGTTGCCAACAGAGTTTTTTCAAAGAAATATTTCTCATCAAAGATGACAGGGAAACCCCCTCATACTATATATTTTCAAAAAGGAGAGACTCTAAAGTTAGGTATGGTAGCAGTAGTTTACTCAAAGAATGAAGTGGGTGTATATTTGGGGTAAAAAAACTCAATTTTGGTATTAATGATAAAAATTAATTTAAGTCAAAAACTTGATACTATTTTCTGAAATGTAATATTTCATTTGAAACAAGAGTATATGTAGAAAAAAACGACTATAATTTTGTTTTGCATTATCTATCCTCATTCTAAAATGGCATGGGTGAATGACTGAAACTCAAAAAAAGTTATTAAAATCATGATTACCAAAATTAAAATGACTCCTATTCAAAATGTAAGAACTTTATTGCCAAACAAAACAGTCGTTTAAAGGACATTATGAGAACATTTCAGAAAATTTGACCAAGCCAGAGTGGAGTTAAATTCTTTGGAAATCTTGAAATTGGGAGAAAAGAGAAGCCAGGAAATCGGGTGATTTGCATACATTTGCATAAATTAACAATTCTTTATCACGCAACTTACGACTGCTTGACAAGCTAAAAGGTGAACCCAACCAATATTTTAATCTTGGGTTAACAAATTAATTAAAATTGAATGAATATTTGCAAAAATGTGATTTTTAGCAAAACGCTCTGTTAGGCTCTTCAATAATGAATCTTCAAACCACCGTGACTGCCACAAGAGACTGACAGACAAATACACATACATACAAAGACACACAGACACAGACACACACAAACACACACAGATAGACGTACCTGTATATTATAGCTATAACTGATGCCAATGGCTTCCACTGGTACACCTAATATTGTAGCAAATACGAGCAAATTAAGAAAATTAGCCAAATAATTTCCATCTGCAAAATTATTATTTACACAAATTCAGAATAGAGTCATCCATAGAAACCTATAACCAAATTTAGAGCTATTACACCTGTAGTCTCAGAGAAGAGATCCCTGTGCATGTGCAAACCACATTTAAAAGCTATCAGACCAGTAGTTTCACAGAGAGTTTGACCATGAAATGAGCAAAATGCCTAAAAATGCATATATGCAAAGTTCAATATTGCTTGACCAAATACGATCGACAGCACGCTTAGAAATGTATTTAAAAGCGATTGGATGAGAAATGTGAGAAGGGATTTTTGAAAAAATATAACAATTTCTTAAACAAACAAAGAAATTTTTATCCATTTAAAAAAAGAAATTTCATTGAGAAATACCCATACAAAACATCAAAGGAACTGAACCAGTGCCAGCTATTTAGATTGTCAACATAGCGTCCACGCATGTAAAATTCACTGTTGATGTATTCACATATGAATTGAAGTGCGGACCTACAGTCCAAGCTTGAATTCACCTCTACACAAAAACGTTATAGTCTATACATACACAGGCTGAATTGACAAGCTTAACACTGTGTACTGTAACGTGCTTTGGAGAGTACAACAAGAAACTCTAGTTGACATTAAAAAACAAAAATAGAGAAAAATTCATCAAAAGGTTATAGCTGTTGGCCCTTGTCAACAAATAAAGGTATTCAGTATCAGATATAAGACCTCTAAGTATCGCCTTGTTAGTGGGGTGATTCTTAACACAATAAGCACTTATTCTAAAGAGAGCTCTAATCTCTGCCACCGAACACCTAAACAAACCTTATAACCTAAGGACAAGATGATAAAAGATGTCACATACCTATTTCAAATGTAATGTGGGTGGCGTTACTTCATGGGCAGAATTTAGTCACTTTTGGACACATTGTGTCAGTTCTTGTAAAGGAACAGTGGTTGTACCAGACTACCAAGAGTCAAACTTGACACAGTAAAAACAGACGGCCTGAAGGCCACCTCGCCATTCCTTGAGGTAAAATGAAAGACAAACTTTTGCTCAACCTTTCCCAAAGGAATCTTTCAACTATCCTCTTTTAAAATCAAGAATAAAAAATGGGGGTCGACGTGCAAATTTTGGTATAAGAGAAACAAACTACCCAAGATTTACCGACATCTGAAATTCAAAATGGCAGCCACTCCGTGTTAACTCTATAAGAAATATAAACTTTTCGATTGTCGAAAAACTAAGAGGTTGAAAAGTTTTCTTACAACAAGTGGTAGATCAGAAAAGAATTGTAAAAGTTTGAGAGTCCGAATATCTGTCCTCGAGGCGCATCCTACCCTAAAAGGTTGGTTTGGTACCCCACTACGCATGCCCACTGCACACAACCCAGATTCAACAAGTAAGCACACAAACGCACTCAAACGACATCGGAAATAACTTTGCTTATCACCTAACTCAGAAACACATTGTCTACAGTGACAGAAAAGCCGACAAAGGACTTGTAAAGAATAAGTAGTGGTACTCGGGGTTAAAACCAGGTCTACAGAGTCAGCGCTTAGCACAGTAAACATAGATAAGAGTGGTTGTACTGGTTGTACGGATTGAGCACAGATCTACTTCGTCAGTGCTTATACACCATAGATAAGAGTAGTTATACCAGGAGCTGATTCCGGGTCTATATCCTCAGCGCTCAGCACAGTAAACACACAATCACGTTATAATGGGGAGTTAAAGGATTGAACAGAAGTTACATGGGGAGGGCTGGTGTTTTGGGGATGGGTCGCTATTTTTCGCGCAAACAGTTTCGAGGGTCATGAAATTTTACACATGCCTTTTTGAAAGGGTCACCAATTTTTGCGTAACTATTTGAAACCAAGATGTCGCCGATATAGTGCTCCGTCCATATAAATATAATAAATATCAAATCGTAACAAAGGGAGTCTGTTGGGCAAACTATTAACAATTTCCCCTACAAAACAAGCTGTATCTGTAGTTTAATATATCGTTGATGATTTATGTAAATGTACCTCGCTTGAATTGGGAGGTAAAAAGTGAATATATGTCAAAGAAACGTAATTTTAAAATTTCATCGGAAATGTGGACCCCATATACATGGGAGTCTATGACAAAACTGTGAATAATTTTGTTCCAATATAAAACTAACAATATTTGTGCATATATAAACTTTGGATAATTTACATAAATGAACTTGATCAGAATAGGGTGGTTACAAGTGCAAATGTGTACAAGACATTTGATTTTGGAATTTTCACCGAAACTGTTGATCAACTGTATATGGACAAAACTGTGAATAATTTGTTTACGACACTAAACTAAGTAAATCTTTGCTTTTATAAGAGCTTAATAATTGATACAAATGTACTTGATCAGAATAGGGTGTTTGAAAGTGCAGATGTGAACAGCAAATATGATATTTGAATTTCACCCAAAAATATCAATTCACTTCTCCTGGTTGTCTAGGGTATATTATTAAACATTTCCCCCTACAAAACTTGCTATATCTCTGCACTTATGGGTAAATGTTGTTCAATAGTGACTTATAGGCTGTAATAAGTTTCTTGACAAACAATAGTGCTCTCTGTACAATTACAAGCAAAACTATGACACAGCTACTGTCCCTTTTGATTTTAAGTAGCCAATTGTACTGCAAGTTGTTGATAGAATTAATTATTGTGAAATGTGATCTTTTGTCATCAAATTACTTGAAACCTTGCATAAAAGTGATTATTAATTTCTAAGGGTTAAACAGTATTAGTTCAAAGTTCAAAGGTCAAATGAGAACTTACATTACTGGTATGGCCTATGACGCGTAGGGGGAGGGTCACTTTTTTCTTGCAAACACTGTTGAGAGGTCACTTTTTTCGCGTGGCGTCATTTTGGAAAGCACCGCCCCCTGTAATTTCTGTCAAGTCCCACCTTAAAACTCCCCCAGAACATGTCAGGCCTAGCACACTTGTGTTACTTATTCCAAAAACATGTGTCATGACAAAGTGCCAAAACATATACATACAAACCTTAGATTTTCAGTTTTTGTTTGTATTCACCCTATATATAGTGTTGAAGTCTTCTAGTTGAGAAAATAAACGCCAGGCTGGATACAGAAGAAGCATCGTATGATGAACATTTATGACATGAACTTCTCTACTCAAGATAATGTGAATTACTGGATTGCAAAGGGAGATAAACGTCTTGTAACCAGGATTGTCTGTCAATGTGGTTTCCTGAGTGTATGAACTTGGTTTCGGGTCCATGGCAGAAAATCAAAATGTAATGTTGTACCATGTATGTTATACACGAAGTAGCAAGTATTATTATTTTCGTTCCAATTCACAATCTGGTGTGACACTGTATTGGATATAGCCATCACAGCCCAACTATTTTCTGTATTTTGTACCTGTTCCTTATTGGATACGTCTGAAGAGTTGGCGAATGTCGGTTTTGTCATGGCAGCCCAAATCAACCAAGCACTGGCCAGCTGAAAGCTTTAAACTTTGTACTGACCTGTAAATTAAAACAATAATAAACCACTGATTATTTATGACAGAATAGTTTGATGTGATCATTAGCTTATTTTGTGTCTAAAATATGAATGAAATGTGGTTTCATTCTAAGGATTGGTCAAATAAGTGACTGCAAAATAGGACCTTATTATCTGAGATAGGATGCCAATACTTGTGCACTTCTTTAGACCCTGGTGTGTAGACCATGCTGAAAAAATTATGCACAGTCCTCTGCTGTGCACGACGTGTTTTAGGTCAGGGGCATGTCTGTGGTATTACTACACGGCAAATCAGATTCAATTATGGACACATGTACGAGAAATGTATCACAATGTGACTATAACAAAGGCCAATAGTCCGCATTTTTTTACGCAACCTTGAGTATCGGCAGTACAAATGTGATGCAACTAACTTCCGTCCGCTGACTTAAACCGAAAGCGTGCAATCCTGCTTTATTTGTAAAAATTTCGTTCTTGTCATTAAATCAATTTGTCGGATATAATTTTTTTGGGTCGAACCCTCAACATCCTGCTGACATTGATATTTTGAAGTCACCCAGGAGCACATGATTGTGCATACTACTACGTAAGAATATTTCATGACTTTGTCATTTCTTTTTATAAAATCAATTTCATATGGAACGGCTATAACCGGGTAGGGGATACGAAACTCAAAATTGTCTGTGTATCTACATTTGCACTGAAAGTAAGTTTTAAGTGGGGTAATAAAAATTGTTTTCTACCTCAATGTTTTCACGCCCTGTATCGTTCGATATCGTATGCAAATTAGCGACAACCCACGCCATTACATGCAATCGTGCGGAAAAGAATCCACAAAGGGCTTCATAGACTATCATCGTTCATTGTCTCTCAATGATTGTCATAGACGTAGACATACACTCTAGCCGAGAAGCTGAGGTTTGCCGGTTACAGTTGGAATACTACCTGACTTTATTTCCTTATCCTTGACTCATTTTTGCGTTCACGACTGTCTTTGCCTTTTGCACAACAAATTCTTCATATATTGTTGAGCAAGAAAATCCCATTCGACTTCTTCAACGATCATTTTGCTGAAGTACGTAAAGTCTTTTTTCTGCGTCCCCGCACGCATAGATTTTTGGAGGTTTTAGGGGTAATGACGTATTTAAATAATTTAACGGTTTGCTTTTCCGCCTACAAATCTTGGTTTACATACATATATTTTGCTATGTTCTTAAAACGCCTTTAGTGTACATATACAATATGTAGGTGTAAAACGGTTTCTACGGTAGTTTGATTCTTGAATGGTCACTCTCATATTACTTGGGAAAAGTAAACGTAAAACTTGTGTGTAAAATTGCATTGTGCTTTTAAACCGCTAACCCACTTACCGTTCAAACTTTCGTCTGAACGCGAAACAAACAATTTGATTACTCTGGCCACAACACACTTGGCGAAATGCTGATAGGACAGCCCCCTCATTGTTTACACTTCACTTATACTTTCTGCCCCGAACGATAAATTTTTGACACTGTTTACGCAAGGCATGGTCGAGAGGTTTCGAAGCCATATTATTAATGAGAGCACGTGATTGTGCATACAGATGGTAGACACCGTCGAAGTTATACATACTACTCCTCATAAAGTTTGAGGCTCTCATTTACTTTTACGGAACGAATCTGACAAGGAACATCTTGTTGTTCGAAGATATGAAACTGGAGAAATATGCCTTCATGTCTATATTTATATACACTGAAGTTAAATTCACGGTCGGAAACGGCTACAATATCCGACAAACTACCAATGGGTCAGTCTCCTCATTGTTTAAACTTACTTTGTGCTTACCCATCAAATTTCCCACTTTCAAATTTATGCAGGGCGAAGCCGAGAGTTTTCAAAGAACGCATAATAAAGAGCGCAAGATTCTGGAAATGGTGGTAGACGTCCAACGTAAAGATAATTTGGGACTTAATCATTCCTTCTCACCGAATTAATTTTCATTTCGTGGAAAATATACCGCTCATTAGGTTACCGATATGAAACAGGCAAAATTGCCGGTTGTTTACATTAACGCTGAAGCAAGTTTCAGAATGGCAAGCCATTAGTCAGTATCAGTGAATTACCAAATTGGCCTGCCTCTTCATTGTTTAAGCTTGATTTGTACGTTATTCACAGGATGAATTATTTGGGATGCGGAAACTGCCAGATTTGCCTGCACAGGTGGTATCAAGAAATCACATTTATCTTACTTTCGTATATGTCATTTAAAGCAGAGCTATATATATTCAACCTTTTGTAGTGATACTGGTCGTTTTCAGTAATTTCACTTAATGGGAAGTACCTGAAAACGTCCAATCATGGATCAATAAAACACAAACGCTAGACTATTGACAGTGCGGTTCTGTGAGCACGAACTTAGCTACAATGCATGAGCACAAGTATGAATATCAAATTATATAACCCGTATTAACATCAAGCGATCGTTTCCAAATATTCTAAAGATCTAAGGAGGCAAAAGTAGATGTAACAATATTATCGGCTTTGTCTCATGCAATGCTTGAATGCCGATTATATGGAATGTCTGATGTTGGGTAACAAACGTATTGTCATAGGCCTACACCCATACACAGAATTTAAAAAATATGACGGGAAATTCTTAAACATAAGGATTCTACTCTTCATTCCTCCACTTCAGGAAGCTCACGTCTTTAGTACTTTAAGATAACGGATTCAGATGTCTACTTTTCAATAACAACATCTCTCCAAGGAGAGACTGTGACCTGTCTAAAACTTTTTCCTACGCTTCGAAACTCAACCTATTTCGACCTCTAGGTAACCATGGTGTTGTTGAGGGTGGCGCTTTATTTACATGCAGGGTAATTGTTCATCGGAATCGCCGCTTCCACTGTGCCCGATTTGGGATTTTTTTTTTTTGGCAAATTCATACTTCTGCGCTGCAAATACTTTAGTATCACCGCCGCCGGGTTTTATTCTGAATGAGACTTGTGCAAACACCGACTGTATATGTAATTCCCTATGTTATTGTGAGAAATATTGTGTTAAATTCAACAACCAGTATCAGTGTATCTTGTCTGAGATATTTCTGGTTAGCCTAAAAGGGGAAAAGATTATTTTGCCTTGTCTGCATCCCGGCAAAAAAGTCCGAGGGACGGCAGTTACCTTTGGTCAAAAAAAATAAATAAATAAAATAAAAATTCGCTCGATCGCCTGAACCTTGGTCCAAAAATCAGATGAACAAGATTTTTTTCGCTCTGGCCTTATCTTGTTATGGTAAATGCAAAACTAAGTGAAATTTATAGTGTAATTGGTGTTGATTGTTGTACTATCAACATAATACTAAATAGAGGTCTATGGGGACTGCTACAACTTAAGATTATATCTGATGCCAGAAAACCTGTTTTGACAAAAGTGCGGACACTTGGCATGAGAATTCACATATGCAAATTTCATCATCATTTTGATACACCAGGAAACTACAACACAATGTTAGACTGCCTCAGGCCAAGATTCCCAAAAGAAGTTGGGAAATGTGGCCAAAAAGTAGGTACATGAAAATTCACCATCACTGCATTTGAATAAATCAGAATAAATCATCTCGTGACATCTAGATAATAAATTTGAATGTCATTACAGCAATACTTATGGAGAAAACTTGGCTTTACTGCAAAAAGGGCATTGACCCCTACAATTTGCAAATGCAAATTTTATTATCATCATTGTAAGATGCCAAACTGATGTCACTGCAGGGAAGCTTCATAACAAAGCTATAGAAAAGTAGTTTCAGAGAAGATTACACTTTTGACAAAATATGGGAAAAAAATTCAATTTAAAATCAATTTAAAAATATGTACACTATGCAATTACACCATCATTTGGAAAAACTTACACGAGATCATTCAAAAGAACCTACAAGGACAATTTCAGTGCTGTTAGATGAGCAGCTTCAAAGAATTCAGGCTTATTAGAACAACTTTGGAGCTGAAACTATTTTCCAAATATTAAAGCGATTGGAAAAGCAGTTTTTTTATTCGTGAACATTTTCATATTTTCTATATTTGCTGTAAGTTTTATGAATTTGATTCATTTGAAGAAATTAGCCTCTTCAATAATATGCCATTCACACCAGTGCTACAATGTACTGATACACATATAAGCATACAAGATATATACACAGATACAAACACAGATAAATACAGAGAGAGAGAGAGAGAGAGAGAGAGAGATACGGTGTGTTAACTTATCCTATGGCTTCACTGCATCACTTAATAAGTGTAGCAAGAACAAGCAATACTATCATTATTTTACACAAAATCAGAATCCCTAAGAACCAATAAACCAAACTTTAGAGTTATCAGACAATTATTTTCAGGGAAAAATGGTTGGACCAAAATTAAAAAAACTGACCAAAAACTTTACATAAGTTTACCTAATCACCACTTGTTCTCATTTCATGAAGTCCCTATACATGTACACGACAAACCAAATCTGAAATGAGAAAAAAGCCTTTAAAAATATACACGCAAATTTTACAATTGTCAGACCAGATCTACTTGAGAACATCTTTAGAAACTGTATTTCAAAGCAATTGGACAAGCATGAGATAAAATATTTTTTAAGATAATATAACAACTTTTTACATAAACATAAAAATACATACTCTTTTTGAAAAAAGAAATTTCATTGAGGCATCCAAGGAATGTACCAAATATCAAAGCAATTGAATCAGCTGCTTGTAAGAAATTCTGCATTTTTACTGATGTTCACTGATAAATGCAATGGGAAAGTCAATATTAATACACATCTCATAATTGGAAGAAACGCGATAATTCTTTCTTTTTATGACTTGTGGTGAATCAGAAAATCAGAAGGTATCAATCAATGGAAGTAAAATACAAAGATACTTTTATTTGTTGGATTAAGACAGCAGGACAATAGTTACTCTGTGAGCACATCAAATCCCTGTGATACAGGTTTCCCTGTGGTACAGGTTTTTAATCTTTTAATAATGGAGTACATATTCCAGTGAAAGGACAGTTTTCCTGCTGACACTCAATGTTAAGAGTTTCTCTGACAGTATCGCAGTAATTCATAATCCTGGTTGGTTTTTCCAACAATGGTCACTGCTATTGATCTTAATGGTTGGATGTCATCCTGTCTGCATCTGTGAGACTTTCTTGTTGATAAACATTGCCTCTTTCAAGAAATTGGCGACGAATGTGGAGCAAATGAAGTGCATAGTTCACTAGTTTCGTAGCTGTCAAATCACTGCAAGACTTTGCTCAACAAACCATGGTTGTATCCCTTCGTTAATAGATGAAGTTGCTTCAGTCGCAGACACCAGTTTCGGTACAGCAGCCAGTTAAAACGTTTAGATATTCACAAAGGATGTTGTGCATAGCAACAGACCCGTTGTATGGGTCCCATACACGCAGCTGCAGATGGGATGATCCCTCACTTTAACATGCTTTGGGGAGTAGAACAGATTTGTAGTTGACATTTAAATAAAAAATATAGTGACAAACAATCATCAAAAGTTATAGCTACTGGCCCTTTGTCAGCAAATGAAGGTATTCAGTACCAGGTAAAGACCTCTAAAGGTCAAAATTAGTATATTTGGCAGGAAGTATCTCCTTGTTAGTGGGGTGATTCTTAACACAATATGTACATGACTATTCCAAAGAGAGATATAATCTCTTTTCCAAAATACTGTTGATAACCTCTGTACAATATGATAAAAGGTGTCATATTGCTATTTCATATTGCTATTACAAATGTGATGTGAGGGTGTTGTTACTTCATGGGTAGCTTTTTCCATCACTTACAACATATTGTTCCAGAACATGTGAGCCCTGATAAGAAACAGTGGTTGTACAAGAAGTCAAATCAACGTCTACAGCATAAGCACTTAGCTACACAGTAAACATAAACAAGGACTGTCGTCCACCTTGCCATCCCTAAAAAGAATGGTTTGGTAACCCACTGCCCAGAGCCCAAATTCAAAGAACAAGCACAAACACACACAAAGAAACACAGAAAACACACTCGAGCAACATTGGATATCAACTGCTTGTGACTTAACTCCTGCACAAATTATCTACCATGACAGAAAAGCTGAAAAGGACTTGTAAGGAATAAGTGGTGGTACCAGGTGTTAAAACAGGGTCCACAGAGTTGGTGCCTTGCACAGTAAACATTTACGGTTTATTGTTCCGCAAAGAGCCACAAATAATGAGAATACATGTATTAAATATGTGAAAAGAGAGAATAATAAAAAAAATTCAAATTACATGACCAATTTTATTCTTTGCTTTTATTCTCTACGTTTCACCGTGCTTTTTTAGCTTGTTTTGACAAGTTTTCCATTTTGTATGTGTCAGCACATCTTCAGCTACTTACTGTCTTTTCAACCTACCTGTGATCATAGACAGTCAGTAAAGGTTTCTCAGCTGTCTATGTTGTGACCTGCATAAATTAAATGATTTAACGCCCTCAACGGCCAACTTTAGCTATTCCACTATGGCTGTACTCCAGAAAGATAATAGGTAAACCACTGGCATTCTGTTGTTCTTAAATGATGGTGTATAAGCGTGTAAACATGATTTCGTATTTTAGTTTCCGTTTGCCGCTGGAGAACTTACATCGTGATTTAAAAAAAAAATAAAAGCCTAAAAAAATGAGGTATTATTAATACAAAAGAAACAGTCGCATTCTGCTTGTTCACCTAAGGGACGATTCAGAATTTACTTCCAGGGGGAGGGTGGAGGATTTTCTATTTTCTCGGTGATTTTTTTCCATGGCCCCCCCCCCCCCCTAGTAAATTATAGAAAAAATCTTTGCCCCCCCCCCTCATCTTTCCTGTTTTTTTCCATGGCCCCCCCTAATATATACATGCATGCTTATACATTATAGACATATCCAGACATATCCAGTATAACAAGGGACTGCAAGTGGCACACTTTTGGAAAGGGTAGCAATAAACATATCTGGTTGTAAATTTCTGAAGAAAAGTTAATTACTAAATATGAATACTTTTTTCGTTATGTCTCACTGATACATATGATGCACACAAAGACAAGCAAAGATGTCAGTTAGAAATGGTGAACAGAAAATCAGAGGAGCAGATAATTGGCAAAGTGATATATATCTTGAAGTTTAATGGTACATCTCATTTGCAGATATCCAGATATTTCTGGAAAGTGAGATGTACTATGGCATATACATGCACACGTTCAGCATACATTTTCATTTGATGATGCTGAATATTTGCAGACTCACGGTGAAAGTTTTAAACATTAGGAATTAAAATTGGTGAAAGCCAACTTGTTTTTAATTTTCTCTTTTTTTCTAATTTGGTTGTCATAAAACCAAGTTGCTGCCACTGAAAGCAACAATGCTGAGGAATATTTTAGAACATTTCTTGAACAAAACACCTTATCCAAAACATGAATTCACATGTTATTCTGCTCATTCCATTCACAATCCAATGTTCATATTAAAATGCAGATAACCCTGTGTAAGTCAAAATTCACATTTTGTCAGCAGTATTTTTCAAAATTGACAGAGCATTCATATTTCAAATTTTTTTAACAAACTTTAATTTTAAAATAGTCATGATGCGCATGTTTTCAGATGACACGAAACAATACATGTTAATTTGTTTTTTTGCCTTTTCTGCCAGCCGCTACTGAGAAATCTTTGATTATACATATTAGAATGAATGGGACACAAAAGTATTAGCATCAATACACAATGTGTAAGCCTATCCACATTTCTCCTAGCCTCATACACATGAGATCACTTCTTGGACTACAGCAAATTTCTTGTGTACACAATATTTCAACAATCCGACACCATAGCATTTGTGCAGTGCCACATGATCTTCTGGATGCACATACAGGATATTGGAAAATCAACCCTTTTGTAAATTTTGCACCATATATTTTTGACAGTAATACATAATATTTTATTTTCAACATTAAAACCTATTCGTTGAAAAGCACCTTGAAGATGAGACGGCCATAAATTTATTTTCAAAAAAGTTTATAGTAGATGTAAGCACTGTAAAAAGTTATGTAGAACATTTAAAAAATTTAGAAAGGGTAAAATTGATGAGAATGAAACATAGAAAAAAGGAGCAGAAAAGAAGAGTAGCAGTAGCAGTAGTTTACTCAAAGGATGAAGTGGGTGTATATTTGGGGTAAAAAACCTCAATTTTTGTATTAATGATAAAAATTAATTTAAGTCGAAAACTAGACAGTATTTTCTGAAATGTAATATTTCACTTGAAAGGATAGTATTCATGTAGAAAAAAACAACTATTTTACTTGGCATTATCAATATTCATTTAAAATTGTAGGGGTTTGAAGACTGACACTCTAATAATTGATTAAAATCATGATCAGCAAAATTAAAATGCCTCTTATTCAAATGCCTCTTATTAAAAATGTAAGAGCTTTATTGCCAAACAAAACCAATTGATAGTTGTTGTGTTATATAGCATTTAAAAAAACATAATGTGAAATTTCAGAAAATTTGACCCAGCCGGAGTGGAGTTAAATTCGTTGGAAATTTTGAAATTGGGAGGCAAAAGAAGCCAAGAAATCAGGTGATTTGCATACATTTGCATAAATTAACACTTCTTTATCATGCAACTTTCAACTGCTTTACAAGCTACAAGGTAAACCCAACCTTAAAAAGACATTTGCTGTAATTTTTAGCATTTGTTCAATGTTCATCTCTGTGTATCAGCATTTTTGTTATTCTATCACTACATAGAACACCCAATGCTGTATTTAGCAACATACCAGTGTGAACATAAATGACCATTTTTATTGTTGATAAATGAATTCTAGTCTGGACTTGATCTGACATCTCTTTTCAACAAAAACAACCCTGACTGTTCACTGTATGGTTTGTATTGACACGCTAAATACTGGACATTTCATAACGCTTCAGGGAGGAGAACAAGATACTGCAGTAGATGTATAAAACAAACCACTGTGAATATTACCGAATTTGGCAGCTAAAGGAGTTTAACTAAACATGTTGAGTTTATCTGTCACCCTGGTAGCGTCTACGGAGCTCTTTTGTAGAGATAAGAAATTCTGGGCAAATGTTGAATTGATGTTTTTTTTCCTTGGCCCCCCCTAAAAGATTGTGGTATTTTTGTCTGGCCCCCCCCTAAATTTTCTTGGAAAAATGGGTGGCCCCCCCTGAAAATCCTCCACCCCCCCCCCTGGAAGTAAATTCTGAATCGTCCCTAACTGATTATTCTTTCTCACGCCCGGTCATTCTGCACCGCGGCATGCACGGCAGAGTTCTTACTAGTCTGGCAGAGACCCTGCGATTCGCGTTCTTCCCTGTTGGAACACGCGCGCGCCCTTCAGAGACGCGACGCGAATCCCAGGGTCTGGACGTTCTTGCAAGCGACCGGTCGGATTTCTGCCTGATCCGGGTACTTTATAGAACTCCACACATCCGTTAATCAAAACAAAAATGACAGGTAGCATAGCCAAATAAAATTAAAAATGAAAAATAAAAACATACCGCGTATATAGGTCTACCAGTAGCCCTGCGTACGATGCGTGTGTTCCGCTACAGCTAATAGCCCCGCTCACCACAGCCCTGCAAAGACCCGTACGTAGAGTTGGTGACTTCAAATCCATTTTTGGACTTGACGTAAAAAGCCAAATTACTGCCGAAATTCAGCGTTCTTGGGCCCAAGTCGTATCCCTGCCTACCTCAGCTACTCGATCGCTTCCAAAAATGCCAGTCTTTTATTCTTTTTTCGTAAATAACCGTCGATGTCGGCAACTCTCTCGCTAGCCCTGCGTACGTACGCAGTGTACGCTGTGCATTCCGTGTGCGTTCCTAACACACAGCGTACACTGCGTACGTACGCAGGGCTAGCGAGAGAGTTGCCGACATCGACGGTTATTTACGAAAAAAAGAAAAAAGACTGGCATTTTTGGAAGCGATCGAGTAGCTGAGGTAGGCAGGGATACGACTTGGGCCCAAGAACGCTGAATTTCGGCAGTAATTTGGCTTTTTACGTCAAGTCCAAAAATGGATTTGAAGTCACCAACTCTACGTACGGGTCTTTGCAGGGCTGTGGTGAGCGGGGCTATTAGCTGTAGCGGAACACACAGCATCGTACGCAGGGCTAGGTCTACCAGCTACTAGTATATATTCTCTCCGCCCAGTTAGACAGGTTTTTCTTTTGACGTCACTACCCTTATGAATATTCATATACTTGCAAGAACCGACAGTCGCTGTGTCTGGCAGCGCGTGCTCACAGCTGGCACAGCGTAGCCTTCGAATGCAGGCCCATCGTGGGCGCGCACTAAACAAGGCACAGCAGTGCGGACGCAGATACCCGAGACGCGCAAATTTCGATTTTCCTTCGTGGGTGGTATGGAACGCGAAAATTTCAAAAAAAAATCACTAAATCTAGCGCTACACATTGTAAAGATATTTCGCCTATAGCTCACCGAGAATTCATTTTATGTTACTTATAACTAGGCGAATTGAGAAATAGATCGTTAGATTTACCAAATCATACATCATTTTGTGTCTTCTTAGTTTATATCGCAGAAAAATCGCGAAGTCAAAATGTTGTCTCGTGCGTTTTGACAGAAAATACAATTCATTCACTCCTGAATTTTCCGGTCATGCTCATTACATATTTCTTCCCCAAGTTTGATTTTGTCACTGTCCTTTTACACAGACATCAAACTTAAACGCTGTGCCCTCAGTTTTGGCGATAAGACCGTGAGACGGAAATATTAACTTAAAATAGCACTGGCGGTACAGGTAGTCCTTGCAAATCCCTAAAACAACAGCTAAAGCGCATGCGTGAAGGTTGCCCTCTAGCGACGATACTCATTTTAGCGTTTATCAAAGAATCTCATCCTGAACTTTTGCGCTGGAGAAAGTATCTCCCCTATACAAGTGCAGAAAATTAAGCATAAAATAAGGCGATTTGCTGTAGCCTTGTACCTCTGAAGTTGTCGATATAAATTTACTATAAAAAACATAAATGGACTATTACTGATTGTCACTGATTTTTCTGAAATGCACACTTGCATATTGAGGCAGAAAGAAAAGAAATATAAGAATTACAGCTTCAAAGCTATACCTGAGTTCAATTTTTTCACAATTATTTCTCTGAAAGTACAGATTTTATTGATGATGAGGTTATGTGATTAACCGAAACTAAAATTCGTATTATAAATCTTTACAATTTGATGCAATAAATATCTTATAACAATACAACAACAATATTCTATAGCCATGATAGGTATACGCCTCTTTTCACAAAGAAAACTTATACACAGAAGACAAAGTACAGGATAACAACAACATAACAACACAGACAGGCTTCATGTAAAAGTGTACAAAAAGCTTTGTCGATAAAATTTGCAACAAGCCTGCTTAAAAACTCTAACACTTGTACAACTTCTTATTGCTGTAGGCACATTATTGCACATTGTAATTATAGTGGTGAATATCAAGTGGGTCAGTCCAACCACAGTCCATATGTGAAGTTTGCAGCGGGTACTTGTAGATAATGGATGCATGAGGTGTGAAAAATAGTTGACAAGACCCATCTGCTACTACAATGTTTATTACTCAAAAAGACAGCTTTAATAATTCGGTTCTAGCAAATGGAGCTTGTAGAGCTTTATTACTAACAGATCTTAAAGATCTTTGTGGATCTTTGTACTTTGTTATCATATCCCGAATGTATGGAGGAGACTGGCCACAACATACGCTTGTAAACAGACACTAGTAGGTTGTACTTATAGCGACGGAATAGCAGATACCATTGTAGAAGTGTAAACATTTCAATGGATGGGGTACCAATGTTACAATTCAAAATTAGTCGCATTGCCCGCTTTAAAAGACAGTTCAAGTGATCCATATCCTTTTGACTACAACAACCCCTAACACCGAGACCATAATCAAAATATGGTAAAATGAAACTGTTATAAAACTGACGCCTTGCTGAAACTGGTAAAAATACTTAAATTCTGGCAAGAAGATACAGATTACTCTTTATTTTTTCACAATACTATCAACATGTAATGTTTATGATAAATGACTCTGAATCTTCCACACCAAACAGCTTTCGCTTTCTACATTTTTGAATATCATTGTCACAATCTTATGACGGAACTTTGAGTTCATTTTCAATCAAAATTCATAAAATTGCAGCAAATCCAGATTGTAATAAAATAAATGATTTATGTCTTCAGTGGCAATAAATCATTGTTGTAATGACATCTCAAAAAGAAATTTAAATGTTTCAGTCTTGTGACAGTCACGCATCACGCTCACTGGCCGTCAGTTCATGTAGAGTTGATCTGAAAGAATAAGTTCACACCACTTATTAATATACATGCATATTAAAAACCAGGAAATTTATCATTTTTATACATATGTTTTAAAAGTATATATTTGTCAATGATTAGGACACTTTAGTGCGTGAAATTTATAGAATGACACTCTTTGAAAATTATCTCGTCAATGGATATACATGCATAATATAGTAACAGATATCAGTAGCAGATATTGTTATATAAAACAAAGGATTTTTCTCTATCCCAAAACATCCTTCCATATCAGCTGTTCTGTGGAATCGTAATGCTTAATGTCAGCATGGTCTCATTTGTCTATGATAGGATAAATACACATCTGAACTCCCAATAGACTCCCTATACTTGAAATGAACTTCAGCCTACTTGGTATACATCATGCGCTCTAGACTATCATACTCTCTAGTGTGTACAGGTGAGGCTTAAGTGAATAGTCACTGCTATAGCTTAAGACACTGGTCATAGGAAGGGACTTTTTTTTTCATGTTACTACGTCACATTGTAGACACTCAGAGAAAAATCAAGAGAAGAATCGGAAATCGTACCCAAAAATGCAAGAAGATCTTTATTGACGATAGACTATAACAGGTATGGATTCAGAGACGTATTGGAAGCCATCGATGTTGGTTTATTAAGTAAACTATAGCTTTTTGTCAGGAAAATCCGTCTCCGAACTGGCTGTACGTGCGTATAGCGGCTATTCCATTTCCCGACTTCCTATATTTCTAATGCATACCAAAGCGGCCATCGCCATGTATCGAACCCGGGATCGAACCGCGAGTGACTGTGGCTCGAGGATAACTTGCATGTTATTGTTTTTGAAATAACGCGACGGTTATAACTATTCTGCATGACTATACATTAAGTAAGCCACATACAAATAACTGGATTAAACGACAGCGATACTAAATGAGAATATTGTGAACGAAGTTGTCATCAATAATATCGCCTGGAAACTTAATGTACTTCCGGTTTTCAGGTGTCTGCATTTCAAACACTATCGTACTGTCAAATGACCTCCTCCAGAAGCGATATTCACAAAATCTATTCCTATACATAAACTGTTACGGAAATTACTAAAATTGTTCAAGATAAGGCCGTGAGACGAAAATGTTAACATCAGAAAGCAGGACATAATACCGACAACTTTCTCCTAACGATGCAATCCACTATCGTCAGCAATGTCAATTTTCTTTGGTCATATTTAGGCTACATTATTTAGAGGAGGATTACTGCATGAATGGTCAATTTTAATCGCAGACCATTTTTCTTAAAATACGATTACGTAAAATATTCGATCTCAAACTTATTGGGCGAAATTAAACGAAATTTTGGAGAGCTCCACCTACCTGAACCGTCGCCCAATCAGTTAAGTCAGATGTTGCTCTGAAGCGCACGCCAGGACCCCTTGGCAACGATGGAATTTGGCATAAGCATGCTTAGCAACAACGGAAAAATCGCATATCTGCGTCCCCACTGCAAGGGTATGCTCATATGAACATGGAACCTGACGATGTGCGTTACAAAAAAGGGGGGACAGGGGGGACAGATACTATTACCCTCTAAAACGTCCGCAAAAGGTAAACGAATTTTTTATTTTTGAAATGTAACTCATTGACGATAGAATCTAAAATATAGAATGAAAACAAAGAAAAAAATGTGAAAATGTAACCCTTTGACCTGCCAGGCTTGTTCACGTTCCGTTCGACCAAAACAGACTTAGTAAAAAGAAATGCACATTTGAAATAATCTTTCGGGTTCTATCGAAAGGCTTTCACTAAAACTGAAAAAAAATTAAATGTTCTTCTTTAGAATATTATATTGGAAGGTTTTTACTACGAAGAGAAATACAAAATATGTCCTTTCTTCTGCGCATGACGAAACCACAGAACGGCATTTGCTATATATTAGCGTATTTTGCGACGTTCGAACATCCAAAGTCGCTTCCGGATAACGGCAATTTGTAACGCACATAGTCAGGATTAGTGATGCATTTATTCTCGGTCATATTTCGAATATCTACGACATGTCTATCATTTTCATAATTTGATGTGTGCTACGATGCCATTTCGAATTTCATACGTCGTTTTCGCGACGGAATTCGACTCATTTCTACGGTAAATAATATCGTCCAGAAATGATTTGCATACCCTTGTGTATATATATCATTATGTGAAACGACACAGTGCAGGTCGCGCGCGTACCTATAGTACGCGTATATACGTGTGCGTCGTTCCGCCGCGACGTTTAGCATTGAAAGAATACGGTCGATGTGGTCGCTTGTGACGTTCCCGTAGACACGTCCGACCTTGATCTGGTTTTGTAGCTAAGTAGGCATTTCAATTTGAACGGCATTCTGTTATAAATTTCTTACACAGTTATCATCAAAGGTTGTATTTACATATAAGCAACTTAGTTTATTCAGACTATCAATTCAGAACAACAGAGTGCCCGTGAACAAACTTGACACAAAGATATAAAGACTTGTTGACACGTAAAAAATTGGAGAGGGAGAATGACAGAAAAAAACAAGGAATAAAAAAATTGGTCAAGTAAATCTATTTCCTTTATATCATTCTTGTGTTTCACCAACATTTGACATGTGTGCTTGTATTCACATTATTTTTGAATCCCTGTGGTTGTAGCAGGAGTTGAACCAAGGTCTACAGTGTCAGTGCTCAGGACAGTAAACATAGACACTCATGCTCATCAATAATTGGGTGTTCAGTCACCTTAAAACTCCTTCCAGAACGTGTCAGTCCTAGGATATTTGTGTTACTGATTCCAAAGACATGTGTCATAACATACTACCATGACATAGATTTTCAGTCTTTATTAAAATTTTTACCTTTCAGTGCTGAAGTCTTATAATTAAGAAAATAAACCAAAAGCTGAATGACGAACATCTATGACATAAAGTACTCTACTCAAAACGATCATGTAGTATTACAAGATTTTAAAGGAAAATACACTTCTTTTTAACATGGACTGTCTGTAAAATGTGGTTACCTGATTATATGAACTCAGTGTCAAGTCCATGGTAGAAAATTACAATGTAATACTGTACCCAGTATGTTATACATGAGGAAATAAGCAAGTATCAAGTTAGTTTTAACATTATTTTCTTTCCAATTCACAATCTGGTGTGTCACTATATTGGCTGAAGCCATCACAATCCAATTTTTTTCTGTATTTTGATCCTGGTCTTCAACTGGCGAGTCTGAACAGTTGGCTGGTGTTGTTGTTGTAATGGCAGCAACAAACCAGTAAATCACTGGACAGCTGGAAGCCAAAAATCTTGTTATTACCTGTAAATTAGAATAAGAAACATAGGGCCAAAGTCCCTGAAGCTACTATAGACATGGATACAAAATTAAGTATTTCCTGACTGTATGAAATTATCTCACTAAGGTCATCCTAGGGACCTGTAAACCAAATATTAAAGCTGTCTGACCAGCGGTTTTGAAAAAACAAGCGACTCAACAGTTGACAGAGCTCTGCTTTGTTATGTAGAGAATAACTTTTTGTGACACCTGTATTGATGAAGAAGGTGGATATCTTTGATAGCTCATTTCAGGATGGAAAAAAAATTCCGTAAAAATACAGATTTGCATATTTCATCACAATTTTAACAAATCTAAGTTGGGTTATCCCTAGGGACCTGTATACCAAATAACAAAGCTGTCTGACCAGTGGGTATGAAGAAGATTTTTTACCAAAAACGCCTTTTTGGTGCTAATTTGCATATTTTCAACAATATCAAAAATTAATAAAAAGAGTTTCTCAAAATCATATATTTTATCCACACAACAAATATCAAATCAGTAAGTACTGCAGTTCTCAAGATATTTGAGTGGACGGACGCCTCACAAACGGACATACATACATACATACATACATACATACATACATACATACATACATACATACATACTGACAGTGCACGCCGGACAGATACCCATCCCAGTAGCTTCTATAGACTATATTAGTCTATAGTAGCTAATAAACGAGAGTTAATTACATTCTAATTAAAGTAGCATATCTGTCAGGTTATAAAGAATTTTAAGCTGGTTATTTTATCTGTATTTTCATCCTATTAACCAAGCACATTTTAACTTTCAAATTAACATTGCAAGTAAGTTCTGTTGAATAAGTTGAGCCTGTACGTACTCAGAGAAAGCACACTGAAGAGACAAATGTTTGAAACTTAAGAAGTTCAAGGTCATCAAAAGCATCATGTAACACTTTCATTGCATGTTTACACAGATTGCATAATAGCTATAAATAGCACATGAGCAATCTTACAGCCCAGCTTTACCATAAAAACCCTATCACTTTGACCAATCTTTTAATTGACCACTCTAATTTTTTTCCTCAAAAAGTAATTTTATTTATCCTTACCAAGTCAACCATAAGTGGAAATTAGAACTTTCTCTATCTCTATTTATTTGACAACCCTATCATGACAAACTATTATGAGCAATTCTTTTAGATAACATACAGGGCACAATAAATGACAGTTCAGAATATGTCAAAGTTGGGATTCAGGAAAGTTGTTTTAATCCTCCAAGATGGTAAGCATTTCACTATGAACTGTCAAAAAAAGTTGAACTTTCTGATAATTCTAAACTAAAATTATTTTGGCTTTGATGATTTCCTAATTAATTCAATTATTTAAAATCATATTAATTATTTTTTTCTGGGTGAATTGATAGGGTTTACACAGTACAAGAATTACATACAATGTAAGTCAAATTTTGACCAAAAATGACAAAAAAATTCCTTAAAAATACACATTTGCATATTTCATCACAATTTGAACAAATCTAAGTTGGTTATCCCCAAGGACCTGTATACCAAATAACAAAGCTGTCTGACCAGTGGTTATGAAGAAGAAGATTTTTTACCAAAAACGCCTTTTTTGGCATTAATTTGCCTATTTTCAACAATATCAAAAAATTAAAAAAACAGTTTCTCAAAGTCATATTTTTCATCTACACAACAAATATCAAATCAGTAAGTACTGCGGTTCTCAAGATATTTGAGTGGACGGACGCCTCACAAACGGACATACATACATACATACATACATACATACATACATACATACATACAGACTGACGCCGGACGGATACCCATCCCAATAGCTTCTATAGACTATAGTCTATAGTAGCTAAAAAACCACTGATTATTTATGATCAAATGTCTTGGTGTGCTCATAGGCTTGCTTTGTGCATAAAATACTAATTATGTGTTTTTAGTCCCCGCGGACGAAGTCCGGCGGGGACTTATAGATTGGGTCCCGTCCGTGTGTCCGTCCGTCCGTCCGTCCGTCCGTCATCAACAGTTTCTCAGACACTGCCAAACCAATTTTGTTCAAACTTGGCACAAAGGCATAGCACTATGACCTACAGATGCACATCGATTTATTTTGCGATACGATCCAATATGGCCGCCAGGCGGCCATTTTATTACAATTTTTTCATGTACGGAGCCATAACTCAGACATGTTTCAACCGATTTTATTCAAAGTTGGTACAAGGACATTGACCAATGTCATAGATATGCACGTCAATTTGTTTTGTGATACGATCCAATATGGCCGCCAGGCGGCCATTTTGTTTTGATTTTTTCATGTACAGTGCCTTAACTCAGGCATATCTCAACCGATTTTATTCAAACTTGGTACAAGGACATTGACCTATATCATATATATGCATGTCGATTTGTTTTGTGATACGATCCAATATGGCCACCAGGCGGCCATTTTATTACGATTTTTTCATGTACAGCGCCATAACTCAGACATGTTTCAACAGATTTTATTCAAAGTTGGTACAAGGACATTGACCAATGTCATATATATGCATGTGGATTTGTTTTGTGATATGATCCAATATGGCCGCCAGGCGGCCATTTTGTTATGATTTTTTCGTGTACAAAGCCATAATTCAGGCATATCTCAATGATTTTATTCAAAGTTGGTACAAGGACATTGACCTATGTTATACTTATGCACATTGAATTGTTTTGTGATACGATCCAATATGGCTGCCTTGTGGCCATTTTTTTACGACTTTCCATGTCCTGAACAATAACTCAGACATGTATCAAGCAAATTTATTCAAAGTTGGTACAAGGACATTGACTTATAGTATACATAAGTACATTGATTTGTTTCTCGATATGGTCTGATATGGCCACATGGTAGCAATTTTGTTATGGTTTTTTTCATGTCAAGAGCCATAACTCTAGCAAGTCTCAACTGATTTTATTCAAAGTTTGTACCTGGACATTGACTTATGTAATACATATACGTGTTGATTTTTTAAACAGTAAGATCAAATATCGCTGCGTGGCGGCGATTTTGTTACGATTTTCTCATGTACTGAGCCATAACTCAGACATACCGGTATTTCCACCAGTATCATTCAAAGTTGGTACAAGGACATTGACCTATTTCATACATGCTCGTCAGTTGTTTCACGTCATGTAGCAGTATCATGTCAATTATTGAAGTTTCATAATTAGGTTGATATGTCAGAAATACTGCATCAAATTTCATGACACTTTGTACAGATGTTAAGCTCACATTGCTTTAACAGTGAAAAAGACATTTATCAGTGTCATTTTAATTAATTTGTAATTGCATATGTAATGAACTTTCCTAATTAGAGTGATATATCCACAAATACAACGTCAAATTTGATGAAACTTGATACAGATGTTGATTCATAGTGTTGTAAATACTACATTAAACTTTATGAAATATGGTACCGGTTATCTATTAGTGTTAGGATAGAATGAAAAAATGTTTTGCAACATCCTGTCAACTAATTCCCAGTTGACTCATTTAATGACCTTTAGGATAGTG
Organism: Ptychodera flava; assembly: GCF_041260155.1. Classification (NCBI taxonomy): domain Eukaryota; kingdom Metazoa; phylum Hemichordata; class Enteropneusta; family Ptychoderidae; genus Ptychodera; species Ptychodera flava. The sequence continues at coordinate 14,408,880 of NC_091944.1, read as the reverse complement.
GCCTACATTGGTTTTTGTTTTTCATCACCATGGAACTCATTCTTGGCCATTGAGTGCCATCTGTATCAAAGTATTTTTATCACAGAACCTGTAATCAAAGTACCCATTAGCAAGCGGGGACTGGGTCATCAACGATGACTTGTCATTCTGAGGATTAGTCAAATAAGTGATTGCGAAACAAACCTTGTTATCGGAGCCATGATGATATTTTCATATATATTTCCAGATTTTTGTGTAAAAGGTTTGCTACATGTGCATTGTAAATCTTGCGACTTTCTTAATTTCTGATGATCTATGGTTAGTAGATCATGGTTAATCTTCTTGCCCCTTCTTTCCAGGTACGAACACTGTGATGATGCAAGGCTAAAAGAACTAGGGAAGCCTAGTTTTCCCACACAATACTATGCTAATTTCATTAGTGTGGCCTACGGCAGCCCAATCAATACACAGAAGAAAATCACGTACATTTTAGTCATTTCATTAAGAAGCTAACCTGAATATTCATGAATAAAATTCCAAACAACAGCAATGAAGCCATGTGGACCAAATAAACAAATACTCCATCGCTATAGAAACCAGCCCTGTCATTATTTTCTGCATCTTCTTCTTTCTCTTTCCTCGGAATCAATCCAAGAACCTTAACATGGCTCCACCTTGCAGTGCAATATGTCCATACAGCAGCACAACCTAGGATGATCATCGGCAGTGCCAGCAGAAAATTGGGAATCTGTTTAAGTTCATAGTACTGGAACAAACCAACGTTCCAGTATTTTTCTTGGATGTATGAATAGATCAGAGGTGGTGTATTGTTGCACCATGGGGCTTTTCCAAAGACTGCGGATGGAGTTGCATCCACAAAGTCACCGCTTTCTTGAAAATCAATGTATTCATGTCTCATTTCAGTCAAAGGTCTGACCACATCAAACAGACCAAAAAGCTTTTGATCAGTGCAAAATTTGATGTATGCATAGTACTGGAATATAAAGAATGGGCTTAAAATTAAGAAAACTGATACGAGACTTAATAGTCCTTTTGTAAATATCCTGATGAGTGAAATAATTAAGACAGAGAGTTGCTTAGCTTTATAGACTGTGACAAGATTTCTAATTACATATCTGGCAAGGAAATACAATATAAATCCACAAGAGACTGTTCCATTGGATCTTGTTGCTGTAGACACTGCAAAAACTGCAGCTGCTGGAAAGATGTAATTCTTCTCTAACAGGAACATGGCAAGGAAGCTAACTGCAGCAAACATGGATTCTGTGTAGGCAGCGGTCATGAAGATCCCGGCCGGGTTGATGCAGAAGAGCAATGCTGCTTTGAAAGCTAGCTGCTCATCTTTCAAGACTGTACTGCCAAGTTTATAAAGTAGAACTGCAGCAATCACAAAGAAAATGACGTTTGTAAATACAGCGAGGAAAAGGATTGTGCTGTGCATGCTCATGACACTGAGGAGTTGCTGTGATGTCATTTGTTCCTTTGTGAGTGACAACATCATAGGATACAGGGGAAAGAAGGCAAATGTCTCTTCGGTGGTGTAGCCATGTTCTGCAATGTACAAGAAATGTGCCGCATCCCAATGGCGGAATCCACCTAACAACACTTCTATAGCATGGTCTCCAGCTCCACTGATTTCCCATTCAGGGCTGAAGGCATCAGCTTTGTGATCAGGTATAAGGTTGTTGGCGAAGACCTATGATTGAAATAAAAATTGATAAGAAAATCACAGTTATGTACATGTGCATACAACTTACACCCAGAACATATTATTGCACACATATGTGACATAGGAATCTCCCTGCCAATCTGACATGTTACTTTTTCTTCAAACAAAAGACATAATGTTATTATTAGATGTATTTTTCTTTGGGTAAATCCAGTGTTCTCCCTACAGAAATTATGGAGTGGTGGCCGCCACTCTTTGATTTTTGTAAACAATAGAAACTCATTACCATAACAATTACATTATTGTTATGCAAATTAGCCACCACTCCACCACAAAATCCTGGGGAGAACACTAAAATCATAGGGAAAGTACAGCATGTGAAAAAACAGACAACAAAAAATTTCTTACACTCATCATACAAAAATTACTTTCAATCAATCTACATATCTGTCTAACTATGTACATTTCTGTCACCAAATTTTCTGTAACTTAACTGGCATTGTAATATGACAGGTCCAAAGTGTAGCTACATGACTATAACAACAGTAAATTATTGTACTTCCATTTTATTAGCATTAAAGTACATTAAAAAGAACAAAGAAGAAAATAAGAGCCAAATAACAAAGTTTCATATTACAATAATGAGTTGCATGAATCGTCTGTCAGACACAGAAAATTATGAAGTATGAACTTCCTCAAACACGATGATTTCTCAGAAACTCTTCATTTTTAAGGCAATTCTCCAAATAATAAGGTTGTTTATTCTTGGATCTATGCTTTCATTGCAGAATCAAGGAGGGGTGTTTTTGTAGTCATTCATTTCATACCTTGGGATTGTGGGGTACTGTATCAGGAATGGAAGATATATTTCATAGAGTATGAGAGCTGCCAGGTCACCATAATGAGCACCTGTGTCACAGTCACTTGTGGTTCAGTACATGGTGAAGGTTGGTGTAAGCATCATTGGGAAACAAAGGAAACTTCAAATACATCAGTTTTCTAAATTTGTTAGTGATACGGTTAAGTGAGTAGATCAATTTGATTTCATGATAACGGGAAACATGGCGAGACACCAGTGAATCAATTGAGTTTTGATCCTGGTTGTGACTGGGTCCCCGAAAAATGGTTTTATGTTTTAAATTCATCCTCACTGTGTTTTGGGACCTAAGTAGGGTCCCTTCATCAGTTACTCAAATGGTTTTGTATTCCTACATGTTTAGTGTGATGGTAGCCATTGTTCATCAAAAACAGATGCTAAAATCGTCAGGTCTGACTGTAGAACTGATAGAACCTATGTGTGAAGTTACTTTCATTTTTTATTTATATAAAAGGTAGAACTGATGTATGAAGTTGCCTTCATTTGCTTTATATTCTATCTTTCTAATGCTTTTCAGGGACTCTCACCATGTGTTGAACAGTTGCAGACAACGAAGTTGTTCATGGCAAAACCGTGTTTGTTCACAGATTTTCAGCGGGCGGGCAAATTTAAAAACTAATGGGTGGGGAGAAAAAAGCCAATTTTTACAGTGAGCGGGGAAGAAATTTCAGTTTTTACAGTGGGTTGGGGAGAACATTTCTGGCAGTGGGTATTGGAAAATAGGTAGAAGGAATGCCATTGTTGATAGAATTTCAGGGATGATAAAGCACCTAATGTGAAGGGGAGCAATGTCCAGAGGTTAAAAAGGTAAGTTAACGGTCCGGTAGCTCTTAACACTGAAAACGGATGTATATTGCATCCATGCACTGAACCAACAAACACTGGGTGATACTGAAGATGAATAATTGTATAAATGAAATGTACATGTGGGAATATGTACATCTAGTGGGCAATGGGGAACTTTCAGTGGTTGGGAGAGGGTAGTGAGGAGCTTGAACTGTTGTGGGGACTTTGAAGCGGGCGGGCTATGGATACAGGCAGGCAGTACGTGGGCACCATAATTCAGTGGGAAGGTGTGTTTTCCTTATAATGCCAGTGGGAGCGCACTTCGAGAAATGTTTTGTGATGATTTTGTAAAACTGACCGAATTTTCCTGTCGGTTGCACCTGAATGAACCACAAGCGACTGTATGGCCTGTGGGTCGACCGGTCCACGGTCACTTGTGAACCGTTACACGACGATTTATTCAAGAAAATGCAAGTAACAGGTTCATCTCTACTACCTCCATGATAGGTGTGATTATTAAGATTAAGATGGTTAAATTTGTGATCTAACAAGGGATATGGGAGTGTAGTTTTGAATGTTTTGTGCCAGCGCTAGCTCTGCATGGCAGGGCTGTGTGTTACCGGCGTTACACGGCCTCCGTGTACCGCCGGTAACACACAGCCCTGCCGTGCAGAGCTATGCTAGCGCATAGCCAGTTGAAAACCCAGGTTGTGTGTTTTTTTGAGTGATTCTGTTTCACATCTTGGGAGTATTTAGGTTGCAGTGGCGGGCATATCAACTTCGGGATCGATAGATCGAGCAGATAATCGATCGATCTAGCAGACTACCCAGCCCATGAGCGCCTGTGCACACACAGTGGTAGTCGTGCGGTCCTACTAATTACTGCCCGTCACTGCCCGTCAGGAAATTAACCTTCCAATTACTGTAATCTGTCGATATATCAATACCAAAGACCACTTATATAATAGAAAGCTACAAAATAAGAGTCTGTTTTACTCCGAATGCCCGAGTCCTGTCTCAGGAACTAACGTGAATATTGGAGCGCTAAGTTCTCTACTCGACGGGCAGTGATGATAGGCAGTGTTCGGACATCGATTACGATCAGCGTTGCCGCTCATTCGCAAATCAACATTTCTGGATCTTGGAATATTATTTCGTTCGTTTTTACAAAGAGTAGTGGTCTTTGGTATTGAGATATCAACTGATACAGTCGTTGAAAGGTAAATTTCCCGACGGAGTGACGGGCAGCGGTCGGACGTCGACGGGCAGTATGTATGGCCAATGCCTTGGTGATGCATGTACGATCACACAATTAGCGTTGCTACTCGTTCGAAAATCAACATTTTCTGGATCTTGGAATATTATTTCGTTCGTTTTTACAAAGAGTAGTGGTCTTTGGTATTGAAATGTCGACTGATTACAGTAATTGGAAGGCTAATTTCCTGACGGCAGTGACGGGCAGTGACGGGCAGTAATTAGGGTTTCTAGACGTTTCGGCACCAAGTCGTTTCGGCCCAAGACGTTTCGGCCTCTCGATTTCAGGCCCCAAGTCGTTTCGGCACCGCGACCCAAGACGTTTCGGCACTGCTCAGGGCTATGTGAGGGAACTTGTGCTGGAGCGTAATGTTGCACATCCAAGCACTAAAAAGTAGTGTCAAATAACATTCATGTAGGCTACATCGTGCTTCACTTTGTGAGAACATAGTAAGAGACCGTAAGAAAAAAACTTCATATCATTTTCAAATCTGTGACACAAGTTTATCGATAGCAATAGCCGCCGACACGGCAGATGTTTGAAAGCGGTGCCAAAACAGCACGGCAAATATCACACAAATGCACAGAAAAGTACTGGTCAGAACGCAAAGGTCACGCTTACGAATATGACCGGTCAGTCAATTACTAAATAGTTTGAAAACAAATCGAAACAGGGATGCCGAAACGTCTTGGGTTGTGGTGCCAAAACGACTTTGGGCCGGAAATTGCGAGGCCGAAACGACTTGGGCCGAAACGACTTGGTGCCGAAACGACCAGTTACCGTAATTAGTAGGACCCCACAGTGGTAGTCGTGTATGGGTTCCGCGAGAGTAACCGTGATAGGTTCACAAGCGACTGTGGACCGGTCTGCTTTGGAACAAAAAAGCACGTGTAACAAATAAATTTCACCTGAAATATAATTGTTGAAATTCTTGTAAACAGCGCGAACAGTAAAATAGCTTTTTCCCGATCGAGGACCATATTCAACCGGTACGCCCAGCTCCAACTTCAGTTCGGCTTCTTCTTGCTTGCAAGTTGCAGACTTTTATTTGAATAACCTTTCACCTTAAATCTGCGGCGAGAGAAATTGACCAATAAGCTAAGGGTTTACTTTCTTTCTGTGCCTAAGCCAATGAAAAAGATCGATACAAGAAGACACTGCCTTAGCATAGACAATAACAAAAATCAAATCCTCCATCATATTAACGATAAAACGTACTATTTTCCAGTCATTTATATTGCATAACTGATTTGCAGTTTCATGAGCAATCGCAGCTGCAAAATAATGTATAAGAGTGAAGTACGCACCGTTTTGCAGATTTACGGAAGCACAAAGCCTCATCGTAGAATTAATGGACCGGAAGTTCGAAAATGTGTGAAATGAAAATAGTTATGAGAATAGTGGATTTAATATGCATTTAAACTTTACTTAAATAATTTATTGATTTTATTACCACAAAAACTTAATATTTTGTGAAACATCGAAAAAATCGATCACTAAAAGAAAGCTAGTCGTAGCGAACACACAAGCTAAAAATAAACCATGTATGGCTTGGGAAAGGTGTCGGGCCGTGCTTAGGAAAGTCTGTTGTGTGTTTTCGGACAAAGTTGTTCATTTTTTCCGTGGAAAAATGGCCGAGAAAGAGTGTCCGCTTCAGTTTCACGATTTTAGGCCAGTTGACCACGTAAAAATGTGTCCTCGGTACTCAGCAGGTAAGTAAATTTTACGTCGTTGAAATTTCCTTTGTCAGAGACCCAAATTTTGCTGAGATTCTGTGCGAAAAAAGTAACCAAGGTTGATCATGGCCGTCTTTCTGAGGCAGACCCTTTCAAACATGTGTAAGTGACATTTAGAAAAGATTTTACATAAACCTAACAGAGCTCACTTTTTGTTGAAAATGCGCATCACGACCATTCCAAGTTTTGGGGAACAACCTAGAGGTTTGGGTGGGAGTGCTGCAACAGCCAGCCTCTACCTCCAATCCATTACCATTGGAAGCCATAATCATAAAACAAGGGATTCGCAACACAGTAAACCTCATGTACGTTGTTTGTTGCGAGTGTTATGAGGACGTTCTGCAAAGGTGTTCCTGGTGAAACTCTCCTACATAATTGCTTGTGAAATCGGAAAAAAAGAAAAATTAGTTCACAGTGAAGATTTAATTAAACTACACACAACATTATGTGGATATATATGGCTTCTAGTCACTTTGCCTTCTTACCATTTTACCCATGTCACCCCTGGTCACCTAGAAAGTAGACACATCCACCCAAGTCACTTCAACACCTAATACTTGTCCTTTGGTATTAAGGAGACAAACTAGTATTGTTACCTCGTAAGCACATCACCAGTTTTATTTTATGCTCATGGCGCTTTGCCTTTTAGTAGAACCAAGTAACACTGGAAAGCACACCACCGTTCAGGCTAGGGCTTGGGCCACGGGCAGTGGTAAGACACCAGCACATTCAATCACAACGCAAAGATTTGGTCACATGAAAGCACATTGTGTGCATCAGAATGGCTTTTGAAGCAAGCAGACTTCTTCACAGAAACATCATTTCTGCCAACCAAGTTGCATGATATTTAAAGTGTTGTCATACAACAAGAAAAGTGTGACGGGTCAAAGCAACCAGGTGAGGTGACCACAGCTAGCAACAAGGGAGTGTGAATCACTCCGGTCAAAACAGAAAGGGGTACACGTGACCTACTTCCTGTGGATACCACCACAATTCAGGAATCTGCTGGTATGGTGTAGCCAGCAAATTTGCAAAAGGCCAGATTAAATTAACTTAGCTGCTGCGTGTCGTACAGATTGATCATATTGATTAAACTAAACAGCATACATACTGAGAGCATTCACTGATACAAAATTACTCATGGTTGAAACGTTTTTCACTATGATAAAATGTTTCGTCTTGTTTGCTTGAGCTTGAAATAGCGGTGTCACTTTGATTTGTTTTTATACAGTCATCATCAAACCTTAGTCATACCAAACATACTATTCTCAGGTGTAAACTCAATCCACTTTCTGTCCTGAACTGTGTTTCATTGACCCTATGGGAAAGAAATAAGAAATTCAAAAAATGTTCAATCTGAAAGACTTTCACTATGTTTGTGGTGGCAGATTACAAAGTCCCATAGCCTAATGTTAACAACCTGAGACCAGTGTCAAGGGTAAATTACTACCTTACATTGAACTCTTCTGTTTTGATTTGTTTGTTGGTAAAAATCAGAGACAACAGAGGTGAACATATTAAAAGTTGGTGCACAAATAAGGGCATTCGGCACAGGAGTATGAAAGTACCTGCTTTGATACAATGCTGCTATTATGCATTATTGGACTCAATTGGTTGCCAGACAACTATTTTCCACTCTCGTTTCCCAAACTTGTCTTTTTCTTGTTCTTTTTTTGTGTATGTAAATTTGTTTTGTTTTCTTACTTATGTCATATGTTTGAGTTTGGAATTAAGCATCTCCCTATCGCATTCCACAAACAACATATAAAGGGTAGCAGAAATGCTTCGGTGGTCTCACATTTTATGTAAGTTCTGGTCTGGCTTGTGATTTGCAGAGCAGTGTAATACAAATAGGGGAAACTGCAAACTACAGCACACTCCTAACAATGATTCAAGATATGAGAGATTTAATTACCAGGCTTATCCGAAGCAAAAGGGTCAAATACCCATTGCAAACATCTTTGTACATGTGACAGTGCAGAGTACAATTGTCACATCCTCCCATCTGACCGCCTGACATACAACTAACTGGATACACATTTCTTTCTAAGTATACAAATTTATAACCTTCTAACTGGCTTAATTTTTCACAAAAGAGCAAAAAAACAGTTCTTTTGCTGACACTGACTTGTATTTCATATGCTCAGTGATTCAAAGAACAGAAGATGAAGGCATTGGGATTGAGGAACTGGACACTCTGCAGCTGGAACTCGAAACTCTACTGGCAGCTGCATCCCGTAGGATGAGACAGTTGGAGGCAGAAACACAAGTACTTATCGACTGGCAGGAAAAGAAGGACAAAAAGATTGGAAAGTTGGTAAGCAATCAACAGATCATGAACGTTTCATGAAATTCTGTTGCACTGATTTAAATGTCTGGTTCTAATTTGATGTATCACAGAGCACACTGATGTAAATTTTCTCATCGTGCATGACTTAGGTCAAACAATATTTTTGTTGTTTTGTATTTGCATTAACCAAAGCTTCACACACATGTTGTAGTCCAAGGCACTTCTGTTCACCATAGTCATGTGTATAAATTTAATGTTACCTTAGAAATGTGTTGAAAATTTGCTATGTTTACAAAATACATCACACAACTGGCTGTTTATTTGAAATGAGACACTTCATGTATTTGTCCACATTTTGCACATCATACTTTACAGCAACACAAATCTGAGTCCGCTTCCTCCGGCAAACGAGGCAGGCCTCCAGATGAGAAACCAGAAAAACCATCCAAAAAATTTAAGGAGGCTAGTGGTAAACTTGGAGCAAGCACATCTCACTCTGGTCCAGGTAGACCAAAAACAAAGAAAAATATTCAGGTGAGAAAAGAAATCTTTGAATTTCTGAATAAGAAATTCTCAGTACATGTATCTTTAGACATTTTCAATACAACTATGTATGTGCATGTGATCTTTGTGCATTGCTACAGCTTTTAAAATAAATTGCAGGATAGTTAGCCCATATGTAGCAACATTTTTACATGTTTTACAGTTGCCTATACTGTAAAGTATCAATAGAAAGTTTGTCAATTGTATGGTATTACAGTTAAATCCTGCAGCCAGGATTTTATAACAAGTTGTAATGGTCCATTAGACTTACAAAAAGAAACATCCATGAATTTCTTCCATCAGCAAAAAATGCAAGAGTATGAATTCACAGACGATCCACTGGATGTTCCCAAGATTCCCAAAAACGACATTCCTAACAGATTCTGGGCGTCGGTGGAGCCATACTGTGCAGACATGACAGCTGAGGACCTGAAAGTCATCGAAGACCTGATGAAAAGCACTGAGGATGAATCTGAGTACACTAAAGTACCGCCTCTTGGCAAACACTACACCATGAGATGGGCTCAGGAAGATTTAATTGAGGAACAGAAAGAAGGTAATCAAGAGAATCTATACCTAAACCTCTAGACATCATATTTTGATAATTCTTTGCTTTCTGTGGTGTTTTTTACACTGCAGAATATATGGTGCTGGAGAAGTTACCGCAATCCATCAATGTATCCTTAGTCATGCATGCTTTCATTTTGAATCTATGTACAGCTTTCTGAGCCTTCCTACCTGGTCCCCATGTGCATTCCAAACAATGAACCAAGCTTTGTAAAGCAGAACGACCAATTTTTTTCTACACATTTACTCAGGATACAACATAATTTAGTGCCCATAGCCAGCAGATATGTTATGTCTAATATCAAGCTTTCATTGAGCGTTGAGATACTGAAAAAATTTGTTCATGTAAAATCAATCATTGTGTCCAACCTAGAATGTCTGCTTTAACTAGTGTACAAGGGTTGCCACCCAGAAATGCAAATCACTCATACATAGTGTGGTATAAAGCCTAGCTTTGTCTGAATGACAGTGTACAAGTCTGATCTATGTCTTTGTGCAGGAAGTCGTATTCATGACAAGAAGAGAGGTTCAGCATTAGGCAACAGTACTTCACCAAACACCAATGATGCTAAGGCACTACTCAAGAAAGAAACTATCAGGTAAGTGTGCGCAGTTAGACATTGAAAATATCGAGGTGCTGATATCCTTTTCAGATTGTAAGATACAATACAGTCATCAATATTCAGCTGTTTTATGGTATGCCAATGTCAAATGCATACTTTCTTTTGTTCATATCAGTGTGTTCTCCATAAACAGTCATTCATAATCAGAAGTTACAGCATTTGTAAAATTGTTGTGAAGTGTATTTATTGATTTATAAAATCCTAAAGCAAAAATTCGAGGATTGTTTATCTTGATTGTAATACGTTCTGAAGTTTGAATTGGCAATCAAATCCTCCCAACACATGGCTACAAAATATATAAAAGCCTTGTCCATGTATACCAATATCCATTTGCTCTAATTATTCCAGAGAGCAGTCAGAAGATATATGTCCCTTTGGTCCACTGACACAGAGACTGATATCAGCTCTTGTAGAGGAAAACATTATGTCTCCCTTGGATGATGTGGCCTTGCTAGACTCTGGCTCCAAGGTAAGGGGTAAAATATTTTTTACTGTAGAGAAGTAGGTATTGCTAGAAATATTTACATAATTCTCACTTGGCGTAAATGCATAGTTTGCAAAAGCTTAACTTGGTCAGACACTTTTCTTTGTTCAGCAACTGCCCCAGTGATGTGTTGCCAAACTTTTTGAATTGTAAATACTTCATGTGTCTACAACTGTCTCATGCATGCATTGCTGCTTGTTGGACAACTGGACACCAAGCAGCTCGTGAAATTCAAGTAATGGAATATAAATGTTTGTTGAAATTGGTTACACTTATAAATTACAGGACAATGCTGGAGGAGAAGGTAACACCTCCCCTAGGAATGGTAACAGACCATTCAGTGTTCCCCACACCAGGGCCTTGGAAGCCAGGATAAGAGAAGAACTCCTGTACCAAGGTAATGTACAGGGTGCTAAACAATAATTGTACAATTAAATATTTCAACTCAATACAGCTTAAAGGGCTAGTAGAAGTTCTTTTTAAAGATTGTTTCACTATTTTTGTTTTGTATGTCAATTTCAAGTTTTTGTTCCACTCCCTAAAGCATATTGAAACACTCACTATTTCACTGTCATCACAGGATGTATTCATGTACAATACACTGTAAGTTATAGTTTTATACTTTACAGCTGAATTCTGGTCTGGGGCAGAATTCATTTGTCAACAATAACAATGCAGTCTACACATGTACAGGCTAAGTTGACAAGCTGAATACTATGTATCTCAACATGCTTTTGGGAGTAGAACAAGAAACTGTAGTTGACATTAAAAACAGAAATAGAGACAAGTTACAGTTTTCATAGTTAGACCCATGCTCAGAAAAACAAGTGAAAATCTTTCAGTTGGACATACAATGTTCATGGTGCCTCTTTGGAAATGACATTTGACCTTCTGCATCTTGAAGTTCTACATGCATATGTGGAGAATTCCAAGATCTCAAACATTACTAATGCATGGATAATATTGAACTCCATTACAAATATAACTTACATCAAAAATGTATGTCTAGTATGTCATTCTAATGCTAAATGTTATGCAAATTTAGACTCAACTAAGTTATGTGTATTTTTGACCACATCATAGCTCGAGCTTATTGCCTTAGAAGAAAGGCAAGGATACTGAATGATAAGACTATGATAGCATGGTTCACAATATACAGTACCAGCCCATACACATGAATGCTGATGCCAACAGATGTCCCTATACATTGAAAACCCCAATGTCAAACTAATGTTTAAAATATATATAGATTGTAGAGATGGTCCTTAATCTTCTGGCTGAAAACAAATGAACACAGTTACTCCACACTGACCATGAATAAATCAAATGTCTTTGAAAAGCACTTTGTGAAGGATTTGTGTGATGTTATGAAAGTTTTTAAATTTGTGCCAGAGTGAATAGGTATTTAAAACTGAAGGGTGCATTCAATTCTATAGGCCTGTTGGACACTGATGACCAGATTGGTGAGGAGACAGATGATGAAGTGATGGCTGAGTTGAAGAAGAGACAGGCTGAACTCAAGGCCTTGGCTGCCCACAACAGATCACAGAAACAGAGACTCTACAGACTGGCTAAGGAGGAAATGAAGAAGCAAGATCTCAGAGCCAAAGCCAGAGTTGTTGACAGTGAGGTGAGTTAGCACTGTCTACATGCTGGAAGTAACTAAAGACTCGTGGATAATATTTCATGAGCTGGCTGTTTGTTTGAATTAAACAACCATTAGCTGCAACTCTTTATGTATTGGTATTTAATCAATGTTGGCTTATGTTGTAATAAGTAATTAAACTATACACCATATTTTATACAACAAATTTGTCCCTTTACATCAAGTTGGTTTTCATTGAATATCTCTCTCCTGTTCTTATAGCAGCTAGAAACACAAATTCAAATCAAAACAATTTTATATATTGTGTGTAACTTTTACATTTCAAGATATACACCTATTTTCAGACTACTGATGAGCATTGAAAGATGTGTTCTTGAATCAAGTGTAAATTGCAGAAGGTCTACGTGCATGTTGAGCCAAAATCTTGTGCACTTAAAACTTAATTCAATCCGGTATTTGTGGAATGTAACCGTCTGGAGAAAAAAAAGGGTTAAGCATTTTCGCAAAAGGTTAAAAATACCATCGTACCAGTTGAGACAAGAACAAGATATCTGTATTGAAAAAGAATATGCATTCTGTATTAAACCAGTTTTTCCACTCAACAGGTTATGGAAGCCTATCGGAGGATCCAGGCCGCACGACAGAAGAAACGATCACCAACTAAGAAAGAAAGAGAAACAGCTCTGAGAGCACTGAGAGAAAGAGAGACTCTCCTCAAACTTCTAGACTCCTGAGAGACTCTTTATTTTTCTCTGAAGACTCTGTCCCTACAGTAGCCCTGTCAAGATTTCTCAAGTAGAATAGGTGACTCTGGGATATTTAAACATTTTTTGAGATTTCAGTATTTATGTGCATTTAGTATCAGAGGCTTCATGTAGGTGAGTTTAGTTCAACTCAATGGTTGCATGTCTGGTGATTTACTTGTAGTGTCAAACTTATAATCATGTAAGTTGAATTTTCGGCTGACTCGCAGCGTGTTTGCAAGGTTATATCTGATTGGTCGATTGTCACTATTCACGGCAACTTAGGGAGTTTATTTGTATTATTTCATTATAACGGTAAGATTCTGCCAACCAATTGGATAACAGCTTCGAAATCGCTGCGAGTCGGCCCCGAATTTTCCTGTTAGGAGATTACTTGTTCAGAATGTGGTGCTTGACAAATGTCTTTGATGTAGTTTTGTAATGATATCAAATATTACGTGAAATATGTACAGAATTTTTGTCATAAACGTCTTGTTTTAGTCGTAGATTTTTATGTTCTTTGAGTAAAAATATATACCCAGATTACACCATTTATACTTATTGTGTTTTTCCATGGTAGCATTCACACAAATTTATTCATTTTTATGCACCGAGTGTCTTTCTCTAGCTCGTCACTTTCCTTCATGATACTCTGACCTGACTCATGAAATTATTTCTGGTAAGACTATAGTGTTATGTTTCATGGCATTTCTCTTTGACACAAAATTACAGAAAAGCTTGAGACACTTATGTCAATGATTTACCACATAGACTGTTATTTGTGCATTCAGTCAGTCGTGAAATTGTTTCATGTAATATTGTAATGAGATGTTTCACTGTCATTCACAACAACAGCATCATGGATTTAGTGGGATCTGTGAGATCTGTCAATATTACATGCTGTTTTGTCAGCACGTAGATACTAGTATGGCTTTGACATGACAATTGTGATTGGATGCATTCTTTTGCAAATGTTGTTCAGAACGTCTGAATAGTAGATGGGCTGGCATGCTATAATCTTCATGGAGGGAGCGTCTACCGCAATCATGACAATCAGTATAAGTATTACAGTGAAGCCAAGACTACAAACATCAGCTGTGTTACCCTTTGAACGGCAAAGTCAGTTTTTGCCACCTTATAAAACATACCCTAGTCAATTTTGTTCGGCTTTTTGCCAAAATTTTGATTAATGATGTCCATTTGGTGCAAAATTATCAAAAAAAATTCTTACAAATTGGTAAAATGTTGCACTAAAATTACAGCACTCAAAGGGTTAAAGTCTCTCAGACAAGTGTACAAATGAAATCCTTGTACAATGTGCAAGTCACAATATTTCTTTCAACCTGTGCATCCCCTATTCCATGTAAACATGTCCACAATCAGCATACAAAACCATGAGATTGGGCCAAACTATGGCTGTGAAGGGTTAGACATGCTTTTTAGTACCAATGGTAAAAAGTGTGTAACATTGTGATCATGTACTGATCCTGCAAAGGTGATAAAAATACTCAAGGCATTTCAGAGACGTTGTCTATTCAATTGCCTAGCAAATTGGCAGTTTCAAAGAACAAACATTCATCAACAGCACTCTTTTAAGCTGAGCTAGGGAGTATAGGCACATATAAAAAAGAGTGAACATGAGACACTGTGCTCTCTGTCATGTGGTTTGTTTTATTTGACTTGCCTAGAACAGTGTAAATTGGCATAGTGAACCTTCAGAGCGAATTGGCTTTAATTTTGAAATGGTCATGAAATACCAGTTTCTGAGAGTTGCAACCAGGAACAAGCTTTTTCTTTAAATTTCTATACATACATGTTGCAACAAGCTATTTTTAAATTTCTATACATAATTGCAGTGTCACATATTGATCGATCATTAGCATTAAATATTTCAAAAATGTTACTGAAAGATGTCACTTTCCTGATCCAAGATGCAGAGTTGTCAACATGGGCATGTGTGAATCAACTTTATTTCAATGTCTTTCATAAAATGAATTTTGACCCCTTGATCTTTGTCCAAACTAATCTCTTGTTATTATGTAGCTGGTCACATGAATTTTTTTTAACCTGGATAAATCTCAACTAGCCAGGTGTATTCAAGTTACTTTAACACGTGTGTGTTGAAAATAATGTAGGACCTGTGTACAGGACTTTGACAAGCTTGTGTTGTAAGAGTGACAGAACATTTTCAATGGGTTCAGTGACAATCAAAATAGACAACAATGTCAACAAAGCCTACTGAATTACAGACTTTTGAAAATTGCTAATTTTTTTACAGCAATTGGACACTTTTGAGCACTGTGTAAAACAGTGTCTGGGTCAGCACAGGTCTCTTTCCAATGGAATTTTCTCTTATATTGTAGATAGCATTCAAATGGTGAATTATGTTTATTATTATATTAACTGTGGTGAATTTTGTTTATTATTATATTAACTGTGCTGTAAATTATTCTTGAAATATCTCTTGGTTCTTGAATGTTTTATGGAATAGTTTTGGATAGATTTGGAAAACTGACCAGGAATTGTATTCGTCTTTTGTAACTTCCTCCTTTTACTGTATGTCAGATGGTATGGACTATGTCACGTTGGCAAATATAGATTTAACTCAGTTTTACCCTTCTGTAATGCTAACCTTTAATCTGTGGTGTTTGTACTGTAATGCTTGTACTGTACTGCATGTTCTGTATATTGAAATGTCAGAATCTCCTAACAAATGCGACATTTATGAAACGTCACTTTGAGCTGAGCAATATGATGTGTACATGTATTTCCAAATTACCATTTGTAACAACATGATGTTGTGAGGTGATGTATTGCCACTAAGCACAGCAAAATAGTTCAGAACATCTCCCCAATCAAATGCCAGAGGTTCAACTTGTAGATTTGCGCATAAAAATGTGACTTTTAAGTCTTCAGTTTCAGGATTATTTTCTCTTTGTGCTTCAGTCAATATTCAGTGTTCTATGAGTTTTTTATCAATACTCAACAGATGAACACGCCAGCACATTGAGTTTGAGAGTTCTAGGTTTTGCACCTGTTTTGTAGTGCATGTATCAGTATTCAGTATTTTTTTTGCATTGATATTGGGGGTTTTTTTGCCACCAAAATCTTTTGTCCCAAGAGTGTTACCATACAGTCTTGAAATGAATGTAACTACTTACGATCTGTAAAACTATTCCAGGAAGCAAAGCAACATATGTTCACCTGTAGCTGTGTATATGCACAGACCAGGCCTTATGTGAAAAATTGTATTCTGCAATACTGAACACATACTGGAGACATTTTGTGAAAAATGTGCAATATGAAAGCCAGCCCAACACTGAACTTCTAGGCCAAGAAACTGTAACTTTGCTACATCATGACAAATTTGTACTTCTGTGGTGTTTGTAATTTTAGATTCCACAATGTTGGATACAGGTATGTGTGTGTGTTTCAAGAACTCATTTTATAGTCATAAAACTGATGTCAAGTATGTATGAACTCCTAATAAACAACCTCAAGAGTGAGACTAAAACTGTGTATGTCTGTGGATTGCAGATCCAATGTTGCAACAGCTACTTTTTACAGTATTTCGGTACTACAAGGGCGCCACCATGAGTCAAGTTCTGAAATTTTGTTACTGTTATTGAAAGTTGGTAAAAAGACAGTTAAACACTCAGTGAATGGGGAGCTGTTTACTCATTGACCCTGCATATATGCCAATAACATGGGATGGATATATATATATATAGTGTGTGTGCGTGTGTGTCCCCCTACACACATTTGATTTGACTTACTTACATGTGATATTCTCGACCATACATATGACATTTACAGTTGCACAGACAACTCCATCCTCCTTTGCAGAAAGACAAAGGGAAAAAATACAACTCAACAAATATCCAAACAAACTGACAACAAAAACATAGCACAAAGTGAACAACCGCGCTGTAAAATACTGACGCTTATCTTGAGATGTGATGATCGCCTCACGCCATCCTTTGACGTCAGCATCATGTAAATGGTTCTCGAGACGCCAAAAGGTGATTTTTGTAGGCTGCAACCGGAAACTGCAAATAAGGGAAGAACCATTCGATTTCTATAGGATAGATTAATTTCATAAAACACTTGTAGAGGAAAAGATAACACAATCCTGTAATGACCTAGGAAAAATTGTGCCAACAGACAGAAATAAAACAAAAATTGTCGCCGATTTGCCGAAATCAAGAAACTGGAAAATCAAATTCCTTAAAGGTGCGCCACCTACGGCGGCGGGAATATTTTCAATATTTGTGGGCAAGACCGATGGTGGTATTTTTTGCTAGCATTTATGATACAAATGTCTGATTTAATTCATTGCATATGTTGTTTTCGTTACAACGAGGACAGACCCTAACACAAGTAATTTGTAGGTACAGACCAAATGTCAAAAAATTGTTTACCGAGACAAAAAAAAAAGTTGCATCGCTTCTGCATACGGAAAATATAATCTGACAATAGAAAAAAAATGCTGTCACATTGATGGCATTTCCTCCGCCCTAGAGAAATCAAATGATTCTCCCCGATAAAAATGCTATATGTGAGTGTTGAACCTTTCTTATAGAACAGCCAGCTGCTGTAGAAAATTAGGCTGTAATTTGTGTTGTGTGGAGTTTTTCCGATTGCTGTAGCACATTCTTCACTTTATAGTATGTGTTCAATCCATCAATGATGTTCAACTTTGTACATTTTATGTATTATATATATGTACAACCCTTCATGTCTGCTGATGTGATAACAACAATAATAATAACAAACAACGACAAAAAAACTCTCGTTATTGTTTCTATTGTGGCTGTTGTTATTGTTATTATTATGATTATTGTATGGCGCCTCGCATTGAAAACACACTGATAATTGTTAACTCGCTTGAAAACTAAATCAGCATGAAAATTCGTGTAGAACATGAAAGGTAACAATTTCAATGCAGAGATACGGTCCAGCAACGCTGAACGCCTCGATGTCATTGACATGTTCCAGTTCTCATCATCATCGTATTTAAGAGACCCTCTAACCTACTGGATTGTGATCCATTGCTGTGACCCTGATCAATGCGTTAGGTGTCGGATGTGCGTTATTTGTTGATAACATTCGCCTTTTTCTCCTTATGTCATGGGTACCTCTTGAGGGCGAGGCCATGCTGTCAAGGTCATGAGAAACCACAGTCCATTCATGTCCTCTGACAGTCACTATTATGATGTTGACCTTTTGAAAAACTGAATATTAACATAAGTAGTAATGCTTCTGGAATTGCCATTCATCGCTTGTTTATCCGATGCGGAGCTAATAGCCAGTGTCCTAGGGATTCCTTTGTTAGAATCATCTGGCCTATACTGTGTACGGCAATTGTTGCCAGGTAGCATTTAATAAGATTCGGCAAATGGGTCTGATAAATGTAAAATGAATCAGACGAGCGTTCTAATGCGGGAAGTGTCAAAATGGGAGTAGGCCTCTGTCGAACAAAATGTGAGTATAAATGTATGATCAAATTTTGGAACGGGTATCACCGCAGTGTTTCGAATCTCATGTATGAATGTTCAATCGTAGGAGTGTGTATACAAACTGAGGTAATGTAACGAATTAATTACAGAAAACCCTATAGTTGCCTTCATTACGCGCCATAAGTTAAGAAATAGTTGACACCATATGGGATGTGTTACATGGAGGTCAATTGTCATTATGCGGGTTCAACCACTAAAGAGCATGGTCAGTTTGCATCATGCTATTAATATGTAAATAGATTTCCTTCCAAGCACAAAGACTTTATTATTACATGTAAATAGTTACCATCAAAATACGATGGAAATAATGATTCAATCTCAACAAAGGTATAATAGATGGCATTTCAGTGATAACTTATAGATAAGATGTTTATTTCAATTTTCAGTTGTTACTTTTCAAATTTATTTTGAATACCTCTTGTTTTTCACTGTAAACCCATGGTTTCTATTCTATCGTAATTTATAACGTGCAATTTCCTTGATGCGGCTCTACTTTGACGTAATATAGGTCTGTTAATACGAATAATTGGATATGTCAACCTGAGTGTCGTTTCATAACGGCAAGGTCAACGGGTTAGGGTGTTCGGTGTTGGGGGTGTAATGTGGTTCAGAAAGAATAGATGTATTACATATGGCCTGTTTGTTGAATAGTAAGTATCATGGGATTCTACGGCTGAAGAACCTGTGATCCGTTGGAGGAAGCTTACGTCATGAAGTGCGGCGTATGCAAATGTTACCGACAAATTGAGGCTGACCGACGTTAGGGAGCGTTCAGTGATTATGTCCTGAGGTAAGCCGGCAAAATCCGGATCGGTGATGGTCTGGAATTTGGAAACTGTAGGGAGGGGGGTAAGGTATGAGTTTATTATTTTTTCCCACTGCACTGAAAGGTAGGGGTCACTTGATTCTCAAAAATATTCATCTAGCTAAAAAGCTTAGTTTTTGTACAAAATATGCCAGGAAATAAAATTTATTCGCCATACGTTTCACTATCTTAAGTCATAACTATTTAATCTGAATAGGAACGCACGTTCTCACCATTGCTTTTGTTAGTTGAATGGAAATGATGGGTTTGTTTGGCTAACCAAGCTAAAAGTTGAAAAATGACCTGCGAATGTTGAGAAGTTTACTTTGTGCATTTAGATTGTTCTAATGTTGATAGTGTACTGTTATTCGAGGAACCGATGCACAAAATTTTTAATTGGAAATGTTATTCAGTGTAAATATTTGACTGTGATGTCTTAGAAATATATAAAGTCTGTAAAGTATATATTTCCACATTTGTAACTCGTTAAATGAATATTAAATGCATAAATATAATGTACTATCATGTGGTTTCACGGTGCTGTGGCCAGAGTATCCCTTCAGCTGTGGGAAGCTTTATACTTGGACGTGACTGCAATGTTGTACTGAGCAAGATCTTGCTTCTGCTGACCCTTGACCTGGATATCTAAACCTGTGTAATTTGTCGTTTTCATAGCCCCTTCACGACCTAACATTCTGGCAATTCCGGTGGTGTGACGTATTCAAAATGCCATTTTTTGTCGACGGGAAAATGGATTTATGTGAAAGTGCAAAGGTTTGCTCGAAATGAACCCATGCAATACAGAAGTCAGAGAATATAGTTAAAATCTATCTTCCGAATGAAAAATAGGAGAAATTTAAGGCATCTTCTACCGGGGTGTCATCATTTTAATGGATATACAAGGGCCTGGGTTCGATAATTTCGAGGGAGACACAAGAATAATCGGTCGACACCCCGGTTATAATAACTGAATGCTCCCTAACATCATGTAAGGTACTTGGAAAACGGCAGTGCTGACAGACAAAAACACCCACCAAGTAGGTGATTAGAGATCGAGATATAGCGCCACGCCCACAAAGATGAGGATGTTGCTCTCAGTATAGTGAAAGATGTACACCAGACTGTCAAGATGAAGATGAATTTCTCAAATGGTTCATCAGTCGATGGCTCAACTATAACTCCTCCGGATGCCGGTGTCCTTTGGGCCTGTGCCGGTTTTCTGTTGCCGTTTGCCACCATAGGTCTCTTCGGAAACATCCTGGTGCTAGTTGTGATGGCGAAGTACCGGTCAATGCGGAGGATGCGGTATGCCTTTTTGTTCAGTCTCGCCTGCGCCAACATCGCCTTCGTCGTCTTTTCGGCACTGCCTGTGAGCGTCGCTTATCTTCATGGATCCTGGCCGGCGGGAGAGTTGACCTGCATACTACAGTTCTATGCATGGCTCGGCCTTAGCGCCATGTCGAACTACACCGTCGCCCTCGTTGCCGTCCATCGGTGTTTGTCATTTTTTCTCAGCATGCAACCGTACTATCACCAAGTAGAGAGATGGCTTGTCGGCGGAGCGATCATTTTCCTATGGATCGCATTACTTGTGCTGTATCCGATAACATTGCCAGAAGATAAAATCCACTACCGTCAGAGCATTTTGCGATGTACAAACACCAGATCGGTCGACAAATTTGATGCTCCAGTTTCGCTTTTCAGAAGCATCCTTTTTGTGTTTTTACCGTGTTGTATTGTCTTAGCGTCCTATATGCTACTCGGTGCCAAGATTTACTGCAAACGGAACCGAGAGAACCAGGGGGTCAGCTCACAGACCGTAGATAACGGCAGCAGTGCGAATTTTCGCGAAAATCAGCTACTAAAGACAGTCTTCGCCATATTCATCGCTACTTTCAGCGGTTGGACGCCTGTTGTTGTCATCCGTACCGGCATGGATATGGAGAAACTCCATCCGTCTCCAAACCTTCAGGTCATATCCTACACGGCTCACCTGATCTTAGTGGGATGCGTCATACCTATTATTCACGCCACGGTCAACCACAAATTTCGAAGAAGTTTTGAGAAACTTTTGTGTCGTCGAAAACATCCATCCCAATCCAGTATTCAGCCGCTAAGCTCACAGGTGCCTGCCCAGCCGCCGCCGCCGCCGCCAGTTCGGCTAAATCCGATCGAAGAAGAGCTGGTCGTCGTTCATCGTACAATGCCTCCTCGCACGATGTTACATGTTCAAGAAAGCTTGGAGTTGCAAAGTGTTTAAAGACATGGTGTATTCTTAATTTTGGATCAAAACAATGTCCGAGCATTCTATCTTAAAGTTCATGAATAACACACACTGAGTCACAAATTTACGCAAAGCGAATACTGAATATCCGTCAACGAAACTTGTGAGTGAGCAAATAAAGGCGCCCAATTGAAGATTGAGGGTGCAGGACATGTCATAGTATTGGGCCCTTCCAAACAATGACTCTTCTGCAAAAAAATTGAGCTGTACCTCATTATATTTCCTAAAATTCTAGATATTGGTAAATGCTTTGATTTGTATTTTGTAATTTGTATTTATAGAATCATGTAACAATCACTCGAATAACCTCTAAATAATCGGTTTTTACATTCCCTGTACAAACGCCTTGGCGTTTCCAGTAAAAACTTGCACGATGAACTCGAAAACGATATCTCAGATTTCATGTACGGTAGATGTTTTGTTACGGACTATTAAAGGTTTTAAACCATGGCTCAATTACCAGCCCAGCCTGGAAAAATCGTCGCGTCATAGAAAACGATCTAGAGCCCACAGCAAAAATTGCATTAATTATTTTGAATTCATAATTGACACAACAACTTTCACGCAAATTTCAACCTGAAACACTGTAGAGTCCATACAAGGGAAGGGAAAAAAAACTATTTTTGAGAGGTAATTTAAACTTACTGTCATGTGATTTTACGTAAATAACGTTCCAACCTAGCTTTTCGTTGTATTTCCTTTTTTTAGCGAGAGAATAAATACTTATTTGGTAAGAGCTCAATTACCAGCGTTATTTTAAAACAATACTTGATACATTTTGTGACGTTTTGGAAGGATAAACTGAAAGGATTTCTTTAAATCAACAAGATGTCGATATGGCGGTCTCATCAAATGTTTTGGCTCGCTCACATATAGCTTATTATTCCTACTCTCAATGCGTTTGTTTTGTCTTTTCACGAACTGACATGTAATGAGTTGTGTAGAATCCTACTCAGCTCAAGCTTCAAGGCTTACAACGTGTAGAAACTTGACATAATAACTAGACTATTTCGGATATTACGTCATGAAGGTGTCATATTTGACAGTAATGGAGCTCAGAGGCATTGCAAATTTAATAATAATGGTTGATGTATATCTGGCCACGCATGTTACAGTCAAAAGCAAGTTTATATAAATCATTTCAAATACAAGACAACGAAATAGATACAAACCCAACATGCGATAAAGTGGTGGCAACTTTTATTTGGAGCCGGAGCAGCATAAATTGCACAAACAGCGGGAATAAAGTGATCTAGGGAGCTGTTCCGAACGAAGGGAAACGTGTTGAAAAGACTGATAATATTCTTTAGAAGGGGCGGCGCCTCTACAACGAGGCATACCAATTTGAATCTGACGAGGAGTCTTGTATACAGGTGCAGCCAACGGAGCTATTCATTGAAAAAGCTATTCCGGGAGCAATTTTTGAGGGCAGGGGAAATTTTAATTTTGCTTGGGCAGGGGACATATTTTTAGGTGGCAAGGGAGCAAAATTTAGATTTTTAGTCCGCCAGGGCAGATATTTGTTGATTGTCCCGGGGACGGGGCTTGGTAAAAAACGGGGAGAGAGGGTAAGCTACAGGGGAAGGTGAGCCATGGTGTTTCCGGTAGAAGGCCAATGCAGTGTGTGCCTGCATGGGGATGTTAATTTTCAGGGGAAATTTTTTCACTGGGCAGGGGAAAATCGATAGGTTTTTTCATCTCAGGGTAGGGTAGCTTCATGTCCGCAGGGGAAAAGGAATGACAAATATTGAGGGGAATTTTTTCGAGGGCAGGGGAAATCGGCAAGTTTTTCTTGCCATAGGGCAGGGGAGCTTCAGTGGAAAGAGGAAACAGGTAAAATAAGTGGGGAGTGGGTAAAAATGAAGTTTAAGTGCGGGAGGGTAAGTCGAAACATTTTCGGTGAGAGGGCAAATTATGAACAGCTAATTAATTACCCTCATGACTTAAAATTAGTCAGTTCACAGTACTTGACATGCACAATACATCGTGCCGTAGTAAAGAGCCCTTTAAAAGTGAATTGTTCGTTGGTTGCACCTGTGTAGTCTTGCAATTACCAGAACGCATTACCGTTTCCAAATTAGCTTTGTCATTCAGCAAATTCTTCATGATAATTACAAAGCAAAAAATTAACCGATTCAATGACAATGATTGCTTGTTGAATAATTAATGAGTAAAGGCTGCATCGGCAGGTTTTACGTAAAGTACGCTTTATTGTTATGAAACAGCGCATGGCCAGACAATGTCACGTGATCACGTTTTATTAGTTCAGACTGGGTAAGAGAAAAACGCTGTCCATGTTTAAGGAGAAAATGCAGAGTTTTATTACATTTGTAATCGGAAAAAAAACAACTAGAACTCCATTATATGATTATTAAGACAAATTAGCGTTGACGGACAAGATGAAATCTCTCTCTCTCTCTCTCTCTCTCTCTCTCGTTTCCCGAGTCTTTCAGCTGACATGTACGTTTATTTCGGTGTTTGTATGTACACGCGTTTAAATGGGTTATGATTACCAGTTACGTCAGCCCGGGTACGTCACAGTTCCATCGTGAGCATGAAGAGGCGACCCTCGTCCCTATAAATGAATATTCGGCAAGACATTCGGAAATAACAAGTTGGAATAAAAGATCGAAATGGTGACGACCATACACAACGCTATGAGTCACGGAATGGGATCACTATAGCTGCATGCAAGACAGAACATGACAAAGTTTATCTGAAGGCTGTTTAACGCAGCAGCTACCAATGCAACATAGGCGATGTACTCGTATTTACTTAACAAGTCTACGATCTTCAAAATTAAAAAAAAAAAAAAACAGGCGGATAAGTTGCTAATTACTATTTTATTGCAAAGTTTACAAAACTGAAAAAAGATTGAAACGGTGTGCAGTAAACAACTGTAATACATGCAGTTAATTTTCTCCTGTAAACATTTGTGAAGTCTAGCTCCCTTGTATGTTTACCAAAGTTTTTGACGGACGGCAAAGCGTTCTACTTTCTCTATGTTGCAAATAAAACTCTTGAA
This sequence comes from Ptychodera flava, assembly GCF_041260155.1. Taxonomy (NCBI): domain Eukaryota; kingdom Metazoa; phylum Hemichordata; class Enteropneusta; family Ptychoderidae; genus Ptychodera; species Ptychodera flava. The sequence goes on along the minus strand of NC_091944.1, from coordinate 14,384,068 downwards.
AGTAAGAAAGTTGAGACTTTCTGTTCACACCAACTGGAATAAATCTTTTGGCGACCAACAAAAAAATACGAATTTACTTAAAGGAGCCCCCTCCTAACCAAATATGCTTTGCTGATACATTTCTGAACTGAGAAAATGCGCCCGGGTCTCATGCATGATGCCAGATCAATCCCCCTTTATCCCTTTACATTCATAAAACAAGTGTATAATAGTTTCAATCTCCCTGTGACAAAAGCTATTATCTGAAGAAGGAATTACTTTTGAAATAGTCTATTTGATCCGTAATTTGTCATCAAAATATTGTGATTTAACTTCATGAAAATTTCTCAAATTTATATCAAGAGTGATTCGGAAGGGGCAGCTCCTTAGATTTCTATCTAGTTGGAATAGTTGTCTTTAAAAGATGGTCGAAATATAATTTTTACGTAGGAACAGTAAATTTCTTTGAACTCCTATTTTTAATAATATTTTTAGTTGTACGCTTACTCAAAGTTAAATATTCAAAATTAATACACACATCTTCATTCTCATTTTCAGCATCAAATTGTGTCATATTAATATTATCCTTCAACTTGTTTTAGCGGTGCAATTAATTATGTTCAGTCTCCTTAAGAATGTTCTTGTGGTAGTCTGTTTCAAAGGATGTCCCAGTTCTGAACATCCCAGCTCTATCAAACGGTTGAATATAACAGAGTTATAAAATTCCTTATGAAAACTGATTTACCTCCTATAACAATATGATGATAATTCCAAAACAAAATTGTTTACAAAATGCTTGGCTTTCAAACGGTTTATACAACCCGTCATAGTTCAAGTAAGTCGACGGGAAAACTCTGGTATATACTCAACCGAAGATGCTGGTCAGACATTCAATAAGTTGAGCACGTGTTGGTGTTTAATACATCCTGTACTGGCTGTAGAGCAATGCACAATCACAAATCACGACATTGCGCCAATTTAAAACAGAGGTCGCTCTGACATGAAGAATTTCAATTTTGCAAAATCCATATTCTCCAAGATCGAATTCTTCTTGTGAATTGTGCCGGTCATCAGGTTCAACCTTACTGACAAGTGTTACATGGCATTTCGCAAAGTATGTTAAATTGTAAATTAAAATTTACAATAATAAAATGGAGAGTAATAATGTTGAACTGTGAAATACAATATTGCATTGTGCAACTGTGAAATCATGAAGCAGCAGGTTGAGTAGTAGAATGTAAAATAGAATGTGGAAAGAGGCATAGAAATCGAGTTGTTAAATTGAATATAGAATAATAATACTGCACAAAGTCGAAAGAAATGTTAAGTTGTAAAATTGAATTCAGAATAGCGAAACAGAAAATGTTAACACCATGGGTGGAATGGCAGCACAACAGGGTCCTCAATCTCCGATGATGATGATGATGATGATGATGATGATGATGATGATGATGATGATGATGATTAAATATTGAAAAATGAAGAAAAATAAAAATATATTTGGACTCAGTAAATTTGTTGTTGTCTTTGTTGTTGTTGTTGTCGTTGTTGATAGTACTTGCAGAAAAGAACAAAGTATGCGCTGCAAAATTCAATACAGCCTTAAGTTAGGCTGTATTGAATTTTGCAGCGCATACTTTGTTCTTTTCTGCTATCAACAACGACAACAATAATAACAACAACATCAACAAATTTACTGAGTCCAGATATATTTTAATTTTCTTCATTTTAAATATTTGATCATCATCATCATCGTCATCATCATCAAAGATTGAGGACCCTATGGTTTAATAGGTGTTCAAGTTGTACCGAACAATAGCGAGGTAGGTCACTGACGAGAGCGCCGCCACGCACGTCGGCACCTAAGTGCTCGTTTGTGCTCGTTTATGCATGATTTCACCAAAGCGCATGCGTGTCAAACCGCTGCTGTCGGTCGGTAGTCACGTCGTCTGTGCCAAAACTGCAGTGTGTTTGTCCCGTACATTTGTGCTATTTTGTCTTCGTGTTGCGTGTTTTGAACCTCCAACACCACCAAGGAGCGAGCCTCATATTGTCTGCTTTTCCGATATATAATGTCCGGAACAGGTAATACAGGTTTGACCCGTTATTTTTTTAATCGCTGTTGATCAGAGCATAGACCAGACGACAACTTTCCCTTTGCGAATTTGGTGGTGGGAATCCATAGCCCACAACTTTCCCTGTGCGATTTTTGGTGTTGGGAATCCGGAAAGTGGGCTACAGACATTCAGCAACACCGGGGATTGCCGTTCGGTTAATATGCAACAAGTTTGCCAAAGTCGAGTGGTTGTAAAAGTATGCAGTTTGAAATGTCGTCTCGCACACTGCCGCGCTGGTATCAATCAACGACATCGCGACACGGGGGGTATCACCTTCTATTTGTACGACGTATTTTGACACTCTCTTCACCACTGTTGATCATGTTGATCCTAGCCATCTTCAGCTACGCCTATCAATGCATGCTAACGATTTTCTCCCGTCCAAGAAAGTGTGCCATATTTGCGACGACAACTTCAACTTGAAGAATAACATACCAGGCGATTACCATCACAAAGTCACTTGTGAGAAGCTGTACTCACTTCCATGCGCGCCACATGATTCTGCAAGTCATTGTTACGTGTTCAGTAGCTCAGCTGGAAGGTGAAAATGCTGGTACCTTGTACATTGTGAATCCCAGGGCTTGTGTGAACCCCGTTTTGACTCCGTGCCACTTTTACTGACTATTTACATGGGGAAGTGACAGGCCAGACGAAGGATAACGATTAAAGCAGATGCCCCTCCCATTTTACAATTTAACATGGATAGCTATGTAAATTCTTATGCATTTGTTGACACAGTCTAGCTCTTGACTAAAAAAAAAGTCACAGGACATAGACATTGAAGTACACAAACAGCTTCAGATTTGACATCAGGGCAGAGGTGTGGTTACCATGGCTACAAAAACATGCTGCAACTTTTCAACAATAGTGTTGTACATAATCATGAATACTTGTGTAGTTAAAGTCTAGCTTTTGCCTGTGACCCCCCCCCCCTTCCTTCTATACTCAAAACCAATGGCATGATATATTTCTCTTGGTTCTTGAACTTCATGTAGGGTTATAAAATGCAAATGGGAGAATTTCAAATGTGATATAGTGATGATGCATTGTGTTTTAACCCAGTGGCAATTGTTTTGAAATGAACTGTGTGCCGTGGTTAGATGAAGTTGAAACTAACAAATTTCTCCTGATAAATTGACAGCCAATGAGTTAAAGATTAAAATTTATGATTGATTTTAGGTGGAAAATGTATCATATGTCACCATGGTGTGTGAATTGGTGTTTTTCTCATGCAAATTTACCATTTCTTCTCATATTCCTCAAGCAAGTACTTGAGGTTAGACTGTGCTGTTGAGTTTGAAATGAGGGTACCTTAAATACAACTTTGCCACCAAAGTGAGTCAGGAAAGTATCAGTTGGTAGACCATATTTTCAATATGGCAGCTTTCTACAGTTAAAACACGTAAGATTACAGAAACCAAAAGTAAAGTTTTAGGTTATACAGGAATTAAATGTCAGAAATGCTGAAAAAGATGAAAAGAGGAAGGAGTATATCCAGTTTCATGAACCAAAAGAACTTTTTGCCATTATAGCGATTACAATTGTGTTGAAAGTATCCATGGGGTTAGTATCTCAACCTCTTGCTGTGGTGAGAAATCAACTTTATACCCATAATGCATTTCAATGTATAAGCGAGAATTGTATGTTAACTCTTCGTGTTTACCATTAATTTCATATATTTATCAATGCAAATTTTGCTTGAAGGAAAATTTATACATATTTACGAAAGCAGAGTACATGCAATGATGCTATTTGTATTATTGTGTTCTAGATCTTGCGCCAAAGGCCTCTGGCAGTGTTCAAGAGGATCAATCAGATAAGGCAGCTCGTCGTGCCAAAGGGGAATTTGTCCGTGGCGTCGGCACGGCTCGTGACTGGATCACAGCTGATGGATCATCTGGATACAAAGCAGAACCAGGGCGTTACCATCTGTACATCGCAAACAACTGTCCCTGGTGTCATCGATGTGTCCTCACACGCTCTGTCAAGGGACTTCAAGATGTGATTTCGATGGATGTTTGTTGGTATCGACGCGACGGCGCCAAGGGATGGCAGTTCAACCCAGATATTCCTGGATGTACCGTAGACACTGTAAATGGACAGAAGTACATCATTGATATCTACAAGATTGGCGGCATCCAGCAGACGTATGTTAACATCAAAATTATTCTGTATATTCCGTAATCTCACATAGGACATTTCGAGTCTAAATTATGAAAACAGCCGGTCTTGACAAAAGGAAATACTAAATATAAAAAATATCTATCATAATTGAAGAATTGAGTGCCACAATGATATGTATTTGTGCTGTGTTGATGAAATGTTCAATCCATCAATTTGAAAATTGAAAGTGTTATCAAGGGTAAATTCACTACCATGGGAGAGGACTATGGTAACAAATGCATGAACACAAATAATTGGTATGGAGATAATTGAAGGTAATTTTAAGAAAAACATGAAAACATATTGCTGTGAAGTGTTTTACAAACTGACATAGTTTTATGCTCAAATATTATGCAGTGAGTGTAACGTTTTATGCATCGAATACTGTTGGTATCCGAAGTTATTTTATTTTTCCCTTGCCCAGCTATGAAATAACAAAATGTGGCTTGACATACCAATAACGAAGTAGGATCATATGACAGGCGCATGTAGTTACTATTGTTAACTTGTAACATGAAATAGTGTACTGAATTCTTCAGTTCCTTTGATTTTTTATTCCTTTCAGCTCTGTCCCAATTTTATGGGACAAACAAACAAAGAAAGTGGTCAACAATGAGAGTGCAGAAATCATCCGAATGTTGAATTGTGAATTCAATGAGTGGGCTAAGGAGCCCATTGACCTCTACCCACCTAAGTTGAGAGATGAAATTGAAGAGTTCAATGCATGGATTTATCCAGAGCTAAATAATGGGTGCTACAAGGCTGGTTTTGCAAAGTCCCAAGAAGCCTACGATTCTGCAGTGAGGATGGTCTTCAATGCTCTGGATCGGCTCGAGAAGGTACTGTCAAAACGACGGTTTCTTTGCGGAAGCCAACTCACTGAGGCTGACATCCGTCTTTTCACAACGCTCTTCCGATTTGATCCCGTCTACGTAGTTCGCTTCAAGTGCAACAAGAAAATGTTGAATGATTACGAGCACTTGTCTGGCTATGTCCGCGATGTCTATCAGTTCAAGGGAGTTGCAGAGGCTAGCAACGTGGAGCACTGCAAACAAGGCTACTTTGGTCGCAGCGGGAACACCGTTGTACCGGCTGGCCCAGACATTGACTTCAATCAACCTACAGAGCGTTCCAAAATGAAGTAAGCTTTCCCTGATGTGTTCATACTAGTGGTACTCCACCAAAAGAGCACTGTACTAACTTCTTCGTGTGGCAGTGAAATTTTCATCTCAGATTTGCAGATTACCTTTTCTGCTAAAATTAAGTGGAACATGTTACCCAAGACAGTGTTTAATTGTAAGCAAGCTGAGGAGTGACCCAGTGTTCTGCGGTCATACAGTTAATTATAATCAATACAAGCAATCTTTTTATAATGAAGCAACAAATAATACAGAGTTTACTATCATTTCTTTGTCGTTTTCTTGTTCAGTGGCTAGTGTATTCTCTGAGGCTAGTTTTTAGAAATTAATAAATTATATATACATATTAAAGCCCCAGTAGCTGCAAATGTGTAATAAACTGATCTCAATATATCCTGTTTCTTAGAATGAGACCCATTACAGACTGAAAAAGTGTATAACACTGTCATAAGTGTCGAAAGTGGAATGAAAATTCAAACGTTTTAACATCATTTTAGATTTCGCGCCATTTTCAAAAACTAATCGTGTGACAGAGAAAATAAAGATTACGACAATAAAATGTCGGCCATCGTGTGTGGTGCATTCAAATAAATGGCATCTTGCTTGTTTCTTGGATGATCACAATGTGTATGTTCACGAAATACTGTATTTTTTTACTTTTCCGTGGGGTGCCATTTTATGAGTGTGGCACCCGTTTATCATTTAACATGTAAATACATGTTGGTATGGTCAAAATCAGCGAGTAGTGATACTTCTATACACATCCTTCAGTTAGCACATTTACACAAACCAACTTTGGTTTGAAAATAAAATCATGAAAATTCGCAGCTACTGGGGCTTTAAGAGAAATGTTTTCTTTAAAGTGCTTTACTTGTTTCAAACAAACATTTGGCTTTTCAGAGCTCTTTATATCATTATAACCATTTCTTTGAATATTGAAGGAATTTTCAGTTGTATTTGTATGATGAAAAGACAAAATTACTTTTTTTGTCTGTTTTTATTGTAATTGATTGTTGCATGGGGAAAGAATCTCCAACAAGGCAACAAATTTATACTCTCTTACTTTTAGGTTGCCACATTACAGCAGTACAATGTTAAAAGGGCCAGTAGCTCTTACCATGGAGTTACAAAGAAAGACCTCCATGCTGTTACTTATGTTGCTTCTTGTTCTACTCCCCAAAGCATGTTGTTTTAACACCCATTATAAAATACTTAGCTGGAATCCGGCAATCTGATTGGCTGGAGCCGGATGTATATTCTCAACGAGAAGACCTGCTCGCTGCAGAACATTTTTGAGCTTGCGCAAATTTCGAACTCAACACGCGGTAATGTCAAACAAGTCTACCGCTTGAGGTTGATTTTGATTGTAAAAGTTTAGTATTGTGCAGCTCGATGAACCTACAAATGAAGAGTTTGTATTAGCAGCGATAGTGATGTAACAACAACATAATTTTTTTATAAAGTTCTTTTTGAGCATTTTTCAAAGTAAAATTCTTCAAGTTTGATGTGTTATCGTAATATTGATGCGTTGTGTTACCGTATTTGTATGGAATCAACTGTGTGCACATGTGTTCTGAAACATTCTTTTCAGATTTTGTTTTGACACTAGGCTCCTGAACCCTCGTTCCAACTTCGCTCCTAAATAACAACATTGTCCAGCATATTATAATGAGGTTATAAACAGTGTACTCGAGTATTTGGTTGCGGGTATAAGACCTCTGGGGTGAAAATTAGCATATATGGGTGAAATGATCACCAAGCGAAGCAAGGTGATTATTTCACCGAAGTATGCTAATTTTCACCAAAGAGGTCGTACATCCGCAACCAAATACCTTCCCTTGTCGTTTATAACCTCCAACTATTTAGCTTGTCAACACAGCGTGTCCATGTGTAGGGTCATATGGTATTGTCTAGATTTGAATCCTAGTCCAGAGCAGAATTCACATGTCAACACTATCAAGGCAGTTTGCACATGTACATGCTGAGTTGACAGACTGAACAATATGTATATCACATGCTTTAGCGAGTAGAACAAGATAATTGGCATGCATAACAAAAATAGTGAAAAAACCCACCAAATGTTAAGGTACTGGCTCTTTAGATAGCAGCATGGTCAATTGTATTGTTTATAGTACCGGTATACTGAACTTGATGTTTTCTGTGGGTCACTGTGTTAAAGAGGTTCACGAAAATAGAAAAATTTGATATATCAAATATTATTCCAAGTAAGTCATAGTTTTTCTGTCCACTTGCATGCAAAAGTGTAAACAATCAGATTTTCATAGACAATATAATCAGAACATTTCCCACTGGGAAAAAATGTTTTTGTAGAAAGATGTGTGTTCGGTTTTGCAGTTATTTGAATATTGAATTTGAAATTGCTACCCGGATTTGTTTTACGCCCAGAAAAAGCTAATGACAAGAATAGAAAAGTGAAAATGTTGTCTTTCTTCACTTTTTTGATTGCATTGGCAAATTAAGAATTCATGTGTAAATATTGTAGACTTTTCAACATAAATATCAGAATTTGTTGTTCCTGAATTACAAGTGTTAAACTTGAGGACAGGCTGTCAGATTTGGAGAAGAGGGTCAAAGTACTGAAAGGAAATATGCAGGATGAAATTTTGAATGTTTCGGATGTACTTGTGTTGAATTAATAACACTGTGCATACTGGAAATTGAAAACCTGAACAAAATCTTCTAGCTGTGACCTTTCCCTGAAATTATTGGATTCAAGAACAAGGGACCCTCCTTCTGACGGCATTCCCACCTACAATAAAATGGTAAATTCCAAATCTATTGTTGATGTAGTGTTGTGTACTTTTTTATCTCAAACGGAAAAATTGTAATGTACAAGACAATGTACTATGAAGGAACTGTTAATGACAACAAATGTAATTATGAGACATTTCAAGAAATGCCATTAAAGCAATTCATGTTTGTTCAAAAAATGTCTTGTGGTGTATTTCTGTTTAACTTTTATATAAAACTATATTTGTCATGTTTCTCTAGATGCAAAAATCGCACCTACACAAATGCTGTCCTCAGGTGCCTGTTTGATTTCGCTGTATTGGACTTGCAGTTGTCCCCCATTATGTGCCTGGTCACTTCCTAGACTTGAACCATCATATATTCAAACTGCTCTATAATATGTATAGTACCAGTACATGTTCCGCGAATTTCTATTCAAATGAGCTGGGAGAAAATTATATCACTTTTTCCAGGATTCCAACGCATCCTATATTCCAATTTTCGTTTCGATGACTCTGTTTAAGGGACAAAGTCGGCCATTTTTCATGAATTTTGTTGGATGCAAAATACTAATATTGTTTGACATGTTGAAAGATAATGAATGAATGGGTGACCATACATATATTCGACCCTAGTTTTAGACAAATTAAATGAAACCATGGCGAAAATGAATAAATGGTCATGAGCATGCATTTATTTTCGCGATGGTTTCATGTATCGTGTCTAAAACCGGGGTCGAATATATGCATGGTCACCCATTCGTTCAGTATCTTTCAACATGTCAAACAATATAAGTAGTATCTTGCATCAAACAAAATTCATGAAAAATGGCCGACTTTGTCCCTCTAAATGATTTTGCCAATTTCTTTCGTTTTCATTAGGTAAAGTGCAGCCAATAAAATTTGATTGTTTTATTAAAGGGATATAGTCGTCGGAACTGCGCCTGTGCGAGTTTCTTGTTTACAAACCATGTATTTCGTGAACGATATCTAGATGCACCTCATCATCATAGCTGCAACATTTAAATTATACGATGATAGATTATGACAGACATGTTTTAACTGTCATAAATCACCATTGTGCCTTGGATACATTGTTGCCATGGGTCCTATGGGTCTCATACGACCTTTGAGCGCAGTTCCGACGACTATATCCCTTTAAATTCGTCGAGGAAAGTTATTGGTAACGACTTTTTTGGCAAAACTAAAACTTCAGGTTCCAAGTGTGGAAAGTCTTGCATAATTAGATAATTGTTTTAAATGAAATGCCGATGCAGGAACAGGTTCAGTCAAAAAGTCAAATCACAGACATAATTTTAGAAAATCAAAATTGTTGGATTAGAATTCAAGTACGGCAAGACGAATAAAATCAAGTGTTATGCGATGTGTTTGAAGCTGTCGTCTTGATTAATTCTATATGGACTGACGATATGTTTTTAACATGAAGATAGTCTTCAACTTTGCTCGGCATCTGATCTCCATATGCCGATAACGGATCTCAACCTCCAGCCATCGTGTCATCAACTTTCGCTGACAAAGTCTCCTTGTTGATCGTATTTGATTGAGCAAGTTACGAGCCGTTCCCTTGCTTCACGGCACTGAAATTGACGATGTTCAAACGAATTTGGAAAGCGACAATACGAATATCAACAACACCCATAATATGTAAGAGGTCATACCCTTGCACCCCGAATACAAATAGCTTGTGATATTCATGGTGATAAAATCAAAACTAAATACAATTTTATATGCTATACAAGGTTCGCGATGAATGATACGTCATGATTTAAATCGAATTCATTTAAGCTTACTTGTTTCTTTTGTAATGCGATGGATACTCAAAATTCATCATGTCATGATCGTGTAATGTCTGTCCGTTAGGATGGCCCGCCGACCGGTGCAAGCTGGTGCACACAGTGTTGTAGGACCAGAACGGGATGATGAAGCATTCACCCTGTTCTTTGAACTGCTGTGTCATTTTTAACTGTTCATTTATTCAAGGACGTATCAGGGATATCAAACCATGAAGCTTTCATGTTATTATTATTGCTGTTGTTTAGGAGAAAGACCCGGGATCGTTCACCTCTTGACATTTACGTGTTATTTACGGGGTTCAAATTTCAGCCTCTCACCTGTTACCACATGGACGCATGCGCCATATCTACTACCTGTACACAAGACGTTTGGATCCAGTTCTGGTTCTTTTTCTCCTTTAATACTTTCAAGAGATCCCATTACGCTAACTGTGACCCACAGTGCAAGACCAAACTATGTCTTCACATGAAAAAACATTGGCCACTGGTAAGTATGCGATTTCCACGAACCTGTCGTGTTCTGACATATAGTAGGAGAGTGAATCATATTTTTGTGAATTCAACTTATTCTGAGTGAGTACGTTAACTTGGCCAGCCAGTGTGAGCTGTATTCAGGCTTTCCGAAAAGTATAATGTTAATTACGTCCAGGATAAAAAAACAAACCCATCATACCATACCGGTACATTGATAACGTTCCCGTGGATAACTCATGGAGGCCTAATAGCTTTCAGAAAGCATTTTCGCGTGGCGCAGTCCTTACCTTGAGTCAGTGTTGGGTGCTGAAAAAATGTGGTGCTCATAGGACGGCTGGGTACCCATGCTTGCTCCGAAAAAATTCAAAGCACCCCTTATCTGGAAATGTTCAGCGAAAAAGACAACTTCGAAAAATATTTCGAAAAATACAAAACATCCCCCCCCCCCTTAATTTACAAACTCTTGGCGAGACAAATTTCAAAATATAGTCGCAGCCATGTCAATTTTGTCAAGAGCAATGATGTTCAGTCTGCAGCATCATTATGATCTAAAGACTGGAACAATAGTGTCCATGATCTCCTCATTATTTAAAACAATTTCATTTTTCAATGTAAAATGTATCCCTGGCATCGCTGCACTAAGCAATTATTTACCAGGTTTCATACAGGTATTTCACGGACAAGCTGTAGGGGAACAGAACCCCATTTTTCTTATTATCATGGACGTTCATGATGAACAGCAACGCCCCTTTTCCGTAATGGATACCAATTTTCCCCGAGAGTGCCACTACCTGGGCTGAAAATACACGAGTACATGGTGTGCCAGTTTATTGCTTAAAGCCGCACTTTTCAATCCCAGGTTTTCGCATTAGTGGAGTTCTCCTCCCAGTCAAACACATGGCCAGTACGATGTTTGATTTCTATTACATTAATTACACAAACTGATTTCAATCTTTTGTCACCTTTTGCTAATCCTGCAAATAGAGCTTATATAACCGTTTGATTGACGGTCGGTTCAAATTGCAAACGGTCATTTATTCCCCAGCACCACACTCAAATTTCCTTAAAAAACGTCTTCCAGTCACGTTAGAATTGGAATATAACCACAGAGTTCGATCGGCAGCAGCTTCATGCAGACTGCTTGGCAGTCTGTCAGCGTTTTTGCGGTCGGAAAAAACTAAAAAGTGGCATTTTCTGGAGCGTGTGCCCTCATGTTGCCTGTTTGGTGTCCACTTACACAGTGAACGCCGCCATAGGTTGGCGCCCTTTTAAAGGGAGGCTCCGCCTTTAAGAGGGGTGAACGTACTTCTGATAAACGAAAGACCTGCACTGCACTGCAAACTGTATCACACAAATCGTTGCAAGCACAGGGTACAGGGGAAAGTCACCTGGGGTGGGGAGGAAGGTGTTTTTTGTGCAACGGTTTACCTTATTTGATTTTATTAATTTTGACTGTGATATTTCAAATAAAGAGTTCAACTCGACGCCGTCTGACTGCTTTATTATTACCGACAAGTCCTTATCTCCTCTCCAACTTGTGTATGCACCACTGTAATTGCTCCGAAAGCATTGCCAACTTGCTAATCCGCTGTCCGTATCAGCGGATTAAGTGATTGAGTCAACACCACCTTATTTTAATGCGTGTGGGGCGGCTGTGGTGTTGAAGTCTGGCGCTTGTAAGTGTGTCGCCTATATTTCTGTTCCTTCTATATGCGATTATTGGTTGGTTTTTGAACAGTTTTTTAGTGTTTCGTCTTTTTCAAGTTCACTCCAGTTTTCTGTCAGGGCTTGCTTGATTTTTGTCGTTTCGATGTACGGGCTATACGTTGTTATGAAGACTACTGTATTGTTGGTGCTGGCGTTATTTCTTTCGCTTGACCCGAACTAAATTTATACCTTGTGTATGACGTGTAAACGTGCACGTGAGATCGCTTAGATCGCTGATAAGGAATATTACAGAGCGACTAATCAGATTCCCTCAGGTTTAAAAAATACACGTGTAAACCCAACTATAGAAATCTTTAAATTTAGCTTGGCTTAATCCCATTTGGAGCCTCTTCAGTGAACTACACCACTACATCACTTCACTCATCGCTTGAGTGGCACAGTTTGCCAATAGAATAACAACTGTCGTTAACTAAACCATCATAGTAATTTTGCTCATATACCGTTGAAGTTGAATTACAATTCCTACAAAGCTTTAGGCCTCGTATGTAAAGAATGGTACATTGCCCCCAATATATATATATATATATATATATATATTATATATATATATATATATATATATATATATATATATATATATATATATATATATATATATATATATATATATATATATATCGTTCATTACACACACACACACACACATATATATATATATGTATATATATAATATATATATATCGTTCATTACACACACACACATATACATATATATATATATATATATATATATATATATATATATATATATATATATATAAACGTTCATTACATATAATTACATAATTACAGGTTAGTAAATTGTGTATGTAAATAAACTAATTTAAATACATAAAATTTAAATGTGTATCTCTTTTGTATTGATCGTTCATTTTACCTATAATTTACATTTACTCAGATGATATGTCAATAAAAGTTTTCACTTAATATATGTAGCGTATCTGAATTGTTGAACAACGATGTTAAATAATCCGCTGAATTTTAATAATTAACTATGATATTATGTATTAATAAAACAGTTTATTATTAATCTTTTGCAAACTAATTTATGCCGCTTGTATGCAAGAGTGCTGGGATTGTTTACGTTTAATACAAGGGAAATGATTTGCGAAAAATGAAAACCCTGCACATTATTTCATTTATTGAGATTTAAAATTTACTTGTATATAATTAAACAGTACGTGGGTTATAGACGGAAACCATGTTCGATTTTTTATTATTTATTTCGAAAAATTTTGATACAAAAATGACCAAATACAGAATTTTAACCTAAACTTAGTTACATATTATGTATCATTTACGGGGGGCTAACGATGAAGTCCTATACAGATTAGTATGTGACATTCTCTATTAGGTTTCCAGTCCTGCTATGAAGTTATTATAAAGTCATCGCCTTTAGTAGTAAATTATTAAATTAGTTCCTAAACCCATAGTTGCGGTTGGACCTGGATCAGGCCCTGCACCACATTCTTGTGAGCCGGACGGAGTCGTATTTCCAATCCACTACGCTCAAACACAAGTTCACTAGCTTGGGCATGAATAGTCTAATAATTATTATGTTAATATCATAATTATGAAACATGCATTTATTAATAAAAACGTTTTTCGTATTTCATCAGGGTTGAGATTCTTTTCTGCTCTGTAAAACCTGAAAAAGAATCACTGAACGCGCTTGGATTATATTTGTTGTAGCAGTCCACGGCCACACGTGACAGCTCCCAGTGACTATATTGGACTGCTGTGTCAGATACAATTCATACATGTTCAGCGATTAAGAAGGGAAGCTCAACACTAATGAAATACCTGAACGTTTTTAGAAACAATATTCATATTCAAAATAATGTAATACTACTTAGATCATTCATGCCTAACCTGTGTGCTCAATAGTGTAACTATAGGGGGCTTTCTTCAGCTGTTGCTGCTGAGAGGCTATTGGTTCAAAGCGCAGTTCCTCCACCTCTCGCATATTTTATCTTGTGTCGGGAATATCTGCGAGTATCTTTGAAAATCTTTTAAAACTATTACCTATATTTTCACAGAAATTGCATCATCTTGGATGTTGTTATTAATATCTCTCTTAGGCACAAAGGACGACGAGAATGGAAAGTTAAAGACCAAACAAGCTAGTTTAAAACTAGATGGTGGATACGTACCAGGTGTTGGCTCTGCCCGGAACTGGATAACCGCCGACGGATCATCGGGCTTCAAAGCCGAACCAGGTCGTTACCATCTCTACGTGGGTCATTTTTGTCCCTACTGCCATCGCTGCCTCCTGACCCTAACCCTTAAGGGGCTACTTCACGTGGTTTCGATCGACGTTTGCTCCTTTCGACGTCATGAGGAGAGAGGATGTGAATTTGTGCCGGAGATTCCAGGGTGCACTGAAGACACTGTAAATGGCAAGAAATTCATCGGTGACATTTATGATATGGTTGGCATCAAACAACGGTGAAGATAACCATTTTTCTTGTTTTATCGAGAAACTTGTCAAAGTAAATATTTACAACGATTTCTGTTGGAAAATCACACATTATCAATTTAGTTCTTATGGACGCTGACAATGTAATTAAATTGATTTGCATATTGGTCCTTGCTTTAATTTTGAGAAGAAAATATTATTTGCCTTTCGCGTTTGTTGTCATAACCTCTCTGCGGGGTTGGGAGGCAAGTGTCAGCTTTGAAACACTGATATCTATGAAAAACAAAGCAAAGGTTATAAGAAACTGACCACGAAAACCGTACAGAGGGCCATCCTGTGTCTAATCACCGTCCGCTCGCACGGGTCCATTACTTCGCACTAACATCCAGCTGCCCAGACAAGAGACCTTTGCAAGCTATGATAGTGTCCCATCTTTATATATCATGGGTTTATAAATGGATTTTCGATTTATTTATTTGATTTAATTCCTTCAAATTTAATGTCATGCTGCAATCGAACATTCGATAGCGTATGTTAACCAGTAACTGTCACAAGTCTTATACAAGGTACGATATTTTGCTATTAATTACATGTTTCCTTACATTTTTATGTGTATTCCTTTCCTCCATCTAGTTCAATTCCAGTTTTATGGGACAAGAAAACAGGGACCATTGTGAGCAACGAAAGTGCTGAAATCATCCGAATGCTGAATTGTGAATTTAATGAGTGGGCTAAGGAGTCAATCGATCTTTATCCGCCAAGTTTACACGATGCTGAAGTTATTTTCGTATTCGTTTTCGTATTCGTTTTCGTATTCGTATTCGTATTGGTATGGAGTCACTGACAGAAAATGTTATTTTTAGTCCAGGTTTCAGGTATGAAACGTGCAATATACGATATTTACTGAGGTTTAAATATTGTGATAATTTGATTCGTAATTTCATCTGCCAAATTTGGTTAAATTTACATAAATTTGCATTTGTAGATTTTAAAGATTTTGTTCACCTCATTTTATTTGAAAAAAACATACTTAAAATCGGTTGGGATCTGGTAAGGCAGCATCTTCGCTTGCCATGTCTCTTGACCGGGCAGCTGGATGCACCCCGAAATCAGGTGGTCAGTGCCAAGTAATGGGACTCGTGAGAGCGGATGCAAAGGAGCTGCCCTGGACTGTACCATTGTTTTGCGGGGAGGGCAGATTTTTGTGAGGCGCTGCAAAACGGGTGACTGTTGAAAGCTATGATGAACGGGGGACTTGTCCAGGACAACCATCTAAATAAAAAATGTGAAAACTGTTATATCCGGTCATCCTTTTGGGACTCACTTTAGAATACTAATATCCATTTACAATTTGTATTTCAAGTATTTTACTTCATTTTGACATGGCTCTACGTAGACCTGAAATAAATTTATAATAACAATACAATACAATACAATACTTTACAAAACTCAGTGAGTGCGGTAAGGCAAAAATTACAAAATTGCAAGTTACGACAAAGTTGTACGTGCTGCTACAGGGTAGAAAGTAACAGAAATCAATCACAATAGGTAGTTTAACTTTCAGAGTAAAGATGTGAGCAATAATAACATAAAACCGGACCGACCGATAATTCATGTATTCCATTCAATCAGGGCTCAAAGTAGCGACCATTTTCAGTCGCATAGGCGACCAAATTTTATGAGATTGCGACTGAATTTTTTCAAGACATTTCTCCATACCGTATACGTGATCAAATTGTATTCGCTCAGTGTTCACGGAGCATTGTCCCGAAAGGCCGCGACCCCAAAATACGCATTGAATAAGCATAGCCGTTGAGCGGAGTTACTCAAAGGTTTGAGCGCGTTCTCTCCACTGCACAGCGCTGCCAATGTGTCTGCTGATGTTATCTTGAATGATCTGTCAAAATATCCCAATCCAATCAAGTATCAGAAGCAGTTTTAGTGCTGTCACATCATTTCAACTGAACCAATCATAATCCCAGCATAAAATGTCATCAAAATATAGCTGACAATGGAAAACAAGCAACCAGTAACTGCAACATGTTTCATGCGTTCACGTGCGTAATGAATATTTGCGTTAGTGGCATGTGATCTGGGCAGGAAATCGTCCTTTGGAAAGCAGATGAAAGCATCGATTTCATCAAGCTTGGACTAGATTAGCATGTTTCATAAAGGTTCTTGTTTTCAGCTAGATCTAAATAGCAAGCAACTTTGTTGAAATATCATGGCAAATCTGCCTGGTAGCGACTGCAATTATGTAGAACAGACCATGGATGTAAAAACTTCCATGAACAGACCATGGATGGGACTGTAGCGATGACCTCAATGACCCGAGCGAGTTCGATACACGCCACAAGTACCGCTGCGATATCACAGCTAGAATTCAATGCGCATATACGTTTGAGTTTTGTTCTCTTGCCTACAAAATATCTATCGAAAGTTGATAGCTGCTGCATTTCTATTCAGAGTTTTTGTTGAAAAAAGTAGCTATCTATGGCTAGCGGCTTAATTGGTCCCCCAAAATAGTACTGCTGAAAGTTTTTGGAGTGACCTGCAGAACGGAGTTGTAGAGTGGGGCAAACTGCGTAACACTAAAACTGGATCGCACAGTAACAAATGACGGAAACCGATTGAGCCAGTTGCGACAGCTACTAGACTAGCTGAAGCCTATTTATCATAGAATACAGGTGTTTCTCGATATTTCGCGATACAAATTAATTTCCATGCATTCTGGTGTATCTTATCATAACGCAAGTTGATTAACATGTTCTGGCAATGACAGTTGACGCAAACGCAAGGAAAGAAAAAGAGATGGGCCGTACTCAAGTAAAGACTCTGACAACAGCTCACACATTAATTTAATCTTTATTAGGGAAACAAATGTACCGATCGGGACATAGGCCTATGATGCCATTTTATTCATCTCGTTTTCCTTTGCGACAGCAGTCTAAATATAGCATGTCATATATATATATAATTTTTAAGGTTTTCGTGACACTACAAAAGCCTCTGATATTTTCAAGGTCCAAGGTTTGCCCCTAAAATTTCGACTTACGGGCATGCGATAACGTTGAGCCCTGCATTCACTGTCGTTATGACGATCACTTTCTCAGAGATATCAGTTTAAAACAAGAAAATTACCTTTTAAGTTTACAACTCGTCAAATTGGACGGGTCAGCTAAATTTCCATTATCGATACTAATGATGTCAACAGAATGTTGAAGTTGGTTGGACGTTGTGATAGAAGTTAATACGAAAACGAATACGAATACGAATACGAAAATGATGTTTGTTTAAAAAATCTTTCCTCCAAAGACTACTGGCCCACAGGCGCTAATAGTTTGGTAGATTGCTAAATAGATCGATTTTCGGCTCGATCTATCGATCCCGTGGCCAGTATGCCCGCCACTGTAACCTAGTGAGTATTTTGGTTACAATGGCGCGCATATCGACTACGGGATCGATAGATCGAGCCGAAAATCGATCTATTCAACAGACTACCCAGCTGAGGAGTGCCTGTGTACTGGCCGTTTGTTTTTAAAATCTCTCCTCTAATGATAGCAACGATATCTTTCAATCTAGGGCCTAAAAAGATTGGATCTTTTTCAACTTACATTCTCAAATATTGAAGTATTGATATATTGTCATATAAAAAGCACTTTAACTTCTGTAAAGACAGAACTTTTATATAATATGTACGAAATTTGGACTAAAAATAAAAAATTTTGTCAGTGACTCCAATACGAATACGAATACGAATACGAAAACGAATACGAAAACGAATACGAAAATAACTTCAGCATCGTAAGTTTACAGAAGGAAATCGAAGAGTTCAACGCATGGATTTATGCAGAGATAAATATCGGCGTATACAAGGCTGGTTTTGCAAAATCACAAGAAGCCTACGATTCCACTGTTACAGTACTTTACAACGCACTAGATCGACTGGAAGAAGTGTTTGCCAAACGTCGTTTCCTCTGTGGTAACCAACTGACCGAAGCTGATATCCGACTTTTCCCGACGCTCTTCCGATTTGATCACGTATATTTCATTTGCTTCAAATGCAACAAGCGTATGATACGTGACTACAAACACTTGTCTGGAT
Organism: Ptychodera flava; assembly: GCF_041260155.1. Classification (NCBI taxonomy): domain Eukaryota; kingdom Metazoa; phylum Hemichordata; class Enteropneusta; family Ptychoderidae; genus Ptychodera; species Ptychodera flava. The sequence continues at coordinate 14,365,380 of NC_091944.1, read as the reverse complement.
ACGTTCGCGATGTCTATCAGCAGATGGGCGTGGCCAATGCTTCAAATATGGAGCATTGTAAACAATGCTATTTCGGCAATTTAGGCAATAAAATCATTCCTATCGGTCCAGATTTTGATTTCAACGAGCCAAGCCAACGTTCTGAAATGAAATGATCTGTCTCCTTCGAGATGCTGTGAAGTTTTAATGATTCAAACTTAGTTTGACATCAAATTTCTTTCGATAAATACAGATAATACACGGTCAAAATTCGATATCAGATGAGCACTATACTGCGTGTATAATATTATGGAATATTTTTGCGTTTTTAAGTCGGTAATCTGCAATAATTCATTCAGTCGCAAATGTAGGTAAAAAAGAATTTAAACCCTTTGACCACTAAAGACTTTTAGAATACCGAGTTTTTTTCAAAAGTAAGGGTTGCGACACTTTATACACGCATGCGCGCATCCATCCATGCTTCATGTCAGAAGTAATCACAACAATTTGATCGATACGCCACAGCACCGCTTGCGTATTCACTGATTTGTCAAAATATCGGGCTTTAAAATAATTTTGTAATGCACTGTAATGAATGAACAATAAATAAATACACGCAAATTCACAACACACCCTGAAGAAATCCGTAGAATTCACGTTTGGGGGCAAACGCTATACGACATTGTTAAATAATTTTTACACACTTGTCACACTTATTTAAGTCCAAGTTTTCATCATTAGCAAACAGAAGTTTGGGCTAAGTAACATAGTAAAATCATTCTAATTTGCAAACCATGTATTTGTTTGGGTTTCACTGCTTGCAATGGTTTATAGACAATTCTGTAACTTTGAATCATATGTGTGTAATTCCCATCAACCAAAGTGCCGGATATGTAAAGAATGATTCAATGTGACATATACACATACAATGAGTAACCACCAAACATTCAATGTAAATTATTAATTATATGTACATGTAATACATTTAATCAATGTATATACTGTTGAAGTTGAATTATATGTATGTAGTTCCTATCAAGGAATAGGTCTTGTATATAAAGAATGAATTTCCGCTTATCAATTTGTACTAACTTTGTCTTAAGTTTAAATAGTTCATATTATATATATATATATATATATATATAATATATATATATATATATATATATATATATATATATATATATATATATATATATATATATATATATATATATATATATATGATCCAGAAACTACAAAACACCTGGAAAGTCTTTGGATCTCAAGAGCTGGTACAATGTATCCAAACGGACTTAATGACTATGAACCATCAGGCATCCAAAATTAGCGTTGTCATGTGACTTTTATGATTTGCTATGCAGACATGCGCATTACACCATGCTTTGTTCTGGTTTTATTATCATCAGTGCTTGAAAAGGTGTGCTAGTCATACCGAAACGTCGCCGTCAATCAAATGTTGGGATTGGAAATAAGGTAGACTCTGAACATCTCATCAGTTCGTAAGTCACTACAAGTATTTATATATATATATATATATATATATATATATATATGTATGTATGTATATATGTATACATAGACTAGACTGCATGACGCACTGCTTTCCGCATCGAGTACTGTAATTTCCCTAGAAGACACCCGTCTATATGATCAAATTTTTCAAGTCCCCAAAATTATCATATAGTCGCATATTTCTTAGGAATGCACGCATAGTTAAAATAACCATGTATTGCGTAGTTCTGCACGCAGATGTTCAACACTACCTCTTGTCAGCAGGTTGTAGAGCCATATACCTGAGGTTAGTTCTAGATTGATCCATTTTAAATGCATCAGTGGACTTTTTGATTTATCAATCTAAGTCGACTTGAACTTATCCAACTCTGGCCAGGTCAATGGCACCAGATGAAGAGCGCACAGAATGACAATCATGAGAGAGTACGCAAATTGTGAATTCCTGGCTAATTGCCAAATCGTGAAAAACTGAGCACAGTAATTTACCAAAAAAATATCTTTTTCAAAATACAATCGACATATATGACTTAGATACTACTACATGTTTTACGAAATTGACAATACTGGAAGTTTAAAATATTCCATAAAATAAACGTTTTAATCTCAGAAAGTTCTGGTGTAATAATGGCAAATTGGTAAAAAATAAATAATTCCATTTAGTCTCACATTTTTTCAAATTAGAGTCTGTTCAAAGTTTTACCTTTGTGTTATTGTATGATGAGATGTGAAAATGTCATTCACTGTATGAACTTGAAATGAATGGTTTGACATATTGAATGATTTTCGAGAAACACAGTGACTTTTCTCGTACATTTGTAGAAAGTCAAGCATGGTGACCCCATATTTTTCTCTAATATTGGATTATTCTCATATGCCAGGAATTCAAAACTCCCCGGTAACTGTCAAGTCTCCTAGTCTTTCACGTGTTACCCTCTTGCCTGATCTTGTGTACAGGTATGTTTCATTGTCAATTGAGCGTCCTGTGACCCAAACTCTTTTTCAACTACACCAGAGTCAGAGCTATCACTGTCACTGCCGATATGCAGTGACAGTGACACTGTCCGTCACGGTAGGCAGTAACAGGGCAGTGCTGTATGAACTTTGTAATTTTACAATATTTTGTTCAGTTTATACGACTGCCTTCTTGTTCTAAAGAGTCCGTACAGCATGTTGAGCTGTCCAGTATTCAGCTTGCCAACACAGCCTGTGTGCTTGTACCGTGCATTTGTATCATTGACAAAAAACTTTCTGTCTTGACTCTGACTCAATTATCACCAATATTTAGATCCAGGCTTTGTTGACAAACAGAATATTGTGTGTTTCAGCATACTGTAGAGAGACACCAACTTGAAGAAACTGTTTTTGATACCTTGCATAGAAATATTGAAAAAATTATCAACAGTTGCCGCTTCTGTCCCGTTACAAGGCCAACTTTTTTTTACATTTTTAGATTTTCTCAAGATAAAAGTCATAAAATGAGACAAAACGGTTCCAGATTTTAATTATTACTGACATTAGAACCATCGGATGACATCAAAGTGTTGGGAACCAAAATATTTTCAGGTCCCTATAGGCAAAACTTAGAAGCCCCCCTCGACTATTCCCAAATTTCGAATCCCCCTGAATTCCTCCAGCTCCAAAACCATTTTTGTGAACGCAGCCTTATGTGCAAGAGTGCTTGAATTATTGACGTATAATACTAGGGGGACTGGTTTTTTATTCAAATCTGTGTATTATTTCATTACTTTATATACAAATATTTATTTGTATAATATTATATGGATGATATAAAAATAAATTATTCAAGTTCACCTATTTATTTTTTAAAAATGAGACAGCTTAAAACTGACAAAGAAATTTAAACATGAAAATTTGTATATAACACAGTCCCTCCACCCTGTGTTTATAACAAATGCACAGACGGCATCCTATATAGAACGATACAGGGTAAATGGTTGGCCAAAGGCCGTCAGATGTGGATAAAAGCTAGCCGCTGAAATCAATGTGATATCTTCATCTCTTTATCTTTAGGGACTGGACATAAATTAGCAGGGGGGGGGCCGGGGGATTTGGGGGGAGGGTCACAAATTTTTGAACCTCTGTCTGAGGGGGAGGGTCACAAATTTTTTTGGACTAAATTTAGGGGAAGGGTCATGATTTTTTGGCCACTCTCTTGCGAAATCCCCCGCCCCCCCCCCTGCTAATTTACGTCCAGTCCCTTATCTTATAAAAACTAGCACGGTTATGTATTTACATGACTTATGTGCCCACCGTTTCTTCAAGTACCTGTCAGGAATACCACGACATGAAGCTGCCATGTTACCATTGTTGTTCAGGCGATACACTTTCGGGAACACCTCTCGACATATCTGCAATTTGCGAGATTCAAATTTCAGTCACCTGTTACTATATGCACGCATGCGCGAAATATATATTACTTTCACACAATAGTTTGGGTCTGTCATAGGGCGTCAGCTTTTCTCCCCTTACTGTACTACTTTCAACAGATCCTGTTACTTAAACTGTATTCCACAGTGCCAGACCAAACCATGTCTTCGCAGGAAAAAACCTTAGCCACAGGTAAGTATGATTTGAGCTTGAATCTGCTGCTTTCTGACATATAGTGAGAGAGTGAATCATATTTTTACGAGTACGTTGGTGGTCAGCCAGTGTGAGCCGTATTCAAGATTTCCGAAAAGTATAAGCATATAAATATTTAGCTGCGTTCTTGATACAAATCAAACACCAAAAGGTCATTACTGTATATTGATAACGTTCCCATGGATAAATAATGTTTGTAAGTATGTACAGCTTTCGGAAAGCTTTTTCGCGTGGCGCAGTCTTTCAGCTTGTGTTATTGTTGAGTGCTAAATATAGACGAGTACGTGATGTGCCTGTTTTAGTTCTCGCACTGCACAGGGGGAGTGCTAGCAGTGGAAATGCAGCTGTCTATGGCGGGGTCAGCTTCGTCTATGCGGGTCATCAAAAGGTCAACCCTGCCAAGGTACCCCATAAAGCATACCTCCGAGCTCAGGCATTATCTCTGTCCTGAGGCGGAATAGGTCGGAAAATTTGCATAGTTCTTTGCGCATGGGAAGTAGACATTAGCACTATAATCTACAAGACCTTTTTAGCTTTAACTTTTAAAAGAACCTTGTTTTAGGAAGCTGAGGAAAACCCAGCAGTTTGACCTCCTTAGCCGAAATACAACGGCTGGACCAACGAACAGAACTGAACTATGGCGATCGACCTTGTGCGACCAACCTCCATCGTAGATGGACGTCTTGGAGATTTAATAAGACCACTACAACCGTGCGAGGACAGTCGCATTGTCGGTGAAAAAAGAATAATTCATAACACTGTCCAATCGCCCCGGCGTACGTCTTTTGCTGGAGTTTTTACATTAGTGCAGTTTGCTCCGAGCTGTGACTTTTTAATGATTTTGTGATATACATAGCATGTCCAATATTGCAGATTGCTGCAAGACCAAAGCAATGCACAGGCCAATTAGGCATCATTTGTGTTGATATTCCTATTATGATCAAAAATTGATTATGAATATTAATAAATTATGAATGTTACAGAATAATAAAACCTTTTTTTACAAACAGTGTCATGTATTTTGTGTAAATACCTTCTGGAAACCCTATGGGTGTTATAATTATGATTATTAATAAATTTCGATTATGATTAATAAAGTCATATTGTTCAAATTGTAATCTCTGCTTACGTAAAAATCCTCAGGAAACCCATATTTAGTTCATAATCTATGCAAAAATATCCCAGTGACACCATTGCCCATGTTCAGTCTATGGCGAGTGTTACTTCACAGTGTGACTCAGCTGCCCCCTCCCTGGAGTTTTTTTGGGGGGGGGGGGGGGGGAAGTGTTATTTGTTGAATACACAGAGACGCTGATAAATCGTTAATATCTCCGGGGCGATTCCCAGCACACTTGCTTTGAATTGACGTCTTGTTAACGTCAAGTGCCGCTGTACTTACACTGACTTTTCGCTGTTATTTCTTTTATTGCTATGGTGTTATTTTTTGCAGTGCGCTGAATAAAATATAACTATTTTACGGTTTAAACGAATAATTAAACATCTTTGTGCGGGAAAATGCAAAATAAAACAAGCGCGCACATGCACTGTGCATCAAGTAGTTAGAGTGGTTAGTCGCCTTTATTTGAACACTGTCAGCTATCTCAGTTTACCAAAAATGTCAGATACTCTTAAGAAACGATGTCGTATTCAGCAGACTATTTTGACATTTGTCAGGGAGCAGGCATGGTAGGGCTGCGTTCACAAAAAACGTTGGGGAAGGGGCTGAAGGAATCGCGATTGAATCTTATTTTGTTCAGATCTCCCCTCAATACCCTCAAAAATTCTCAAGTCCCCCGTGTATATGATCTAAATTTTTAAGCGCCTCACAAATTAGCATATAACCGCATATTTATTAGGAATTTACCCATATGTTCGAAACTACCTCTTATCAGCAGGTTGTAGAGCCGTATTCCTAACGCAAGTTTTTAAAATTGATTCATTGCATCATTGGACTTTTTTAATTTATTAGTCTAAACTGACTTGAGTATATCAAACTCTGGCCAGGTCATTGGTACCAGCTGAAGAGCACCGTGACACAAAATAACAATTATGAGAGAGTATGCAAATTGTAAATTCCTGGCTACATTTTGCTAAATTGTGAAAAACTGAGCTCGGTGCTACCGAAAAAATGTTTTGTTTTTTTTTCAAAAGCACAAGACATGTACGACATGTACTTATAAATGTTTTACAAAATTTACAATACTGAACGGTTAAAATATTTCATCAAATAAACGTTTTAATCTTAGAAATTTTGGGTGTAATAATGGCAAATTTGGTAAAACGTGGATGATTCCATTTAGTCACTTTTTTTTTCATTTAAATGTGTCTTTTTTACTGTTCAAAGTTTTACCCTGTGTTATTGTACGATGAGATGTGAAAATTTCATTCAATGCATGAACTTGGAATGAATGGTTTCATCTATTGATTTTCAGTGATTTTCGAGAAAAAACAGTGACCCCAGGGTGACCCCATGTTTTTTCTCTAATATTTTATTATTCCCATATGCCAGAATTCAAAAATCCCTGGTAGCTGTTAAGTCTTCTAGTCTTCCATGTCTACCTCTCGGACTTGATTTTGTGTACAAGTATGTTTCACTGTCCAGTCAATTTAGACTCCTAAGACCAAAACTCTTCTTCAATTATATCAGAGCCAGAGCTATCACTGTCACTACCGGCATAGAGTGACAGTGACAACTGTCACTGCCGGCATGCAGTGACAGTGACATTGCCAGTAGGCATTAGCTGGGCAGTAGCTGTATTAACTTTGTATTTGACAATATTTTTGTTCGGTTTCAATTCTGTACAGAGATAAGTGCATGTGTCAATCGTCTGTGACCATTGTGTACCAATAAAACAAAGGCGCTCGTGGGCTAGGTAGTCTGCTAGATCGATCGATTTTCTGCTCGATCTATCTATCCCGATTTGTGTGACACAGTTTGCAGTAAAGTGGTACTGGCGTTAACTAAGTCATTGGTGTTTTAGGAACATATCAATTCATTAGGGCACTTTAAATTGGATGACATGAAAGGCTGCAAATACCAATAGGCTGTATTTATTTATACTTACTAAATACCATAGCGTTTTAGTAATATATTCATATTTCAAAACGATGATATTTCTCAGATCATGCTCGACTCGTGAACCTGTGAGCTCAATAGTGTAATGCGGCAGTCAATATCAACCCCCACTCCCACCTCAGGGCAAGACAATCTGGAAAATTCACACCTAATACGAGTTAATCCCCCACATTTCCCCCACCCCAATTTGTTGGGGCATTCATAAATTCTGCGCTTGTCCATGAAAATGTCTAGGGGGATCAATATGAGGCAATTGCCCCACCCCCTCGGGCAAAGTTTCATGGCAAACACGGCCTATACCCCACATTTGTCCCGTATCGCCCGAGGTGGGGTCCCTTGGGGATTACATTGACTGCTGCATTATTGGGATGGTCTTCGGCTGTTGCTTCATACAGGCCACTGATTTTAATACGACGAAGCTCACCTCCCACATATTTTGTTGCCTGTCCGAAACGTCTGTAAGTATTTTTGAAGACTTTCAAAATCTTCTTTGCCTCTGTTTTCAAAAATATCGTATCACCTTGGATGTTCGTATTACTGTCTCTTAGGTACAAAGGGCGACGAGGGTAAAAAGTTAAAGGCCGAACAAGCTAAAACAGATGGTGAATACGTACCAGGTGTTGGCGCTGCCAGGAACTGGATAACAGCCGACGGGTCATCGGGCTTCAAAGCCGAACCAGGCCGTTACCATCTCTACGTGGGTCATTTTTGTCCCAACTGCCATCGCTGCTTCCTGACCTTGTCCCTCAAGGGGCTATTTGACGTGATTTCGGTCGATGTCTGCTCCTTTCGACACAATGATGAGAAAGGATTCGAATTTGTGCCGGAAATTCCAGGGTGCACCGAAGATACTGTGAATGGAAAGAAATTCATCGGTGATATCTATAGCATGGTTGGCATCAACCAACGGTAAAGATATATTTTTGTTTTATCGAGAAACTTGTCGAACTAAATATTTACAATGGTTTATGTTAGCAAATCACATATTGTCAATATAATTCTTGAGGACGCTGACAATATAATTGCATTGATTTAGAATTAATTAAATTGATTTGCATATCGGTTTTTGCTTTAACTCGTACAAGAAAATGTAATAACCTCTCTACGAGGCAAGGAGGCAAAAGCCATCTTTGAAACACCGACATCTACGAAAGATAAAACATAATAGACGGCCAGCCTGTGTCCAAACTTCAAAATTTGGAGTTGAGAAGGGACCGTGCGAATCGTTAATCTAATTTGGTCTAATTGCTCCATGATGACGAACTTGACCATGCGCACATTAGCTGCTGAAGTTCATTATTATTTCATTATTTATTCATTTATTGTGGATTTATACATGATTTTTCGACTTATTCATTTTCAGATCTATTTTTTCAATGTGCTGTAATTAAACATTCGATATTCATAGCAGATGTTAACCAGTAACCGTCACACATATTCACATTTATAATACAGGGTACAATACTTTACTCGAAACTATCAATTATATGTTTCCTTGCTTTTTAATGTGCATTCCTTTTCCTCTATCTAGTTCCATTCCAGTTTTGTGGGACAAGAAAACAGGGACCATTGTGAGCAACGAAAGTGCTGAAATCATCCGAATGCTGAATTGTGAATTTAATGAGTGGGCTAAGGAGTCAATCGATCTTTATCCGCCAAGTTTACAGAAGGAAATTGAAGAGTTCAACGCATGGATTTATGCAGAGATAAATATCGGCGTATACAAGGCTGGTTTTGCAAAATCACAAGAAGCCTACGATTCCGCTGTGAGAGTGCTTTTCAACGCATTAGACCGACTGGAAGAATTGCTTGCCAAACGTCGTTTCCTCTGTGGGAACCAACTGACCGAAGCTGATGTCCGACTTTTCCCGACGCTCTTCCGATTTGATCACGTATATTTCATTTGCTTCAAATGCAACAAGCGTATGATACGTGACTACGAACACTTGTGTGGATACGTTCGCGATGTGTATCAGCAGATGGGCGTGGCCAATGCTTCAAATATGGAGCATTGTACGCATGGCTATTTTAGCATCTCTGGCAATAAAATCGTTCCCATCGGCCCAGATTTTGATTTCAACGAACCAACGCAACGCTCAGAAATGAAATAAGCTCCCTTGTTCCAGATGCATGTAAAGATTAAACATTCGGACCCTTAGTTTAATATCAAAATTCTTTCTAGAAGTAGATAATATACGGTCAAAATTCAGACAACCGTGCAGTAGAGAGACGATCCAGATCTCAAGCAGCTACTATTAATCCTGAGACACAAGACAAAGCCCTGTTAGCAAAAATAATGACTATGCCACTAAGTTATTTCTCGTCCAAGTTAACTTCGCCTACTGCTGCATGATCATGGTCAACCCGAACTCAGCGCACTTCTGATGATTTACATACCCCATTGGTAAATTCGTCGTCGACACAAGAAAATAAGAAAAAGAAAACCAGAAAACAAAAAAATCTCTACAAAGAATGCCTCTGGTCCAAGCAGTGAAAACCACTGTATGCAGAACTGTAAATACGATAGACCTGAAATAGGAGATATGATTCGTTGTAGTCTGTGTCTGACTTGGTTTCACATCGACTGTCTGAACATAAATGGAGAGGAAGCAAACCTGTTTTTCTGGCCATGTCCTTCCTGTCGTACTTTATTGACCTCAGTAGAAAAAATAAATAACAATTTATGTGAGTTCCGTAAGATCGCCTCCGAGTTAGCTGCTCTGAGATCTCACCTACGCAATGTGCAAACTGTAATAATAATTTGGCCGCACAGCTGAGAGAGAATGCAGCTCTAAATAAAAATCTTGAAAGTAAAAATGCTGCACTTCAAGAAGAATGCAGATCCTTTCAAGACAGATGTAAACATTCACGAAATGAACATACATCAGTTCCTGTGGATTGAAGAACTTAGATTATCAATATCCCATTAAAGGGATCCATATAGTCGGTCATTTTTCATGAATTTTGTTTGATACGAGATACTACTTATTTTGTTTGACATGTTGAAAGATACTGAATAAATGGGTGACCATTCACATATTCGAACCCAGTTTTAGACACGATACGTGAAACCATCGCGAAAATGAATTAATGGTCATGACCATTAATTCATTTTCGCGATGGTTTCATTTCACTTGTCTAAGACTGGGGTCGAATATATGCATGGTCACCCATTCATTCAGTATCTTTCAACATGTCAAACAATATAAGAAGTATCTTGCATCAAACTAAATTCATGAAAAATGGCCGACTTTGTCCCTTTAATATCAAATTTCTTTCTAGAAATAGATAATATACGGTCAAAATTCGATATTCGATTAGCAATGAGTGGTTGTATTTTTAAATGCCGGAATTCTTTTGCGTTTCAAAGTCGGTATTAGCTGCAATTCATTCAGTCGCAAATTTAAAATTAAATCTAAATCCTTTCACCAAAAACTCACTTTTATCGAGTGTTTTCGAACACAAAAATACTATTAAGTAACGCAGACACAAAAAAGTGCAGGTTTTACTGTTGTGTCGTTACGACTCTAAACAAGAAAGAAAACTAACTACTGTTGAGTCTCTCTTATATGTAATCTCTTGTTATATTTTGTTTTTATAAACAATAAAGACACCAGGGCACTTGTTAACAGTTTGCCGTGCATAAGTTACTCAGTTAAGGTATTAACAAATTAAATAAATATCCTTTTTATTTTCTAGTACGACTTGGAGAATGATGGTTGACATTCTATTAAAAAGCAAATCGCGCAGTGCGTGTCTTTTTCTCAAAACTGAACATTTGAATAAAGTGAGAATAGCTCACCACTTCAGGTTAGAAAATCATGTGAAAAGTGAAAAAGTTAAAGAGAGAAAGCTTATATTGCTGTCCTCTGCAAACAATAACGGATTCCAACCACCTGTCAAAAGTCACCGTATTGATCGATATCGTATTTGATCGACTTGGCAAGTTACTTAACACCTGCGATCCTTTCCCTTGCTTCACGGCATTGAAATTGTCAAGCGATCTTAGGAAGCGGCACGACAAATATCCATAATTTAATGTGGGAAGTCATGAACTTGTACCTCGGAATACAGCCCTGTGCAATATCCATGGAGAAAAATCAAAACTAAGAACAATACGATTTTCTATGCTATGCAAAGTTCATGAGGAGTGGTATAACATGATTTAATCGAAATCATTTACTGTGTTCCTTTTGTAATGCGTTTGAAACTCAGAATTCATTATGATGTATGTAATATCAGCCAGTTACAGGATGATGACGACCGGCGTTGGAAGCTGATGATAAGACGCCAATAGGTGCTTAGAATTAGAATAACCTTATTTGACAGTCCATTATGGAAAAATTACTTTTCGCTTCACCAAAACAAAAGACAACACAGCACACTACACATCACAAAATTAAATGTTAAATATAAAGATATAAAAAGTTTCCATCCCCTTAACACGATGAGATCTGTCTCCTACGGACAAAGTTCATTGCACTTGGAACAGACGATTTTTATCCTGTTCTTTCAACTAGTAATGCCATTTTTTTGCTGTTCGATTTTTCAAGCATCTGTCACGGATAACGAGACATGAAGCTGTCATGGTATCAGTGTTGTTTAAGAGATACACTCTCGGGGTCACCTTTGGACATTACTAATATTTGCGGGGTTCAAATTTCGGTCACCTGTTACCATATGGACGCATGCGCGAAATATAGTATTACCTTTACACAAGAAGTTTGGACCTGTGACAGGCCGTCAGGTTCTTTCTCCTCTTACTTTCAACGGATCCTGTTACGTTAACTGTGATCCACGGTGCAAGACCAAACCATGTCTTCGCAGGAAAAAAACTTGGCCACAGGTAAGTATGCTTTGAGCTTGAATCTGCCGACATATGCTGAGAGCTAGAGAATCATATTTTTGTGAATTCAACTTACTCCGAATACATTGGTGGTCAGCAATCAGGCCACTGTGAGCCGTATTGAAGCACCCCGAAAAGTATGTTATCAGTATGTAGTTGTGTCCTGGATACAAATCAAACCCAAAAAGGCCATTCCTGTACATTGCTTACGTGGATAACTCATGTAGCTTTCAGAAAGCCTTTTCGCGTGGCGCAGTCTTTTAAGCTTGTGTTAGTGTTGAGTGGTGAAAACAGACGAGTACCATGATGTGCCTGTTCATTGTGCACAATTAGTTACATACCGCACGGGGAGTGCACGTACTTTCTATAAAGTTTAGGTACGAATGACCTATAATGACACTGCACTATTTCTGTACAGAGATATGCGCATGTGTGTGTTAATCGTCTTGTGACCAGTGTGTAACAAAAAACAGTTAGACGAAATAATCAAGTTATCGCAGTTAGGAATCTTGTGGTCTGACTCTACTCGATCTGATTGTTAATATATATATATATATATATATATATATATATATATATATATATATATATATATATATATATATATATATATATATATACAGTAACTGTATTTGTAGTTATACTGACTAAATACCAAAACGTTTTTAGTAAAAAATATTCATATTTTATAATGATGATATTTCTCAGACCATTCTCGGCTAGTGAACCTGTGAGTTCACTAGTGTAATAATTGGCATGGTCTTCAGCTGTTGCTTCATAGAGCGGGCCTCTTGTTTTAATACGACGAACCTCACATAAGGTGCGCCTCCAACATACTTAAGCTTTGTTGCCTGTCCGAAACGTCCGTTAGTGTTTTAAAACTTTCAAAATTTTGATTGCCTCACAAATATCGTATCACCTCGGATGTTGTTATTACTGTCTCTTAGGTACAAAGGCCGAACAAGCTAAAATAGATGGTGAATTCGTACCAGGGGTTAGCGCTGCCCGGAACTGGATAACAGCCGATGGGTCATCGGGCTTCAAAGCCGAACCAGGTCGTTACCATCTCTACGTGGGTCATTTCTGTCCCTACTGCCATCGCTGCGTCCTGACCCTATCCCTTAAGGGGCTATTTCACGTGATTTCGATCGATGTCTGCTCCTTTCGACGCTATGATGAGAGAGGGTTCGAATTTGCGCCGGAAATTCCAGGGTGCACCGAAGATACTGTGAACGGAAAGAAATTCATCGGTGATATCTATGGCATGGTTGGCATCAACCAGCGGTAAATATACATTTTTGTTTTATCGAGGATCTAGTCAACTAACTATTAACAAGGGTTTATATTAGCAAATCACACATTGTCAATTCAATTCTTTAGGGCACTGACATTATAATTGTTTTGCATATTGGTTGTTGCTTTAACTTGTACAAGAAAATATAATTCGCCTTTCGCGTTTGTTGTCGTAAACTCTGTACGAAGCAAGGAGGCGAGTGCCATCTTTGAAACGCCGACATCTCTGAAAGATAAAGCAAGGAGCTAAAGAAAGCACCCACGAAAACCTAATAGACGGCCAGCCTGTGTCCCAACTTCAATTTGGACTCGAGAAACAACCGTGCACGGCAATTGGTCTAAGTTGCGCTATGATGACGAACTTTACTGTTCGCAAATTAGCCGCTCTAGTTCTTTAGTTATATTTATGTTTTATTACTTATTTATTTATGTATATATTATTTATTGTAGATTTTTACATGAAATTTTCTATTTATTTATTTTCAGATCTATTTATTTCAAATTGCTATAATGAGCATTCGATAGCATATGTTAACCAGAAACCACCAGATTTATTCACATTTATGATACAGGTACAATACTTTGCTCCAAACTATTAATTGCATGGTTCCTCACTTCTTAACGTGTATTCCTTTCCTCTATCCAGTACCATTCCAGTTTTATGGGACAAGAAAACAGGGACCATTGTGAGCAACGAAAGCTCGGAAATCATCCGAATGCTGAATTGTGAATTTAATGAGTGGGCTAAGGAGTCAATCGATCTCTATCCGCCAAGTTTACAGAAGGAAATTGAAGAGTTCAACGAATGGATTTATGCAGAGATAAATATCGGCGTATACAAGGCTGGTTTTGCAAAATCACAAGAAGCCTACGATTCCGCTGTTACAGTACTTTTCAACGCATTAGACCGACTGGAAGAAGTGCTTGCCAAACGTCGTTTCCTCTGTGGGAACCAACTGACCGAAGCTGATATCCGACTTTTCCCGACGCTCTTCCGATTTGATCACGCGTATTACATTTGCTTCAAATGCAACAAGCGCATGATACGTGACTACGAACACTTGTCTGGATACGTTCGCGATGTCTATCAGCAAATGGGCGTGGCCAATGCTTCAAATATGGAGCATTGTACACAAGGCTATTTTAGCAATTTTGGCAATAAAATCATTCCTATCGGTCCAGATTTTGATTTCAACGAACCAACGCAACGCTCAGAAATGAAATGAGCTCCCTTGTTCGAGATACATGTGAAGATTAAAGATTCATATTTAATTTATTATCAAATTTCTTTCTAGAAATAGATAACATACAGTCGAAATTCGACATTAGATGAGCACCGTGTGGATAATACTGATAATATATTATCGATGTTTCAATAGACGATGGAATACTTTTGCGTTTCAAAGTCTGTAAGCTATAATAATTCATTCAGTCGCAAATCTAGGTAGAATTTAAACCCTTTCACCAACACCTGACTTAAAATATGTAGCGTTTTCGAAAGAAAGTGTGGCTACATATGCACGCATGCACACATACATATATATACACACACACACACACACACACACACACACACACACATACATACATACATACATACATACATACATACATACATACATACATAACACAGAGAGAGATAGACAAGCGGGGAGACATGTAGGCACACACAGACACAAAACAGACACAGAGACACACACACATACACACACACACACACACCTGCTGCAGACATTCATGCATACGATCTTGCGTGGAAATGGGTTGAAAGTGTTTTGCCGACCGTTCGCGAAGCACTTGCCGGGGATATAATTTGTGATTTCACTATCGATATCGTTGACAAATATTTGTTAATGCGACTCCCAGACCAACCTCATGCGTCAAATCATGAAAATTTAAGCTGCAATTCTAACAAGAAAGATTGATGATGATATATGCGCATCGTCACAAGAAAAACATAGATGGGTGTTTATTTCCAGATTTACCATTTTTTGCCTTTATATGATTTACCAGAGTAAACAACTAAAAGTAAACAGGTTTTTATCTCAAAATGTAAAGATACATGATAAATTTACAAATATGTTGCTGTGCTTGTCTGTAAACCAGGGACAAAAAACAGACAATCTTTTGAGATCAGACACGTTAATCCATGTAGTACCGTGCTTACAACGCATTTCGTTCTGTGTTGCGCTTCAACACTCGGGTCAGGTTATCGAAGTAGAACCGCCTTTACTCGACACGTGGGAAAATTTGCTTAGGCGTGTTAGAAGAGTTCGAGCACATCATACACACTGCTACTACAGGTACAAGAAAGTTTCGATGTAAGTTCAGATGCCATGGGAATCAAGACGACACGATGGTTTTACTTTGTATCATTACGACTCACGACAAGAAAGGAAACTTAGTTGTTGTCGAGTGTTTCTTAATTTGTAATCTGTTGTTATATTTTGTTTCGGCAATCAATAAAGTCACCAGACACTTGTTTATGGTTTGCCTTGCGTAAGTTACTCAGTTTGTTGAGAATTATACTGTAGCTTTGTCGACTCCAGTGAATTTTGTGACGTCATCCCGCTCAGACAATTACTTATAATACTATACCACTGAGTCAATGTGATGTCTTTATCTACATATCTTCATCTTACCAGCAAATTAGCATCGTTCTATATGATGTACTACGGATTACTTCATCAAATGTAAAGGAAACACATACCCCTGTCATTGATATTCAATTGTTATTCGAGTTGGTAAACGTAGAGCTAAAATTGTTTGTTTTTGTAGGTATTAACTATCTTTTCATAGCCGTAACTGGATGGGGATTTCTACCTCACAAGATTTTTTTTTTTTTTTTTTTTTTTTTTTTTTTTTGCCGAACTGAACGATTCACAAACGTACTTTGGCCCACAGGGAACCCAGAAATCTGGTTGTTGTCGGTTTGTGTTGTTGTTTATGTTTATATTAGTTGTGTTGCTGTTGTTGTTGTTGCTGTTGTACAACAGAGGCGAATTTTTTTTGAAAAAGATAAATTTATTCCATCAAAAGAAAATAAATTTACAACCGTGAATACGTCGAGCGAACGAACATACAAATCAACTTGTCTGAAAATATTTATCATTTAACTAGAAAGAAGACCGAGAAAAAATCAAAAAAAAAATATCATCCTGAATACGTTCAGGACGCATCGGTCAAAGGCGATTTTTCTTGACGTAGTCAGAAAGCGCGACCTCTAGCGTTACAGATGAGTAATGGTTGGGTCAAAGGTGGTGGTAAAAGAACGTATTTCCTGTTCGTCTTGCGCAAGCAAAGGACACACGTGTAAAGACTCGGAAACAGAACACACAGAATCCAGGACGTGTCTCGAAGATGGAGTATGTATATACCGACGGGAAACCAGCCACACAAGGCAACATGTAAGTTTTATTCATTTGTAGGTACTGTTATAGGCCTTTTAACCCTCTGTAAATTAACCAGAGGTTACAGTAGACCGACACAGGCATCGTGTTGAATGATGCATGGTCATGGTGATCATGTTTCTCGAGTACTGAGGTTTCAATGTAGTAGGTATAGCATGCTAACGTATTTTTACATGTAATAGCAAATGTAAGTCAGAATTTTATAGCCCTGCGTACGATGCTGTGTGTTCCGCTACAGCTAATCGCCCCGCTCACGGAACACACAGCATAAATCGTACGCAGGGCTAAGAATTTTAGTAAGTACACAGTGTATACTACAAGTAGATAAGTTGCTTTACCTGAATACCCCCATTGGCCATGGATGCACCACATGATCATCCTTGCCGTAGCATATCATTCTGAATGAATTCAGAAAATGTGAAAGGATTGAGATCTCAACCTAAAATGTTCAGGTCTCTGAACAGAACACTTCCATTGAGTGCAATTTTCTCCTTGTTTTCAGACTTTGTTGTCAATGCGGTGTTCCCACTCAGCCCAATCCTGCCAACATGTGTGTTGCTTGCATCCGAACACAAGTTGATATCACGGAAGGAATCCCAAAACAGAGTATAGTTTACTTCTGCAAAGGATGTGAAAGGTGAGATATTCAAAATGGATGTCCATTATCCAGACGATAATGTAGGTTTTTGCTGCTGGTTTAATAAACGTTGATACTTTGTATATTGCGCCTTTATAAAAGAGGGAAACGACAAAAGGCATATCCTGCACACGATTTGTGTAAAATTCCAGTTTTGCTATATATCCAATGTTCTGAAGCATGAGAACTCAAATGAATGTATGGCATGACAAAATGCAAAACAACAAGGTGTCTTCAAAATGGCTGCTGTAAAACTGACAGTTGTTGAACATTGTACTATATTTTACAAATTTATGCAAAAATTTTCAACATCGTGTACATTTGATTATTGTAACAAATACCCGAATAAAATGGGACAGCGGCATATACATTTGTCATTGCATTGAAAATTAAAAACTTTCATTGCAAAAGTGAATTTGTTTCCTGCTGCTCTTTATATTTTTCTACCTTTTGCTGGTTCTTACATTTAAAGTGCTGTTACTGTCTGACCAACATCTCCCCAATAGAGGGCTGACTTTGTTATGAAAGTATAAGATAGTGATGAAAAGACCAAGAATGGTCCATTGTAAATGCATCTATTTTTGAAATCTGCATTATTTATTGAGGGGTGGAATTCTAAGTGTTCTTCATGGAGGTGTTTGACATGGTACCACTTTGCAAAGAATTAACACTCAGTGAATTGTTTTGTTATTTTCAGATATCTGCAGCCACCAGATACATGGGTAACATGTTCCCTGGAGTCAAGAGAACTCTTGGCATTGTGTCTGAAAAGATTGAAAGCTCTCAGTAAGGTAAAGAATCAAACAAAGATGATTGTCTCTCATCCCTGATGTTTCATCATCCCCCTACTATCTATGGTTTCATCCAGTTACTGACTGCATAACTTTTTCCCACATAACTTAGTGTGTTGAGAACAGAAATATATATACCATCTTCTCTTTATGGTTATGGCAAACAATGTTACCATGCAGAATCTGTTACCAAAGAACTGAATTGTCAAAAATTTTGACGTGCCAATTAGAGTTCAGGTCTCTGCATTAACTTTATACAGGCAGTGTTGCAGCCAGGATGCGCCCTTGCGACAATGTCCCCAAAACGGAACCCGGTGTCCCACATTCTCGCGCACTGTAGGTCACCTTGGGCGCACTCATGAGTTGACTATGTTCAATGGGTGTAGTCTGCAAATAATATCTGTTACTGATAATTACCTTTGTTTTGCATGATTATTTCGAGGCTTTATTTACGTACTTTCAGAGCTATGATTAAAAGTAATTAGAATGCTGGACTCGATATCATAACCTGCTTGTAGTCTGACTGAGCTCTGATTGGTGGCAGATATGGTGTACTTTCTTGAAATCCAAGCACACTGATGCGGTCTCGATAGCCTTACTTTTTTTGTGTGAAACTAATTTGTTACAAAATAATATAAAATTTTATTGACAATACCAGCGTTTTGTCCTCAAAATGTGCAAAATATCCCCCAAAATAAACAATGGTGTCCCCAGATTTAAAATTCCTGGCTACAACATATTATAGGAAATATGAATTTTTGAAATATGCTATAAAACTGAGAATCCTTCCTGATTGTCTTTGTAAGTTTTTGAAGAGATGTCACATTAGCTGCTGTGACTGATTTTATATCTCCACTACAATTCTTACAGAAATTAAATACCTGTATCATGTTTTTCAAGACACTTATGATTATCTCTTACTTAATTCACCACTCCACACACGTCCAGCTACACTGAAAGTAATGCCACACCCACCCACCATCTACAAAAAAGCTACATAGTGGGTCGCTTTATCTTGGTCCCCGAGTGTGACCACTATACACCGTTTTGACAAGGACTCTACCTCCAAAACTGCAAAACAATTTACTTATCTGAAGTTGTGTTTTCGTTAAAAATCAACCCAAACTTGGCATCTTGTAGGTATTGAATGCATAATGTATCAAGTCCAATAAAATCTCCAAAGGTAGTTAAAATTGCAAGGTATTTATGTATTAGCTTTAATTACTGCAAAGTCAACTTGCAAAGAGTAAACTGTAACTTCCAATGTGAAATACTTTACAACACAGTGTGGAGAAATTATTGATATTCTTTTCACCTTTTTTCCTGTTCAGTTATTTTCAGTGAATGAAAATTAGCGAATATATTCTGTCTTTACAGGTTCATCTAGTCGATGCAGGGTTCATTTGGACAGAGCCTCACTCCAAGCGGATCAAGGTGAAACTGACCATTCAGAAGGAAGTGATGGGAGGGGCCGTCTTACAGCAAGTATTTGTTGTAGAATACCTGGTACAGAATTACATGTGTATAGATTGTCACAGGGTTGAAGCCAAGGATTACTGGAAAGCTTGTGTCCAGGTCAGACAGAAGGTATGTATGAACATACAGAGCAATTCCAGAGAAATCCCAGGCAACACTTAGCTGTACTTCAGTTTAAAGCTAACCGTTGGGAACATCGCTTTGTTAATGTAGTTTGCAACTTGAAAGTGAAGGACTTAAACTTTTGCTTAAATTTGCATCAAGGATTATTTCAACCGTTCTCTTTCAAAATCAAAAATAAAAATTGGAGGTTACCCTGCACATTTTGGTACCAGAGATACAAATTACTCAAGATTACCAATATTTGAAATTCAAAATGGCCACCATCCCTGTGTTAACTCTCTGGAGAAAAATACAATTTTTGATTTTCAACAAACTAAGATGGTAAAAAGTTTTCTTACATCAAGAGCTTTAAAATAGACCCCACAAGTGGTAGGTCAGAAAGATTTGTAAAAGTTTGAGAGTCAAAATATCTGTCCCCGAGGCGCATTCTACCTTAAATTAATTCGAAGGCATCCTGGTACAAGGAGATTACTTCATACAGAAATACTGGCCATTTTCTTGACATGTACACACCTTACATCCTGGTATTTTTGGTGGTATGTTTTATCCTAATGTCTACATTTTGCAGTATGGAAAATGTATGAGTGGCAAAGGCAAGTCATTATGGCATTAGTGAATGTGTTCGGCTGTTACGGAAAGAGTGAAATGTAGGGATTCATAGAAATAAAGATGCCAGTGCCAGCTGTAATAAAGTCATGTAGGGGTCAATGACATGGTACATTAGGCCCAACACATGTACCAAATGCAAGATGCATAGTTATGGTGTTATTTTCCTTGAGACCGGAATCAAATGTTTAATCCTGATCCAGTCAAGTTCATATGTCACCATCAGGTCAAGTTTGTAGCAACCAGTTAGTCATAATAAGTCCTGTATGTTGCATTGAACAATTTCGTTTGAGGTCCCTGAATACCTAAATACTGTAAATATGATGTAAGTGACCAAACCTGCTATAACGTATGTTGCCAAGGTGAAAACAAGTATAGATTTGGCTCAATAACACTTTTTACTGACTTTGCAGATGGTGATACTATCTGGCAGGATTAGGGTTGATGGTTAAGATAAAAACTGTCCTATTTTCACGTGAGTTGATAATAATTTGGAGTAAGAAATGTTTAAAGCAAGATATTTTTCTCTTCACAGACGACACACAAAAAGACTTTCTTCTACTTGGAACAGCTGATTCTCAAGCACAGAGCTCACACATCCACTGTCAATATCAAGGAACATCATGATGGAGTGGATTTTTTCTACGATTCCAAACAAGACGCCAGGAAACTGGTTGAGTTTCTACAAGTTGTTGTGCCATGCAGGTATGACATTGTTACAAGTTATGGACATTTTTAGAATGCATGTCACATATATGCAGTGCCCTGGAGGCTTGCGCTGTAAATCTTCAAGTTTTAGCATACACATGTGTTTAATACAAGGGTCGTGAATTCTGCATCAACTCTGTAATGGTGTTTTTTTCCCATGTTTATTGGAAATTACAGTGATTATGAATATGAATCTAAGATAGGTTTGAATCTTTTACCAAATTTCATAATCAAACAAAAATAAATTAGGAGTTGTACCAACCCATAATGATAATTGTACATAATATCAGTTACTCTGTATTCATTTTGTCTGTTAAATTACGCAAATATACTCTATCCAATCAAAACAAGGAAGCTTTGTCCATAATATAAGTGATGGACAAGTAGTTACTCTTGTCTTCATCAGGTTAGACAGCTTATTCTGAAAACGGAGCTTTTCTCAGACTTTGTTGAAATAACAAGATGAAGAAATATCAACCCCAAAATAATAAAAAAAAACCCAACTTTTTTGTTCATCTTTCAAGGTACCAGATCTCCCAGCAGCTGATATCACATGACACTCATAGCAACACTTACAATTACAAGTTTACATATTCTGTGGAAATTGTCCCAGTGTGCAAGGTAAGCTACATAACATTTCCTGACTATTCATGCACGGCTTCTGAGGTGATTTCTTCAACCCCAGACAACCGTGGGAAATTGTTGTTGCCATGTGTTTGATATACATGGAGTCTGAGAGTTGAGTCGCCAGAGTTGTAAAATTTTGAAATGAAAATTTGCACACACTGATTGTTCTCAATTTGAAGTAATTGCTCTTGTCATAACATACAATACTGATAATGACATTTTTCTGATCAAAAACAACTAAAACTGTTATTCTTACATGTGATTTGACCTGTGAGTATATTTATACCATCATTGCTCAACTTTCCAGGATAATGTGGTCTGCCTTCCACCAAAGGTTGCCCACTCACTGGGAAGTATTAGCCAGATCTGTGTTTGCCAGAGAGTGTCTAACCTCATCCACTTGATCGATCCAGTTTCCCTACAAAGTAAGTCACCAGTCTCAGAGTTTTTATACGTTTTGTCAGTTACATACATACCGGTCCAAGTGTTTTCATTTCCATTCATCATTATGGTATAAATGTCCAGGTAGGACCCAAAAACTGAAAATCACCACTCTGGATGTCTAAAAATTAATTCCAAGATGCCCATATGAATCCTGTTCGAAGAGGCTGACCTTTGAGCACAGAAACTACTAGTATATCCCAAGTGGAAAACATGAATTATTACACCTCACCTATAGTACTGATCTCGCGATTGGCTAAAACTCTGCCACGTGACATTCCAAACAAAGTGATATAACATGGTTCAATTTGCTCTTGCCCGCAATGCCCGCAATGCAAGTTTGAATGCAAGTTCGAAGCATTTACACGCATTGTACAGGTACCAGGAACTCTTGCACCAGATTTTTAAAATTGTCATTTGAAAATTTGTGCATCATTTCAATCTGTCGTTCGATGCCCACAGTACAAATACCGGATTTTGTGATTGTTTTTAATGTTCAATGTAATAAAATGAATAACACATGAAGATCGGGCAATATCACGCTTTGTGGCCTGCCTTTGGGCTGATGCTCCTGACTGAAATATCGTTGATACCTTCGACTGTAGGTCGGGCATCATCAATATTTCAGTCAGGCTCACCATCCCTTGGGCAGGTCACATATCATGTTATTGCCCTCACTGTCATGTGTTATTATTTAACTATCACTTCATATTTTTCATATACCAAACTGAATCAACTTTGGAATTTTTGGCCTCAAGATTTTCATGAAAATTAAACATCTCATAAAACCTTTCTGTTTTCTTTTCAATTTGATGGGGATTATAGTTGCGGATGTGACAGCACCAGTGTACTGGCGAACCCCATTTCACAGTTTGGGTGACCAGAAGAGTCTGACAGCGTACATCGTTATTGAAGTTGAACCAATCCGAGGGAAGGACATACCCCACCATAAAGGGGAGGGAGCCAAGTCAAACAAGGTAACAGTGATCAATGGCAGCCACACTGTGTTTGATCTGATACACCAAGAATGGATTCACCAAAATTGATGGCAATTTGTGATGGTTGTTATTATTTGCGAAGGGTTTTGAGCATCACTGTTCTCGTAAGCAAAAATAGTACTGTAATGTTCACTTCAGGAAAATACTAATCTCTCATTGTTTTACCCGGTATGGCTAACAAGAAGAAGCCTTTGTTGTCCTTTATCCTACAAGAAGTAGCCTTTGATGTCCCTTATATTGGAGGCAAATTTAAATGACTCCCAGTAAGATAGGCTTTCAATTCTGCCATTACTCATCTCTGGATCACGCTTTTTGGCCAATTCCACAAATCTGCTGCAGCATTTTCTCTACTGAGGGAAATGTTAAGAGGTTAACACAGCCCTGTGAGGTAACTTTTCATGTATCTGTACTCACTTACAGCACGTCCTAGCTGATGTCTGGGTCGCGAGGTCACAAGATCTTGGCATGAATGACACCCAGTATCACTGCAGAAGTCACCTTGGTCACTTGCTAAAACCAGGAGATACAGTCCTTGGATTTGATTTCGTCAATTCCAATGTCAATGATAGCAACTTGGACCGCATGAAGGCTGATAAGATCCCGGATGTTGTAAGTTCATATTTCGGCACTGTATCACTGTGAATACTTTACACGTTATCAATAGACTAATAAAATTCAATTTAGCGTGTAACTCTTACTGGTAGTTTAAAAAATCTGTCCTTAACAGAGAGGTGAGAGTGTCAGTTGAGGAAGATGTTACAAGGACAGAGGCATACTTATTATGAAAAGAATTTTCATGACACTAACATATGGCAAATTTCCAATATTAAGAACGGGGTTTTAAGTTATACATGAACCAGGAAACCACCTTTGTAAATTCAGTGTTTTTGCTAAGGTTTTGTTACATACATAGATGATTTTGGAATCCATCAACCAATTCTGTCATGCCCTATTAAGAATATATTAGTATACTGAGAGGAACCCAGCAACATGATTGAGGATCACCCAGGCCTGTTAAAGTTACCAGGGTACCTACCGCCCTTCGATAATAAAACATTGAATTTATTTGAATTTGTTTCATCCTGACAAAGAGGTTATTAGCATAAAGCAAAGGTGAGAAAAGTGAGAAAATGAACTTCTCAGGACATACAAACCATCGTCAGAACCAGCAGTATTCATGCAACCAAGTTAGCACGTATCCTGACAAGTACTTGCGGACGTCTTCATGTGCTTCTCTCTTTCTTGACTCGTTTGAACCCCCTAGGTGCTTGTTAAAAAGCACTATGACAGGAATACACGAAAAGAACGAAGAAATTGGAAACTGAAAAAGTTACGTAAGAATGCGGAGAATCTTGAAGATGAAAAGATGGAGAGGTGAGATAAGACAAAGTCTTGCTAACCATGGGTTTTCAATCAACTGTGACCTCAGGTCATTTAGTACTGTGACCATTGGTCATTAATTAACTGTTACCTTGTGTTATTAATTGACTGTGACAATTGGCCTTTAATTAGTCGTGACCACAGGTTGTTAATCAACTGTAACAATAGGCCTTTAATTAATCATGACATGGCTCAGTCATTAATTGTGACCATGGGCCTTTAACTCTGAACACAAACATGCTCATGTATATCTTCAATTGCCAAAACTACTGACAAAATGTTGAATTTGAACATTTCAACAGATTCACTAAAATGAGTATTCTGGGTTTTTTTCTTGGAATCTTGGAGTGCCAGTTCATTTGACTGTAGGACATATCCGACAGACCAAATTTGCAAAAACTTGCAGCATTAGTAATTTGCATCGTTAATGTAATTTTTAGATGAAATAAGCAATATTATCAGTTTCTCAGATTTCGCACAGTGTTTGTCATTATTTTGTGATATTCTAAATTGTTAATACTACATCTGTTTGAACACAGGGATTACAATGAATTCTTGGAAGACTTAGAAGAGGATCAAGAATACAGACAAAATGTCAATATCTACATCGGTAAGATACAAAACTGTCAAAACGTTCTATACTCTTGATTTGCAGACAAATAAGAATTTGAGAGCTACTAACAGCGATTGACATCACCATTTTCATAGTTCTTGTTTTGGTGCTTGAAATCCCCATGTCAACATCATCTGTTAAGTCACTGTTCGCGATCCCAGGGATCGCCTTTGCTCTAGTCTGTAAGAGGATTATGGAGGTGTGATAGCCTTTTGTTTTCCATTGAAAGTATGATCTTGTTGGTAATTTTCTGATGAGACAATCTGGTGCCAACACAGGCCTTTAAGTCACTAATATTGACCATGCATGATATTTCTGTCAAGTATTATCTTCCTGAACTATGAACAGAGTTGAGTTTGTTAGAGCAGCCATTTGCTCATTAGCATATATTTCTAGTGGCTACACATATATATTTCTATTGCTACATATATATAGTATATCAAGTGGCTACAAGTCTATGTATTGGTAGAGTACACACACATTTCTTGTAGCTACAAACACATATATTTCTGTTGTCTACATGCATTTCTGGCAGTACGTATACATTTCTGGTGGTTATATATTTGTAGTAGATACTTGAATTTGTAATTTCCTTCATTGTGTCTTCTGGAGAGAGTGGTGGAGGGTATGTTAGTTTGTTGACAACTTCAGCATTCTTGATATTCTGACCTTTTTAACTGACCATTGAAAAAATTATACAAAAATGAACATTTATATGCAAGTGTGTGTTCCTTGTGTTGTAGCACAAGATTGAACAGTCTGTATAGCTTGATCACATACTGATTGGTATCAGTTTCTTTGCTTAATCCCATGTGTTTCTCCATTTTTCCAGACCGCAACAAAAATGTACCGGTCGAAGCAAGTAGTGACGACGATGAAGTACCCAGGATCAGTCTGCAAGAAATGCTGGAAGATTTGAGCATTAGTTCAGATGCTACTGGTGAAGAAGGAGCACCCATGATGGAGTAAATGAAAGAGATGTTGAAATAAATTGTCGAAATTGAATGAGTAATTTTAGGACTAGCCTGTGCTGGTTTTAATAATGCTTTTGAGATAAAAGGATTGCTTTCAATGAACTTGACTTTTTACCTCTGGAAGGCACCTTATAAACATATTTTATGTGCAAATTTTGATCCTCATTTTGACTTTGTAGGCACTCTTTCAATTTGCATCATTTATCATAATAAGTTTTAAACATGAAATGTCCAAGTAAAATGAACAAGAAAAGGCAACAGTGATCAAAGCAAATCACTTCGCCTTTCATGTATGTCATGTCATCCAGTATGTGAACTCGATTTTCATCACAAAATGAGTTGAACCCAGTCAGAAAAAATTCTTGATACTGTACAGTGCCATCAGACTTTTACGTAGATAAGCAGTGAAAATATATTTTCTTGTGCTATTTTGAAATGGAAGACATGGTAGCCGCTTGTGAATATTTATATGCAATATCTCTTTACACTGGGTAGTGTCAGCGATTTGTCCATCCAGAAGACACCTCGTGTGAACTTAATTGCCACCTCATCACATATTACTTAAAATGTGACAGATAGGTATGAACTTGAAATCACCAGTTGGGTTCAACTTGCCGCAAGTCTGTGGGCATACTAACTCATAGCAGAGAAAGTTAAAAAAAAATTATCTTCAGCATACTGTCATGTAGATGGTATGGGATCATGCAAGCCACACGCTTGATGAACAAGTAACTATACCAGAGCAAAGTTAAAGACAAATGCAGAGCAACATACAGGGCCAGTCTACCGTGCCACTTCAAGTATTAAAAGAGAATAATTTATCATTTCCTGAATCTGGAAAGTTTGTTTGTAATGCTACCATAGTAACCGAACTGACTACATCAGTAGATTGACTAATCGTGAATGAAATAAATGCATCTCATTAAAATACTTGCTCATTTCAGGTCTATTATTTTCATTTTATCATCTGGGTTGTCATACATATGCTATTGTCAGAGACATTGGGCCATTCAGCTGTGATTTGTTGTGTCAAATTAAGCAGTCTCATCTAATCCATATGAAATTCCTGTTTCTTGCCGACTGTAATTGGTTGATGTGTAGAACATCTATTCACAACACAGGTTCTATCCAATTACATTCCTTGGAGCAATAATATCAACCTGATTACTCTGAGTATACTTCTCGTTGCATTCAGTACAATGAAACAGAGGAGGATAGAGATGGGATATTCCAACAGTCAAAGGTCAGTGGTTAAAGGCCCAGGATTGTACCATCTGCTTGTCTGGTACTCCTGTTAAAAGTGATATTGAGTTACAAAGATGCCATACAACCAAACTAGGTCACATACACACCAGATGTACCTTGATACTGGTTGGTATGTCTAGGCAATCTCAGGATTAAAGTGTATCCTGCCAGACAGTGTCAGTCCCCAGCCAAGTCTGAAAAAATTGGCATTGAGCAAAAACCATGCACGTTTTTGCCTACTTGGCATTGTATGCTGTAGCAGCTCGGTTTAGTCCGTAAACATCAACAATAGTGAATCCAAGTATCTGCCATAACTGTATGCCACTGTGATGTCCATTATAATCTGAGATTCAATGTTGGGCCTGGCATGTATACGACTTTGTACCAGCAAATGAAAACACCATCACATTATTACTAAACGTATTCAGAGTGATGTTAGTGGTTCACTGTGTTCTCTGATGTCAAAATCAGAACACAAAAACTTGCATCCACTCTTCCCAATCCAGCCATTAAAAGGAGAATAACGGTAATCTGTGAGACTTGTATACACTTTTTAAATTTTTTAAAATCCAATGTTTAAGAGCCCCACATTCTCAAGTTAATTTGATAATTGATTGAAAATGAACACTCTTTAAATGGTGTTTCATGCTTTATTGACTAAAAATATTCCATGGTTGTAAATTCATATTACAAAGCCGGTTATAAAACTCAGATTTTTCAACCACACGCTTACATACAGATTTGTTATGTAGGTGATAAAAATATGAATGCTGTATAATAATGTCTGGTAAGAGGCATAGGAAACATAATTTACACAATGTTTGAAAATTGAGGAATGACGCTCAACATTGCCATTTATCTGAGAAGCCTAGCATGTTGGTGTTTGATGTACACGACAAGGAATCTATGTCTAAACACATTATGTGAAATTCTTGGTTCTTCATCTTTAACTTGATGAAAATTGTAATTGATATTTCAATGCAATTAATCTATGAAAATTATATAAATATGACCATCTATTATAATGAATGACATGTTCATTACATGGACCAATGATAGCAGTCCGGGTAATTGTAATTTTCGCAATTCCCCAGTGTTTTATCACACAAGTATCAACAGTTGCATGTATAATTGGTCTTTTCCTGATAACATGTTGAAATACCCAGTACCTGGCATGTCATCACAGACATAACGGTAATCTATGAGACTTAAATTCACTTTTAAGGATAAAAGTGTCCCAGATACACTGCTTCTGTAGACTAGCCAACACACATAGTATTTCAAAAAGCTTTGGGTTGCAGACCAAGAAACCATGTATGATACAACAGAACAAAGTCTCCCTACATTCCCATTGGTTGATCAGTTTCTTCGTCCCTGCATTTGGAATGCAGCAGTTCTCGTCGGATATCCGGCGTGATCTGTTCGTGATTCTGGTTTCGCAGCAAGTCCATCAACGCCTCTTTCTGCTCAGTTGCGATGTCTTCCTTGTATCGCTGCACAAAGGTCAAAAAGCACTGATGCCACAACACTGGAAGTTGTCTTTTATCATGTAGAAATCTGACATTGAAACAAAAGAAAATTATTGCAATTTAATTAAAGGGTCACATTCTATAAAAGGATTAGTATGTACGTTTTAACTGATAGCTATTGAGAAGATTCATTATAGATTTTCCAATTTAGCCGGAACCAAAAGGTTCTGGCTGAGATAACATGTATCGAGCAAATATAAATCTCTGAATATTCTACCTGTTCACCCCATATTCCTTATAAGCAGGTCCACTTTAATCATTGATAATAATGAGTTTGGGCTGAACCATTGTGGTACAAGGGTTAATTCAATGAATAAAGAAAGTGTTATGGCACCATCACACGACTAGCAATTATCAATGTCAACATTTGATTGTTGGAGCACAAGGAAGTTATCTCATGATGTGGAGAACTCATAAACGCAAATGATTGTACAAATTATGCATGCTGGAAACGTTTACTGGCAATACACATTGGGGTTCTTCCTATTGATCAATGTCTTTTGGTACAGCCCTACTAACAGAATGGTATGCATGGACTCCTACACTACAAAATGGGGTGAAAGGGTTGTACTTTCACTTTGGTTGGTTTACAGTAGAAACAAACAAGACACTTAACCTCAAGAAATGGTGTACAACAGCATCGACTACCCGGTATGGGAGGGCGTACTTCTTGTTCAGTAGAAGCCTGAGAAATATACTATTTGCACCATTGTAGTCCATTTCAGCAATTTTCAACATGGCTGCACTGGAGTGAAGTACAGGAATTGACACTTTGGTGATGATGCTGCCGATAATGACTGCCTCTCGTAGAGTACATGTCCCACACTGTGTAGAGAAAGAGAGTGAAGTGAAAATAGTTGCAGTATAAACATACATAAAATAATGTACATGTAAACCAGTGTCAGTGGGAGCTACCTAGAAAGATGATCTCTCAATACCCTTGTAGTCAACTTCTCAGAGACTATCAACTTTTGTAATGAATTTTTGGTTTAACATCACATCCACTATTGATGACCAAATCACTCCTACACAAGTTTTTGGATTTGTAAGACAATATTTATCAAGGGAGAGATTTCCTCAGCCAACCCGTATGAGATCACAAGTTACTTACTTCACAAAGCGGTAGAATGATTCCTTTAAAAAATGCAGCAGGTTTGAAAAGTGCTTTTTTCAGGGCCTGTATGAAAATAAATAGAATATAAATGTGAAACTGTTATTACAGATTTTCAAGTGTGTTCAAAGATTGCATACCCTACTTTGCCAAGATTAACTTTGACTTTTTTATTCCTGAAAAGCCGGTCTACCAATGGATAATACAACAGATTGAGGACAACTGAGATCACAGTACTTATTATACAAAGCCAAAGCAGGATAAAACCCAGAAATATAAACTTGACAGCTAGTTTCCTCAAATACCGACGTGCCTTTCTAAACTTCAGTCTTACACATCAAGAGCGTACGACACAAATTCTTCAATGTAATAGTTATAATATATTTCAAGATGATACTACAATGACAATTGTTATGCCGAACAAATCAAGTAGATGCTTCTACTTTGTAGAGCGCCCTCTGGAATTTGAAATTAGAGCAAATGAGAGAGACAGAAATGTAACTGAGCAATGATCTTTCATGATGGAGAATTTCTGGCCACGTTTCAGTTTCCCTTTCCTTTTTCAGCACCTTTGAATTCGAACAATACTGGTACATTGTACTTGTCCTGATGCTTTTAAAATGCTTTCAATCGATTAATTTACTGATTGATTGATTGACTGGTGGACATTACCATGTAGAGATGATAGTTTAGTCGTTTGTATTCTGCGATATCATCTCTTATTCTTGGAAGTAAAACTAAGTTGAAAAATCTGGGGGAAAAAAAAGAAAAATTCATATATTAATGAGTCAATGGGAAGGAGTCAAAGTAAGGAGCATTGTCAAAATCTTATATTAATAATAAAAACTACGTCACTGATGGTAATAACCTAAAACATTTTTGTTTTCTTGTATTTTGTTGTGAACTGCAAACCATGCTCTGGCCTGCTATTTTATATCTATTACAGTTGATAAATTGTCCATGTACTTGGATTAGAATTTTCTTATTTGCAGCTTTCTGCTGCAGTTATCATACACTACTGGCAAAGAAAGCTATAACAGTGGAATGACTGCAGAGCCCTGTCTTCCCAACAACTTCAGTCATGGAAAAGCACACTTTTTTCCAATGCAGATTGACATGAAAGTAGAGTTTGATAATTTCCAAGTTGCCGTGACAATTTCCATTGTCTTACCTCTGTGCCATCTTGGCATTGAGATTACTTGTAAATATTCTGGTTGCCTGATACATAGCTGATGCTGTCCATCGGTCGGGTTCCAGGATGTATACAATCTATGAGAAAGCAGAAAATAGGTGGGACGTGACACCGACTTCTTGAAACAAAACTGCCAGCTGGTCACTGGCATAAACAGCTGTAATTATTATGGCCAATAAGACGTGATACCATACCTATGTGCTATGTTATGACCTTGACTCATGTATGGCATCCAATGCTTCAAAGTTTTTTAAATAATGCATTCATTTATACAAAGTATATTGATACGATTATTCAGGAATGTAAAGTTTATGATGATTCATTATTAAAGTTGTACATTCATACACCTTGACTCATCCACTGTATGTATGGGAGTTTTTTCTCTTTCAATATGCTACCATAGTATCCGTGTTTAGTAGAAGGGAAGCCTATCACATTAGGGATGTGTTTTGTCTGTCTTTCCATGACAAAGTATCCTACAGTGCAGGTTATTTTCCCACCTGTTCCCAGTTTGCCAAGTTTGGCACAACCTTGAATGCTTTCGGTAACTTTCCACTTCTGTACTTGGATAAGACTTCTGCCACACCTCTGTACACTTTAATGACCCTTTCATCTATCTGTGACATTGGTATGCTGGTATCTACAGGCAAAAGACAAATAATATTACGCCAGTACTTGTGATAGCTTACAAACATCAATCCTTTTGCTCAACCCTCGTCACTTGTGTTATAAATTGTATTCTCCCAGCTTGCACAACATTAAATAACAGAATTTTGCATCTTGCTCAAGCTATCACAGAAGACACTAAAATCTACTGCATGTCCACCAATAAGATCAGAGTTCCACATGTCTGCTGATTGCATTTGTATCTTTTTAACAAAACAGAATATTCACTGGGAAAGGATCTGCTTTGCCTTATACCTTTCACCTCTAAAATTAAGTTCAATTCCATTTTCTATGATTTGTTGATTGGACCTGTTAACCTCGCAAAGCGATGAAAGGGATAAATTTAGGACCAACATATCAAGATACTGCTATTCTGTCAACATGGCAGGATACCCGGATGGTAGTCCCTAATTATAAATCTTGGCACAACCACCATTGACTGTACCTGACATTTGACTTGCCACTTCTGTTTGTTTCTCTGTCAATTTCTCCATGATGATGTCAGCTAACGTTCTCCTCATGGGAGCTGCCTTGTTCATGAACATCTCCAGCGCTTTCTCATCTTCCTCATCAACTTCCTGGAAAACAACATGATCACACTGTAGGAACACATTCATCTATTTGCTTGGCACAATCATAGGATCCTAGCTCTGCATATCACTTTTTCTGTATGCTCATGACACTTTGACTACACTGAACCATGAATCCTACAACTTATTGCAACTCTTTCTGTAGTTGATGGTTACTTTTTAAATAGCTTACAGCTACCATGATGACATCAGCTATTGATGGTTATGAATGGTAGTTAACAGTAGTGGTGTTTATTTGTAACATTTAGCAGTGATAGTAGTTGATGGTCATTAATTGTGGTCAACAATGGCTAAAGTTTCCTGTTTTGATTGACAAAGTTGTTGTTAACAGTCATGAGTTGTGGTCGGCAGTGAAATTAGTTGCCAGACATTCACTCTTGTCATCAATGTTGGTAGTTTTTGGACACACTAAATGACATCTGAACTTATCAATACTGCTGGTAGTAAGTAGAGTCATTTAAAGAGCATAAAAAAGTCTTTGTCAACTATCTTTATGACAGTCTTTGTTTAAAATGATGAGACATTGGGCTATGCACAGGAAAATCTTTTGATGAAAATTTCAAACAAATCCTGCCACTGTTTTCTTCAGCATAAGGTTGGACCTCCATAGAGAAATGGAGAGACAGCTAAACTTACAAAGTGTTCATAGAATTCTCCTTCATTTCCTGGAAACTCTTCATCAGATACATCATCATCGTCATCATCTTTTGGAGGACCAAGACTTGTAGTCTTTGACCTTGCACCTAAACTGGCACTAGGATGCACAGAGACATTTTACAACTGTGAATTAATCATTTTCATGATTGTGTATGTTCAATGCATGTATGTATGGGTTGAATGTAAAAGCCGATAGTGTTACTGTATACAACATTTGAAATATCTTGTGAGCACACTTTGAGTCAATGGCAGCTATCACTGTGACAGTAGCTCTTGAACTTACGGTAGCTCTTGAACTTCAACCCACGAAAGATGTGTAGAAGAGAGTTTGGCCTCCGGATTTGTGCTGATATTAGTTTTGGACAACAATTCCACTATTGTGCAAAATACCTTTGCTCACATGCACACATGTTTTAAAGTTGAGTACCATCACCTGTACTTCTCTGTGTCATATCTCAAAACTTATCCTGTGATGTTCGGTGACTCACATAATTCACACACTGTACGTACATACAAATATATAGAGCACTGGAAAATATCACTACACCAACTACAACCAAATACATAAACATAGGGCCAAAGTCCCTGAAGCTACTATAGACATGCATGGATACAAAATTAAGTATTTCCTGACTGTATGAAATTATCTCACTAAGGTCATCCTAGGGACATGTAAACCAAATATTAAAGCTGTCTGACCAGCGGTTTTGAAAACACAAGCGACTCAACAGTTGACAGAGCTCTGCTGTGTTCTGTTGAGAATAACCTTGTGTGACACATGTATTGATGAAGAAGGTGGATATCTTTGATAGCTCATTTCAGGATGGCCTGACCAAAAATGGAAAAAAATTCCGTAAAAATACAGATTTGCATATTTCATCAGACTATATTAGTCTATAACAGCAAATAGACGAGAGTTAATTACATCCTAATTAAAGTAAACAAGACTTGCTTAAATCAAGATTTACGTCATAAAAAAACAGCATATCTGTCAGGTTATAAAGAATCTTGAGCTGGTTATCTCAGTATTTTCATCCTATTAACCAAGCACATTTTAACTTTCAAATTAACATTGTAAGTAAGTTCTGTTGAATAAATTGAGACTGTACGTACTCAGAGAAAGCACACTGAAGAGACAAATGTTTGAAACTTAAGAAGTTCAAGGTCATCAAAAGCATAATAAGGAATCATGTTACACTTTCATTGCACTGTTTACACAGATTGCATAATTGCTATAAATAGCACATGAGGAATCTTACAGCCCAGCTTTACCATAAAAACCCTATCACTTTGACCACTCTTTTAATTGACCACTCTATTTTTTTCCCTCAAAAAGTAATCTTATTTTATCCTTACCAAGTCAACCATAAATGGAAATTAGAACTTTCTCTATCTCTATTTATTTGACCATCCTATCATGACAAACTATTATGAGCAAATTTCTTTTAGATAACATAAATGGTGGTTCAGAATATATCAAAGTTGGGATTCAGGAAAGTTGCCTTTACATGTTTTAATCCTCAATATCACTATGAACTGTCAAAAAAAGTTGAACTTTCTGATAATTCCACACTAAAATTATTTTGGCTTTGATGATTTCCTAATTAATTCAATTATTTAAATCATATTAATTATTTTTTTCTGGGTGAATTGATAGGGTTTATACAGTACAGGAATTACATACAATGTAAGTCAAACTTTGACTAAAAATGACAAAAAAATTCCTTAAAAAATACACATTTGCATATTTCATCACAATTTGAACAAATCTAAGTTGGGTTATCCCTAGGGACCTGTATACCAAATAACAAAGCTGTCTGACCAGCAGTTATGAAGAAGAAGATTTTTTACCAAAACCACCTTTTTTGGCATTAATTTGCCTATTTTCAACAATATCAAAAAATTAAAAAAACTAGTTTCTCAAAATCATATTTTTCATCTACACAACAAATATCAAATCAGTAAGTACTGCGGTTCTCAAGATATTTGAGTGGACGGACGCCTCACAAACGGACATACATACATACATACATACATACATACATACTGACGACGGACGCCGGACGGATACCCATCCCAATAGCTTCTATAGACTATAGTCTATAGTAGCTAATAAACTACTGACCTATGTCCATGTTCACTTTCCAATTCTTCCTGTTGTTGTCTGGCTTGCTCCAAAATTTTTCTCGACAGCTTCTCATCAACATACTGTGAACAGATTTTAATATTACGCATGGCATCAACAATGATTGCACTCATAGACATTAGCGGAGAAATGTAGACAGTCTACACATGGATGAACATAGGGGTACACTGGTCACACACTTCGATGGAGAAGGTTACAATCATATTTATCGACATTACACCATTACTTCTTCTTATCATCATTTCTGTGAGAAATCGGTGTCTCTTCACTTACACGTAAAGGGCCAGTAATGCTAACTTTTTATAATTCTTTCATTATTATCATTTTGTATATGAAAATTTGCGAGGGAATGTTGAAACACCCACTATTTAGCTTGACAACTTAGCGTCTGCACGTGCAAAATGCACTGTCATAGTTACATTTGAATTCTAGTCAAGACAATGCAGTTTACACATAGATAGGCTACAAACCAAGTACTGTGTATATCCATGGAAGTGAAAAGAAAGTCTTCCTACCTCATCATTATCAACATGCTTTGGGGATTAGAACAAGAAATTATGGTCGATATTAAAAACAGAAATAGTGAAAAAATCATAAAAAATAGCATTACTGGCCCTTCAAAGCCTCTGTTGCATAGAATATGTACAGACAGGCTACCTTTCATTGACAGTAGAGTAACTGATAAAGTAGAGCAGAATCACACGTAGCTGTGGGTCCATAGCTGTGGTGTTTTCTGACGGGATTCCTGCCTTTCACGGGCTGGTTTTGACTTTTGCGATTTTAACGCCGCCACCACGAAATCGTAAAATTCACAACCAGCCCGTGAAAGGCAGGAATCCCGTCTGAAACACCACAGCTATGGACCCACAGCTAAATCACACGATGCTGCTAGCTGTTGAGTCGCGGAGGCATGAAAAATGTACACTCACTGTTTCGTCTTCATTTTGTCGACTCCTGACTTTCGACCGTTGGCTACTGTGTGTCGTTCTATCCTCCAAAATTTGTTCTGCAAGAGAAACACTTCTGTCGGGTCGGTCACCCTCTTTCCGTGACATTTTTGAACGTTTAGACTTTCCCATATTTCCGGCAATATTGCAAAATCCAAGTCAACTTGCCACACGTGTATGACCTTTCAACTCGGGGCATTTGCGAGATCATACGAGAATCTCGACTCATCGACGAGAAATGGAGCTGGTGCATTGTGAGCTGAACTAGAAGCACGGTGCGGTGATTACGGTCACCGTCAGTTTGCACGTATTTATTTATCAACCCATAGAGCTCTCAAGGTAACATTCACCATATTCCCACCAACACATCGCTACTGATAAGGTTACTTGCGAAAACCAATGCAAACGGAGAGAAAGCAAATCCCCTTCGCATGCGGACGAGCGCCACCTACGGCAAATGTTATGAATACCATTCATTCGGAGACAAAACACTTCATTCGGCTTTCCAAGTAGTTTATCATGTTAACATATATTCATCATTTACTCAATTTAATTTTAATCTATTCTCCACATGTCTAATCTCTACTTTTCTCTCATGGAAATTTTTGACATCGGTAAGACATTGTGTATGTTTTAATAACTGAAGCACTTGTTTGAGCTTGGTAGCAAAACTATGCAATGTAAACTTGTGGATATCATGATTATGTACACCAGTTTCAGTCAGTATATTTTGCATAATCATGTATAAAGAAATCGTTAAAAAGAGTGATTTTGTACTTCTGTAACGCTTCCTGTATCCTCTTACTAATAAAGAGGACTGTCAATTTTTAGGATGGGCTTCAAGTATCTTGGACTCTTGAGAATATGGAGATTCTACAGAAACAGGAACTGTACATGGGCACATAAACTTATGTAATAATGTCAGTGACTACCAAGGCTACTTCTTAACATATTTATTTTCACAAGAC
Organism: Ptychodera flava; assembly: GCF_041260155.1. Classification (NCBI taxonomy): domain Eukaryota; kingdom Metazoa; phylum Hemichordata; class Enteropneusta; family Ptychoderidae; genus Ptychodera; species Ptychodera flava. The sequence continues at coordinate 14,328,235 of NC_091944.1, read as the reverse complement.
AGTCACAGAGAAAGGAGTAGATTGGACAGAACTGACTTGCTGTTTCCATCATTTCAAAGAGCGCCCTCAAGCAGCAGCTTTCTCAGTCTGGGAATTAAGTAGTAATTTCTTTTACATTTTTAATGTTCAGTACCTCAATATGCAGTCGTATTGATAGGATAACAATCTCAGAACAGTGGACTTTGAACATGAAGTTCAACTGCAGTTTGGCCCAGAAACAGCATTAATAAATAGCTTTACCCTCACACTCTTAAAAATATTATGTACTACAAATGTTTCTGCCCTGCGAACTAACACTCACAAATAACGACTGTTTCTGTCAACCAGTTTCACACACAAAACAGGCAAATATTCAATAATTTGTGAATGAGGAATTTATTCTAAAAAAATTACAAACTGCTTTAAAAAAATTTACAATGTTTGATTGTGAAATATGGCATCTTATACTACAGAGCAATTATGTTTGATATACAAAAATTATAAAGATCTAAAATATAGAAAAAAATATCTTAAATATATAAAAAACTATGATTCTAGTATAACCACTGAGCAAAGTTATTTTGATTTTTTACAGCTTTTCAATTCAGGAAAGTTAAATATATTAATGAAGGCACAGAGACATATGTAAACTTTTTAACATTAAGGACAGATAGGATAGCATTCAAATTATTCTTTCTTCAATAATAACTTCTTTTTTACAATTCGTTGCAAAATTTACAATGCTTTGTTAGTGGTCAGCCCCTCTCTTTGGTTGCAACCCATTTCTTTTAAAAGTGAGGGCCAACCATTATACAAGAAATACCGGGTTCTGATTTGTTGATATTGTATTCCCACAGAATTTCCTAATGACAAAACCTAAGAACAGGCATAATGTAAATGCTGGTGAATGATTCAGGTTTAACAGGAACAAAATTTCAAGTGAATGTGGTTTCAAATTAACTTGAATTAGTGAAATCAATTTTCACTGACTCCAAATGACCTGCTTTGTATAAAAACATGCACTGTTAATTACATGGTTATGTTCAAGTTAATAAGTGATTCGACCAATTTGATTATTTGTAACAAAACGTGGAATATCGAGGCAGACTTGATTGTTGCTTTTTTTCCTCATAGCAAGAAAGCCAGCACCAAGCTTTCTGTTCATAATTTGTACATCATTTCTTCATGGTTGAATATAAAACAAAGCTGTTCCAACAATGAATACGGGTTTCACACAAAACAATATTACATTTTGAAATTTTCCAATCCAGGGGGTATGTCACCATAGCAATCATGAAAAGCACCCTTAGATCAGCAGATTTTCATTCCTTAGAAGACCAGACCAGGTGTGCCCATACAGTTGTTAATGAAAGAGAGATGTGCATATATTTTTAATAATATTTCAAAACTACATTCGAACTATACTGCTATTTAGGCGCTTGATTAAACAGAGTTAAAAGAAAATTTAACATAAAAATCGATTTCTAATTTACAAATATGTACAATATTTTGTGTAAAATAATAACAGTAATCGTTTAAGGATACCGGTATTTGTTAGTTTTAAAATGCATGGATTAGGAAAATGCATATGTGCAATTGGAAAAGTCAGCACCACTGATTGTGTACTCATGTTAGGAATTATCTGTCGACATTGTTTTCATTCATGATCTTCGTACAAAAATCACGTAATAGCACCTTTTATACATGTCTCTGTCAGCTGGCTTTATCAGAAGATGTTTATACTGTGATGGCAAATCCAAATGTTGCAAGTTAGGTCTGCAGAACACCTGTCATTCAGCAAATACTACAGACAGAATTCAGTTGCAAATTTCACAGCATTTTTTCATTGTATACATGTGCAAATGAGACATCTACAATACATTGCAGAGGCTTTCTACAGGCACTGTTAACCTAAGTCACAACAAAATCCAAATTTGAATTCTTGTTTCTTGGAAACAGATTAAGTAAAAGATTGTCTAGTTTGATTTCCATGAATAGTTTAAAGCATGCATAATGTTTAGACATGATTTCAAGAATATTTTTGATTTTTGTAGCTTCTCATGGGTGTACCGGTAATATAACTGAAGAGCACCATAACATACATATATACGGTAAAATAAATCTGTATCAATATTTATATTTGAAGGAGTTTAAATTCTGCACTTGGAATCCCTACTCCTTTTTTTTTAAAATGATACCCCAAGAAGGATACTGCTCTAAATTTTATGAAACAGTAAATTTTGTTTTGATTCGAGATAATAAAATATACGATCTTTCAAAACTTTCGTAAAGAAGGGAAGCATTTTGATGTCATGTACATTAATATACATGTAAGAAAGACAATGCCTTGAAAATAAACACTACGTGAACGTGTTGTTAAGCTGTCATAGACTGCCACTCATGGCAATTTCAACACAAGTGCCATTCCCACATCAATTGCTTGTACCTCTAAGATCGTTACGAATTGGTTGAAATTTTCACACAACTGTGAAATTCTGTTTTATACTTGAAAAGGTTAACTTTCATGCTGACTTTGATCATGCTGCATTTCCTCAGCAACTGGGCATGAAGTTGCTCTCTGAAACACTCGTCAAACAGACCACTGAACTGCCACAGACAGCTATCTTGGTTGACTCCATGATGATGAATAAAGCCACGGAGAGTGAAAGATCTGACAAGGATTTGGGCCAAGTCTTGCTCTCTGTTGCAAACAAGGAAACATCTGATAACAAAGCTGTCCTTTATAATGACATTTTCCCTGGAAGACTTCAGATCAGGCAGGATAGGAAGACGTAGACTTCAACACTCGGAATTGCCAATGACAATCATATCAAAGGTTGCAAACTCTATCATTTGAGGCTGACCAAAACAGTCTCGCACTGTTGTCTGTGATTGTCCATTTCTATACAGTATATTTCAATGTGAGACCAGTTCGTGAATTTGTAAAACAAATTGTACAGCTATGATATTATATCTTCTGATGAGCTGCCAGTCACCCCAACACTCATGATAAATTTCTTTGTCAGTGTCTTCAAGTTGGCATATTACGCATCACTCTGTCCGGGCAGTCCCACTCCGAGTGGATCAATACTACCCACAATGTTTACTCTCCGTTGAGTACTGATAGCAGGTAACTTTGGCACGGTCGAACGATTGTTTTTGTCAATAGAGGTAGTATCGGTCATCTCGTCATGGGTGTTATTATCACAGCCATTCATTGCTGACATGTTTCCTGCCCCTTGGATGGGCCCACTCAGAATAATATCGGCCTGCAAATCTTCCGCACTGTCAAAAGTGTTCTGATTGCTAATCAAGTTTGTAGGTCGGTGGAAACTCAAAGTCGACTTGGCACGTTTCTTCCTCCGTGTACGGTTTTTGATTTTCTTTTCTGAACTTCTGTCTCTGCCTCTGTTCTCATTGATGAGATTGGCTTTCGGTAAATCTGTGGGCGTGATTTGTCTAGAGTCGCAAGGCTCTGTAATTTAAGACACAGACCAGGTAAAGCATTTTGTTAACATTGTGGACAATTGAAAGTGGTAAAAATATCCCTTGGTGAAACTCTCCTTACGATGTGTGTTCACTTTCTCGATGAGACTGTAAATGTCAGCTTGCATATACAGGTAATATTCATGGAGAAAAAGAGCTAGTACAAAACTAAATATCCAAGTTTTGAAAAGAGATATGAATGGAGATAACTCTGACAGAGGAATTGCTACAATTGACTTTCTAATAATTATTGGTAAAAACCAAGTTTCTCATGGCCCTTGGAAAAGATGGCTAGGATCCCTCTATGGTGGATGTCATGGCTGTGTTCCTAACAAGTCACAACTATTACAATAATTGGACACTGAATGAGATTCAAAAGATAGAGCTGGTGATACCAGTACGTCCACACTGAAGGAAAAAGATCTCGGATCGGTTGAAATTACTTAATTAAGATTGTTGAGTTCAGAGCCAAAAAAGGACCAGACATTTTGACTTTTTTCATGACATATTTTAGATCTTAGCAATCAAAGTTTTCTTTTCATATCACCATTGTTTTACTACAGGGAAATCCTTCGGTACCAATCCATTCAGGATATGACAAGTTCCCACTGACAACAGAAGATGTATTTCCAATCTAAAACAAAATTCAATCTTTTTCAAGATGATGATCATGTAACTGTCGTCATCTTGAAAAAGGTTGAATTTTGTAAATACTGTACCTGGTGTTGGTGAGGTAGATGTGGACGATGAAGGGGGCAACACTGTGGCACCTCTTCTGGTCAACATTCGCATTGGGACGTTTGTCCACTGAGATGAACTGTCTGTTGATGTGCATGATTTGTTCAATTCCAGACCCATCCCTTGAGAAAGAATGACAGTTTGATAACATTAATACCCTCATACTGTGCTCATGTGTACAACGTCTTTCCTGAAATGGTCATTACAGCTGCATAATATATATCAGCTGCATCAAATATAAGGGTAAATGTATTTTCTACATGGAGAATAATTATGTTATATTATTGATAAGATACATGTCAAGGATACCTTTCAATTATTACAATATTACTTGAAGTCAAATTGCAAATATACAAACCTAAGAGGACAGTAAAAATCTTCAATGCCAACGGTTTTTCATATATTCATGCTGTTGTGCAAAACAGCAGATTGCTATAAGTGTAATCATCATTTATAAACACTGGAAGTGAAATTTATTCAGCTTCAAAGATATTAGAGGTTTGTAACTATAGAAAATCAAAAGCCCACGTTTTTCTTCATATCATGTCTTACCCAATGGATCATCATGAGAGACTGTTTCAAAACTGATGGATATCTTCTCATCATCGGTTGTATCATCACCTCGGTTGACCCTTCTGGCAAACGCCTTGGCAATCATACGACTCTTCTTCACCCTCTGAGGTTCATTGATTGGCTGCATGGTGACCCTGGTGCGGAAGGAGGGGAGATTGACCAATCAGTGACAAGCAATCAATCACATGGTTAGAGAGGTCAACCAATCAGGGACAAGAGATTGAGTCATGTCCCTATGGAGACCACAGTAAGTAAACTGTGTCATGATAAACTTGTTAAGTCAGCTGACTGCTGATAACACTGCAAAATCGAATACAAATCAAAACTGAATACGTTGTAATAATGAAAAGATTGGTGGAAATTTTGAATTATTGATGATTTCTTGTACAAGGAAAGTCATGATTCTGGCAATTTAATTCAAACTTTGAGCAGAAAAACTGGAATTTTCAAAATGCTCATCCTAATTAGTGGTTTAAAGCAAAGTAACCAGTATGCTGAAATCTTGAGATAATTCATTATATGCATGTCTTTGGGGATTCCAAAAAATGAAAATATTTTTTATGGATGCAAGAGTAGTATGTGAGGAAATGTTCTTGGCATTTGACTCCTGAGGTGTAAAACAAAAGAGAACTGAAATTGCTCTCCGTGCACATAATACCGGTACTTGTTGAGTCTAGCATCATACTCATGTGATCAAACTTAGTCATGAATGTATTGACATTGCTCATCAATATTCAAGGTCGAAGGTCAACATAATAATCTGTACACTCACTTCCTCCAGATGCGCTGCCATATTTGGAGTGTCGAGGACGTCCAAACCCACGTGCTCATCACAATTCCAGCACCGAACAATGAGCTGAGATGGATCAGGTAAATGGCAATGCTGGGTCGGGGATTGATGGAGCAAGCCACTGGCTCCATGTCAAGTTCCTTATAAATTGTCACATTGGCTTCACATCTTTGTAGAAAGAAAGAGCAAAGATTACAGTAAGAGACTGACTGTCAAGTGAACTCTTTGGTAGATTTTTGATTTGTTAATCAGTTACCATTATGCATTTTGTCAAAAAGGTGCTCATCATCAAAATATGGAAAATACATGCAAAAATGCATGTCTTTTCCATATTTTTAATTGACTGAAGGAAGCCTGTAAACAAACATATCATCCTGTTGCTGAATACTGCACCTTTGACCAAATTTTCAGAAATGCAGACATTGATTGTGAATTGGACGGACTCTTGGATAATGAGCATGGTCATTCTGTATTAAGGACAGAAGGAACTAGTCCAAGATCTTTTTTGTGTTTAAATTTTTCATCTTGACCTGAAATTTTACACTGCATTGAGATTTTATCCAAGATGGAGATAAAAATAACTTTGATGAGCGCCTTGCAAATATGGAGATTGATATCACTTGCTGTGATGGGATCAAATGACAAGAAAAGAATGCACTACTCTAGCTTTAGATCACAGTTAATGAGTATTTTTATTTTGTACAGTTCAAATTTCATTGACTTTACTGAAACATTCATCATGTTCACGTCATGAAAGTAAACCAATAAACCAAAGTACATGTACCATGGTATATCCCTAAAGCTAGACTGTTGCTAAAACACAAGAGCAAAATTGAAATCAGCTGAAATCTTCCTTTGACATTATTGAAATGGCTACAAAAACAAAATTAATCACTTTTGCATTTTCTTCTGTGAACTAAAATAATTTAAAGAGATGAATCTCTACAGAAATTTCACGTGTCAGTTCTAAAAGAGTGACTGTCTGCCAATTTAGCAAGCTATATGTCCGTGATAGCTATGTATATAACTGCTGACCAATGGTTAAGCTAGCTACGTGTCACATGACTATATGTAAATAGCAACTCACAATATGTAGTCTCTGAAGCCCAGTTCCCAGAGATGTTGATTGCTGAAGTCGTACACGTGACATGCAAACGTTGTGAACACAAACAGGAAACACAGAAATGCAAATACTCCTAGGTAGGAAAGGAATGACAAAAATAATGTGAAAATTATGAAAGTTTTGTGAGACAAGTTCAGATCACTTTAAATCCATGGCAAGCAAACAAAATTGTATGTGCACAATATGAGTATGAAATGCTCATTTTTGGACAGCGCCCCCAGTGACGAGATATTCGATTCTGTTGTCTTCATGATAATGATCCAGCCATATCTTTCCCCAGAAGATGTCCTTGACAACACAGACAGTGCAAGGCAAAGGAAATACCACAAACCACAAAGAACTGATTAGGAGGGTTGATTTACAGCCTTTTAACTCTAGTAGATTTGTGAATGATGTAAAACGGTAAATTAGTCCAAATGTGCAGTGTCATTTGGCTTTGAGATGTATTATTTGAAAATTGACATTTACAAAACATTTTTGGGATGATAATTTCACAGTATCTCTATAGTTTCAGACTTTTCTGGTGCAAATGCCATAACCTAAATCTGGGTTTAAAGTATCTTCAAAAACTCTAAAATATGGCTCTTTTGAAGTATTTTTATTTGAATGTACAAATTTGCGTTGAGTCTCTGCGTTCTTTGTCAATGACTGTCGGCATGATAAATCGAAATTTGCTGGATGTCACCGAGAAAGAAGAAGAAAGGATAAAATGTTGGATAGTTATTCTAGTATCTCAGGTATCATAGCGTTCAATCAGAAAGGGCAAAAGTTACCAGTGTAGGCTTGTAATCTGTACATAGACTTGTAATCTTTTTCAAGATCATAAAAGGATCACTTTTCCAAATTGTCTGTTGAATTTTTTGATCAAGAACTGATAGAATGATGACCAAAAGGTTCTTGGCTCCAAAAGCCAACATTCACTTTAATGCAAGAATCCTAACAAATATAAGTTATTGGAAATTTTTTTTACCGCTTACCTATTCTGACAATGGTTTCTTTGATTTTGTTTGATGCTCTGTCATTCAGAAGTTCAGGACTGTTCTTTTTAAGACTGCATAGTGTAGAAAGTCCTGCAAGGATAAACAAGAAAGAAAGAACAATAGTGTTAGCACTGCCCTTAATGCAGATTATATCATGGTTTAACCAAATATAGTGCATTGTTTCCTAAGTTGTACTTGGACTTTCACACTCCAGAAATGGGGGTGCAAGGGGTAATGGTTCTGTTGATATTTTCAACTTCAATTCAAAAGTGCAGCCTCAAACAACAGGAAAGAATATACATGCAGGTACCAGAGGTGAATTCAGGAGCTATCTTCCCTGCAACAGCTATAATTTTATATGGTGAGGTTGGACCAATGTGCTTGAAAATGGGGGGTTGGCAGCGTGGATTAAAGCAAACCAAATCTTTCCATGAAGAGTGAAGTCTTATAGCTTTGTTGGTGTTATGAATATTTTCATCAATGTCTTCTTCCATCAAAATCAATTCCGTTGAAATCAGGATATATCTGTAGTCCTTCAGCTGCTTTAGCCCCTTCACCTGTAACACTTTTCTTTATTTAGGTTGAACTTACCAAGAACACCATGGGCTAAACCAAATTTTAGGGGTAACAGGGTCAAATCCTGACCAAGACAACATGAACATTGATAAGAAGTTGACAGGAATCATTAACAAACTTCAAAGACATAGTACAATGGTTTTAACTTTCATGATGTCGAAAAAAGAAACAAACATCACACACAATGCAAAGCAAATTTGCAGTGTATCATTTTTTTGGCCAACTTTGGCCTTGATCTTGAATTACATACCTCTTATGAGGAAGAAACCACCGGATGACAGAACCACCGCAATGGGGGCCAGGACAAAACCACCTCTGAAATAGTGGTTCTTGTATCCAACAAAACAGATCCCGCTAACAGAATCTCCATCAACCTACAAAGAAACAATTACAACACAGTAAATTCACTGTTGGAGAATACTTTGTACTCAATGTAAAACGCAATAGATGTTAACTATTATTTGTTTTAAATGGAAATGAAGTGATTTTAGAATTTTGATTTTATGGCTCATTAAAGTTTGTAGCTCAGTTATGAATCACTGAAATAAGCATATGCCTTTTTTCAAGGATGACTATACAATTAGAATATATCTGTTCCATCTTCTAACCTTCATACTGACTCTTAAAGCTTTATTAGCCTATCTCTTTGCATTTTTTCAATGAAATAATAGTGTGATATCAAATACAACTACCCGGTAATGTAAAAATGCTTACTAAAGAGTGACCATGGAACTTTTTTAAACTTAAAGCTTGGCGACGAATGCACAACTAAGATTTTAACAGCTGAAATAATTTTTGAGTTGCTGCTCAAATATGGCCATCGCAAATATAAACTAAATCCACCATCAAGGATTAAAATTGTGATATTTCAAAGACAATATGGCTTACTAGCAAGAATCCAAATATCCAAAAATAATTTTACTTTGGTAAGTAAAATACAAAAAGATGCAGCTGTAAATATGGGGCTGTAAATAGTGATAGGAATATAATAGTATGTTCATAAACAACCCTATCGAGATATTTTGTTTGGAAGCTTGTCTTATGAAATCAAATAACTGGTGAGTTGAGACAAATTTAGCCAAAAAAAGGCTGTATGCTGAGTTATTAACTTCCTACCTCTCCCACTGCCAGTATGATAATGACCAATACCAGTGGCAAACTCCAGGAAATAATATGGAAATAGGATATCTTTCCTTGCAAAGCGTCGTCCCCCTTTGATGCTCCCAGGTTACGGAATGAAAGATGCCACGCGTAGGTCAGCATAACAAACCAGGAGACGCCGGCCATCAGAAAATAGTACACAATAATGAATATAATCACACATGACAGATTTTCTCCTTTACTGAAAAAAAAAATATTGAAAATTTCAGTCGTTTCCTACAGAAACATCAGCGGTGTTGAAGACTAGAACGAAGAAAATGGTACCAGACTGTTTCTGCTCACAGAATCTCAAACCCATGGCTAGAATCTAGATTTAAATATTGTATGGTGCAGGCAATTCTGTGTACGTTTGTTCTACCACTCAGCTCAGGATTCTTTCATGGCATCATTCTCATCCCGTCATCACAAAATTTTGGTATGGTCCTATTGATATCTATAGAAAGTTGGACCCTAAGAAATATGAAAAAGGGGTGAGAGAGTGACAATCATCACAAACGCACATATTAATTCATCTTCAACAATCCATTCTTGTCTAGATCCTAGTCATGCGTTTCCAGTTCTGCAAACCCATTTTCTGTGCATGTGAGATGCATGATCCCTGACTCTCACTTTTGATTTAACATTTCTGGGCAAATATCCCAACTTGATTTTTGAGGTACGTATTAATAATGATAATAATAATAATAATGTTTATTGCGCAACAACACACTTAAGAAGTGTGGTAAGACAAAAATACCTTTACAGTTCAACGATACAAGGATTAACAAACACTGGTTGTAGCTGCTGCTGGGGGGAGAAAGTAAAGTACTTGAAATATACTTAACAAGGGGTAATTTATCTGACTGACTAAAGATGTAAATGAACTTCTCTTTCTGGCCTAAGTCAACGAAACTAAGGACTGCGCATAGTTATTGAGGAAAATAACATCTCTCTGTAAGTGCTATATTTTGTACAGATCATTACATAATGGAATTCATCCTCTACTGAAGATTTACAATACTTACAAAATCTCTCATTTGCAGGGACTTTTGGGATTGATCTCCGACCTAATTCAATTTGTAAGTTGTGATCAGAGATTCGAAGTTTTGTAAGCCACTTCCTATAAGTAAAATTTCTTATATCCAATAAATAATTTTCAAATTGAATAACCAACCTGGGCTCGGCAAGCCGAAGTGTTCCATCTTTCCTGCAGACGATGTCATCTCTGGCGCCCTCTGTGAACTGTGCCAGCCAGCCTATACTTCCGACAAAGAAACAGCCATTCATGTAGAACAGAATCAGTGCTGGATATTTGTTAGAATTCTTCCAGTCTGCAAAGAAAGTAGCCTGTGAAGGAAAAAAAAAACATTAGGCAGGTTTACGACAACATATGGATACGATGAATCATTGAAAAGGGGCAACAATTATTACTCTGTGACTTTCAGGTTAAGTTGTTGAAAATCTAACGGCAAATATAAAATATTGTGTAAATGACACCACTTGTTGCATTCTGCTTTGCGAACAAATATTTGAACTCTAAACACCAGTTCTGAATGCCAGAAAATCACTAAATTTTTTTACACTGTCTGTTGCGAGTTTTCTTTTTTTTCACAAATCATTTTATTTTGTACCATCTACTGGGGCGGCATCAAAGTTTCTGCGACAATTAGGAAAAGTGATGGACATTTAATATGCTTTTCTTTTTGACCAAAAGTCGAAAATGATTGAACAAAATTAAGATTTAAAATGTCTGTAAATTCTGAAGGGTTTTTGTGAATCAGAAGGTATAGATGCAAATAGAAAGACAGTTTTGGGACAAAGACGATGTTTACGATGTGTGAATTCAATACAAAGTATGGGTCTTAGCATGCAAAGAATGCTTGACGTAACATGGAAAGTCCTTGTCTATGGCAAGGAGATAAACAACAGACGAAGCACATCAAATCACAGCGGCCCAAGTGGTATCTGTAGACAAGATTAAAATGAGCACAGAATCTGTTTAGTATCAAAATGTAGCACCTCCTTGGTGTGTGTTTCTCATCTTTGCCTGTTACAAATTCATGGGTTAACACGCGGGGGAGCATGTTTTTTATTCACAGAGTGCACGAACTGAGCTTGAGCTCATCTCCCTGCTGTTTGGCAGACTTGCTGCAGAGAGTACTGGTAAGTGGGTGGTCTTGTTGTGGTGCATGTTAAACAGCCATTGTTGCTGATGTCTTCTCCCGGCAGTTGTTATGCTAAAACAACAAGTGAAATGCCCATTTTGCAGCATTCATATGCAGAGCTCCGCATTCATCCACTCCGACTAGAATGACACAGAGACGCTATATGAATTCTGGCCTCCAGGCAAGTGGTCAGCACAGAATGGGAGCAATTATTCAAGCAAAAACACGCAGTCTTCAGCTGTCTTCAAGAAGTCCTTGCGAAAACACACACTCCCTCTCATGCAAACAGAAATGTGCTCCTTGCCTTTTCCGGCTATTTCAGTAATTGCATATTACTGTAACATGAGGTGATTTCGCTAGCTTGTGGCAATTACTGAAAGTTTACAAAATCTTTGTACCTTACAGCCAGCAATCATAGCCCTGTTTGCATGTTAAACCCATGTGTATTTATTGTTCTGTAAAAATCCTGTACCTTGCGATGCAAGAAAGGTAACAAATTTACCTAACTTTTCAGGCAAGTATACACTTATACGCACAACTTCAACGCGACACACACAAACGCTGAATTTCTTGAGCATAAAATTCAAAGAAGTGTCAAGTTTCTTCCGAGCAGCCTTTGTACGAGCTGCTGTCTGGTGTAACACAAGTATTAGATTTACTGTAACTCAATACTGGGTTTTGACATTGATCTCCGCATACTTGCAGCATGAGCAACCTTAAAAATTCAAATAAATGTTAATGTACCAGCAGAGATACATATGTACATTTAAGGGATTAAGAAACCATGGTGATATCATTCCATGGTTAGCCATATAAACCCACTACTTGTCTAACTGACATTTTAAGAAATCTTTGTTTATTTTGAAAGCTACAGTTAAGGCCAAAAAAAAATAATAGATTTGTTTCTGGTCTTTGACATGTGGCCAAAATGATGCGGCGATGCGATTTTTTTTTTTTCAATTTTTTTTTTTTTGGTGGAATTTGATGCATTTTCCATTGGGGTAAATGAAAAACAGCAAAAATTAAAAGTTGACACTTTCAAGTGATGCGGGTGGTGACCAGAAACAAATCAAGTTTTTTTTTTGCCTAATAAACCTTTGATTTTTTTCAAGGATTTTATTTGTTTTTTATCAATAGTATTTTCTCTAGTCCGAAAAGCAAATTAAAATACCCTGTATTTGGAATGCAAACACAGCCTGTATGAGTGACCTGATGCTGTTGACAAACTGATCAAAATCCAGACAAAAAAAATAGATTTTTATGCAAGCTGGCTTTGCAAGCAATGTGCTGGGTATGCAACACGCTTTTTTGCAAAAAGACAGAGGGGGCTGTTATTTGAAAGTATTTGAAACATGAAACAAAATACTGAAGAGATTAATCAAAAGATGCTAACACTTCAACAAATAATTTAGCTTTTTTATCACCAGACTAACTGGCCCCCCTAGTCACTTGGCTTTTATTGGCAGCAGTTACTGGCTGGCCTGGCATAGGCGTTGAATCACATTCATCCCATGATCTACGCAGCAGCTTGCCTGGTATGGACTTTTGAGCAAGTCTAGGTAGAAGGGTACGATCACCCATTCTAATACCCAGTACCAGCACTGAGCAGTGGTTCCCTGGACCTAGCTGGTAAATTATTTATTTTGATTTTAACTGATACTGATTATTGGACCTACTTTAATGTCATATTACAACAAACTATTGCTACTTAAATTTACAGTGATTAGTCAAATGACAGTTAAAATGTGGCACTCTTCTGATCCAGATTGTGTCACTTAATCTGGTAACTTGGATTTACACAAAGGCCCTGGTCTCTGGGCTCATGCGAGGAATAGACCACTAGATCTAGGGAAGGAGGTCATCAAATTTGAAGAAAAATATCTCAGAACATGCTTTCTTGATTTTTTCAAGAAATATTCACACAACTAGAAATTGGTAAAAAGTTACGAGGGAGAAGTATAGCAGATGGCAGAAAAAATATGTCAAATCTTCGATATGGTGGAAAAAATGTTCATGTGTTCATCCTCACCATTGCATCGCCTCCTATGATGTAATGGTTCACCCTAAGTCAGTACCACTGAATATCTCTGATTTGACTTACAATTAACTTTCTTAACTTTGCAAGAAAGTCTGGTGCACTTCATGCACTTCTCTCACTGATTTGACTTTGTGGTCATTGAACAATCATCCTGTCTTTGATGTTAAATGACTTTTGAGCCCACAGAGACAGGCTTTAAGGGACAGCTGTCATCTCAAATCATAGCTCTGAAGTGGTTCCATTGAACATGCACATGTACGTAGCCATGTGTGCAGGTCTGTGAGTCCCAAGCTTTGCCTGTGGTTGAGGCAATGCAGGGTACAACAACACAGTTAAGTGTGCTGAGGGCTAATATGCATGTTGCTGCTTTATAGACGTGTATACCAATCAGTACTCTACTGAAAGTTGTCTGGTGGGGGCAACAAAGGGAACACTGTGCAGATACATGTATTTTCATGTAGCAGTCAGTATTGCAGAAGCTTGTGTGGTCTTACAGTACTACATGTAACAATTTACAGCAAGTGAATATGAAACAGTTCATTGCCATAGTCTAAGTCACACTGCCATAATTACACATTCAAACTTCCCAACCCGACCCTAGAGGCACAATTTTTTTTGTGGATAACTGTAAGTAACAGAACACTTGAAGGATTCTGAACAAGACTTTGAAAGCAGCAGCTCTTTAATATATAATGCAATTCATTATCAACCAATGAGAGACCCTCTAGACATGATGTGATGAAGACTGAACCAATGAGAGACCTGGTAAATTATGTAATATCAGTATTGACCAATTATCATGGTCAGTGAAACACAATATATACTTCACTCGAAAACGTTTTATTTGTCACCAGATTGGACTGGCAGCATAGCATTACAGTTTGGCTGTTAGCTGTTGGTTCATGCACTGTATTCAATTGAAGTCTGTTTTGTTTATTTTTTTGACAGAAATTGAAACCAGATTAGTTTAAGGCTAGTCCGTGGCTCAAAATTGAAAGAATTTAACTTTTGCTCAAATTTTCCGTAAGGAATCTTTGAACCCTTTCTTTTCAAGATCAAGAATAAATATCATGAGTCACAATGCAAAATGTGGCACTTGAGACAGAAAGTATCCAATATTTTTGAAATTCAAAATGGCCACCATCCCGTGTTTACTACCTATTACTCTATTAGCTTCAAACTGAGCTCCCACACGCCGTAGACAAAAAAAAGTGTTAAAAGTTTGAGAGTCTAAACATCTGTCCCAAAGGAAAGCATTCTGCTTAATGTTGACTTATAGGCTTGGCCTACATCAATGATTTTCTGGATGCAATCTATGATAATACTGAAGATCCTTGTATGACCCTGTATATATGGAAGAGTCTACACCTTACAACCCTTGACAATGAATTATTGAATGACAAGTCGGGTGCTAGCAGCGACAGTAATTCCATATCCACTGACGCAGTTCAAAAGAGCATTTTGCAATAAGTACTTGTATAATGCACATCTTATCAGCAACAATTATTTTCATGATCTTAATAATAGTCCTGTATGATTTATCTGTATTTTTCATCATTTATTCAAATGATAACGTATAACATAATGTAAGCAATATTAAAGGGACTATGGCTGTAAATTTTTATGTTTTCATATTTTGTTCTAGAAAACAGATTCTCCCTTTTGTCCCAACGTTAGTTGAAACTAAAGGTGTTATCTAGTAAACACAAGATATTCTGTATAATCGAAATATCACTCTTGACAAATTATTGGCAATTCTACCGGTACTCAGTTGTCAACATAACATTGGACATGCACATATACAGGCCGTGTTGACTAGTCAATTGCCAGTAATTTTGACATGATTTAAGAAGCTGTGTATGTAACAAGAGAACAAACAAATGGGAAAAAACACCAAACATTACAGCAAATATAGTTTCAATTTTTAAATCTTTGGAATTTTTTGTTTTGAAATTGTTTCAACAAATATGAATAGAGCTTTCAAAGATCACACCAACCATCTCAAAGTTTTGCAACCCATACCTGCATTGTGTCAATACAGGGCCAGTAATGCTAACTTTTGATGTTTTTTTTTCATTACTCATTAGTTTTATTTTCGTACGCCAATTGCAAGTTCTTATTTTATTTCCAAAAGAATGTTGAAACACCTGCTATCTGGCTTGTCAACCTAGTGTCTACATGTATAAAATGCACTGTTATTGTTAAATTCTTGTCCAGACCGGAATTCACTGGTCAACAATAACAATGCAGTTTCATGTAATGGGCTGAGTTGACAAGCTGAATACTGTGTATACCAACATGCTGAAGAGAGTAGAACATGGTATATATTAGAAAAAACAAGTCATCGTTGATGACACAGTCCCCACTTGTTTATGGGTACTTTGATTACAGGTCCTCAGAGAGGATAGAGTCCTCTTCATTAGGTCTGTGATAAATGTACTTTTTAATAAATTGGCATGATACATGTCTGAGTTGTGGTTCAGGACATGAAAAAATCGTAATAAAATGGCCACACGGCAGCCATATTGGATCTTATCACAAAACAATTCAATGTGCATGTGTGTGACATAGGCCAATGTCCTTGTATCAAGTTTGAATAAAATCGATTGAGATATGCCTGAGTTATGCCTCTGTATATGAAAAAATCATAACAAAATGGCTGCACAGCAGCCATATTTGATCGTATCACAAAACAAATAAATGTGCATATCTATGACATTGGTCAATGTCCTTGTACCAACTTTGAATAAAATCGGTTGAAACATGCCTGAGTAATGGCTCTGTACATGAAAAAATCGTAATAAAATGGCCACCTGGCAGCCACATTGGATCGTATCACAAAACAAATCGACGTGCATCTGTATGACATACAAAGTAATCCTTGTACCAATTAAGTTTGAATGAAATCGCTCCAGGCGTCTCTGAGATATTTGCGTGAACGGACGAACGCACACACGCACGCACGCATCGACACGACCAAACCTATAAGTCCCCACGGACACCTAAAATTATCAAAAGTTAACGTTAACAGTTTAAGACGATCGAGTGAACTGACTCAACATAGTAGCCATAAAATTGCTCCAATGCTATTTCAATTTTTACTGTGCCACCATCCTTTTTCCACTTTTCAGTTTTTCATGGTCAGTTTTCTTGTAAAATTTTACAAATAAAATGGCTATCTCAAATTCATCAAAAGCAAAATCACTAGTGGCCAAAAAGAGATTTAAAATTTCATGTTCGGTTGACGAACCCGCAGAATGTGAGATTTCTTTCAGTCATGTGATCACAAAGTATGAGAATTCATGAGACTTTGAAAAAAATCACTCACCAAGGTGAAGAACGTGCTCACCACACACAGTGACGCCATGATGGCAATAAACAAATGAACTTGATCATGTTCATTGTCCGTGAATAGTGGATTTTTACACTGAATTCCGCAGCCTTCCACATTTTCGTAAAAGCTGTTCTGATTGGTTGTTTCCACCAATGGCGGCTCACAGCCCGATGTTGTGTTGAAGGTGAGTTGAGCATAAGTATTCTGAAAGACAAAAGTCACGAACAGTAATGTTATCATTTTTATTATGTCATTATAAAAGGTGTTGGTTGTCTTAGATATTGGTGAATCATTTATTGGTTTGAACTTTCTGACAATCACAGCATTAATCTCATAGCGTCTCATCCAATTCCCATGATCTGCATGGTTCTTTCCCCATAAATAGACGTTCTTAAACAATCAACAGCAGCTTGTGGCATCGTTCCTGAACCTACAGATGAAACTTCAAAGCAAATGCTGGAATTCTGCACTGACATGCTACGAGGAAATCCACTTTTCATGACCATAACTTTCACTCATCATACTACTTATTCAGTGCAGACTTGAGCTGCACTGTGATTGGCAACGATACGACATTGAAACTTTCATCCCATTTCCCTGCCTAAATGTCTGATTTCACCACTGAAAACAACACGTTTTGAGACCAATTGCAGTGTTCAAGAGGCTAAAAGGACAACAGACACATTTGGCACCGTCAACAGTCTTTGATGCGCCCTCATTGGCCTGAACAGTTTAGCTTACAGAAGTACAGGCTTGGACAGCCAGTGTAACTTTGTAAATCTTTACTGGCTACACCAGCTTTATGAGGACTTTACTATACTAGGCTGAACCACTGAGCTTGTGCAATTGCTGATACGCCAACTGTCTGTACAGCCAACAGGGAGCTGTGAGGGAGAGTAAACTAGTATTATTGCTAGACTGGAAAGTAATCTATCAATTTCTCAAAGCTGACGTCAATCACAGACAAATCTCAATTAGACTGATATCACTTTACTGATTATGAAATTATATTTTGAATGATATCTGTTAAAATATCAAATTTACAGCACACACCAACAGTTAAGTTGAACCAGCATGCAGGGGTTTGGTGCATCGTGTTGATTATTAGATTCTGACATAGGGAGTGACATTGCAAATACTTGTAAGTTAGGTAGACAGTTTCTATTCATTCTGGTCAGTCACGTTGCAGGCAATTAAATTTGTTTACCCACGATGCAATCTTTCAAAGACTATATATGAGGCATGAAGCAAGACCACTGGATGGTCCAGAATTTTTTCTTCCCAGAATGCATCAGATCTATGCTACGCTGACCTTCACAAATCCCACCTCATTGCGACCAGATGACAGTGTGTTTCTGTAAACTCAGCTGCTGATTTACAGCGATTTGACAAGTACAACTGGAAATGCAAAATAAACATCCTAAAATGCTCAGACAACAAAGTGGCCACTTCAGAGAATCATTGAGTTGGCATAAAACCAATAAAAAGTATCAACAATGAACACAGCAAAGGCATCATAGTGCTTTTCAAATTCTCTGATCCCATTGGCCAATCCAGTTGCTACTTATATCTGCCAAAAATCTAACAAAAATTGACTGAGGTATCTTTTATAACGGTGACAAAAATTGACTTTGGCACTCAAAGGGTTAAGGATGAAGTGCTCATAGGGATGGCAGACTTGCCGCAAGTCTGTAGGCTTATTGATATCATAACCGAGCTGCAAGTTGATGGAATAAACTTCAGCAGACTATCGCATTGATGATTAAGTAATCGGTGATTGTGAAAGTATGATGGCCTGGTAACTGCCATGTACACCTAGGAAATGCCAAGCAACTCATGGGCTGGTCTAAAGTGATCATAACCTTGAGAGAAGACTGACAAAGGGAGCTGACAAAGCCTGCAAAGTTTTCATCGGTCTAGAGTCTAGCTGGTCATTTCGTTGCTCTGGGTTTTCAGAACCACAGAATAAACTTGCTAGATCCTAGACGTACTTTGCAGTGCACACTATTACAAGCCATAGGAAGGTGATTCATAACATTATCCCCAGTGGGTGGAAACTGATTACTGTTCACACAAATGAAAGAAACACCCCTTGGAAATAGACGACAGTAACTTGATACACTGTACTAAAGGTTTGTCAAAGGACACTTTTTGTAGCATTTTTGCATAGACTTGTAACATGCCACACACAGCTAAAAGAGTACTTTTTCAGCTTCAGAGCTGCCACTAGTGGATAATTTTAAGTTTTTAACGGGGCATTGTTACTTTAACAACACTTGTGTGAGGAAATACATTCTTTACTTCCTTTGTTACACATTTGCAAGATGTTAATTTCAATCGTTTTCCTGTTGACATTGGTGTTGAATATATATCACATGGTACTACAGTAGAACAACAAAGACATAGTGACCCAAAAATACCAAAAAAGCCAATATGAGTTTTTCCATATGCTTCAACAAAAGAAAAAGAATTTGTTGACTGATTGGCAGAAACGTACAACTGGGAGAATTTATGTTTTGAGACCGAGGTAGCACTGATGGACTTGATTTACATGTAATTATTGAACAAAGTTCAAAGGACAGTCAATGCCACAACTCCGAGTACAGATTCAGGACTCACGGTGGCACCAACTGACTATACTTGAATGTTGAGACTCAGTGGCCTCAATCTGAGTAACAAACAAGTAAACACAAAAACAAACAAGTGGAAAAATAGTATACAGACAAGAGAGGAGAAATATGAGATAAAAAAGACAACACAAGCAAAAGAGTTATTTTCACTGACTGACTGCTGAAAAGTATGTCAAATACCTACAGTAGAGCAATTGTAAGACTTATAAACAATCAATGTACCAGGTAATCAGAGTATCTCTGTGTTCTGGAAAGAGTAGAACCATTCTGAAGAATGGTGATTATGTTTATTAATGAGAAGTTCGCTCTTTGGTACTTCCATGTCTCTAGTTACATATTTGCCATATATTTTTCAGTCAGTTTGCTAATGTGTTGTTGTCTTTATTTATTTGTTTATTTGTTTACTCATTTGTCTGTTGTCTGTTAAATTTAGCACTCCTCTGTCTTCACACTATTATGTGGGTTTAATTGTGTCTGTTTAATTGTTTATTATTCTGCCTGAGGACCCTGGGATAAAGATGGCAATGTTTCAACCAATAAGCTGTTGTCATCTCCACATGACCAAAACTAAGACACTCGACCAGCACAAAACCATTTTCAATCAGAGGATATATTCACAGGGATTTTTGTTAATTAACTTACAAACAAAAAGACACAAAAGCCTGCCATGTATATATCATCTAAATAAAAAGACATACCTTCACATCAAACTAGTTATGCCTGGCTGAGAGTTTTTTGCATTCTTGATTGTCGACAATTTTAATCATTTAGAGTGATTTTCTCAGACTGAAAGGGTTGAGTATTTTTTTCTCAGTGCTATTGTAATGATTTAATATTTTTGATTTGCAAGTGACTAAAGTTTGTTAACAGTGTCATTTGAACATAAGATTATTACTGAAGGTAGTCTTGATAAAACTGTGTACAACTTTATTTACTGAGTGGTGCTATCCAAACAAAACGGGGATCATAATTGACACATCAGAAATGATGGTTGTTTATAAGCTATAAAAATATGCTTTCCAACAATACCTCTGAAAAGTAATCAATGTCTACCATATCTTCATTACTTAAAATTTAATTACAGTAAGTAAGCTCTTACTCTTTATCTTATGTAATGTCTGAATGTATTTGGAATTATCCTGTATGACTCAAAGGATGCACTTTTCAAAGCCTTCAACATACTGAATTAGTTTCCCTTCATTGTACCGGATATGTGAAATATATGCATAACTCAATGCCAATTTTCTGCTCTTTCACTAATATCACCAATGATGTATTATTGACCTGTTCAAACTGAAACTATGCAGCAACACTGCTTATCATTTACAATGTTATTTCTGTTATTGCAGATTTCTTTAATTTGTTCTAACATGACCTGTTAGACACCTCTCATAAAATACCTCCCTTAGTTCAAATTCCGTGAAAACAAAGAACTCCAGGCCAGCCAGGGAGCATTTTTCAAAATTCACTTGTTTAAAACTTAATTTACTGGGATGGACACGTAGGCATGACTAAAAAGAGGAGCATTTTTGTTGATTTGATAAAGCTTGATTATTTCTGGTGCATTTGCAAGTTGCCTTGCTAGGATAGAGCCCTCTCGCATAGATAAAATATGGAATTAAAAGCAAGGACTAAACGCTGTAATGCATGTGGTGGCAGATTCTGAACTGTTCTGTATCATATCATGGTGGAAGCATGATATCCCAGAGCTGGAAGAGATGCCAGAATGATGGAATATTCAAAACAAACGTGAGAATGGAATATTAGATTCCGTTTACTCCTGGGAACTGGAAACATTCATCATTTGTTGATTTAAATTAGAGTTTTGATTCAGATGAGGGGAGGGGGAATTCTATCAGATGTCAGGGCATTCATGTGGAACACGATTTCTACGACTGTTATTGTAAAGCCAGGGAGTGGCTCTGTGTTTCCTGCATGAGGCAATGAAGTAAAGCTTATAGACATGACAGGAAAAATAAAACAGATGATCTTGAAATAAAACAACCCAAAGGAGATGACAGGAAAGATTAAAACAGATGATTATGGTGATTAATGATCAATAAAGTTCTCTAATGAAACTACCATCTTGAAGTCATATTCTTCTACTTGAAATAATTTTATATTATACTTCTAAAAGTTCTATGTATACATGATCATTTACGGAGCAGTTTTCCCCTTTTCTATTTCATAGTTTTTATTCCCCTTAGAAAAAAACCTTCCACCTATACTTATAAATAGACAGATTCCCTTGCCTCTGCTTATATGTCCAACATAAGAAATCGTGCACGTGAGGTTTTGCAATTTACAAACACTATTTGCCGTTTCACTACACTTGCCAAAGACGTATAGCCTGCATGACTTTCTCAATCTTTAGGATTCTGAAAATGCGACATCCGCCATTCCCTTTTACTTCGCACGGGAAGAGTGGGCTCCTGACGCAGTCAAGAGCACGGGTTTGCTCAGTAAAGGATTGTCGGTGTTGGACAACGCCTGTTCGGAGATGATGATGCTGCTCTCTTAGATTTCAAAAGACTTCCTGTGAGCACGTGTAATTCATACTATCGGAATCCCTACTATCTGCATGTATACCAACAGCCAAACACTTGCTCATCCATAACAATACAACGGCCATACTTCCGAAGACCAAGCTGCACATTACACAGAGAATCGATGTATGTATGTACATTTCACATTGACAAAGTTGCAATGCTCAAAGTATAATTGCTACAAAGTAACTATATCATGAATATGATCATATTTACAAAGTTTTGTTACAACGTTTCGTGACCTTTGATTTGGAAGTTACAATGTTGCAAAACGTCATAAACACTGACAATTCTGAACACCCCGCACTGAATCAATTTCGCTATAAATGTTTATATCCACGATAATTACATTCTCTGGGAACTCTTTCACACGTAACGATACAAAGTGTAAATATAATCACCGCCCAACTTATTGACTTATTAATCAAATTAAATGGTAGTAACGGCCACCTACACGCGACTTGTAACTTTTTATTGTTAAAGGGCGCTGAACAAGAAAGTACTTACATCGCATCCTTCTTGGAAGTGGCTTTCATCGCACCGTAAGAATGACGGCCATCCTCGATCGATTTCAACAATTTTGCAAGGTCCTCTTGTGACGGAGCAGATATCCATACTCGGTAGTTCGACGAACCCGTTCTCGCATTTCGGCATGTAAACCGCGCAGAGCAGCGGTTGGATGACCTCCCAACAGCGAGGGACATTCTTCAGACCTTTCCACAGGGCCAGCTTCTCCCGCACATCATCCTGCGTGACCGAGTCGTTGGCCAAAATCGTGGATGTATGCGAATGGGACAGTCTCGTCCCGAGGCAGGAGTCTGTCGCCAGCGGCTCGCATGTCGCTGCCCTCTTGCAGTTGTCAGCGATGCTGGCGAAAACTTGACAAAAACTTATAACTGTGAAAACCGCAAATATCTTTCCCGGGTCGGCCATTTTGTCTCACACTGCGAACAGCCTGGCCTGGTGAAGTTGGCAGAAAATAGCACCAATGGCTTACAGAGATCTGCTGACGCTGAGAAACAAAGACGACTGTAAATTATAATCGACAGGATCGAATTACGACGAGGTTACAAGAGGCAAAGAGAAGTTAACGCCGATCGCCTGGAAACACTTCCCAAGAACTTGAATTGTCGATCTTTTTCAAGGCCAGGCGAAATTGTGGGGTTGATCATACCTCGCGTGGGTTTACAAACTTTCGTACACATTCAACAGCGCGGCAGAAGGTTCCACAAAGGAACTTTCTAAGAGCTGTTTTTACTGTGTGAGTGTGCCTCCTTTGAATGGAACAGTATCCACTGGTTCGTGCGATCTATTCACGGGCTGTCAGCTTTCTTATTCATGCGTTGCGGAGTCCTATTCATAGACGCACAACTATTCCCCCTTTTCTCGATTCTAAGTTTTTGGCCCAACTGAAACGCTAGACAAGACGTCTGGTCGACCGTGCTCGCTGTGTTTTCAGCAATCCTGCGGTTACAGTGAGTGAAACCAAGCTGAACTCTTGTTTGGTTTGGGAGGCGAACTTCCCTTCATCCAAGGAAAGCGTTTGTGGATGATCGCGGCGAACTGTTGCGATCTCGAAAGCAGATTACGCGAATTCCACTTTCACTTGAAAGCTTGCGTGAAAATAACTTCCCTTGTTGACGCCTCTGTTCACAGGGATACGTCTGTCTCTCCAACGAGCCGACCTCAGCCACGGCGAACTGCGTCTATCTCTCAGTTATCCGAGTTTCATCTTTCTATAAGACGGTACTGGAAAATCAGTTTACACGGCGGCCTCTACATCATGGCACCATTGAGAGAATCCACCGATTGCAAACTTCGAGAAAACTTCCTGTGCCACGCTGAACGAAGGTCCCAAGTGTTTGTCAATTCACGCCCGCGCCGATTAAAAGCTCGTCTGAGTTCCCTCCACTGTTGATCTAGAACCCGGAATTCCCTCTTTAGATACTCGACAAGATGAAAAGTGGGTAGTTATGGGACAATCCGAGTTGTTTGCACACTCATCGGTTGACAAACATCAGCGCCATGGGGTAGTGTTCAACCGCGGCAGACACTTGCCGTCTGTACATAAACGAGAGCCCCAGTGGGTACGAGTACGTTGCTCACAGCCGGAGTTACTAATGATACAGTCGGTAATCGCACGAGGGCGCAGTAGCTGTCCGATTTATTTTAAGTCCGGGCCGTTTGCAGTTTGAGCCGCTGCATCATTGCTGCAGTCCATATTAAATATGTGTATGTTTCTTCAGAAAGTGATATTGTTAAGTATTCATACTTATCAACCATAAAGTATTAAGAAGAACCCCATACTGATGTTCGGGACTTGTTTACATCAACTTTCAAGACGTATTGGTGTACATGCTCTATCGACCCATGAGTTGTCCACAACAGCAAGCAGTCAAGCTGATAAAAAACAATTATTGATCGTGATCGATCGAGTCTAGCGAGCGTCTTCAACCACAGTAGTAGCCCTCTCGCGATATTACACGGTTACAGCCAGAAAAAAAGAACCTGTCACATTTTATTCAAATATATCGTCAACATCATACCATATCGAATATTTAATATATGAACAAACCATTTTCCTGATGATATATTTCTTCGTTGGAAAAGTAAAATCAAAAAGCGGAGAATTAGACAAATGTGGGAGTCTTTTCTTTGATGACTTAAAAGGATCAACACAAAATAACTTGAACGTTTTCCATCACCTGTAAAGATTTATGTGATATTTGTCAATCAGTATTGAATCTCCTGTCTGTAAAAGTGAGTTTTATTAGTTTATATTTCAACGGTGAAAGTTAAACTTTTCATAACCAGTATACTGATAGATGGAACGCTCCGTCTCCTGGATTTAGCACGCCCTCAACCGTATTCGTTGGCCATATTCTCACACACAATTTGCATTCTCTCGTGGTTACCAGCACGATAAAGTACCATCACTTGTCCACAAAAAGTCATTTAATTTCGTGTGTAACCTCTCAAATAAAAGCCAGAAGGTCATTTCACAGGCATTCACTATTAAACATGTTAAATTACGCTGAGTTGTGTTTATTCTAACACTGGAACATCGTGTTTCAAGTTCACCTTCGAGCACAAGTTGCCAAGCCAAAACCAATGTTATAAGCTTCACCAGTGTTGCACTTCTCAGTATCAAACTGGATTCACCGTAGATGGCCTTATGATGATACCAGGCTTTAAATTGAAGGAAATATGATAGGAACGTGTACATTAAAATTTGCACCCTCAGTATGATATTGTGTAGTAATAACGTTAGTAGGGATATAGCCGTCCCATATTTATACCACTGTCTACCCTTAGTGCATGCTAAGAACCGGTGTTGTTTCGGATGCAAAGTGTAACGATAAATCCAATGAGAAAGTTATCCATTTTATCATAAGTTTGTGTAAATTTTAACTGCGATTTTAGTGTTTACGAGTAACCTTTCGAGAATTTTATTTTAAAAGATTATTTCATATTTGATACTAAAATAAGTGTTGTTAATTTCAAATAAACGATTCAAAATAAAATAAGGATTTACGATTCGTTGTTTCAGGAACACGATTGGAACTAATTTTGGAGAATTGGATATTCATATTTTTCAAATTTCTCAAAAGTGTTAGGTGCCCTATAGCTGAATGTTGCAATATTACTAATTACTCATAAAAACAAGTGTATAATGTAAAAAGATAAGCAGATAAGCTTATATAATTTTGTAGATTAAATAAATCGACATTGCTTCACCATCCAATTATGCCATATTAGTTCAATCGTGTTCAGGGGAACTTGTTAACAATAGATGGTGTGTAAAATCGAAATTGCAATCCACACAAAGTGGGCAGAAGATTTACATTATTAACTGGCGATTTCAGGAAAATGAGACCGCAATATCGATATGCTTTAGAGTTATGTATTTTGTGCGAATCGTTTGCTAAATCCAGGGTTCATGTTATGGCGGTTGAGACTGCAAATTTACAAACCATTGTTCGGGTTTGGTATACTCCACTGTTTGGCACTGCCGCAAAGTTTGTGTCGCACAGTGGTTCAACATTTCATTTGCCAATTACACGTGCGTAAGAGCAACCGAATCTGACTGATAATGAACTGGTGTTTGCCGTCGTGTCAAAACAGAAACTTTTCTCTCAGTTTAGGTCATACATCAAAGACTGTCACTCAATTCAGATATCATTCCTTGATTCCCCTGTTGAAGTTATCCGTACTTCATCAGACAAATATTGTGATACAGCGATTTAATCTGTGATAAAAAGTATGTTAAATTTTCTTTAATGAAGTTTGAAGTTTATGAAGTTTATCAATAAATAAATAAATAAGTGAATAATGAAGTTTAAACATAAATCTCATTGACTATTTTCTTTAAACACGAAACGATGATGTTTTATCACGTAGGCTTATCAATGGCACACATACGATCAGCAAAATATGTAATTTACTCTAGTAGCAACGCTCAGCATAGAAACTAGTTATTGTGCATTGCAGCACAGAGATTTATGTAGCAAATCATGCGTAGTTCCAGGCATTGTTAATAATCACTTGACCGGCACCTTGGCAACGGGCCATATATATTTACTTTAAAGGACTTCCTGGCCTCTGTTTGATAAATGCAATTATGCTGCTCTCTCACAAAAGGCAAAGGTCTAAACAAAAAGTAGAGGGCGGGGTATGTGGCTGGAGTTGGCCTTTAAAAGCAATTTACAGTGGCTCTAATGAAGCCATAGACCTGATTTTCAGCTAACTTTATTGATGGCAGTGTCCCGGTGGTGTCACTGTCGGGGAAATTGGGTATCCATGCGTGTTCCCAAAATCACGGGAAAGGAGGGTGTTTTTTATTCGCTATCACGGGTCCGTGAAATCAAGAAAAATGGGTACTTCTCCAAAAATCTGGCCTAAGAAAGGTTTGAAATATCCCAGGAAATACCTATCAGACACTCAAACTTCACCAAAAGTTTCATTGTGCGTTTCTTATGCTTTTGACACTCCTGTTCAAAAGTTAACAGTTCCTTTCGGACTCTTATGTATTAATATATGTGAAAACAATACCATAATACAGCATTGACCTGACTCTAATATTACGTCTCCTGGATTTTGTTTGTAAGGGGGTATTTTTGGTCGTCCTTTCTCCCATATTTCTCGAAATAAGGGGATCTTTTTGTTGAAAAATCCGAGATTAGGGGTATCTTAAAATTTTGTGGTACAAGCATGGATGCGCATGGGGGTAGTGTATGTAGCGGAAAAGATTCATTTCGGTCCAACCTAAAGTGCACCAGATCATTTGTCCTTTTGTTACACTGAGAAATTTGTCCCAATTTCACTGGGATAATTAATGTTGGAAAGAACTGTAACATCAAACCACGATAACCAAACTGGCCGACCAAATATTCAAGTAGCACGGTCTTCTAGTTGTTTGGGAAGGACTGATAATGAGCGCGTTCCATTATTTTGACAGGCAGCAGCTTCAGCTACTGAAATTTTCAATTTTGTACGATTTATTTTTCCCCTAATGCTTACCACTATAGGGAAAAAGTGCGTGACTAAAGCGAGAAACTGACGCTTTCTCGCAATCAGTGAGAATCTGTTCTTATTCTCACCGCTGTCGGTGAGAAAATTTTAATCTCCACTGGAGATTGGTGAGAAATGCACTCTTGGCGAGAATCAAGTGTGAGAACAAATTCTCACCGGTGAGAATGGAAATTCTCACTAAGTACAGCGAGAATTTAAATTCACTGGCGAGAATCATCAAGACTCGCCTTTCTGAGTCTTTATGATTCTCGCAAATGAACGGTGAGTCTTGATGATTCTCGCCAGTGAATTTCAATTCTCGCTGTACTTAGTGAGAATTTCCATTCTCACCTGTGAGAATTTGTTCTCACACTTGATTCTCGCCAAGGAGTGCATTTCTCACCAATCTCCAGTGGAGATTAAAATTTTCTCACCGACAGCGGTGAGAATACGAACAGATTCTCACCGATTGCGAGAAAGCGTCAGTTTCTCGCTCTAGCCACGCACTTTTTCCCTATAGTGTACGGTATATTCGTGAATATTTTGAAGTGAAGATAGGTTAGTTTTGACGCCTTATGCATCTACAACATCCTGCGGGGGGGGGGGGGCAGAGACAGAGGCAGAGAGAGACAGAGACATGTGTACATATTGCATCATAACGATAATTACGCATGTGTACCCGGATACTCATTATTGACCTTGCAATACGTTGCTATGAGAAGAAATATTCAAGTAGCACGGTCATTCAAAATGATCGAGCAGCTCGAAACGAACGATCGCGTATTTTTTCAGGCCAGTGGAAAATCATTCATGAACTTGAGATTTCGAACAGGGCCTTCAAAGGAGATTAAATCCCCCCACCGTCCATTTCATACTGTATTTCTGGTGCCTCCACTATGTGGTACGATTTCAGAGATTGGTAGTGTCTGTTAGCGATTCGTCCGAGGCAAAATTGCGGGTCGTAAAAAACAAGCGAAAGGCGCCATCAGTCGTTGAGGGCGGCACTAGCGTACGTCTGTTCCATACACCCTAGCACACGTACATCTTCTAGAGTTCTGCTCTGAAACCAAACTACCACTTGTTTTGTCTATTTACTAAAAATTATGAATGCAAGATTACATATGTAGGTGGTAAATCATTTCAAAGAAAGTATTCTTACCTCAATATCAATCACATTAATTGATGTGTGTACTATAAAAAATAAAGTCAATAAAAATTTCCAAAACACTTGCTGACATGGATCACGGTTCAACTAATAACATCAGAGGATGAAGTCACAGGAAGTCGTCCTATAGTTGAATAAATGGCCATACAGAGATGTGTGATTGCAACAGAAGTGTTACTAAATTGTAACACTTGCCCAGAGTGTACCTGATAAAGCTACAAGGAACAGGTTGCTAAGGAAACTCACCGACAAATATTTGAGTGTCAGGTAATGAAACAGTGATTTTGGTTTTGTGAATTTTAAAAATAAAACTGGGTAGCCAGTGACAGTAAACATGGTAAAACAAAGTCATCTAGCACAGATATAATCACATGTGATATAAACTGGCATTGATTCAAAAATAACCAAAAGGACTGGCTGTGAATAAAACTTTGTCAAAGTTTTGACAAGAATTCAACAGAACTGTATATGCACGTCGATACCATGGTGCAATAGGAGCTGAAATTTGTAACTGTAGACAATGTCTTGCCATTTCACTGTATAGGCACTCATATGTAGGCAAGTTTGAAACAGTACCTGTTCTCATGTTGTCTCACACACTACATATACCTAGCATAACTCTAATCTATGCAAACCAAAAATAGGACACAATTTCCATCTGTCAATAGGCTAGGTAACTGCAAGATTTCAATAGCCCTGCCAAAATTTACCTGCCCTTGGAAGGCAAGCTGGTAGTTGTTTCCTTCCTTGCATTTTTGTGGACTGGCATCTTAGCCAGAAGAAGTACTGTGACTGGTCTGCATTGTGAATGTGTTAGTACAGGTAAAGTGCCATGTACATGAGCTCAGTGTGAGGAAGGGCCAATTCCCATATACATCAACATATTTGACCTCTGACCCCTTCAGTCTTTTGACGTCCAACATTTAACAGTACACAACCGGGTTTTACTAAAATTTAGTTCTGAAAGGCTTAGAAAATATGTAATTCACCAAATATTTTACCATCAAGTTACTGTGCCTCCACTGAACAAAAAGGAAAAATTTAAACACAGAGAATCCATTTTCAAGAAAGGTGGACTTTTTATTCCTTATTTAAATGAGCATCTACATACACACAGAACACAAACTTTGAGGGAAGTCGTTTATTTTTGTGTTAAAACAGGTTTCACACTAAGGGAACCCACACATCATGTGATAAGACATTTTTAAAACTATTTTTCTATAAATTTCGCTGTACATGAATCTTAAATACCAAGCTATCAATCAGAAACCACCATGTTGTTATTCCATCTCACAAAAGAAACCACGCTGTCGCCAATTTTTGTTTTACTCTGCATGATTACAGTCATGGCAAAAAGAAACCGGATTTCAAAAAATTCATGATACTGTGCAAAGTTAAAATCATATAAATGTAGCGATCAGTTCTCGAGATACAGTAGACTGGAACTGGAAAAAGTGCGCACGTAATGTTATACAGATTGGCAAGTAACTGTTCTTTTGAAACTTGCAATAGCCACCTAGTTTATGGCATGATTTCCACTCAATATCATCACAACAGATGTCTTTTTACGACTTATCACACTAGGGGTCTAACCAGCAGACAATGTCAGGGTAGCATACCAATACATAACTACACATCTGTCATTTCATTTACAATCACCAAAATTACCCTCAATTTTCATCAACTGGTCAGACCCTTATACATCAAATGAGTCTCTCCAAACCTGACCAACACCCAACTCTTCCCTTCTAATCATACACACAATAGTATTTATTTTTTCTCGACGTCACTATCACTTGAATCTAGATCATCTGCCTGATCATCTATTTGTCTCATTCTCTTCTTATGTCTTTCGATGGCCTCTTGGTGGCGCCGTATAGCAGATTCATGGTGTTCTATCTCCTCATCGTGTTGACTTTTCAGGCTCTTCAACTGTTCTGCTTGCTGAAATCAAAGAAATGTCTTCAATGATTGTCTGGACTATGCAAAAGAGGGCCATGCTTTTGCCTGCATTCCTGGCCAGCCCAGAACTAGCTAGAAGTGCAGTTTGCTTGAAGGCCAATGTTCAAAATAGAAGTAAGGATGTTCTGCCAACTATGAGTACAAGTTCTTGTTCATCCCACTTGCCTTCAAGCAAAGTTAGAATGACAGAGGAAATACCACACACCATAAAAATTGAAATAACATGCCATGTGCTACCAACAACGATTTATTCTCCTCTATATTATGATTTATTCTTTCAAGTTTCATATAAAATAGCCATAAAAGGGTACTGTGTGTATGACCATGAGGGCAGGTGATTATTGGTTCAACGTCAGCAGGGTAAACGGTATTCTGCAAACAATTGTTTATAGTCTTTTGTTTGTACTATAATGATTTTACTATATGCATCTCCAAAATATTTTTCATGCCAAAATTTTCCTTTTCATTTGTCAATGAAAATCATTTGCTTGATTTCCATGAATCAAACATAAAATTCTGTATCAAAATAAAACAATCTATATTATTGAACGGAACATAATTCAATTACATATAACAAGAAAAGTGCTGGCCAATCAGACTGATTCACTTACTAATTTTCTAAAGTATTGTTCCTCATGAGCAGCTTCCATTTTCCCAAAGGATCCACCGGCTTCCCTGACGGAACCACCTCCGCCACCTCCCTGATGTAAAAAGAAAATTTTGAAGTAAGACATGGTATTCCTGACAGCATGGATCACCCTTCACTGTGGAGAGTATGTGAATTATTGTCCACTTGTGATCATAGTATCATGCAGAACTGGTGAACCTTGGTTGATGTATCCTAATGCAAGTAATACATTCTTGGTGCCAGTCCAACCATAGTAACACTGCTACAGTGGTTTTTGTTATGAGTAGTACCCCTTTAAATTTTATCACAGTTCTTCCATGTCATATCACTGGACTCCCCTGGGTCTAATGCCAGTGCAAATATAATCTTTGGCCACAATTGGTACAGAAGTTCCCCAATCAGCTTCTATATTCCTATCCTGTGCTGAAACTTGGACTAGGAGATGCGTACTCAGACGAAAATGTGTGGCTAAAATATTTTTAAACGTTGGTCTTTTGACACAGTCAACCTACTAGTATTCTTAATCTAGAGTGGATGTAAAACAGTTCATTTAGCAAAGTTTTTTCCAATCAATTTAAAGTAAGGTGTCAAAATAATTTGCTTCGTTTCATCACAGTCCCTCCATGAAGGACTGTGGTGTTAGTGTTATAAAGAAGAGCTGTCTTTTATTAATTCAAATAAATGGAAGTGAGCACTGCTGTCATGTCGAGTTGACCTCACGAACATGTTTTGGTTGAAACCTTGCTGCGAAAACGAGCCCTGCCACTCCTTGACGTGTTCTGCTGGGAGTGGGGCCTACCACTCCAATGACCAAGCTACCCGAGTGGCAGAGGCTACGGATTCGCAGCAAGTTGAAACCATGGCACTGCAAGCACCCACACTATAAGCATTGACGTTGATTTGATTTGTATACATAATTGTGACACAACTGAAATGCCTGGAATTCGGTGCTTCGCTTCAAGTTCAGGTCCCCTCCCCTTAGCGTTGGTGATCTCAGAAGTGACCCTTCATTCACTGCATGGTGACTGTCGGCTCACATGATATCTGAGCGCACGTACTTACCTTGCCAACACCAGAACCATATTCTCCTTGGCTCATCAGTCGAACCTGACTGTTGGCAAAACAAAACGGAACATTGCTGTAAGAATATGGAATGATTAAGTTACTGATTCATGTACTTGAAAACTTGTGAAACAGGTATCCAATACGGTCGGGACAGCAATGCATCGTGATAGGACTGTGGTACGTGACTAGTACTGTACTCAGGCCCAGGCCCGTGTTTTCCATCGCACGATTCACATTTCTGCAGCTCAAGTCGGCAGGTGCTCATTTCGATTCGGGA
The DNA here is from genome assembly GCF_041260155.1 of Ptychodera flava. Classification (NCBI taxonomy): domain Eukaryota; kingdom Metazoa; phylum Hemichordata; class Enteropneusta; family Ptychoderidae; genus Ptychodera; species Ptychodera flava. The sequence continues at coordinate 14,295,529 of NC_091944.1, read as the reverse complement.
CTTCGCATTACCAAACAAATCTAACGGGACATACACAAAATATCGAGCCATAAGATATCGAATATTCGACCTCCTACCTGAATACGGCCAAATTTCTTGTAAAACGTGCCGCTGCGTATCTTGCCAACGCCATTTTGGACGAACAGACCCGGTGCAATGAAGGTCAAAGTTTGAACACAAGGGCCCCCTGGCGTTGAATATGCGAGTGCCTTTGTTTTCACTGGATAGCCACATTCACAAACATACAATCTTCCGCTCTATATAGTAAGCCATCTTACAAGATGGCTTACTATATAGAGCGGAAGATTGATTTGACTCATAAAATTTTGTGGATTTGACAAATGCCAAGGAACAAGGGGCCTGTCATTGCATAGTTGGAAAATATAGGGAAGATAACACGCTCAGCAAGAAAATTATGGTTGATATCAAATAACAAAACTAGTGAAAAAATCATCAAAGTTTCACCAGTCTAAGTTCCTTGCTGTTTTCCTAAGGAGATAGGAACATTGCAAAGGATACTGATAGAGACTTTTCCACTTTGCTATATCAAAACATTTCACTGTCCGCTGCAACAGTGACAACACACATGAACTAAATGGCCACTGTAACCAGCCAAATCGTAATGATTTCAACAGCGCCACAATTTCTAGGTAGAAAACATTACTTCACACAAAAAATTACAACAAACAACTACATGCAACTTTATTTCTTCAAACTTCAAAATTTCAAAGAAAATACATCCATGCATTAAGACAAAATTCTAACAAATAATTTTCTCATCTGGTTGTGAGTGCTTTTACATAGTTGGCAATCAAAGCATTCATTTTACCATGTTCAAAGTCATGGAGAACTACTTAGAAGTACAAGGCATCTCTAAAAGACAATCATTCACAAATTGTAAATTGCATAGTTTCTTTAATTAGAACTGGGTCATTATCATGCTCTCTTTCATTATACACCCATGAATGCTGTTTATAGTACAAGGACTAATAAGTAACTTTTTTGAACAAATTACAGTACACCTGGTATGTCATTGAATTGTTTTCGGCAAATCACCACATGACAATTTTGCTTGTCCAGGTGTAAAGTGAATATTTTGATAAAATTATTTAATTATCACAGTTCAGACTCTATTGTGAACAGACTTTTCAAAAGCTTGTTACTGCATAGTATGAAATAATATTTTGCTGTAACGTCCAACAAATCACATCAGAGACATACTCAGGATTGTGGGTAATTAGTTGCCCAGCAGCACTCAAAGATCAAAATTTCAAATTCTTGGTGAAAACTTTTAGCAAAAATGGAATTTCAATGCTTAATAGAAAAAGTACAAACTTGATATCACTAAAATTTTCAATTATTCATGCTTCTATGATGTACACAATTTCAGATAAAGTCTTGTTTTCTGAATGATGTAAAAAAGTACAAAATGTGTGTACAAGAAGTAGAAAAATATACAGAGTTTGGAAAATGTAAAAAACAACTCAATTACAGACAATAATTCATAAAGCTATAGGATGAAATTTAAATTGCATAACTATTTTGGCACTCAGACCTACAGTAATACCTACTGCTTATTCAATATATTGATTCTAAGATCACAATGCTATTGCATAGATATTGTGCTTTTTTGGCAAAAGTTCATAATGCATACTGACATATCCATTCAGTCATTGACAGTTAATGGTTCACATGTGATACTTTTTACATCTTTGTAGGAACTTGATGAATTTGCTAACATTCGGAAAATATATTCTACCACAGGAAGAAATACATCCACAATATAAAGTTCACACACTTCACTACGGCAGCATTATGATTAGTACATACAAATATAGAAATTTGCTCATTTTTTTAATGAGCTTGTAAATTGTGTGTGTCTGTGTTTATCACTCCTGAAGAACTACCTTGTAAAAACATCCAAGACGATGCAAGGAAGCCAATGAGCTAGTCCCTGCATTCAATTTTTAATTAATGGCTACTGCTGCTGTGTAGGTTCAATGCATAAGAACTTTACAATGACTAGAACTCAACTGAATTAATGCAGAAATTCAAAATTACAAACACACTCACACTTTATCAGGGTGCCCAAGAGTATAACACAGCATATGCTAGAAGGTCAAAACTCTGCAATAAACCCTGTTATTCAGTCTTAAGCATTACTATCTTGTCATGACAGTAAACAGTGCCCCAATTCAATTTCAATATCTACCATAGTTTGTGATTCAAGATACTATTCACAATTCAGTAAGTACAGAAAATCAACTTTTGTTGTAAATGTTACTAAAAAGTACAAACAGACAGCAACAAGCAACTGACCTTAGATTCCCAGTGAAAGAAAGATACATAACAACTGATAGCCACAGACAAACAGACCTTCAATGTTAGAATTTATGTAACTTAAATGTGTTACAGGATGACAGCAAATACAAGGTCACCTTGAGACAAAAGCAAAGCTGCTCAAAATTTACCCAATAAAATCCTCAACTTATATAAATGAACCACTAACTACTAGTCAATTCCAATTAAGTAAAACACAAGCACTTGATAAGCTGGCTGACATTCAAAGACATCAACTACACCCAATAAATCAACTACTCAAATTTCATTAGAAAACACCAAACACTGATGATCAGGACTCAAGTTTTGGACTTACGCATCACTGTCAACTGCTTTGGATTGGAGTCATCATATTTTATGAGGCATCCTTGGCAGAAAACAACTGTTCCACAAAAATAAACTGAGGTATTTTAAATCGCCGATTCTGCGGCATCTCAATACCAGATCACAGTTCTTCATTTCTTTTTTGGCCATCGCATAAAATGTCTCTGTACGTGTTTTTGCCATTCTGTTTTTGCATCAAAGCCCCTTTCACAGTACTGGCAAATAAAGGACTTTTCATGTTTGGTTCCACTTCCCTGATTCAACACCTCTTCCACTTCTTCGTTGGTCAGGTTCATGACGTTCTCACATTTCACAGGTATCATGGCAGCATCAGTAAAAGTCTGCACTTCAGTAAAAGAACAGACAGTCGCTTCAGTTGGGGAGTCCTCTGCGGCAGAGCTCGGAAAATGATTACCATCTTCTGCGTGAGGAGACTGTTGCAATATTTCAGACCTATTAGAATCACCAGATGTCATCATCATTTGCATACCCTTTGCATGTGACTCAACATGGCTTACTAGACTTAACGCATCTGTACATGAAAAACGACACATCTTGCAATAATATTGCATGGTAGTTTTGTCAAAATATTCGGATGCTCTTTTGGTATGGTCACTCTTGTGTTTACTGATCAAGATTTGGAAAGGGGTTGAGTAGTTGCACAGAGTGCAATCATACGACTTGAAATCTTTATGCAGTGAAACATGTGCTTTGAAGTCGCTGGCATCAATAGTTTCGAATGGGCATCTATCGCACACCATTGGTTCGACCACTGAATGCACTTGCGCGACATGATTTTTCACAAATGCCTGACGGGAACTGGAAAAAGAGCAAAATCTGCACATGAACGCCTCCTTGACTGTATGCATGCGGCAGTGTACCTTCAAGGCACTGGTACACATTGCCCTGTAAGGACACTCGGGGCACTTGAACGGCTTTTCCCGGGTGTGCTTCCGAGTGTGCATAATCATGTGCGGATGCTGAACGGTGGAGAAATCGCAGACCTCGCACTTGTACGGCTTCTCTCCGGTGTGTGTTTTCATGTGCTCCTGCAAATGTGACTTCCGACCAGAACAATAGTTGCAGAGGTAGCATTTGAAGGGTTTCTCTCCGGTGTGGATTCTCAGGTGAATTACTAAAGTACTTTTCTCGCTGCACGTGTAATTGCAATACGTACACTTATACGGACGCACGCCAGTGTGCCTCTTCATGTGAGTTTTCAGATGGCTGCTTTGTGCCGTGGCATAGTCGCAGTGTTTGCATTTATATGGCTTGTCACCTGTGTGAGTTCTCATGTGGGCTACCAAGTGTCCCTGCTGACGACAACTGTACTGGCATACTTTGCAGGTGTACGGCTTCTCTCCAGTGTGAACCCTTTCATGGTTGACAACTACTGGCTTGTGTGGAGACTCAAACTCACAATAAGAGCATTTGAACAATTTTGACTGCTGGTGTGTATGCAAATGTCGACGAAAATAGCCCTTCATAGTGGACTTGTATGGGCAGAGATCGCAGACGAATTCCTTTAGCTTTCCTGAAGTGTGATTTTTCTGGTGTTTTTCCATCTGGCTTTTATTGGAAGTGCTCCAGTTGCACTGCATACATGAATATGTACGCTTCATTTCATCCGCACGCATCGATGCTCCATTCTCAGTATCTCTTATCTTTGCAGTGACTGGACTGAACGTCATGATTTTCACCGCGGTGAAATCATCTTGATTCATCATCTCCGTGGGTTCTTCTGCACTATCGACTGTACACACATCTACATCACTGGAGGACATGATGATCCTGAGTATCCTCTGGGTATCATTCAATTGTCTGACGATCTAACTTCGCAACTAAAAGAAAACAGACAAGAAATGGAAATTCAGAACTTTTTGCAAAATGTTGTCCACTTTATTGCTGTTGTAATCTATGAAATCAATTAGGCCTGATTATGGTAACTTTTGACATTGTCCGAGGTTTTTGTTTCATGTGTCAAAAATAGCATTGATACAGAATCTGGGTCTTCCAGATACCCAGCTTGTCAACATTGCCTGTTTTAGAAAGATCGTTTGAAATCATTGACTATTCTTTGCAGTTTGTCACATTTTTCATTTGTCTTTGTGATAAGTCCATTTGTAAGCAAGAATTTAATGTAAAAGTAGGTCTTGACGTCATTATCCCAACGTTATCACAAACACAACTTGTTCTGAACTATTTAACATTGTTTGTTGCAATATAAAAGAATGTTCCTTGCATTTTTATAGTTTGAGCACAGCTAACAAGTGATAATCATGGAGTTTTAATAACCTTTAGACATACACAATAAACTGTACTAAATGAATTATCCGTATCTTATCAGTAACAATTTTTTCGTGTTTCCTTATCATTGATGACCTCTTAAAGATCCCCCTACGGACATTTATGACACATGGCAATTTGTCACCCTTGCTAAGTTGCTTTGACCACAATAGCAGCGAGATATTGTGAAGGGCATCGACTGCCACCATGATTAATTACTTAACATCCGGGACTTGTAGAATTCACGTTTTCGACTGAATCAGAAAGTTTTCAGAACAAAACTTTTTTCTGAGTTGAAAAGACTATTTATGCGTGCCAGTTGAACTCCTTTGGAACGGAAATGTATGCTTAGAGCACTTGATGAGCAACAAGTCGTCACTATACACACTGTGTTGGAATGTATATAATGTGTGCCGATGAACTCATCGAGTCCAGTCAACAGGTCAGTCGGCAAGCGATTCAAAATTGCGTGTGGGTTTCTGCCTAATAGACAGAGCCTTTGAACCTTAAAAATTATAACATTGGTCTCGTAGAACGCTAAAATTTCCGCTAGTGCGGAATGTCAATCGCTAATACGGCCAACATGGCGGTGAAAAACTTACCGGGACTTCAGTCAACTCATCTAGAACTGGACGCCATCAAAATGATACGGCATGCCGGGTAAGGTGCATGACCTCTATGTGGACGATATTATTGAAAGGTCAAATCAGCTGGAACTTGATTGACAGTTGCCGACGTTCAAGTAATCGCACGGATTGCATGTGGAAGATTGACGACAGTTTTCTCAACTATTGCAAGCTGCATGACGGCAACAATAAATTATGGTGATATTTTACAAAGTAATCCCTAAGTTGCTTTGTCGGATCCGGGAGTGTTTTGGCTGTTGGCCACACCAGGGTCCCTCTGTGTGGAGGAACCATAGCCACCACAGGGAAGCCAGGATAAACAAACAAACAAACAAAAAAAGCCAACAACTCAACCAACCAACCAACCAAACAAAAAATAAAAAAATATATAAAAAACAAAACATCAAGCCTAAACAAACAATAAACAAACAAACAAACAAACAAACAAGTAAACACCAAGGAATCAAACAAAAACAAACAAGTATGAAGTAATATATAGAAATAAATAATCAAATAAACCAACAAAATCCCAAACAAACAAATAAATAAATAGATAACTAAATATAAGAGAAAGTAATAACCCGATAAGAATTGAAATGATTGACGGAACAACACATGCACCATATTCACATTGCCCACTATACTCCCACATGTAAGGGATGTGACTTCATGGCCACTCATGCCATGCCATGGTCAATGCTATAATTTTTTCCACCTGCAAAAAATTGACTGTCTCACTGTCAATCAGTGAAAATCCATACCAGCTGGGGAGAAGATGAATGTGACTCACATATTTACTGTGTAAAATGATTGTGCAATTAATAAGAAAGTAAAATTTCTGGCAATTTCTAAAGTGTCACTACCATTTCTTCTCATTTGTGCACTTCTGCATGCAGTGGTTTAGAACACCTGGGTTGCTTTTTCCCCGTTGAGAGACACCAGTCCTTTGAAATCATTATTTTTTTATAGGGTATTGACATCACATTTTGTTTGGGTTTTGTCTATTTGGATGTTTGTTTTTGTTAGTTTGTTTGGTTTTGTCTATTTGTTTCTTTGGTTGATTTTTTCCGTTTTGGGTTTTGTTAGTTTGTTTGCTTATCCTGGCTTCCCTGCATGGCCATGCCAAGCAGTGACATAGGATTACATATAAAGATAACAGGCATGTATACGAAAACAAAGGTGAAATTACCAGTTAACCTAGACAGACACTGACTGTGTGTAGCTTTCCACATTTTGACACTTTCTCGGAGACTGTGAACTATCATGAACAAGAAAGGATAGAACACTTCTAGTTAAAGGTTAGAGCCCACAGTCCCTTGATGGATGGACTTGGGAGAGTTGAAATATTGTACCTTGGTTTACCAACCACTGACTGATGAAGTGCTTCTTATATCTGCAATTTTTGTCTTCAGTTTGCTGGATTTCTCCCAAAAGTACTCCAAAGTGTCTAATTTTTTTTTTATAATTATACCCCCACTCCCAACATTATCAAAAGTCTTTCACTTGACACTCGTGCAGTCAGTCAATTGTCAGTCAAGAGAATTATGTCAACATCCCTGCCCCTCTATGCAACTTCAAATTTATTTCAACATAATCTACAGCATTGTATTGACTAGACTGAAAGATCCATTGCTCGAGGACACGCCCTACACTCCCCCCTCTTAAGAGGGGGGACCGTAGAGAGAGCCTTCAAGTGACGTACCTTCTAGTCTATGTACTGACCTGAAGACAAACCTGTTGCATGTCAGTTATAATAATGAAAAGTATCACTTGCCTTCACTCAACACTTTGGGGCAGAACATAACATGAAGACACTGGGAAATAGAATTCATCAATAAACTGATTTGCCATTAGTATGAACCTGTTCCAATAAAAATTAAGCTGAACTTTGGAAAGTGATGGATACAGTTAACGAACAATGTTTATTTATGGTGTGAAGTATACAGAGAAAACGACAGTACAAAGTTTAAAACAACAAACTCTGAAGAACTATGTTAATTACGACACCAGACATAATAAGCTCAATCACCATGACAGCAAAAGCTCACAAATATCTACTGAAGTTATGAAAAGAAACTGCCCTGCAAAGACCTTTCTTACCACTGGGAATTTTATGTTTATCATGTTCCCTCAAGAATCCTTGCTTTGGTCACACCTTCCATTAATACAAAAGTACCCTGTTCATAGAACAGACAAGTTAGAACTTTCATTTGAGTTTGCAGGAGATAACAAAGTTGTTTGGAACTGCTGCCATTTATCAGAACTTTCATAACCCAGGGATGTATTGCATGATTTTGCAATTTTGAAGTGTAATGGACTTGGTGTCTTTGTTCCTTCCTGCGACTACAACAGCTTATATTGCATTACACATTGCAAAACTGAGAAAATGAAAGTACTTAGGAAAGATATTTTAGAAACGGTGCAATTTCCGCAAGAATCGAAAGTCAACCAGTGACTAAATATATAAGAACTAACAAATGACATGAAGCAAGTCATCTGAATTCAGAAGTGAAAACACAAACGTATGATCTTACTGCACCATCTCACAAACCCCCATCCCAAAAAATCCACTGGTCTATTCCTGATAGTAAGCTGTGTGATTTAGCAACATTTCATTCTATGAAAACAGTAATACATGTTTCTACTCATTTAAAACTGGCCAGAGCAGCAAATTTCACCAATTCACACAATAGTTTTACAAACGACAAGGTTCTGAGTTCACAGTTTGAAATGGGACAGATTGGATTGTGCGAAACAATACTTTGTTCAGCCAAAATGAAAACTTAGGGAGCCTGGTGTGAGAAGTCAATACTCAGTTTATCCACTTCACAAAAACAGGCAAAACAATATCTGGACTACATGATTAGAAATTATAGTACAGTCATCTGAACTGATAAAACATGTATAGCCTGGCCAAAGTGGCAACCTCAGTAAGAGGATAATGTTTCTGCATATTTTCATTGTTTGGGAGACAAATCAGCTATTTTGTTCACTCTGTAACCTAGACCTACAAATAAGATCATTTTTGGGTCTATGCTTGTAAACACACATCTTTCAAGACTATATAGATAGTGCTGCAAAATGGAGTGCTAGACCCTTTCACCATCATGGTTTATAAGAGAGGTGGCTGTTCTGTGGAAGGCCTTTAACATGTAAACTATTTGGGGACTGTAGAGGGCCTTTAACATTTAGAATGTTATGGGACTGCTGCAAAGTGACCACTATAGAGAGGTGACCACTCTGTAAAGTTGACCACTGAGACAGGTTTGACTGTGATTAAGTTTTTTACATAAAAATCACCCCATGAAACATTCAGTTTGTCCTCTTAACCCTTTCACCACCATGGTTTGACCAAATCCAACTGTTATCTATGGTAAAGTTGGACCTCTCTATTTGAAAATGGGAATGAAAGGGTTATGGCATTTCTACCATACTGCATGCATGCATGGTCAGGAAAGCAAAGAATACAAAACCGTACAAAAATCATGACAACTCTATGTAAGAGCTTATAAGCTGACACAACAACACATCGCAGCTTTCTATTATGTAAAGAAATAAAGTAGCAAATACCTAGAAACCATTTTAGACATTTGGCGTCTGGGGTTCAGAGATGTATTGTCACATGGAATGTTCGCAAAGTATACCAACAAAGAGTTTGGCAGTGATAGACATCGCAGTTAGGGAACTGTTTGAAATAAAATTCATGTACTCTGAGTCTGTCCTCCCTGTTTTCCTGTATATGGACTTAAACCATTGTAACAAAAACAATAAGAAAAAAATAGAATAGAATAAGATCAATAAGATCAGACCACTGCATGATGTTAACAGTGTCACCGCTCCTGACTTCATAACTTCAAAAAAGGCACTGTAAACATTAAAAGTCATTTCTCATCATGTCATGCCTGTCCATTCGGCAGTCTTTGTGTTAACTGTAAATACTAAAAATCTTAAAACTTCTTGGCAGTAATTATCTTAAGGTAGTATGTGCCTCTACAGTGAAAGACTATGGTAAAACTTTCCTGAATGAAACTTTCAACCATTCTCTAACCAAATCAACAATAAAAATTGGGGATCACCTTGCAAAGTTTGGAACTAGCAAAACAAATTATCAAAATTTTGCAATATTTGAAATTCAAAATGGCCGCCATTCCTCAGTGGAGGAATATTTTGGTTTTCGAAAACTAAGACGGTGAAAGTTTTTCTTTCTCCAAGAGCTTTAAAATGAGCCCCCACAATGTGGTAGATCAGAAAAGAGTTGTAAAAATTTTGAGAGTCCAATAATATGTCCTCGGCTTATTCTACCTTAAAATAATAAACATTTCAAATCCCTAATAGCTGTAACAATACAAAAGTGAGGTGATAAACTGACTCTTCTGTATTCACTGACTAAAACTACAATGAGTGTTATTGTTTTAGACAGCTGTTATTGTAGTAAAAGCATAGTAACTTTGATGGGAGCACTTTAAAAATTTCACTCAGGGTTTGACTTTTACCAATGTTTTACATTGTAATGAGATTTCTAGGTTAGAATGGAGTTGATATGTTAAATACAAACATGGTTTATATTATTTAATGGTGTAATTTTGAGCGAGTGAAATTCCCATGATATCTTGTGAGTAAAAAGTGCAGATAGAAACAGATACTGGGCTTTAAACCTAAATCAGAAATATGTTCGAAAAATATCACCTCTCAAACCCTGTACATCAGATATTGAGGAATGTGAAAATAGTGCAGTGTAAAAACTTGGAGCTTTATAAATGCATGGAATAATATATTATAGTGCTAAACAAAATAAATCTGTATTGAGAATATAACCACATGTACAGTGTACGTGTGGTTATATTCTCAATACAAATTACACAGTCATGCAGGGGTCATGAAAGATGCAAAATGCCAAATTCTTAGTAATATCTTGGCAAAATAAGGTCTACTTCTGTATTGTATCATTCTTTAAATGTCTTAATGAGCGTGGCTCTCAATTTAAACTTCTCTGTACTTGTAAGTTGTATCATGTGAAAGGTAAGATATTTGTAAATTGACAGTGTCAATGAGTGGGGAGTTCAAGCCATACCGCACTTATCAGGTATGGCCTATTTGATTTAGCCAGAGTTGTAAGGTTGACAGCATGCAAATTGGTCAGCATGGTGGTAAATGTTTTTTTCAATTTTCACTTTTTACATTTTTGCCCTATTCCTCACTAACAGTACCTTGTTGCTGATCCCTTCTGAGTACTTTGTAAGTTAGAATTAGTGCAATTTATCTAGTTTTGATGCAAGTAGTTTTAATATAGTGTGAATGTGGACAATGCTAAGGTGCCAGCAATGACTTTAAAGACCATGTGATATAAATTGTCCTGTGGCATATGTTTTGTGAAACATACAGGGATGTAGAAAATTTTCGTTACAGGTGGCAAAAATTTAAGTACAGGCGGTTACAAGTGGTACATCTGCACATAAACTTTATGCAAAATGTCCTGATTTTTTACCAACACTAAATTTTCATATCCGGCAAATTTTAGCTGATAGCCGGTTGTTTTTGCCGGCTGCCGGCTATTTTCTCCATCCCTGAATATATATTTTGCTTTCTCAAAAATTAATAAGTTTATACCACACTTTGTTGTATATCACTGATGCAGCTTTGTTATTTGCCATAGCATCTATTAAATTTGTTTCATTCAAAGCTGTCTGTAAATGGGAATGCTGACACATTTGCTGTTTGAACGTTCATCTGCAGGTTGCATAGGGCGCCCTCTATAGTCCTAGATACAAGATATGTAAAATACATATATACTGCTTCTGACACTAATGAAGAAATGCTAATAAAATAGCAACACTGCAAGGTGAAAGATTTTTCTTTTCACTTGGCCTTCACTGGTGAAATTGGCCATCTCATAAAATGTCTCTGCACATGTTTCTGCCATTCATTGTTTTCATCAAAGCCTCTATTACAATACTGACAAACAAAGGGTTTGTCCTGTCTACCTCTATCCTGTCTCATAACAGCCTCCACTTCTTCATTACTTAGTTCTCTAATACTCTTCACTATCACATTATTGGAGGAATTTTCAATTACAGGTGCAGTCACGCAAACTGAAATATTATTGGGAGGTTGAATAAAGATATTTTTCCTCTCTTTCCCCCATGATTCATGCCCTGAATTTTGCTTTGTGATTTTCTTTGACTTCTTTTTAGGCTTCCCATGGACATGTAGATCGATGTCTGCACCTTTTTCATTCAAAAGATGCAATTTGAGGTGGACCTGACAGTCAGAGGCATCAGCATATGAGTGTTTACAAAGCTTACATTTGTACTTCACACCGTTGTAAGTAAAATGTTTTGTGAGAATTTTAAAATGTTGATCCATGTGCTGCATGTGGAGAATTTTGAAAGGCGTTGCATGTTTGCACAGTGGACAATCATAAGATTTGTGCCTAGAGTGCAAAATTATGTGTGCATTGTAGTCGGAATGATCAATTGTGGTGAATGGGCATCTATCACAGAACAGTGGTTCATTTTCCGAGTGTACCTGTGCAACGTGGACGCTAATATTTTGTTGCCTGCTACTGGAGAACGTACAAAACTGACACTTAAACGCACTGATACATTTGTGAGCTTGGGCATGTAAGCTAATTCCACCTGAAGTAACTGCCTGATAAGGACACTCTTTACATTTGTACGGTTTCTCACGGGTGTGGCTTCGGATGTGGATTAACAACTGTCGGAAATTACTTGTGGCATATGCACATATTTCACACTTGAAAGGATTCTTTTCACCGTGTCGTTTCATGTGCGCTCGCCTCTCTGACCATGAATTGAAGTTCTTGAAGCACACATAACACAGGATCCCTTTAAAAGCTGTGTGGATTTTCAGGTGAGTGATGAGAGCTCTTTGGCCAAGGCATCGAAACTCACAATGACTGCAGCTAAACTGTGAGTGTTGTGCTCTCAGGTGAGCTTTGACATTGTTTTTCTGTGACGCACTGTAGTCACACAGATGGCATTTGTATGGCTTTTCACCTGTGTGGATACGTCTGTGAACCAGTAAATGGCTTGATTTCACAGTAGCATATGGACAAAATTCACATTTGTATCGCTTGTCTACACCACAGCCATCATCCTTTGGCAGTTGTTGTCCCACAGGCTGTTTTTTCATTATCTTGTTCCGGGAAGAAGGGGTACACTTGCTGAGCATCGATTCTTTGTGGACTCTGAGGTGTCTTTGAAGGAACCAAAATCTCCTGTACGTCTTGCCACATATCTTGCACATCTGCTTCTGCCCATCACCGTCACAACGGTCAACTCCCTTCCTTTTTGACGTCAATGAAGTTTTTCCTTCGTGTAGTATACATTCCCTGTTCTGTTTGATCTTATCTTCATCCGAACAGACATGAGAGGACATATTGGCCTTATGATGACGATAGACAGTTGATAATTATGGTATCAAGCACCTTCGCATTCCTTCACTTTAGCACTGCATGGATACAGAAGAAAACATTTATTGAAAATACAAAAAAAAAACTCCCACGGTTCAGAGAGGAAAATCAAAGAGTGGTGGAACATTTGGGATTATGTATTTCTTGCCTATAAATAGTCACGTGTCTTTTGCTTTTTCTGGGAACTGAACGAAGCTTTATTATCTATCTAGAAGACTTTCCATCTTTAACCCTTCCAGTGCTGCAATTTTTCCACCAAAATAACAGTGTGTAACATTTTAGAAATTTTGTGAATTTTTCTGTAATTTTTTGACAATCTTGGACCAAATGAACATCACATTTTATTGGCTTCAGACTTTTATCAAAATTTTAGCAAAAATTAGGAAAAAAATGACTGATGTATATTTTGATATAGGCAACAAAAATTGACTTTGGCGCTCAAAGGGTTAACATTATACACAGGCGACCCAATAAGTATTACTGAGTTTTTCACACAGTTTTTCTCTATCATTTTCTCTTCTTTCTTCATGCTCTGAATGATCGGAATAAATAAAATAAATGGTTTATTGGTACGTTCAGATTGACGACTTTGCGTCGGCCCAGGTCCCGACCAGGGCCGGGGCCGACGTAAAAAAACCAATGTGGACACGCTGAGTCGGCCCTGGGCCGACTCAGTTTGGTCCCGGTTAGAAGGGGGTTCAGGGCCGACTCAGGGCCGACGCAAAATTTGGTCCGACGCAAATCGCCAGTGTGGACACGTTACGTCGGCCCTGGTCCCAGTTGACCAGGCCTCCGCCATGGATCGAAGTTGAACTAGTCACCCTATTCGCACAAAACAAACGACGTTTGAAACTAAAGTTTACACCTATCGAAAGTTTTCAATCCAGTCTTTACATTTTAATATCATCCCATGTACGCTGAACTTCCACCAACCTTTGTTCCGCAAACGAGACCATGTCATTCGATTCCACAGTGCACGTAATAGACTAGAGAGGCATGTCAAAAATGCCGCGCACTGGTTATTTCTCCACTGCGGTCTTATATATACCATATGCTCATCCAATAAATGGTGAAGATCTCTCCGATGATTAAAAGGGTGAGTGGTAGTCATATTTGCCCTTCCTGTGCGTAAAAACACAGGAAAATCATGAACAGTAGAAACAGCGTGCCATATTCAAATACGCCATTTTGAACTTTGACAGGTCAGAGGTCACAAAGGAAGGTAAAGTTACGTCGGCCCTAATTCTGGTACCGGTAGGTGTGGACACGGACCAAATTTAATCCCAAAAGGACAATTATTTTGCGTCGGCCCAAATTTCAGTTGGGTTGCCAATGTGAACAAGATAATATATAACTAACCTAGCCTCTGTGACTCTTTATTTATTTTACACTCCATTACAAGGACATATATCTCTCATACACACATGCTGTAATTAATTAGTCAACACAACTAATTATGCTAATCCGTGGACTTATCAGAGGTTGGTCAACATCGGAAAGATAGTGATGTTAATGAAAAAGGAGTTTAGTAACCATTCCTATCTTTCGCGATGTTGACCAACCCGTAAAATCCCTGATAAGTCCACGGATTAGCATAATTAGTTGTGTTGACTAATTAATTACAGCATGTGTGTATGAGAGATATACGTCCTTGTAATGGAGTGTAAAATAAATAAAGAGTCACAGAGGCTAGGTTAGGTTATATCACCGTCGCTCCAGGGAGGGACGGTGGTTATATTAACCATTTATTTTATTTATTCCGATCATTCAGAGCATGAAGAAAGAAGAGAAAATGATAGAAAAACTGTGTGAAAAACTCAGTAATACTTATTGGGTCGCCTGTTCATTATAGTAACAACAGGCTCAACCAATACTACTACAGACCTTCATTAGCTGGGCAACGTCCATAAGCAGGAGGACTTGTCCAGTCTGTCAGGCTAATGGTGTAAAATCAACAGCCTGCCGGGCATAGTCCTGCTCAAGCTATCAAGTGTCTGGGGTTTGGCATGGAGATAGTGTCGATTGTTGAGAGTACTAGTCCCCCCCCCTCAAATGTGTGTGGAGGACTGTGACAGTGTAGTGTATAGTACCGCCGTTGGCATTATTCTATTCTTATTCATAATATTACATAGTGTCATGTCATCAGTTGCCACACACACGCGTACATGTGATATACTGATAATGTATATACAGGTTGCAACGAAGTTTACCATTTGCATATGCATACTGAAATCTCTGTCCCGTTCTCATTCATATTCACTTCGGATCGATTGGTAACTGCGAGCAGGAAACTGGAAAGAAACTCACCTGACGTGTACTCGCGTTTTGTTCATTCAATGTGTCAGTCACCATGAGGGTTTTGAAGCATGCTGGGAAAACAAATGTTTGACCCAGGGTCAAGGGTCAATATCCTCATTCCAGCAGTTGGTGGCGCTGTCTATTTTCTGCCGTTAACTCGTGGCTGTTTCCGTGGGACTGCTCCACCGCCAGTCCCGACGTGCTGTTTTACCTTTCTCTCGCATCACGGCTCCTTGTAAGCACAGTCCCCTGTGATCTATTCCGCTCTTGGACTATGCGCCCCATAGACGTGTGTACATATGCTTGAGAAAAAGGTTTTTTCTCGCTTATGTACACACGTCTATGGGGCGAATAGTCCCAGAGCTGAATAGCTCACGAGTGACTGTGCTTGTATTAAAGGTATGCCCATCGACAATGTGTAGGGTAGCTCTGCATTGGCAGGGCTGTGTGTTATACGGCCTCCCACCACATGTGGTAGGAGGCCGTATAACGCCGGTAATACACAGCCCTGCCATGTAGAGCTATGTGTAGGGTAGCCGCGGCTCAACGTGTTGGCTTAGAGTGGTTTCGCTCAGAGCATGGTGGAGCTAAGCTTTTAGCTCCATGCTTGAGTTGAGAGTGGCTCTTCGTGCTGTATGGCCGGTGCGGTGCACGGTGGGGGGCAAATCCTTGGGGCCAGTTGCTTGTATGGGGAGAACCATTTGATTTTCCGGGGTGGGGGGGTGGGTGGAGGATTTTTCGGAAAAAATGTCGGCAGGTGAAGAAGAAGAAAAAATACCTCCAGTAATGTCTTGAGGAAAAAAAATTTTCACATTCACAGCAGACGAAAGAAAAAAAATGTCTCAAAATTTGGGAAATCTGTCTCATTCTCTGGAGGTGCACCTCTGAAACACCTCTGATTGTTCGCACCAATTTCTCAAAATTTTCAATATGAGGGGGGACACCCCCTCTCAAGCTCTCCCCCTTGGATGTCCTATGTCATTTTCAAATAGTTAATTATCCAGTACAGACAAATTGAAACACCCACCTCTAAGATTGTACCAGATTGCACCATTGCACACATCAAGGTTTCAACATTTTCAATGTGAGAGAGGGTGTCATCTTGCACTCTCCACCGCAGCCTCTTGCACCTCAACACTGTGCTCTGGTAGTTTTAATCCATTTTTTTTGCCATTTAATTTCAATAAAGCTTTCATTACAAACAATCATTTGTTTACACAATCTCTGTCCTCCATGCACGTTGTGGTTTTTTAGCTGCTGTGCTGTAGCTCAAAGTTTTGTTCAGGTATGTGGGCCTGGTTTTGCCAGCCGACCCACATACCCCTAAAAACTTCGAGCAACAGAACTGCCGCTACATGGTTCTGTACACAGCGAAAGCTGCTGTACACATTAGAAATGTAGGCTATAAATGTGCATGCAGTGGCCTTCGCTGTGTATTGAACAACAAGCGACTTAAGGCCGGGCTGTATGTGTTGTCTGGCCCAATCACAGGATGTGAACTGTGCATTTAGAATGGCAGAGTGAACCCAGGGATGTGACAGAATCTATTCTGTCCATAAAATTGCATGAAAGAGTTCAAACACTAAAAATACAGCGAGCAGTCTACGTGGTACAGACATGTAGGTAATAGAAAGGAGTGGGGAGTTCTGAAATTATCATATAAATGATACTATTATTATTATATAAATCCGAAGAGCTAAGTACATACCATCACTGTTCCTTCAGAACAGATGATTAGATAACTTCACAGGCATATCCTCAAGACAAGACTCCATTTGATTCAGAGAATGTCATTTGAAATCAAAGACCATGTTTTATTCAGAATGATATGAACACTAAAGTGTAATATTTGAATTAAAATACACAGAAAAACGATTTCTATTTACATATTACATTTTCTCTTCTGGTTTTATTGAAGTGATATGAAAACATGCTATCTATTTCAGCTACTGTCAAGACACTTACATAACCAATTACATTTCAGTGGTTATTGAAGTCTAAAACAGAAAGATGACATGAAAATTTTGAATACAACACAAGACTGATAAAAATGTTACACTTAATTGTAATATAGCACTATGTATTTTATCTCATCGACAAACTGCTCTTCATCACTTAGGTATTTGACACAGTGGGCAATTTATCAGTTTCACAACATTTCAGAAGTGACCTCATTTCAAATCCAACTTGAAGAATATTATTCAAAATACAGGTATACAACTGAACCAATGGTGATTGTCACTAAAATGGAATTTTACTGAACTGGGTCAATAGGAGACACAGTGGATCTGAACCTAAACAACTCCACAGAACAGATAAAAGTGTTCTTCTATAGATACATGCCACTTATTCTGTAAAAGAATTGTTTTTAAAATTGTTTTTAGAATTTAAAAGGGAAAGATGCCATGACACTAACTGCCACAAGGCAGAAAAGTGAGAAAGAATTGCACACCAGCACCCTGTCACCACCATGGTATGGCATAGTTTGGAAACACAACCATTGTTATCAATGGTGTGTGGAATTGCGGCTGAATAGGTGAAGTTTTCCTATTACAGTTGCTCAACCTTTATTGATAAATAAGTCATCGTTGATGACACAGTCCCCACTTGTTAATGGGTACTTTGATTACATGTCTCAGAGAGGATAGAGTCCTCTTCATTAATTAGGTCTGTGATAAAAATACTTTGATACAGATGACGCTCAATGGCCAAGAATGAGTTCCATGTGATGAAAACATGAAACCAATGTAGGCCACCATCCTAAAGTTCAGAAAATGAGTAAACTAGGAATTAATCAACAGGATGTGCAAAACATTTGTGCACACAATTCTAACACTTGACGGATTATCACTGGTACCATATTTCATAAAGTTTGATGCAGTATTTACAACACTATGAGATCAACATCTGTATCAAGTTTCATCACATTTGACGTTGTATTAATTTATGGCTATATCACCCTAATTAGGAAAGTTCATTACTTATGCAATTACAAATTAATTAAAATGACACTGATAAATGTCTTTTTCAATGTTAAAGCAATGTGAGCTTAACATCAGCTAACATCTGTATAAACTTTCATGAATTGATGCAGTACATATTTCTTGACATATCAGCCTACTTACGAAACTTCAATAATTGACATGTTACTGCTACATGACGTGAAACAAATTGACGAGCATATGTATGAAATACTCGTAGGTCAATGTCCTTGTACCAACATGATACTGGTGGAAATATGTCTGATTATGGCTCTGTACATTTGAAAATTGTAACAAAATCACCGCCATGCAGCAATATTTGATCTTACTGTTTCAAAAACTCAACACGTATATGTATGACGTAAGTCAATGTACATGTACCAACTTTGAATAAGATCAGTTGAGACTTGCCAGAGTTATGGCTCTCGACATGAAACAACCATAACAAAATTGCTACCATGTGGCCATATTGGACCATCTCGTGAAACCAATCAACATACATAAATAAGTCAATGTCCTTGTACCAACTTTGAATAAATTCGCTTGATACATGTCTGAGTTATGGTTCCAGACATGAAAAAATCGGAAAAAAATGGCCACAAAACAAATCAATGTGCATATGTATGACATAGGTCACTGTCCTTGTACAATGATTAAAATTGGTGAATAAAATAAGTTGAGACATGCCCAAGTTTTGGCTAAGGACACGAAAAAATTGTAACAAAATGGCTGCCATGCAGCCATATTGGATCATATCATGAAACAAATTGACTTACATATGTATGACATAGGTTAATGTCCTTGTACCAACTTTGAATAAAATCGGTTGAGATATGCCTGAGAGTATTATGGCTCTGTACATGAAAAAATCGTAACAAAATGGCCGCAAGGCAGCCATATTGGATCGTATCACATAACAAATGGGCATGCATATGTATGACATTTAGTCAATCTCCTTGTACCAACTTTGAATAAAATCGGTTGAAACATATCTGAGTTATGGCTCTGTACATGAAAACATCGTAATAAAATGGCTGCCTAGCGGCCATATTGGATCGTATCACATAACAAATTGATGTATATATGTATAACAAATTGACATGCATATCTATGACATTGGTCAATGTCCTTGTACCAACGTTGAATAAAATCGGCTGAAACATGTCTGAGTTATGGCTCTGTACATGAAAAAATCGTAATAAAATGGCCGCCTGGCGGCCATATTGGATCGTATCACAAAACAAATTGACGTGCATATCTATGACATTGGTCAATGTCCTTGTACCAAGTTTGAATAAAATCGGTTGAAACATGTCTGAGTTATGGCTCTGTACATGAAAAAATCGTAATAAAATGGCCGCCTGGCGGCCATATTGGATCGTATCACAAAACAAATTGACGTGCATATCGATGACATTGGTCAATGTCCTTGTACCAACTTTGAATAAAATCGGTTGAAACATGTCTGAGTTATGGCTCTGTACATGAAAAAATCGTAATAAAATGGCCGCCTGGCGGCCATATTGGATCGTATCACAAAACAAATAGACGTGCATATCTATGACATTAATCAATGTCCTTGTACCAAGTTTGAATAAAATCGGTTGAAACATGTCTGAGATATGGCTCTATACATGAAAAAATCGTAATAAAATGGCCGCCTGGCGGCCATATTGGATCGTATCACAAAACAAATGAACGTGCATATCTATGACATTAGTCAGTGTCCTTGTACCAACTTTGAATAAAATCGGTTGAAACATGTCTGAGTTATGGCTCTGTACATGAAAAAATCGTAATAAAATGGGCGCCTGGCGGCCATATTGGATCGTATCACAAAACAAATTGACGTGCATCTGTATGACATATGTAGTAATCCTTGTACCAAGTTTGAATGAAATCGCTTCTTGCATCTCTGAGATATCTGCGTGAACGGACGGACGCACGCACGCACGCACGCACGCACGGACATGACCAAACCTATAAGTCCCCCGGACGGTGACCGTGGGACTAATAAACGTAAACTTTAAACGCACACAAATGATACTTATTTGAATTACAAGATACTTTTCAGCTGGGCACTGTATTATTTGTCTGACATCATATGACATACAATCATTAACTGAGATATGATTTATGGTGGTGAAATATGAAATTGCACAGTTCTTAACATATTTCTCTTTGTTACATACAAAGATAACTATGGACATTACATATACATATTAACATAAAGCAAACATAAACATAACAAGACTTTTAGGGGACAAACAATCTTCAACTGAATTTTTCAGATTTTCCTCCACATCTGTGTCTGTGCAAAAAAACACTTCTGTATGGAGTATTTCGTTTTAGACAAACGTTCACATCAGGATGAATTGTAAATTGGATTTTTGATTGCAACCGAAAACCAAACATCATTAAAATATTATCAAACAGTCTCCTTATCCAGTGTGTCTTTGTGCTTCATCAGCAGTTTTTTTCTCCGACACACAAACATTTCTTATCTGACAAACCAAATCTGCTATCAGTTAGTTTTCTTATTTATGTGTACTTTGGTAACCTGTGCGTTTACAGCAGATGTGGCTTTCACATGATGTCTTTGTTTTCAACAGCTTTTGTATAAAATGAATGCATTATCAAGCTGTTCAAATTCGATCCCTGTGACCTTTGAATCACTATCTGCCATGTGCAGCAAAAAAATTGCGGAGTCATTCTTGATTGCGCATGGTACAAATGAAGAAGTGTGTGTGACTAAAAGTATAATCGTATTGAAAAGTATAATATGCAACACACAGAGTTTGGACACGGACAAAGAAGCATGTATCAATACTTTTAATGGCTATGACAGCAAAGCCCAGGTTGATGTATAAAATTCATGAAATAATTACACGATGCGTGCCGCGCCCCTGTGGCTAGGTCAGCAATGGGTGATGTCACCTTCATGACCACAAATAGTACCCATAATCCACTGGTGAGCATTCAAAAGTGAGCCCTGTGGAGGTGCCGCTGCCTGCAATGATAACAATGTAACCATGGTTACATTACGAGTGAGTGCGGGCGGTGATGATTGTCCAACTCTGACAGGGGAAACAAAGACAAAAATAATTTTTCCACAGTGTCCTCATTGCCAAGTCTGAAGTGTTCATTCAGGCCATTTCAAAAGCAAGGCTTAGCTGATGAACCAGTAGATCTCTGGATGGGATGATCAAATACACAAAAATACACATGAACGTTTATGTTGAAATTTCTTATCTTCTCCTTTGCTAATAAATATTGGTATGACTAGAAAGTGAGAAAAAGAAAATAAATTCTCTGAGAAAAATATGCATACTTTGCATTTTTTCAAACTTGTAGATCTTCACTGTGACCACTTAAAAATTGTGACAGCATATCGAGAAGTTGATAGTACCGTATTGCAATCAAAGTTTATTTAGATGGCAGCAGTGACTTTGGAATCTTTTGGAGGCAAAACTGAAGGTTACATTCAGAGCTTGGCAAGGAGATTCACTGCTTAGCGAGGGTTTCTCTGTATCCTTACATGTCTCTTCATTTCAAATAAAACAAGATTATGCATATTTTTAAAACTGATGTCAAATGATTTTAACCTCTAATATGAGGGATGAAATAGAATTGATAAGTTTAGAAATCTTACTTTACATGGCAGTACTATACCGCATTTATAAGAAAATGCTTATTAATATAAACTTATCCCATTCACACCAACCACTTGGATTATTCCATCGTTAACAATGGGTAGGATTAGATCACTGTGCTGGGGATGGGGTTAACAGGCAATGAACAGAAAGATATGAAAGTCTGAGCAAAAGCATTACTGGATGGTTTACACTCTAAAGAAATGCCCATGAATTGATCAAACACACAATAAACTTCTGTCCTGAAGCAGATATATCAGTACAAGACTGTAACTAAGTATGTGCGACAATAATTCTTGAAAAAATCAGAAAGACATAGTTTGATGACAGAATAATGCAGTTGGTGACATTTTCAACTCTCCAGCAGTTTGTATGGTCAAAGCACAACAAGACATACGGTTTATTGATCTACCCAAATTCCGAAAACTTACAAAACTCAAAATTTCAAGCCAGAATGTAGTCTTCCAGTAGCATTGACAATATGTACATGCCAAGTCAAAACTGCCAATGTTTGCACCATAGACAGGTTTTGTTGCAAAATTTGGTTTCATACCTAAAAATACACTTGCAGAACACACAGCTTATATTTGCAAAGACCATTTGATGTTGGCACGGACTGTTTCAGACTGCTGTTAGAGTTGTTATGACTTTCAAATACATCAATAGCATATGAAGTGATTAATATAAAAAGGGTCATATTACAGAAGAAGAATGCATTCACACATTTGATTTCAAAAGAAAGTGATATTAAGGCTTACTTATGTTTTGTGTCTGAAAACCCAGTTACATTTAATACTGTAAATGCAAATATGGCTAAGTATTTTTATACAGCATTGCAGAGCATTCCTATAGAAAGAAATATCAGAGAAAAACCTAGAAGGCAGGTTCTCCGGTAACCATACTCCTATCCTTCACACTTGATGCATATCACATGAACACAGAATATATCGGCAAGACACAGATAATATTCATATTTTCTTGTCAAAGTTTTCAAAAGAAGAGTTTTCTTTCCTCATGTGTCTCATAAGAGGGCTTGAAGGAGCACTTTTGTGTTCAATTTGTGCAGCTTGTTCTGCCATTAATTGACGTGCGGCACTTTTGGCTCCATTTTGGGAGACTGTTGATGGATTCTCAGGATTTGACTCACTTCTTGGACGTCCTGGGAAGTGGAAGTAATGTAAGGCAGAGTTGATCCACTTAGCTGGACTTCCAGGGCCTCCTGGCAGGACAAAAACAAAGTTATATTAAGATATGACAGACAAAACACACTGAGCTAATCATTGTTCATTGTTGGATTTAATAATTTGGACAAAAGCTCTTAACTGTCATTGTTTAAATTTGAATACCTTTGTTGCCCCTATTTAAAATCATGTCGACACTTGTTGTTCTCTAATTTGTAAACACTTGCCTGTTTATCTATTTATAGCCCAAGTATTCCACAAACAAAGTGGAATTGAGACTTAACTTGCTCATTTTGATAACATGTTTGAGTATTATTTAACCTGTTCACCCCCAGTTCCGTGTAAACAGGTCCAAGATCACCATTGATAACAATGGGTTTGGGTAAAACCATGGCGGTGAAAGGGTTAAGGCTTGCAGACACAAACAAAAATATCAAACAATAGACAATTAAGATGACACATCTCACAACAAGAGTGGGTGGAGGTTAAATGAATACTATTTGAAGCATTTTTCCAACAAAAACAGCCATGAACTTAACTGTCTGTTGCATAATCCATATGTTACTGTCTTGTTTACTTCAACTGATCAGCTATTCCTTATGTACTTATGCAAACCCTTTGCTGCTAAACATTTTAAAATTTACAACCATGGCCTGACTGACTTAAGATTTGCATTTTTGCTATCCTTTGTAAGATGCTGGGTCACGGAATGACTGCACTGTTTAAAGTAAAGAGGTCATTTGCCTCACAGTTTACGTCATTGAAGTATAGTGGACACATGGTACCCTGGATTGTAACTATCAATCACATATATGTAATTTTTGGTTAATAAATACACTGAGAGTAACTTAAATTATTCTTCCCTTGCACAGAAAATAGGAATGGCTTGTGGAAGGATGTGTGCTCGCTCTCGCTCTCTCTCTGTCTCTCTCTCTCACCTGAAGGATATCTTGTCCTGTTAGGGCTTGATGGAGGTGTTGATTCGTCACTTGTCTCAATGATAATCTTCTGCTTGTGGAAGTTAGCGTAAGTATTGGTGGCAGCGTAACAGGCGTTGGGAACAGCAGCCATAATGACGTCTTTAAAAAATGGTTTCTTTCAATAACTAGGTTGTAAGAGAGAAAAATACCATTGTATCAATGAACCTCACTGAAAGCAGGCCTTTTCAGGAATGAAAATCACACACTGTATAGATGATAGTCTTGATGAAAGGCAAGAAAGAAATGAACAGGAATATGCATATTCTTACATATGCAAATTCTTATCCTGATTTATGCATGGTTTTGTTTGCACCAGCATTCTTTCAAATGCCAGGTTTCATCAACTGCATTAGTACTGGATTTAGATAATTTCCTGGTCTAAAATTAATGTATGTATCACATGTCAATATTTAGATACAACAATGATGCTGTACAAAATTAACTTTTTCAATAGTCTGTATACAAAGTGTTGCTACCTCCAAAACTCCATTACTATACAAAGATTTTCAATATCTGTTAGTAGTTACTCGAAATATATTTTGCAATTTAACTATTCACAGTTGGCTGTTTGATAGTACTCAAAGATTACAATCTATAGCCAGAAAAAGAAAGTGTGACGGGTTTGTTAACCGTCATGGTGTAAATAATGTACTTCATGCTCAGTGTCCTTATCGATTTAGTTCTACATGAGTCATTCCTGAATCCCATTAAGCCAGTAGGAGAAGAATTTTTTTATTGGGGGTCATGCACTTTTGTGTTGATTGATACTAGGAAGCAGACAAGCTGAATGTGAACACGAAAGACAAAGTCGATCTAGTTCCTTGATGATGATTTTTGCTTTTCAAATTGCCTTACAATAAAGCCCAAGTAAAGAAGCATACATCCTTGTTGAACCTGTCTATGTACAAGGTGTCTTGATTTAACAGTAGAGTATGCGTTTTGCATTGTGTCTGCCTTTGCAAAGTGCCAATTTCTACTACTGTACAGCTATTTAGGGAGATCCTATTTGTTAAATACATTAGTGACTGAGATACCAAAATGTGATAATGCTTACAATGCTAGTATTTTCATATAGTACAAAATGAGTCTGGTCTCAGTCAAGCGACACTCTCATTTGAATGAGGACATGCAATTGTTTCCCGGTTATGGACATAAACCATTACCAGTACAGCTATTTGACTGTGACCAATGGTCAGTTGGTCTGTAGGCAGACAAATGACCCTGAACTAGGATTAATACAGACCCAAGGTTAGTGAGTCTATAGGCAGACACATGACCATGACCTAGTGAGAGGAGGAAGTCTATGGTAATACACTTAATAAACACCCTACTATTAATTTATTATTCAAAGACTAGAGAGAGGACATGCTGGGCTTGACCTGAACAAACGTCCTGAAAAAATAAACCTTGTCTTTGGTAAACAGTATACACATATTGACTGGTCATGAGGGCAACAGCATACGTCTGTACCCCGAGGGACTGTGAGTCACCCCCAAAAACAGACAGTTTCCCGAGGCCGTAGGCCGAGGGAAACAGTCTGTTTTGGGGGTGACTCACAGGCCCGAGGGGTTAAGGATGTATGCTGTTGCCCTCATGGCCAGTCAATATGTGTTTTGTAACACACCTACTCTGTAGCCATGCATAAGAACGTCACGTACTATACACAAAACTTGTCGCATGTACACCTACGATGTAATATGTTGGAGTGGTTCAGTAAGAAAACGTTTTTCCCAAAAGGATCTGCAAAACGTTCAATACACCGTTGATTATAGTTTTTGTCCGTATCGAGTCCTTGTTGGACACCAAAGCATTCAATTCTTCTTCAGAAAGTAGGATAAACCAAGAAATTTCTCGACTATCGTTTCGATCGGCCGCAGACGACATTGTTGTTTACATTCCGGTCCGCGTTCGCTTCAATGTCCTTTTTGACGTCAGCGGGCATCATTTTTCGGAACTGATGCCTGGCAGGCAACAGTTCAAACAAATGATGCCTGATGACGTCGTTTACGTGGATCAGCACAAAAAGAACGCATCCCACGTGACTATCAATTGGCGAATTAGAACACAGACAAGATGTGACCTTTCATAGAATTTACATATTTTGAATTGCTAATTTTGAGATACTATTATATGCTTTTGTCTTTGAACTTTGGGGGACGTGATATTTTTTTACAAAACATGCAGAAAACAGACACTGACCCATTTCTATATGTTGACATTAAACTGCTGTATGCAAGTACGGCATACACATCTCATTTCCCTGAAAAGCTACCATTACAAAATGCACATAAAATTATAGAATGAGCACACACTATTCACAAATTCAACTTATCAATCTCAACTGACTGAATGGCAATGGCACTTGTCTAGAATCTAGTGTTAGGCCATTTGCTTTTGGTGGGGCCGAGAAGAAAAAGGCCAAACAGAAGTCTAGATTCTACACTGTCACAGGCAATGTCATAGGCAATGAGGTCACGTTTGCAGCCAGCATCTGCTCTGTACCTCACACAGTTCCTTGTATTTTCCAGAATAGCTTAGACAGCCACTCATTTATCACACACAAAGACATGTGCATTGTGGGTATTCTCTTCAACTTGTCAAAGTCTACAGGATTGGGCAGCATTTGTTTTTTTCAAAATTCAACAAAACGTTCACAAACTACTGCATCCTCTACTGCCTTCAGTAGAGTTATTATCTGTGCCTGATGTTGGTATTGAGACTTTAGGTATTGTGTGCGGACAACTTACTGGGGTGATGCAATAACACTATTCAATCCTACAAGACTTTTCAATGGCACTGTCAAAAGGAGAGCTGGTGAATGAATTTGACAATGGTTTCTCCGAGGTCAAAATCTTCATTCCACATACAAATGAACCTGGTCAATTTAGATAACCAAGGAGATAAAATCTCTATATGATATACCTCTACTTTTAATTAGTGTATTAAATTCGGTGATTTGAAGCTCATCGCCATCTTCCAGTTCACATTGCTTGGTTATGTTGGCATAGTATACTCCATAGTCTGTTTTGAGGGAGGTTCCTGCCTGAATAAACATCTTTGCTGGTGAAACTGGTACTTTTGGCTTTTTCGACACTTTTCAGAATGACCTGGCTATGAAACTAAATTTGTAAAACATATTTAGCTCCCCCATGATCTGATAGATAACATGAGGACAGAAATTTTTAATTTTTTTCCTCAGTTATCGTGGCCATTTAAAAATCAATCAAATCTTAATGAAGGTCACCTTGGACAAAAGGCTGATACATCTTGTTCAATAATGTCAGAAGAACAACATTTTTTGAAGGGATCTAATCTCAGGAAGAACAGAGGGAGGGACCGGATAAACGTGGCATTGCTTTCGGCCAATTGATTTGAACCATGGGGGTAGAAACGAGCCTCGCTGCTATATTGAGGCCTAGGCTCCATGTTTGAATACAAAGCCCAAGTCTTGCCCTTGATATTGCCAGGGAGGTCTGAGTGCTACCTCCATGATAACATTGATAGTCCTGTACTAACCAGATTAAGATCAAATTGTGAATGAGCTGAACTTGAAAGGTAAATTTGTAAACTGAGATGAATTTCCAAAAGCATACAGGCTTTGCACAGTAGGTGTGCTTGTATAACTGTTTGTGGCAATAAATATAGGGTACTGATAGCTCTCACTAGTCTCAGTGTGAGTGCGTTGTTACGGTAGTACAACTAATTGCAGTAATTTCTGTTTGGTCGTACTTAAACTCTTCTGCAGTATCTATATCGGATATGTTGCCTTCCATAAATTCGGGTTAGGGAATGTTCAGCGTTTAAATGAAAACTGGTTGCATGATGACATCACCCATCACCCTACTCGACAAAGGATCGCCCTCATTGGGTCGGGGTCTTTACACGCAAGTGAAGACAGACGCGGTGCATGGTGTCGGTTCGTCATCGTTTATAAGCGATCCGTAAACTGTTAGAGTACGGTGGCCCAAAACTAGAGTGTAAAATGTTCAAGAAATGCTAGCGTGCATGTCTAGCGAACACCGAAGCCCTGTCCGTTATAGGGCCGCTGTTCGGCGCGGCGATGATGCAACCTCTGCTCTGCCCATATGAACCCTAATCTACGGTCAGTGGAACGTGCGTGGAACACGGCAGACTATCATTTCATTTCCATAAGTTTCGCGATATTCCAATAAAATTTTTGAAAAGAAAAATAATCCTACTCACCTTAAAAACATACAGATGTACAAAACTTTACAGTTAATCAGCCTTTTCTACCTGAAATCGAGGGAAAGCAACTGGCAGAGCTGGTGCATTTCTGATAGCAGCAGAAGGCTGACATCCAGCTGACTGTACTAATCGAAATCTGGTACAGCATTGCCAATTTGCATAGAATAGGAACTTTGACCAATGAAACATGAGGGGCATCTGGAATTGGCCAATCAGCAATTGCTCCTCGAACAGTCACGACGATTACGTATGGGTCTGTGGGCAGGTACTTTCCACTTATCAGCCCACGCGCTGACGAAAGTTCAACTGTGTTCTATAAGCATGATAAATGTCACAATTCGTCTCAGGATTTCGAAACTATCACAGACGACATGATGAGGGGATTCCGTGAGAGATCACGTTGCTGACGATGAACTATTTTTAAAAATATGATGTCATCCCATCCCTATTGTATCCAAATATGTTGTTTTGAAAGTACAATAGCGTTTAAAGGGACGATACCTTGACGAGGAGCACCTGTTGTTCTATTTACAGCATGTATATACACCTATTGTTCTTCAACTTCTGTGAAAGCCTTTGTTTCGATTGTATGACAATACTATACTATACTATACTATACAATACTAAGTATGACAATACTATTACGTTTCTGTTGAATTTCACCTGGAATACCCGAGACTTTTTAATGGAAGTCGCAACTTACTGTAGGCAAAGTGAGGGTCTGTGCTGTATAAAGCAGCCAGCCTGACCGTTAGAGTTTTAACAGGGTCGATTGACCTTGTGAACAATAGAACGACCCAAAGCAAAACCGTTCAATATTAAGTTCATCGATCACCCCAGGTCATGGTAAAATTTCTTATTGTTTAAGTGCTACCTTGACCAGTAATCTACAACAAGGAAGGACTATCGATCTGAAATGGTAAGACCAACAAATCCCGCAAGAATTGGCGGGGGGAGGGGAGGGGGTCCCCATTGAAAAATTAGCTTATGTGTCAGGCGCCTTTCGAATGGGTCACTTTACCATGGGTCGACTTTTCACTAGGGGAAAACGATAAATATAAATCTATATAGGAAATATTATCCTCCCTGCTTTAGGAAAGCCTTCATGTGCGATAGAATAACGGTAGGCCTAAATGACCTGAAGATGTTCCCCAAATTTTGATGGGAAACACCTGACAATGGATCAATTTTTGGAGTAGGCCACAGTCTCTTGTGATCGGTCTATTCCGCTCGGCGTCTATGCCCCCATAGACGCGTGTACATATGCGGTTGTGACTGTGAGTAGGCCTATAGATCTACATGGGTACTAGGTAGACTCGGATGATTTAAAGTTTGCCGGCAAAACCCATATGATAATTTTGGAAGTATTCTAGTCCATCCAAAACCAGCGGGACAAAAATGTGCCCAGATGTCACTGCAATCACGTAGCCTTGGCGTGCAGTTGTCCTTCAGTCATTCTACCTACATACACTGTAAAGTTTCGATGCAAACTAGTGTTTTACGACAGAGACTGAGTTATAGACAATACATAACTCTAATAACATTCCATAGGCCAATTAGTCTAGACCTGTCCCAAGTCAGTGAGCATATAGGCCTAAATATCAAAACTGTGTAAATTGAAGAAAATTGTGTCACATGTAAATCGTGGGGTAAACACGATGACACTCAGTGCTTGCAACGTGCGCCTGAGAAACGCTAGCAGACGACTGGAGTCTATCTTGGTCAGACCTAAAAACAACAAATTTCACATATGTGGCCATCTGACATATAGGAAATAAATAATGATGTCTCCATGTCTTTTAAAAAGTTCAAAAGAAAACAAAATTCAAAGTTAATACCTTGCCTATTGATTTCTGGGCTTCAGCATGTGACTAGAAATATTCGTCCCTCTACCAGATCTTTTCACTGAGAACTTTGTACTCAATTGACTCACTCAGCCATATTAATAGGTCCACCTAATCAATACGATTTTTATTTTGATTGTTGATCGAATCACGGACTGTTCTTCATTTTAACACGCGCTCAGTGCGTGTGGGTTGCCTTTGCACAGAGAAAAGATTGATATAAACACCTGACTGGGTTCGTATTGGAATAATGCTGTTTGCCAAATATTAGGCTTTAGTGAACTTAAACGCACAAAATGGAAAAATCATGCGACTCTACAGTCAAATATGTGACCACCTCGAAGGTGATTTCAAGGAACAGAAAATCTCTTCCCGAAGCAAATTATGCCAGGTTCTTTATTGAAGGATCACATTCAACAGCATCACATATCATGTTATCTGTATATATATATATATATATATATATATATATATATATATAATATATATATATATATATATAACTTTTGAGCAAAAGCATATATCCCAGGGACTGAGAGAATTTTCAGGTGATTCCTTTTGTATTTTCCTTATATGGACATTTCAGTCTGAAATAAAGAAATATTATATATATACATACACACATATATATATATATATATATATCTATATATATATATATATATAATATTATGCCAGGTTCTTTATTGAAGGATCACATCCAACAGCATCACATTTCATATCTATATCTATATCTATATCTATATATATATATATGTATGTATGTATGTATGTATGTATGTGTGTGTCTGTGTCTGTGTCTGTGACTCTCTGTGTCTGTGTCTGTGTGTCTGTGTCTGTGTCTGTGTGTTTGTGTGTGTGTGTAGTATTTCTTCTACAGAGTTATATTTTGTACATACGCAGGAAAAGAAATGCTTGAAAACTTGGTGCATTTTTATTTTGCGTGTCGAATAATATGTTTCAGTTAAGTCTCCATTTAGGTCTACTTGAAAAAATAAGACTCCAGAATTTTGTCCTTTCAGCTGTAAAGGTGCAGGTAGTTGTTAGCATTATCTAAAAGGAAATTGCTTCGTCTGATTAACTTTGGAAAAACATCGTTGTTGCTGTTCAAACGACTACTAGTGATCATTGTACAACGTGCAAAAAAAAAACAAAAAAAAAAAACAAAAAAAAAACCCACGCAGGCGTACGTTGCACGGATTTTATTGTGTAAGAAGAGATTTGCATTCAGTCCGCACTCAAGGACGCATTTAGTGCAGAAATAATGATGTGGCGTTCTCTCAACATCACATTATGTAACCGTGCTGCAGCTGGTGCCTGGATTCCCGTTATAAAGATTACTCATTGGCTTACAAAGGGAACGCCTGATGTTAACATCCGTTCACAAAGATATTGACAATGTACGGGAAACCCAGTTCTAGTATTCATGATATTATAAATCTGGTTGCACTCATTGTTAAAAATCACCCATTCCACATGTTCCATTGCAACATGCTTTTCCATATTTCCATAACAGTGATACCGTTTCTTGAAAAATAAAGTCATCAGCTACAATAACATTGGTGAAGCCTAGAAGACAACAACAAGAAACGACAATAACAGCGATGAATATCATTCACAACACACAAGGTGACCTTTGTTTGCAATGAGCTGTCTGTCTGTCGAGGTTAATGGGAAGTCGTCCTTTGTGACCTATACTCTGCTCACAGTTCAGCACGTCCGCACGTACGTACAGTTATGCCGAATGACCAGAGGGTGAACGCCCTTTTCTGTAACTGTCTATTTGCTTTACACGTCTTTTTGTCATCATTTCTGTTGTCAATAGGGCATTCGACTCGTTTTTTGTCGTTTGTGTACCCTGTCACAAGGAAAATATTAAGAAATGCCACTCATATTTGATCGTTTGTGGCACGACCACTTATTTCTCATACTATACTAGACGTGCTTGGGCCAATAATGGGCACGTCCAACGACTGTATGTACAGCAAAACAAAATATTTCTCGGTCGTTGTAATCCGTCTTCATACGTACACTTCTTACATAACCCTTTTTCAGAAACTCTTCCATACTACTTGTATATGAGGGGACGGGGTGCACGGGGATATGATGAAATATGCCAAACGTTTTGCTACACCGGATTGCGTCATCATGACAAAATTTTATAGTGGCCATCTGTATCTCCCGATACGAGAGAATTAATAATATCAACGTCTGTCGTGTTATAACCCGGTGCCGCGAGAAATCACTCTCTGCAGGTACTTTCACGGTGAAGATAATGCGTCTGTGTGTGTGTGTGTGTGAAAAGTGTACAGTTATGTCACTGCTGTATAAGGTACCTCCTGCTGTACTAAGAAAATTTCAAAGCAATATCGTTGTTGATCAGTGGCACTGCGTGCCTGAGCCGTTGCGTTACCGGCTACGCCTCTCTCATCACGTACCACATAGCCGACAGTCCTGCCACGCAGAGTGAGTACTGGCTCACAAGCGAACGGGTATTATAACCCTGTATTGTAAATGCAATTTAAATGATAACGGAGTAAACTGATTCACACCACCAAAATTTTAGTATCAAATTGGCTATGCTGTCTTCAATAAAAGGTGACTTTTATTCATCGTTGATGGCGGTATAGTGAAAGCTGAGCACACTAATACAGGTTTATTTGTTCCCTCCAAAAACTAATTAAAAAATAAAAATTCAGGTTTATTTGATTGCAGTTGTCCTAGTTCATTCTTAAAATAAACAGCCATATAGTTAGACAGTCCTAGGATACACCTTCCTGGTATTTTTTGATTTTGACATCGGCGTGGGGGAGGGAAGAAAAGTTGAGAAAAGTAACAACATCACATATTGGTTCCCGAGTACTACTTTGGGTAGGCCAATGTTCTGCAATGTTGCCGACACTGTCAGTCTATACATGTGATTGGAGTTTTGTTTTTTTTTTTTTTGGGGGGGGGGAGGAGCTACTTGAGGTATACTCTCTTTTAGAACTGTGGGCCATTTTCCCCGTTCTCTATAGATGTGAAAGTATGTAAAACTGACCGAGGAACAACATTCAGAGAAGAGCAGCTACTTGACAGTCACCGTATTGGGTTGGATGCATCTTTTATCATAACATCAGATCATGCTGGCTGTCAGTGTACAGAGTTGCAATGGTGGGCCATTATTTGAACTGAGGTCATCTTTGGGTCAAGTCATAGGTGTGGCTTGTGGCAGGCATGACCTAAGATGACCTTTCTTCAAACAACAGTCTTGCATAATGAGGCAATCTTTTTATAGAACTATGCATGGCTCGAACTTGTCTACCTGAAATGCGACTATCTGCAGCCATGGCCACCAAGTCATTAAAGAAGCAACACAGGCAAAAAACAATCTTTACTTCAATATTGACAATTTTATTCTTCATACTTTAACCCTGACATTACAATAGACAGGTTGAGAAATACAGCACAATCTTGGTCAATATGAACAGTAGCCAGTTGGTGACTTTATTAAGCAAAGGTCTGGGGATATTTGTTAGTGACTATGAAGCTATTAAGGTCAAACTAAGTTATTTGAAAGTGCCAAACCTTAAAACATAGAGGACATGGTTTCAATTGACAACTCTGACCTGAACATATTTGGTCACACTCTACTGATATGTTCAGCACATCAGGAACAAACATCAAAAATATTTACTCTCTTTTGTGATCAAAATCATGCATTATAGCAATTACAAAGTAATTTTTTTTTCAAAAAAGAACCGTAGAATTTATCCAAAACAATTCATACTAGCACACATCTGTATGTACAATACAAAATATAACAAGTACTGTGAAACTTGTGGAATCAAACCACTGATTTCATAACTCTGAAAAAATACTTTCGCAAAATGGTCAGACATGAGGGTATGTAATTGTTTTTACCCTTTGTTACGTGCAGAGAAAACGAACAAAAGGGTGAACTCAGCAATTAACGTTTAAACAGAATTTATTACAAAAATAAAACTAATTGCTAAGTCAGGGATAGAGTACAAGCTTTAAAAGTGTACAGACTACTTATCTCAGCTGGGACGGCAAAGCTCCAGTCTCAGAGTTGTAACAGTCAGTCGATGAATGAACAGTCCTTTGGCTTGCAGGCTTGAAGCTGCACAAAGTCCACAGTATAAATCCAGCGTTGACAGTGAAGGTCTTGAAAAGTCTTGAGAATGACTACTGCTGGAGTTTAGTAACACACAAGAGACACGATCCCAAAAGTCTGACTAGAAGCTGTGCACGTCCCTTTTATAAAGGCATATAAGAACAATCTAGAACTTTTATTGACATGCTAATTACTGTTCTAAAATTATCTCCCTTACACAACTAATCAACTTTCCAGAACATTCCAAACATGACTAATTGAATTCAAGGTTGTGAGGTCATTAAGGGCAGTGACCTTGAGAATGTTCTAGACTAATTGAACTCAGGTCATGATGAGTGTGGGGGAAATGACCTACATAACACACCCCCTCTTCAAAAAAAGAAAATTTTTCAAAGAAAAATCTTTCTTTTACAAATGTAATCTTGAAAAGGATTTAAGTACTCAAATTTTGTTTTACTCTAAAGTAAAATTTCTTGAAAGTGAACAACAATAAAATTTCTTGAAAGTGAACAACAATAATTTCTAAATACGAGAGAGACAGTCTGCAATTAAATTGTCTCTGCCTTTGATATGTCTTAATGTCAAGATTAAACTCCTGTAACATTAAACTCCATCTTAGCAATCTCTGATTTTTGCCTTTAAATTTCTGCAGAAAAACAAGAGGGTTGTGATCAATATAAACCACTATTGGCTGATTTGAAGAAGTAACATAAACTTCAAAATGCTGTAAAGCTAATATCAAAGATAAACACTCTTTTTCAATTGTAGAGTAGTTTCTCTGGGATTTGTTAAATTTGCGTGAAAAATAGCAAACAGGATGATCTACACCATGACTATCCTCTTGCAATAAAACAGCACCAGCAGCCGTATCACTAGCATCTACAGCTAATTTGAATGGCAAAGTGAAATCTGGTGCAGACAACACTGGGGCACTTTGCAGTATGGCTTTAAGTGTATCAAATGCCTGTTGGCATTGCTCTGACCAAACAAATTTTACTTTCTTTTTAAGTAAGTTAGTCAAAGGCTCAGTAATTGTGGAGAAATTTGGACAGAATTTTCTGTAGTAACCAGCCATACCGAGAAAGCGCATCAGTTGTCGTTTGCAGTTTGGTATGGGAAAACTTGAAATGGCACTGATTTTGGCATCAACAGGTTTTACCTCACCCTGTCCTACAGTATGTCCGAGGTAAGTTACCCTTGCCCAACCAAACTCAGATTTGGCAAGGTTGACAGTCAACATTGCTTTGCTCAGTCTCTCAAAGAACTTCCGCATGAGCTTGATGTGTTCCTCCCAGGTGTCACTATACAGGACGACGTCGTCAACGTAGGCTGCACACCCGTCTAGCCCGGATATGACGTCGTTGATCATCCGTTGGAACGTTGCCGGAGAGTTCTTCATTCCGAATGGCATCACCTTGTACTGGAACAATCCGTCTGGTGTAACAAAGGCGGATATTTCACGAGCACGATCCGTCAGAGGGACTTGCCAAAATCCCTTCAGTAGGTCAAATTTTGTCACATACTTGGCTTTTCCCACTCGGTCGATGCAGTCATCAATCCTCGGGATTGGGAAAGTGTCTGTCTTTGTTAAAGTGTTGACCTTCCTAAAGTCTGTGCACATACGATAACTGTGATCTGATTTGGGAACAAGTATGCACGGCGAACTCCAGTTACTTTTACTGGGTTCAATAAAGTCATTGTCCAGCAGGTATTTGACTTCTTCCTGGAGATATTTTGCTTTTGTTGGATTCAGTCTGTATGGATGTTGTTTTACAGGCTTACTGTCCCCAACATCAACGTCGTGATAGATGACGTTTGTCCTCGTTGGAACATCTTGAAACAGGTGTTTATATTCATGGAGCAGTTCTTTCACCTGTTGTTGTTGTTCTGGCTGGAGGTGTGCCAACTTTGTAGACTCCAGCTTCTCCAGGATTTCTGAGTTCTGAAGCTTGACCGAGCCCAGCTTTGAGTTTAGAGTATTTTCACTCAAGTCAGTTTCAGTATCACTATCTTCATAATGGTTTGAACTGACTGCACTGACAGGCTGAGTTATAGTAGGATTATCCCTATCCAAATATGGCTTAAGCATATTTATGTGACATAGCTGTTTTTGTTTTCGCCTGTCAGGTGTTATTATGATGTAATTTAAATCACTCAATTTCTTATCAATTAGGTATGGCCCAAAGTAACGAGCATGGAGTGGTTTGCCAGGAACCGGAAGTAGAACAAGAACTTTTTGACCTGGTTCAAACTTCCGTTTTGAGGTGTTTTTATCATATTGGTTTTCATTGACTGCTGAGATGACTCAAGATTTCTCTGGCTAATTCACATGCTTTAGAGAGTTTGTACGAAAATCTGACACATATTGCAAAATATTCAGACAATCATCGTCGTCTGATAGGAATTTCTCTTTAACGAGCTTAAGTGGGCCACGGACTGTATGTCCAAATACAAGCTCAAATGGGCTAAAACCAAGAGACTCTTGAATTGACTCTCTAACAGCAAAGAGCAAAAAATGAATTCCTTCATCCCACTGTTTCTCGTGTCAAAACAGTAGGTCCTAATCATGTTTTTCAAAGTTTGATGAAATCGCTCAAGAGCACCCTGACTTTCTGGATGATAGGCGGATGACCTATACTGTTTAATGCCTAGCTGATCCATTACTTGTTGAAAAATACCAGACATAAAGTTGGAGCCTTGATCGGACTGGACACATTTAGGGAGGCCGAATAAAGTGAAAAATTTGACTAAAGCTCTCACTATAGTCTTTGTCTTTATATTTCTCAGTGGTATGGCTTCGGGAACCGAGTTGATGTACACATAATTGTCAACATGTACTCATTTCCTGATCTTGTTTTTGGTAGGGGCCCAACACAGTCTATTAGTATCCTACTAAATGGTTCTTGAAATGCAGGAATTGGCTGTAAAGGGGCCTTTGGAATGGTCTGATTCGGCTTTCCTACCATTTGACATGTGTGACAAGTTTTACAGAAATGTGCTACATCCTGCCTGAGATTAGGCCAATAAAAGTGACTGAGAATTTTATGATAAGTTTTCCTACTCCCAAATGACCAGCCCAGGGCGTTTCATGGGCCAGGCGCAATATTCAGCACGATAGGGCTTTGGAACCACAATTTGATGTTTTATAGCCCAATCGTCATCAACCAAGACATCTGGAGGTCTCCATTTACGCATGAGAATACCAGATTTTGTATAATAGGAAACAGAGCTATCTGAAGTTTTACCTTCATCATCTACCCTGTCAAACAAAGACAAAATATCTGGGTCTTTGTGTTGTTCTGCAATGAGATTTGATCTAGAAAATGTCTGACTTTGGTCAGCAGAAGTTTACTGGAAGTTTCAAATCCACGAGGGATAACGGAATGATCCGTGTCAAACACCTGACTGAGAAAGGTGTCATTTAAGTCAACATCTGTGACATTATTTTGAGAGTATTTTGATTCTCGGAAGTTTTCTTTGACATGGCTCGAGTAATGGCACATGAAGGAAATAAATCGGGTATCTCTTGTTCAATTGGCTCTGGATCCTGATCTAAACTAGGATTATCAGTCACAAGTGGATTAGTAATGACCTTGTCCCCAGCAAGGTCGTTTCCAAGAAGAAGGTGAATCCCTTCAAAAGGCAAAAAAGGCCTAATACCTAAAGCCACAGGTCCAGAAACAAGTCCGAAGACAAATAGACATTATGGAGAGGAACAGGAATGTAGTCATTACAATCTACCCCCTTAATAAGAACTTAGAACCTGAAAATGACTTTTCAGAAAACGGCAGGGTATCTGCCAACAAAAGAGACTGGGAAGCCCCGGTATCTCTTAAAATTTTGACAGGGGTAGCGGAAGAAAAATCACTAGAAAGTGATATAAAACCATTATGAATAAATGGCTCGAAAATACCCATAATGCTATCTTGAGAAGAATTGACCTTGACCTCATTAATTGGGGATAAGAGGGGTTTAACCTCAGAAAATGTGTTGCACACATTATTAGACTCTAATTGAGTTGATGAAGAAATAAAGCCGGTTGGCTTAGATCCACTTTGACCACTTTGACCTTCACGTTTTCTTTTCAATTTGAAACACTCTGACATTAAATGGCCGTCTTTCTTACAATAATTACAAGAAAGTGTACCAAACTGTTTGTCAGAAGGAGATTGAGACTTGGGATCTGATGATGTGGGAGTGTTACTTGAACTCTGTGAACTGTTGTCATTTGATTTTCTACTCTCCTTTGAAAAATTCTTGGATGAAAAGGAGGAGTTAAATTTACCTGCATTGTTTCTGTATGAAAAGGACTGGGATGGTTTGCTGAGAAATGAAGATTTGTGTGTCAATGAATAATCATCGGCCAAACGTGCAGCAACCTCCAATGTATCTGCCTTTTGTTCATTGATAAACGTCTTGATGTCACTCCGGATGCACCTTTTAAATTCCTCAATCAAAACAAGTTGTCGTAATTTGTCATAATTCTGACTGACCTTTTCAGAAGAACACCAGCGATCAAACAGTTGTTCTTTTGTTCGAGCAAATTCAACATAAGTTTGGTCTTTCGCCTTCTCACAATCCCTAAATTTCTGACGGTACGCTTCAGGCACCAACTCATAACCCTTGAGAATTAATTCCTTCACAGAATCATAATTTGAAGCCTGCTCTACTGACAACTGAATGTAAATTTCTCTGGCTTTACCCACCAAAGCACTCTGCAAAAGCATAGACCAGGACTCCTTAGGCCAATTCAGACTCTGAGCAATTTTCTCAAAATGGAGAAAATATTTGTCAACATCCTTTTCTTGGAAAGGGGGAACTAACCTGAAATGCTTAGTGATGTCAAACTTGTCCGAAGGGAAGAATTTCCTGACTGTCCAAGCTCTAAACGTTTTATTTCTACCTGTAATCGCTGTTCTTCTAATCGCAATTCTTTTTCTCTCTGTCTTTCTTCCATTCTAATCTTTCCTGCCTTTCTTTTTCTTTCTGTCTTTCTTCCATTTGCAATTCTTTTTCTTTCATTTCCTTTCTAATTCCAATTTCTTAAGCTCCAAATCTGCCTGTCTCTCTTTTTCCATTTGTAATTCTTTCTCTCTCATTTGTAATTCTAGTTTCTTGATCTCCAAATTTGTCTGCATTTCTAATTCTAATTTTCTTAGTTCAAAGGTAGACTCGGGCTCATAATCTTTCAAGGTGGATTCCTCAAATTGGCCTAAATCAACCAGATGTTTGGCAATACGGTACTGTATTTCCCTCTTGCGCATAGATCTTTTAACTTCTACTTTAAGGAAATTGGCCAGTGCTATGAGGTTGTCTTTTCTGAGGGAATTAAATGTGTCCTGATCAAGGTCATCCATAAATTCGTCTGGTTTAAATTCCGCCATGATTAAATTTCGCTGAGTTCACAGTATATAGTAGTTTTGAAAAGGCTGTCAAAATGTTGTCAAACGGCTCAAAATATTCGTATCCCGGACAAGCCCCCAATTTGTTACGTGCAGAGAAACGAACAAAAGGGTGAACTCAGCAAATAACGTTTTAAACAGAATTTATTACAAAAATAAAACTAATTGCTAAGTCAGGGATAGAGTACAAGCTTTAAAGTGTACAGACTACTTATCTCAGCTGGGACGGCAAAGCTCCAGTCTCAGAGTTGTAACAGTCAGTCGAATGAATGAACAGTCCTTTGGCTTGCAGGCTTGAAGCTGCACAAAGTCCACAGTATAAATCCAGCGTTGACAGTGAAGGTCTTGAAAAGTCTTGAGAATGACTACTGCTGGAGTTTAGTAACACACAAGAGACACGATCCCAAAAGTCTGACTAGAAGCTGTGCACGTCCCTTTTATAAAGGCATATAAGAACAATCTAGAACTTTTATTGACATGCTAATTACTGTTCTAAAATTATCTCCCTTACACAACTAATCAACTTTCCAGAACATTCCAAACATGACTAATTGAATTCAAGGTTGTGAGGTCATTAAGGGTAGTGACCTTGAGAATGTTCTAGACTAATTGAACTCAGGTCATGATGAGTGTGGGGTAAATGACCTACATAACACCTTCAAGGTATTGATAATTTCTTAAGAATGGGACACAGTACACACTCCTTTTCCTTTTTCTAAATTTAAAGCATTTAGGTATCTTTGCACAAGCAGCTGGTAGGTTAGAAATTGTTTTTATCATTTTTCAAACATTTTTACTATCGAAGATCACACCATTACAGAGAATATTTCTCATAACAAAACTTGTCTGATATTTTAACTTTGTCGCAACAAATCAAGTTGCCTGAAATAATCAAATAAAAGAACAGCTTCACAGGTTTCTAACAACTCACAAATAACTTGGTATTTTGTAATTCAATTTTTAAAAGCCTATATGTATCTATGAACAATTTTTTGCAATACTGGGATAAGCTGTTTAAAGTTATTAATTGGCAGGTAACACATATCACAATTTATAGATCATATACTGTTAATGACTTGATTAGATCTGAAACAGTATCTGGGTGGGTACTATCTGCTTCTCACCCCTAATTCCCTGTAAACAGGTCCAAAATAACCATTGATAACAATAGGTTTGGGTCAAACCATGGTGGTGAAAGGGTAAAACAAATCATTTTCGAGAATAATCTCACAGTGTCGCTGATGATAAACATTTGGTTTAACTTTCAACAGTTTTTAAAACATTTGGAGTTCTCCGTACTGATAAATGAAGTCAAAGGGTGATTTTACAGGTTTGGTTCCGCATAATCAAAAGCAAGATTTATGAAACATGAAAGTCAGCACCTACATATTACAGGCATTGTGAAAGTTGAAAAGTTGAAATATGCTGAAAGTTCGCAGAGACCCAAGAAGTGTTTCACAATAACAACTTTCATATGCTATACTTTATTACATGAAATGATGCCAACTCTTCAAAGAATTCACTTCATCTTAAGGTAGAATGTACCTCGGGGACAGGTATTCAGACTCAAATTTTTACAATTCTTTTCTGATCTACCAATTGTGGGGGTTCATTTTAGAGCTCTTGGTGCAAGAAAACTTTTCAAAGGCTTAGTTTTTCGAAATTCAAAAACTTTGTTTTTCTCCAGAGTTAAAACAGGGATGGCAGCCCCTTTGAAATTTAAATATCTGTAAATTTTGGGTTGTTTCTTTAGTACCAAAATTTTAACGGCAACCCCCAATTTTTTATTGATTTTTAATGAGAATGGTTGAAAGATTCTCCTTATGGAAAATTTGGGCAAAAGTTTAAGTCACTTCCGAGGCGCAAACTACCTTAAAACGGAACACAGCTTTTGATCATATTTTCATTATTTTTGTTCCAGGAAACTACACTGTATTACCCTTGCTGACAAAACGCATCGTTGTACATCATACAATGTTACTGCATGAAAGATGAATCCATAGTACAGTCTAAAACTTCAGCTGTGAACAACGACAGAAATCTCACACATGCAGGTTATGGCGAAAAATGAATACTCTGCATTTCAACGTGACCTTCAGAGTAGGAAAAGAAACTGTACTTTACAAATAGAACAAAAATATTTGAAAATACATTAAAAGTACAGAAATTGAAAACATTACATTTCTGAAATGACAGTAGAAAGAGTGAGTACATAAATCCATATGACAATTTACATATATTCATGAGCTCTCACCACCTTGGCTACAGAAGCTGATACCAAGCTTATAATTCGTGTTATGGTTTCACCCGTATCTTTTGAAAAGTGCATGGCATATCATTTTAATATACAGCAAAAAGATAGTGAAAAACAATAACACTGGATGTTGAAAGGTTGGTGTGCATAACCTACTGTGCATATAACACTTTTGATTACAAGACACTAAATGTAAGTTTCTTCTCTTGTGACAGAGTCCAAACTAATCACTACAGAGCTTTGTGGGAAAGGGTTAGTATAGAAACACATCTTGGAGTTTGAAATGGTAAACTTTTCACCGCAGATTCCCTATAAACAGGACCCATGGTCACCATTGATAACAATGAGTTTGGGCCAAACCATGGGGGTGAAAGGGTTAACCAAAATACACTGTAAACCTGGACACATCGAACTGAGTACGTTTTTCTTTACTTTTTTACACACTTCTAACACAATATGATCAAATTTTAATGTCTACAATAGCAATAACAGTGCACCAAGACTTGAAGTATCTGTCATGGCCAGATCTCTGAATATTTCAACTCTGATGCCAACAAAGACAAATCTACCACAGCTCAAACTTTACTACAGTATTATGCCAGTTAATTTAAACCACCAAGATCCTGAGAAAGCTTTTCAATGTTTGTTTTTTTTGCCCCTTATCTTTGCAAATCACAGCTATTCGTATCCCTGAAATGTGACCTCAGACTGAGAAGTGCTTCAAACATTCACGTGTGCATTATAAAAAGAACACCATGAAATGACCAACTGGCAGCAATAACCATGTACACGTCTTTGAGGGTATATTGTATACTGTAGATTCAAAACACAGCAGGCATGGACTGATTCGCGATCACAGTATTCCATGGTCTGTGTGTTATGGAAGTACTACCGGATATTTCTGAATTCCAGTGTCTGCTGTTACTGACACATTAGTACAATTTAATTTTGTCTGTTATGAAACTGATTGCCATGTTGCTATAATCAGTTGACATAAAAGTTTCAGATATCATTGTATGATTACCCTTGTTGCCAGTTGGCACATTTCAGGCGCAAATCCACACAAGCTATGTACACAACATCCAATAACCACCCAAAGCCTCTTGTCCTTTGCATATATGACATTTTAGAAGAGCACTTATTCCCAACAAATTTATCACAATCAATCATCAATTCTCTGAAACCACTCTAAACAAATAAATGTTCATTATTTCACTAAAAAGATCAGCAAGAAGAGTCTGAAATATGCACTCACAAACAGATGAAACTTCATTTTGCAGGTATGGTACAAGAAAGGAAAACCAATAGGCAAATTCATCAAGCCTTGATATCAAACTGAATTGCATGTACCCGTTCAATTTTCAGTTACTTTTGATGTGAAATCTCTCCATATACAGTGCATAAGCTTTAATGTTAATAAAATAATTCACGGAAGCTAAAATACTTTAATTCTGTAAGTCAAAGTAAACGATATTTTTAACAGCAACAGGTTCCTGGCATGCTTCTTTAGTTTGGAGGTGGTGGTGGGGGTGCTGGTGGCAAAAGAGGGGGGACAGCACCCATATTTTGTTGCATGTCTACTGGGGGTGGAGGGGGTGGTGGCTGACCATAAGGCATCATGCCCATTGGGGGAGGAGGTGGTGGCCCTGGGGGAAGTGGGGGCTGTACTGGAGGCGGCGGCATTCCTGGTTGCATGGGAGGAGGCATCATACCGGGGTGCTGCGGTGGCGGCATCGGCGGTGGCGGTGGTTGGTGCCATGGTGGCATGTGGGCCATAGTTGTGATTGGTGGTACCTGCCATGGTGGTGGTGGTGGCATCACTGAGGACGATGTAGACGATGCTGATGATGAACCTGGAAATGAATAGAAAGTCGGTATTTCAGGGAAGAAATGCTGCAATCTGCAAAAAGTTAATGCCATTGACAAACATTATTGCTGGCCTACATTTGTTGTTTACTATTCAACTCTTCCATGAACACATTTTAGGAAGAAATCTTCAATGAACAACGTCCCCTAATGTTCATTGATTTTATACAGATGACGACTACACAGACTACCACACTACAATACTGCACTGTGTGTGTGTGCGCATTTCGTGAGTACCTTGATTCTGGTACCAGGGGGGCGGTGCCCCAGCAGGGCTTGTAGCTAAGGTTGGAGCACTGCCTGAATTAGATAATAGGAAAGACATCCAGTTAGACATTGCAATAGCTCACACACAGTTCTGGAAGCATGTGTTTTGGAGATCAAGGTGCTCGGGGTGCCAATCTTGAAATTATCCACCAAACTACTTGCATATTTTGCCAACACTTTTACTTTTGAAAACCGGTTAAGGTGGCTGGAAAGGCTATTTTTGCACCAATTCTTATCTCAGAGTTAATGTCAAGTTTCAAGTGTTAGAATAGAGATATTTAGTTCAAATTTTCAGGATAACTCCTTACTTAATAATTTTTCCAAATAATATAAAAATTGTATATTTGCACTCATGATTTTGAAATATAATACCAGTAAATATTAAAATTTAATTTTTCATATTTTTTTACATATTTGAATTTCATAATAATTGGATAGCACTAAATATTACCAAATAGTTATAAATATGTTGACAATATTAATTGTAAGATATGTACGGCAGGATTTGTAAATAAAATTTGTTTTATGATTTTACATGGGTTTACATATCAAACAATTATTAAAAAATTCTTTCAAATTTCAAAATGTGATTTTTCAAAAAGTACTTCAAATACAGGAAAATTGTGCCATAGTCATCTTGTCTGTAACCTTGTTAATAGGCTGTAAAAATTCCATGTCCATATCTCATTCAAAGGTTGGATTAAATTGGCATGAAATTATGTAAGAAAACTGTTATTCTGTCAAAACTGTTGAAACAAGCCATATTTGCACCCCTCTTTTGAAGTCACAGAGCAGTCTTTTTGGTTAATCTCACTTTTGACACCTCTTTGACACTCAAAGAATCTAAAAATGCATTTACAATAGCAGTCACTCACTCTGAATGCCAG
This sequence comes from Ptychodera flava, assembly GCF_041260155.1. Lineage (NCBI taxonomy): Eukaryota > Metazoa > Hemichordata > Enteropneusta > Ptychoderidae > Ptychodera > Ptychodera flava. The sequence continues at coordinate 14,250,585 of NC_091944.1, read as the reverse complement.
CACCGCCTTGTCAAACTTTCCTGAAAAACAGCAAAAAATGACTTTCCCTTTCAAACATTTTTTAAAAGCTAGGGGACCTCTACCATATTTAATACACAAAGGACTCCCCAACTTCTTCTTATCTGGTCAGTTTTTCAGAAGTTTCAACAGGCTATAACTCTGCAATGCCTTTGGCTCCAAATGTCTGGTTTTTTTATTCCACAGAATGTTGACTACTTTTAAATTTTAATAGTTTTGTTGAAGTTTATAGCTGACGCTCTAGCCTTTCCAGCCACCTTAAGATAGGAGATTGATTTCAAAAGAGATAAACAAGAGGACAGTGCCTCACTCTAGAAGGAAGAATTATTCCAAATTTAAATATTCTGAATTATATTATTGCTTTGTCAATACCAGTGAATTTTGTGGTGTCATACCCTCAGTTTATTTCTGATAATGTATCCAATTATCCAGCATTGTGGCCTGAATGTTTTCTGCATCTACATATTCATTGGCAAAAACTATAAAATAACAGCACTAATGTACCCCGTCCCGGCCATAATGGACTCAAGAAAACTTTGCACTCCATAATGTACATAATGTACATTATGTTGCAAAAAGTTTGATTTCGCCCATATTGTGGGCCTGAAGGAGGACATTATTGCTTAAATATATAGACAGTGACCAACGATTTAACCAATGAACCAGATCAACCCATCAATATAAAGCTCTGCTTCATGAATAAGGGTCAAACAATTTTTTCTGCTGCTTTCCAGCGTGAGAGAAGAAATTTACATGCAAAGATTATCCTAGAATTGCAACCCTTTGTTATCTTGAAAACTGACTGAAGCTGGTGATATTCTAACACCACTGGCTGTTAGCAGTGCTATTAAAACAAGTGAGCTCCAGCCAATCAGAAAGTGCTCAACTACTTACTCGTCTGTCCCTGCCAAGACTGGCTTGTCGGCAGCGGCGGCGGAGGTTCACTTGTTGGGGGTGGTGGTGGAGGCGCCGCGAGAAGAGAGGGCGGCGGCGGTGGAGGAACTGAAAGAGATAATGGGAATGTTTATGAATGATTTTGGTTGCATTTATCAGCATGTAAATTTAAGTTTACTATTGAAATAGTGAAAGATTGGATGTCATAGGGCTGAGAAAATAGTTATTCAACCATCACATTTTACATGTCCTTCCCAGTAATTTCTCCATTTCCAATTCAATGGGTTAAATCCTGAATTTGAATGGACCATAGTACGAAACCCCAAAGCAGAAACCAACATAGAATTACATGTATTTCTGTGTGTGTATTGATCCACATGAATTTGTTTGTACCACTATGAGCATAGCATTTCAGCATCCATTTTTCATAAGACACTGCAGTACTTTGAGTGCAACATTTTATTCAAGAGTTGGTCCATTGTAGAGATTAGGAAGTGAGTTGTTCTGTAAAAATTACAGAGAAAGCTGCAACACTGCTCCCAATATGAACTGGCTTACCTGATGCTGATGATGGGGGTGCTGGGGGTGGTTGATTCCACGGCTGGTTGGAAACATTCGGAGGGGGTGGAGGCGGCATATTGTGATGGGGTTGAACATGCTGTGACATTAGACTAGGTGGTGGCTGGTTTGGTCCTGACCCAAGAAGGCTTGGCGGTCTATTGTCCATCATGTTATGATGTTGTTTTTCTTGCTTGTTTTGCATCCATGGAGGTGGTGCATTCTGACTCATCTGTTGTGGCAAAAATCAGGAAAAGTCTCTCCTTTAACTACATATCAAAGTCAATGTTGTTAACACCAAGAACGATGACAGACATATAACTTGTCTAAACATAAAGGGCATGTAGTGTAGTTGTATATGTGAGAAAAATACTAATGTATAGCCTTGTAAAAGATGCTACAGAGTGTGAAACAGGTGTGATAGCATATATGTATGTAAATACATAAAATGTACTGTACTTCTTTTCCTGCTTGGATATCACTTTATATGTAAGTAAGGTGAAAGTTTGTAAAATGAGAAGAAAACACGAGTCCTGTGAGGGATGTAATTTTGCTGTATGCATTTCAGTGGGAGTGAAGTGGGTGTAAAGAGAAAAAAGAAACAATACCACAGCACACAACTACCAACTTGACACCTGCCTACCCCAGCTCCCAATGGCGCAGTCCATCAACCAAGATCACTGCCTGCCATGGGGAATCCTCGGGGCGAGACAGTGCCAGATTGCATGCATGACTAAATGTTTAATATTCACCAATGGAGGAGGATGACTAACAGGTGTTGAGAGCAGAGGTCTCGGTCCGGATGATGGATGGTGGTGTGACATGTTTGATGGAGCTGCTGGTGGCGGCGGGCCTTCCCCTAGCTCTGCCATCAGAGACAAGTACTGTGAGAAAACGGAAAGAAAGAAACACAAGTTAGTCTGGCTTGATGAGATAATTTACAAAGGAACGATCCACTCTGATATACAGCGCCCTCTATCACACCCCTGGTTTCACCCCTGGTTTCATTCTTTCTGATGAAATAATGGCACACCATTCCTGGCAAAGCACACAACAAACAACTGCAGACTAGACTTCTGAAGGACTTCAAGCAATTACAACAAGAGAACTCGGACTTCAACAAATGCATCTCAGGGAGATTATTTAATGAATTTCACTGGCAGTGCTCTAATAGTTGTAACATGTATACATTTTACAAAAACTATCTGACCTCGCTGTCCATTTTGGCCTTGTCAACTGTATTTGTAGGTCCAAATCCTCCTGCTCTGTCCCGTTTCTGTCTACAGTCAGCAGCAATGTGACCAGCACCACCACACTGGGAACACTGCACTGTGTTGGTGATGTTCTGCCTCTCTGTACACTGCCATGTACGATGACTGCTGGCTCCACAGTTGGTACATCTGTTGAAACAGAAGTGTTACAAATTTAAAAATTTTTGTAAAGAGAAAGGCAATCAAACTATATGTTTATAATGATATGTTTTCTTAAATTTATTTATTTTTGTTTCCGATTTAAATCACTTCAATGAGACATCAGGAATACAAACAATGCTAATCAGATAGTCTGAACAAGGTATGCCACATACATTTTATCTTTTGGTCTGATTCTGTTCAGAGAATTACAAAAGCAATTGTTCTGAAAATGTGAATCTTCTGTAACTTCAACCACTGTGCAAAAGCCAGTTTCAATATCTCAATCATATTCTTAGAGTAACTACACAAGTGGCTAGGATAGTAAGCCATATATTACACACTATGAGCAAGGAACTGGGTGTCTTACTCTTAGGTGGTTAATCAAAGTGGTCTGCACATGGTTGCAAATTTCTTTCTTAACTGTGATACACCAAGCTGATGTGCTCACTTAGATATCATTACTTGCTAAGCATGAATAGTTGTCATATTTCAAAGACTATTTTACGTATTTCAATCTCAAGAGGCAAGATATTGTCAGGAAAGACATAATCATGGTGTCTTTAGCAATATAAACAGGATCTTTTGTCTGAACAAAGATCAACCATGTTCTGTGAAGGCAAGTTCAAATATACAATGTTCCCTTACCAAACCAAAACGGTGTCAATAATACACACGTTTCACTGCGTCATACTTACCTTGACATACTAGCATTGTTTAATGAGATGTAAAAAGCCAACTAAGTTCACCTTTCTACTGAATCTTTCCATGTGCTTTGACAGTAAACTTGAACAGTTGGCAAGTTCTAACGTTACACAAATGTCATTCACAATGACTTACACACAAAGATGTAAAATCCATGTTTACGGTGATATTTTTAAAATTGCTTTTCTTGGCATCTATCTACTGTACCGGTATTTGGACCTTTTCCCCAATGAATCCTACGTGCGATTTACATTATCGTATGATATATATGAGATACAGCGCTCCCAAATTTAAGATTTTCATCCCCAGATTTTTGTTATGCTAAGAAAGTAGGCAGTTTTTTTCCACTGCATGCCAAAAAAGACGAGATTACACAAAAATACGGTACCATTAATAAACATGGTAGTTTTTGGCAAACATTGGTAAGAGGCCATGCATAACAAATCCATAAAGTATTATGGGATGGATTAGGGTTGGGTGGGAGGCATGCAGTCTTCAACCTACCCATCCTAGTTACATGAAGAATGGAATGATCCACTTTACGGACCACTCCATTACACATGGAAAAGAGGTGGGATAGGTTGAAGTCCAAACAAATGCACTAAAACTTTCTACACCTTTGTCTCATGTCCTTTCGGTGCTATAATATGTTAGTAATATTTTTCTGAATAATTTCATCTAACAATCAAAAGAAAGATAGCTCTTCACGCCGATGCTCAATTAGCTCTTCATGCCGATACTCAAGAAACAGATCTCAAGGTTTCAGCTTGCAATTTTTACAGTTACTGGTTACTGAACCATATTTTTTCACAAAATCCTAGAATATGTTGGTGGTTCCTGCTCTTTTGATTTCTAGGAAGATTTTAGTAGATGCCATGATACGAAAAAGATCTATACATGTGTGGAATACAATTCCAAGGCGTTTACATTGTAATTTCTCATGCCAAAGATAATATACATATAATGAATCTAGCAACTCATCTGTACATTTGACATACTTGGAAATGTCATCATGAGGCAGACCCTACAGAGACTTTGCTTATTGCCTCACACAAGTGTATCTGAAATTTCAGTACTCCATAAAATTGCGTACTAAAATCACCACTTTTCTCATTACATTTTCACTAGGCATAGCTCAGCTGGACTGAAATGGTTAGGAACAGCGCAGTGAAGATTTTTGAAAGTTATAATTTGAAAGGCAATGTTTTTAAATACTGTTCATGAATAATGATGAGCATATTTCTCCTGATTGTTTGAAGGTTTCAGTATAGTTGTAAGTTGGTAGTCTATCACTGGAACATATGAAATATTAATGGAAAAAAGCAGTCAGTTTTGAGCAGTTTTGTTAGTAGCACTCCTGGCCATCCAAACTTCCTACTGCCACACAGCCTTGGCGATTTCAACATCCGCGTCTTTCCCTGTACGGCACCGAAAGGACTTCAACACACACCATATATGTAAAATGCTGGCAACATAAAGAGTCTGCCTTAAAATAATAAAGTGCACACCAAAGAAATAAAAACCAAATGAACCTTATAGTGTCATCCTCTCGTAGGGTGCCGTTCAGTTTGGCAAGCTCCCGTAGTTGCATGCGACGCAGATCGTTCTGGCCTTCAGGTGTCTCGATTCCCTGTTTGATTATTTCATTGATCTACAAACACATACACAAGACAGCACGAGGGGAGAAAAAGGGGTGGAGAAAAAGAAGAGTATAAGTACGTCCACAAATACCTTACGGCTTCCGCATCACGTAAAGTACCATTGAGTGCTGCTAGCTCGCGCAGCTGCATACGCTTCAGGTCATTCTGTCCCTCTGGTGTGTCAATCCCCTGCCTGATGATCTCGTTTATCTAAGAGAGATATAGATATGTGATCTGGCACATGTAGTGAGTAGGGCCTTCGTTTGGGGAAGGGACTGTACATTCTGGGATTGCGTCTCCCTTGGAGTCATTTAAGCCTGGGGTTTGGTTGATATCAACTAATAGTCCGACATTTATCTATTTGAAACAGCCCAGGAATGACAATGGGTATTGACATAAGAAAACCAAAAATCTCTCCATCGTTTTTCGCATTCATATATAATAACTTTACAGACCATATACTCTTCAACACACTGAGCCAATCTTAAACATGCAATGGCTGGGATATTGTAACAGTTGACGAAACATGTTTTTCAAATCACTGATAGTAAATTTTTGCTTTGTCATTTGAAAAGTCTAACCTCTCTTCAAGAATGCACATACACAGAGTGAGAGCTTCAATTTCATAATTTAATTTGAAATTGATTGTTAGAGTTGTGTTTGCCTGTTAATCGTAAGACCAGGTCAAATTGACGAAAACTGCTCACTCATGAAGAGAACAGCAGTCCAAGTTTTTCTGCAGAAACAGTTAAACTCTGAAGTACCACACCAATAACACCAAGGTAAGAATCCTCCCACGAGGGAACTACCCAGAACACCGAACTCAGAAACTCAGATGTATTTTAGTAAAAGGCTGTGAAAAGAGAAAACTGCATTCCATACAGGGAGCTGAGGTGAGGGAGTGGGGGGGATAAGGAGCGGAGTGACAGGTATCGCTATGGTAGTCTAGGCGGCTTTGGAGACAAAATGCAAAACTGTGGTTCTACACTGAGCTAGATAGAAATAAAAAATACAGATAAGTACAAAATAGCTTGCTGAAAAGGTAAAATAAAATTAGTACAAAAACTGGACGATTGCAATATCGGTGCGCTATGAACAGCAAATAAAGATGAGCTTGCAATATGCTATGATGGATCTGCAGTTGATGTGATAATGGCTTGGATTACTGACACGATGCACTCCAGTTTCAGACACAAGTGCCCTCACAGAATTTTTTTCTGACCTCTTTTGAGATTAAACTGTGTGTACGTCGAGTCTGCTAACTACCGGTGATTGTGAGTTTGTGCGTTGCGAACACACTGCTTTTAATTTGCACAGACAGACCTGGCTAGGAAAACTGCTATAAAAGAAACAAAATACGGATGTGAGTATGGGTCAATGGAAAAGCTAGAATTAGTACAACAACAGCAGTGTACTCGTCTGACGGGACAGTCGTTGTGCATTGCGCACATGGTTTTGGTAGGAAACTTTCACAAAATAGGATTAGTACACACGACACCGCATGCTGTCAATGTTACATCAGGAAAAATCAAATTTGTTGATGAACAGAAGAATTAGTACAATAGAAATGGCACTTTGTGTAATTATGACAACAAACTTGAAATTGTATTATTCTGTCACAGTAGAGCTGGTTAGGATGATCTGAGAAAACATAATGAAGATTTTGTCAGGCTGAAATGTCTGTCACAAAGATCAACACTTCATATTTCAATTTTTACATCAAAACAATATATGGTAATATTTCTGTCCTGACTTTGAAATTATCACCTCTGAACAACTTCCTTGCTGAAAATTTAGAGGAATATGTCTTGCAGGTTTTTTTAAAGCTTTGGGATTTTAAATGAATCGTTTCTTGTTCTTTTAATACAGCAATCTCAACAGCAAATTGAACAGGGAGTTTACTTGAAAACATGTACGGCGACCATGAACTAAAAGCAAAACATTGAGGGGAGAAAAGAAAATCACAAAGTACACTGTCAACTTACATGCTCTGTGGTTCAAAAACACAAAATAAAATCACAGTCAATGACATAAACAATTGTACGTTTCTATTTTACGGCAAACATTAAGCTATGACAAAACATTCAAAGTGAGTATATTTGGTGCAAAGTAAACAAGTGTTCTTAACTAGTATCCCCCTCATAGTAACGGTGGTTTTGTGTTAAGATATATGTTTTACTAATAAATCAGATGTGCAGTAGTCAATTTCATCAACCACATTTTCTAAATGTTTTGTGCTCTTACAAGAAGAAATGAATTTCTTTTGTGACTGATATGTAATTTTTGAACTATACCCTGACCAAAAACAGTTTGCGTAAAACTTGATTGATATTTCATGAGTGTGCAAAATATATTTTTAACTGGAACAGAGTGGGTTACTTTTATGTTACACTGATTACAGATACAAACAATCGCTATAAATTTTCAAAAAGTATATCTGCAGGAGTTTCATTCAACGTGAGAGGTGAAAATATAGGACAAAAGCATATGATACTGTGTCTGTGATTGTTAGCCGAAGGGAAATAAAATACACAGAAACCACACAGAAAGAGTTCACCAAATATGAGAAAAGGGGAAGTGATAATCACAATACAGTTGCAATTCATTGTGGCGTTCCCTAGCCTACCTGGTCCACAGCTTTCTTTACACTCTCTGCATTATTTGCGGTGACCAGTGCATGCAGTGGTTCATCTTCTCCGGGAAGTGGTTGGCCGTCTTTGCGTCCTACTTTGCCTTCTTTCACAGATCCCTTGCCACGAATCATGATCTTTGCCGACGTCTCCTTCTCCATTTTTTTCAAGGTGTTTCCTCTGAAAAAAGAATAAGCAAACGAAAGGTTGTTTCAAAATACACTTGAGGTATTTCACGCCTCGAATTTGAAAGACTTAAACCTCGCTCAAATTGTCCATAGCAAAATTTAAACCATTTCATTGTGAAATTATAATTAAAAATCTGGGGTTACCATGGAAAATTTGGAACAGGAGAAACAATTACAGACATTTAAATTTCTAAACAGCTGATATCCCTGTGTTAACTCTATGGCGGAAGTTAATTTTTGTTTTCACAAAAATAAACTGGCAAAAACTTAATTTATTCAATATGCTTCAAAATGAGCCCCAAGGAGTGATAGACCAAAATGCCATTGTAAAAGTTTGAGAGTGAGAATATTTGTCCCTTAGGCGCGATCTACCATAAACACCCATATGTGTCATGCATTGTTTTCTCACCATATTCTTTTTTGCTTGTTGTCTTATTATTCAGAAGTAACAAACAGTAATTACTCAAAACTCTTCCCGGTAAGCGTTATAAGTAAATCACCCTTCACAATCTGATAACCGGATCTGCTATCATTAGTCAACAGACAGTGTGAAAAATTGGAAAGCGAAAGTTGAAGATGACACAGCTGACATTTTTTGCCCACCAAGAGTTTGTTGAGGTCATATATCTCTACACAGCGAGCCTTTCACAACTCTGCAGTAACTTTATATAACACTGACTTACAAAACTTGCAAAACTGACTTACCTTGGTCCTATCAAAAGTCCAACAAAGTTGATGTCAGGGTGTTTATCTTGAGGAATCATTACTCTGTCACTGACTCTCTGAACTGGAGGCCTGTTTTTTACAGGAAAACAGAAAATAGTGTATTTTCAGTCTGCTGCATATATTCACTTTTGCCATGCAAGTACCTAGTGTATTTAACACATTTTCTTGCATTTATTTATAAAACACTCTAAGTCTTGATTCAGAATGGGAATGTAGGGACGGGCAGGTCTGGATGGATGAGGCTGATGCAAAATGACATCAAAATGTGGTACCGGATTTTTCTGAGAGTACGCCCACTCGAAAAACCGCCCATGGGCGGTTATTTGGGGGGTGGGCCGTTATTAAGAATTTAAATTTCATCTCAACCTTTGTCTACGGCATTTCAACTTGACTACCCTTGAAAAAAATTACCTACGCAAAGGTCAAAAAGTTTTATATAGCTTACAAAATAAAATAAGTTACACTTCTAAGATAATTACTTCGGCGATATATGTCCGTATCCCCCTATTTATGCTACTAAAATGCAGGTGGAATGATCCAGAAGAACGCAAAGTCAACGTTAGAGTTTGCCACACAATGCCGACAATGATTGACAGATGAAGCAGGAGCCAGGAATTTTCCATTCTGCACGATGGGGATCATGAAATAAATAAAATGACTATCATAAAAAATAACTCTGTTTCATTATTTTTTATTTAATGTACATCATTACTTTTCACGTTTTTTTCGCTTTGATACAAAAATCTGATGATTTTCTTCGCGTAAATTTGTGCATTCACAAACGTAACAGTAGTAGTAATGCCTAGTAGAAATGGTATGATCCACAATTGTTTACGATTATTGACCTCTTTGCGTGCAACGAATGTGAAACACTGTATCTATTTTCACAAGTTCGACTACTTTGATTAACTTGTCACACTTATACAAACTAGGTTAGCCCTGCGTACGATGCTGTGTGTTCCGCTACAGCTAATAGCCCCGCTCACCATATTAGCTGTAGCGGAACACACAGCATCGTACGCAGGACTAAAACTAGGTCAACCTCAGAACACGTGCACATGTCAAAATCTGATCGATGATTTTCTTCGCTTAAATTTGAATGCGTTCGACACAACCATGGAGGCATATATTAAAAAAATGTCTATATAAAAATTTAAAAAGGTTTTTCCTTTTTGTTATTGGCAAGTAAAATCTAGCGTAAATCTGTTGGTCGAGGCACAGTCCCTCCACCAAAGGGACTGTGGTCGAGGATCCCTGCAGTTTCGCTGATCACTGCGTCTCACGTGACTAGCTAGACGCAGCACGAAGACGCCTCTCTGTGCTTGTCACTGAGGCGGGTACCAGCCAACCCTGCAGTACGTCACTACAGTGACGTAGGCGGTGACCTCTCAACTTCTGAACACGAACCAAGAGATTACGGCCAGCATCCGCGCGCCACGAATAATCATAGATCCTAGGACTGAACTTTCCCCCACCCCCAAGTAAAAGTTTGGTTTCAGTTTTGTGAGACTGGGAATGTCCATAAGACGAACGATGGTCATCGATATCACACGAAGAATCTCTCAGTTTGTGTTTAGAAGTTGAGAGGTCACCGCTACGTCACTGTAGTGACGTACTGCAGGGATCCTCGACCAACAGTTTTACGCTAGCAAAATGGCGGTCTCCGTGTAGTCATGTCGGGCAAACTTAGAAAAAAGGCGACATTTCAGTTAATTTAAGCGGACTTCTGGTCTAGTTAGTCCCTAATAACCAAGCTGTCGATGAGTGTTGGCAATTTGTAATTTGGATGGAAAATATTTCGAAATATCGTCGAGCAAACTTCCGCAAAGGGTGATTGCGGCGGAACATGGACGCTAGTCTATGGAATATCCCATAGCTGTGGTGGCGGGGTTAAAAATCGTAAATGTCAAAACCAGCCCGTAAAAGGCATGAATCCCGTCTGAAAACACCACAGCTATGGACCCACAGCTAAATGGGACCTTGTGTTGTCACGGTTGTGCGTTGATTATCCATGCGTTATTTTTACCTGACTCGTAATTTATTTTTCCATGTGTGATTTTATTTTCCAAGAGATGTGTATAATTATTATTGCAATTTGTGTTGATATACAAATAAAAGAAATCTTGATCGTATCTTGGGGTCAGTTTAGTTTTATGCGTGCGTGAATGAGTGCATGAGTGTCAGTTTATGTTATTGTATGATGCATCAGAAATTGCAACATTGTGTCCTTTTTGTTGGAGATGGATCTGTTAGAATTTGTAGCGCACAATGACGAAAAAGAAAACAAAACTCTCGAGAAAAAAATGAGTGGATGTTTTGCAGCGTTCTACCGTCATTTATTTTTGGTTTTGTGATCAACAGTGATAAAATAACTCCTTTATTTTTTAGTTAATTGGCGGTAAATTTTTACCGAATTACGGCCCTGGGCCGTTATTTAGCTACAGGTGTGAAGCAGACAATGTAGCCATTTTCTGTTTAACGGCCCTGGGCGTACTCTCAGAAAAATCCGGTAAATACATTCACAAGATCATGTACATTCAACAAAAGTTGATGCAAGATTTTAAGGAGTTTCGCACAATATTCAGAAAAAATAGTACATTCTGAATACGACTATTGTGATGAAGGCCATAAACATTACGCACTAACAGCCTACATCACAAGCTTCTACTGAAAACATGATGGCAAAAGTTTGTTGGAATATCATGATTGCAATTTTGTCCTTAGTATCAAGTAATATTTGGATGCATTTTAGGTTAAGATGAATGCACCACACACTATATTTTGGAAGATCATACCACATGTTTGTCATGACAATCAATTACTGGTTAATACTGCTAAATGAATGAGACTGCCTTTTTCAAGTCACTGAGCATGGAATATAAAAGGTACGTTATTGGCTTACTTGTAGTCAGCTGGTGGCTTGTACTCTGTGTTCAACTGAAGAGCTTCTTGAATTAGCTTGTGTCTCTCTTCTTCAATCTTCTTTCTAGTCCGGTACTCCCGTGTGTTCAGCCGCTTGCCTTCACTGTTATAGATTGGCTCCGGTGAGGGAGACCTGATCATGGCAAAAAAAAACCAAACATGCTGAGTTATCTTTTTGTACTTCACTTTACATGACCAGACCTGTCATTGTATTAGCGCCAAGGAACCTGTCTTTGCCACTTAAGGGTTGCAGTGAAAAAGGACAAGCCATTTCAAGACTTGGTAACTTCTGGCATGACATATCAAAATATTCAGAGACCACACACTTCACCAAACTTTACAGAGTTGCCACACAGCATCAGCACCAATCTCCTCACCCCCATTTCCCTGTGTACAGGTCCTCACTCGCCATAGAAAACAATCGAGTTGGACCAAACTATAGAGGTGAGAAGGTTACGAGCTGATGTATATGACAAATGTTAGTGACATCATCATATTTTGTGCACAACATCTCAGTAAGGTTTCTGGCATCTGAAGTGTTGAATGGTCGCCTGAGATGATTTTGTTATCAAGATCATGAACAGTTCCTACCAAAGTTGAAATGACCTGTGCAAAGCACTGTAAATTACTATTGACAGTGACTTTGAAAAGTCGAAAAGACTGAAATTCAAACATACCTATGTCTATCATTGAAAATATTTATCTTACAAAAGTCTTTGAATGTAAAATGAATAGTCTTCCTTTTTTACAATTCCACTATAAACACTATTACTACAGAAAATTTCAAAACATTTCTCGTAAATTACTTTGTCATGGCAGAGAACAGGTTTCCTGATGGCTTATTTTTACAACCTAAAAGAAAATGCACTAAGCAGATTCATAGAAAACAGTATGGAGCATAATCGGACAAAACTCCTCGACACACCGACTTGCACGCGCACACACTTTCAACTTTTAACTAGAGGGACTGAAAATGTTAGAAGTTACAGGATAATCAGTTATTGTGCAAACTCCTTAAATTATGCACAATTATAGCATGCTGCGTTGTAAGCGGAAAAAAAACTGAGACAGAGAATGAGATCAGTTGTACACATGAATGGACTTTGGTGAAAAAAAAAAACGAAAAAAGTTGTCGTTGACAGTATACATTGATTTGTTAGCAAACACTCCCACCACTAGAGAAAATACAGAGAGTACCAAAATTAAAAGACTTGTTGGGTTATTATAATGTGAATGGAGGTCGTGAAAAGGGAATTCCACAAATGAAATTCATGCAGGGTGAATGATTGCTTAGTTTTGTGGCGGACGGAGGGTTTCCAATGTAATGGAGGAAACTGCAACGCTACCACTGCTACTGAAATGGCATCTAGTCTAGGCACTGGCTTTTCTTTGATCATCTTCCAACGACCCAGTTCAAAATGCCTGAACACAGTTATGTTTTAAGAGGGGGTTAAAAAGTTGAAGCAAGTTCCTGCTGTGAAGTTGATGGCAATCTGGGCTTAGAAATGTGTCAGCATTTGCCACATGCCTGGGAGTTTCTCTCACTGTGGAAATTATAAACAATTGGCAATTGCAATTCTTGCAAGCCAACATCATGGTTTGGCTGGCCTCTGTGTATCTGCTATTACTGATGATATTTGATGAATTCGAAGAAAGTATAAACCTCTACTATATACAACAAGCTCAGGCTTCTGCTGTGCTTTATGCACACATGGTAACAGAGAGTGACAGTGGTACAAATAAAATCTGACCTAAATACAAATAGGAACACCAGTATTTCAATGTTAATTTATGAACTTAATTTTCCAATTGTTCCACAGTCAAAATGAATTCCAGTTTTCATTGGTTACACTGTCATGCAATATATTTGTAAGTAAAAGGTTATTTCGGCTTATTAAGACTCCCTGTTCACTAACAATTGATATTTAACTCGAAATAGTACCAGTTTTGAGTGTTGTACGCGTACAACAACTCTTTGGGCAAAATGTCACTAACAAGCGTTGATTGTAATACACACAGACGTATGAAGTAAAATTTTGCTGCACAAAGGCTGCCAAAAAAATGATGGTATACAGGCACATCATTGCTAACAAATAGGGTCAGTACAGAGATACAGAGAATACATAATTCTACTTGTTAGAGGAAGATCCCTTCAGACATAGAGCAAAGCATTTTGGAGATTTAATAGCATAGTGTACACATGTCTGACATCCAAAAGCATGTCCCACCATCAATCAAAGTCTTTTGCCAATATTTATTTGATGTAGAGAGTACTTTGTACCTTCCAGGGTTACTTTTTGATGTGCAACGTGGATCTGAAAGTTGGTATAAACAGCAGCACGAGTATACTATCACTTAAAATGAAGACCCAGCTTGTAAGTTCCCTTAAAGGCAGGCAATGGTATGGCATTAAGATATTACACATTACAAAACCTGTTGACTCTGGGTTGTGAGTAAGCCATCTGTTGTATATGACTGTGCATGCCACGCACAACCAGATGTGTGGGCGGTCGTGTCAACAGACACGGGTCAGTAAATCATATATGGCTGGTGATAAGGCGGTTCAGGACTTACAAAGAAAGCCTACTGCTTAGGCTAGGCAGCAGAGAGAAGTGCAAGATAGATATGTGGACATTGATAGCTTGGAACACAAACAATAAACGCCATGGGACCAACACACAAGCTGTTAGATCACAAAGGGGGTGAAAAGGTGCCTATGCCCTCACGATAAAAAGCTAGATGGAAAGAAATTGATTTTTTAACAGGACTATTTTGCGAGAAATCTGGAAACGACAGTTATGAAAAGTATTATATATATGATGAAACCATGACAATGTGTTGCAGATATTGAAACACTATTGCACTGGTGAAGAGACTTAGCCTATGCAAACAATAGCACAACTTCAATGACTTACTCTTTGAAACATACTTTATCCGACCACTCTGAAAGGTTTGGGGTATTTTGAGAACAAGTTGACTGTCGAAATCTCACATTTTACACATGTCCACTTAACTTGCCTACAACTCGTATTGGGTTGAACTTGGAAATTTTACAGAAAACAGTTTCTATTAATTCAGCTAATCTTGATTTATACTGAAACATGTTCAGTTTTGTTCAAATTTGCAAGATTAAGCATAGACAATAAAACGAGAGAAACATATTGGAGATATTGCCAAAGCAATTACTTTGTTTTTTGCAGAAAAGGGAGAAGCAAAAATTCATGAATGCAGGCTAACCATAGACTCTCGAGAAAAACGGGACAGGCAACTGCTGAGGTTTCTTTGTGCGATCTATCTTTGAATACATTAAAGTTTATTTGCCGAGCGGTCCCCGACAACAATACTTCGTAATTAACACTGAATTTCATTAACGATCAAACTGACGTTCTGAATATGTACACTTTGCTCTTGCATGGCACGTTCCGAGTAATGACACAGAGAATTTTGAGGGTTTTTTGATACTAGTCATGGTGAATGTTCTGGTAACGATAAAGATCACATTTTGGATTCAAGCCGAAGCCAACGGGAAAAAAACCAGACGATAAAAACAGTGTACATTTAGCCATAGACGCTACAGAAAACTCTTGCTAGATATCGACAATATAAGTTTACATTCCCTACCATAAAAATCTCCGATAACAACAAACATTTACAAGTTAGACAGGTTTACACTTCCCCAGTCCTGCGAAACGAAAATCTGACCTTTATTTCGTCTGTCACGGAACATTTGACGAAAATCACGGAACACAAAAAAATGACTACTCCATCGGAGCTCAAAAACGACCTCTAACATTTTGGTACTGTTTTAGCCTAAAGAAACACCAAAATTCGGATAAGCTACACATGTTACATCCGTAAAGTACTAAAAAATACATTTGTAACACTGACTTTCGCTGTCAGGAGAAACTTCGCGATAAATCGGGACTATCCATCGGTTGATGGAGTCAGAAGCGGTAAGGTAGACATGCATTTACACAAAGCTGAACGATGTCCTGGTAAATTTGGCCGTTCACAGTTTTCAAACAACAACATTTCAGTAGATAACATACATACTTTACCGAATCATGGAGTACTCCTCGCACAGAAAATATTCCGACGGTTAAAAAACTGCAAAAACGAGGGAAAATTCGGAGATACACGGACGATTGCGGAATGTAAACAACTATGTGATGTCAACTGCTGTTAAGTCTGGAACTGCAGCGGTATGTGTTTCGGATTTCTATTCGAAACTTTGTCACTTTACAGCAACATACTGACTCCCTACAGACTTCTAGTTGCATCGAATCTCGCTATCAATATGTAAAAAGTACTTTAAACCATTTTGACGAATTCTTCTCAAAATAGTTGTAACACTTTTATTTCTAAAAATGGACTTGCGGGTAATCCGGAATAACTTGTAATCCGAAAACATTATTACCGTATACCCGCATGCACGTGTCTATGAACCGGACGTTGTGCAATCGATCGGGCCCAGCTTCATTCCTTCCCCGACCCATTAACACCTCTTAATTATTCCAAGATAGATCAGACGCTGCTAATCCCATAGACCCTTTGTTCTCTATCGGAGTTGCCTGTCCCGTTTTTCTCGAGAGTCTATGGGCTAACCTTTGAGGTACATTTACAACATGTATATAATGTTTAACCTCTTTTGCTTGACTTCATAAACAACAGGGATGCAGTATTTGATTATTCTGAACAGTTTCACAATGCCATCGCAGAGATTTTCATTTTCTCTATTTGCTATAGGAGATTCATGCAGCAGGCACTGTTGGGTAGATATACACAACGTGACATCCCAATTCCAACTAGAATGTGAAATTTCAACAGTCTAAAAAGTATTTTTTCACCTTGTTCATGAGGCAAATCCCCTGATTTCAAAAGCTTTTGCAACTGTAACTTTGCCAAGGGTGTCAATACTTTTGTCATGCACCAGTAGTGTTCATTATTATTGTTCTCCCTGAAGCATGTTGAATCACCATTGCCCATATGGCCGATAAGAACATGATACCTATATTCACCTCTTTCACCTCATCACTTGGTTTTATCCCCCACGCTTTGAATCTCAGTTTGAATCATATAACAACAACTATTTGGGTGAAAGAGTCAATTTTGTTTATAGTGAATGCTATAAATTGTTTGCACAGTGACAACCTCGTATCCTTATTGGCAGAGTACATTGATATAATGGACATCTTTGGGATGGGTTGATTCAATACACCTCCATGGGTTAAAGAGCCTGTAGCTGTAACTTTTGACAATTTTTTCACCATTTTTGTTCTGCATACCAATTCCACACTCTTGTTCTACTCCAAAAAGGATGTTAACATAATACGATTTAGCCTGTCCAGACAGCCTATGTCAATGTTAAATGTAATGTTACTGTTTACATTTGAATTCTGGTCCAAACCAGAATTCACTTGTCAACGATAACACGACAATCTACACATGTACAGACTGGGTTGACAAGCTGAATACAAGGTTTCTGGACATGCTTTTGAGCGCAGAACAAGAAACTGTGGTTGATATTAAAACCAGAAGCAGTGAAAATCATCAAAAGTTAAGGCTACTGGCCCTTTAAGAACAACACTACATTGGTCAAATTTGACAAACATACTGAAGAGTGTTGAAAAAGTAACAGCTACTGAAACTTTCCACACACATTGGGACATATAAAAAGAGGTTCGAAAGAAAAATTTTGGAAAGGTCGGATGAAGTTTGCTTCAGTGGTGCATGCACAAACCAGCCAAGCCTTATTGCTACAAGAGAGAATTGGTTGGAATTTGTTATTCAGTCTAAAGACATGAGCACTTCACTGTCAAGTAAAATTTTATGTTTATTCTGATTATCAAGTGGAGACCTGCAATTTCAAATGGTCATTATATGAAAGTAATGGTAAATCAGAACAGCTTTTACACACTTGTTATAATTGTTGGGTTAAACGTTGTTTTGGTTGCTACACCAAAATTTCATGATCAGATTTCAAAAGATTCATAATTTCTGCCAAATTTAGTGAAATAAAACTCTGTTTTTCAGACCTCGGCTGTCAAGTAGAAATGTTAGGAGGTAAAATAAAAGTTTATGTTATTATACAGAACACTGTGGATGCACCTCCTGAAAACCAAAATAGGTTACAAGACTGGTGAGGTGGGGGGAAAATGGTTACAGCGAGGAGTGACAATGCTGAAGTATCTTGCTTTTCTTATATCAGCCTGGTTTTATTTTGATCTATCCAAAAATTCTTCAAAACTACTTGACTTTCTCCATCAGTAAAATTCAGGGGGGGAAAAAACAGACTTCAGGCGCGATTTATCCTAAATTATATATCTGGCACCCTTGATAAAACAGAAATGGTAAGACACAAATGAGAGATTATCATGTGCTTAGACCCATCAGTTCTAGGTACATGTACCACCTAGACTGCTAGGAATAATTACAGTTAGCAAACAATGTAAAAACAAAGGGGAAAAAAAGGCAAAACAGGTTGGTTAGACAAACCTATCCTCTGGGTTAGGTGGAATACCAAGGTCACCTGTACGGAGCCGTCGACTCAGTTCCTCTATTTGCAAGTGCACTGTAACAGAAGGGGTTAAGATGAGGAGAAAACAACAGTTTAAAAATATTTTCAAGTATGAAAATTGAAAAATGTCACCTCTAAGAATATCTCAATAAGAAATGCAGACAATTCAAATTTTAGTACATGGCATCGCCCTGCTTTCAAACCTTTGTAAAATATATGGAAATGTACGAAGTTTTTCAAAAATATTGGCTGATTGTTTGCCCTCTTGACAGGCATTTTTCATAATAAAGTTAGCTTACAAAATCCACTGTAGCTGTAGAAAACATACTTGTTTAAATATCTGCCCTGCACACACAAGGTATTTAGAGACAATAGTTTGATTTGCATATATACATGACAAATGAACTTAATCCCTCCCTACACAAACATTTTGTTTCTATAGTAATTGGTATTGGCACACCTGCCTCGTATACTTAGAGGGAACATTGTACAGTCTAGTCACAAAATAAACATCAGTCACTTTCAAGAATCAAAATATGACATTTATATACAATTTCTATTGTGGAAACGGCAGCTACGTTTGTTTGCTAAATGTTGAAAACTGTTGGGAAATATGAATTATACCAGGGCCACATCTTTGAATGAAACTCATTATCTAATGAATATTTGTGCTCAGTGGTCAATGGCCCAAGTTTATAAGAAATGTTCTTGACCACCACATTTTACTCACACTTGGGTTGTAAATCATGGGTTTAACTTTCATTGTCAAATGGTAAAACACATCTGTTACATTATACTTTGTAGAAGAATGGTCAATTTCATGATCACTAGACATCACTACACTGTGTTTTGGTATTTTAAAACCAAGTTCAGATTTTGTTCTGCATTTGGTACAAAATCAGACTGCATCATTGTTCCGTTGAATACGAATAATTATTACAACACCCCAAACCTCCCTCCCATGATTGGATATTGCGAGATGGGAAGGAGGATTGGTTCACCTTGGCAGATGTCAGGACTGCCTGAAATTATGTTCGTGACTGTGCTTGAGAAAGCAAAATATCATAACATTGACAGTAAGCTACGAAAGCACCTGCTTGTGATAGCTACATTATTTTTCAACTCAATAGTTTGGGAAGACTTTCTGCAGCACTTCCAATGATGAATAACTGAGGACCATGCTGACAATGCTCAAAACATAGTTCATATCATATGACATATGCGAGACACTTAATCTTTGGGTCTCAGAAAAAATTACACAAATGATTGGTTGTTCTCTGGGAGTATGGAGAAGACAGAAACACTTT
Organism: Ptychodera flava; assembly: GCF_041260155.1. Taxonomy (NCBI): domain Eukaryota; kingdom Metazoa; phylum Hemichordata; class Enteropneusta; family Ptychoderidae; genus Ptychodera; species Ptychodera flava. The sequence continues at coordinate 14,231,071 of NC_091944.1, read as the reverse complement.
CCCATGTTTTCCCAAAAAGACCTATGAAAAAATTGTTTAATTTTATTTTTCTTGTGAATGAGACGAACAAACTTCGACAAAAACAACAGCAACATAGAACCAAATTAAATATGTGAAGACAATAACGTCGATGAAAAATTCTTTGATCAGAAAACTTACATAGAAATTGCTTTTCTTGATCAGGTGTAAGATTTGGAGGCAAAACTGTTGGTACTGGAGGCTTGCTCTCAGTTGGCTGTTCCCATCTGCTTCTCCGCTTTCTCTTATCTGCACAGTAGTAAAACAAAAAAGCGTTCCCCGATGTTTTCCCACACTTTTCAAGTTCATTCTTTTGCTATCAAACTCGCAGAATCAATAACATTGATTTTTTTTTGCTTGAAAATTTATGTTTACTCAAATATATTATGCCCAGTGGGTAGACTGGTATCATCCGGGGTAAAGCGTGCACAGAAAAGCGTGTCGACTGAAAAATATGGCTTCCTTCATAACACTAACTGCACATGAAGCGACTTCAGGATCACTAATTATCTAAAATCTCCAGGAGAGCTCCGACAGCTTGCGTTCATTTTTGACACATTCGTTTTCCAGTCGCACAAACGGTAGGACGTGGTCTGAATTCATGAAACAAAACATTTTTACTTACTGCCGCCATCTTGATCATTCAATGCAGCATTGCCGACCCGTCTTTTTTCCGCTATCCTGGCTGCCGCTTCCCGAGCTGCATTCAGCATAGATTCGCTCGACATTCTGCCACCTGATATTGCAGGGTTTGGTTTGCCCAGCGGAATGCTGTTGGCGCCCGTTGCTGCCATGTTCATCTTGGCGACAAAATTGAACCACCAACGGTGGTGTTTTCTCGTATAAGGAAAACGACAACGATTTTACCAACGTACCCTTGTCGCACGTCGCAAGATCAAATATGGCGTTATGCTGAAGATGTGACGTCACAAAAGGACCCTCTAACTTAACCGAATACGTAAGAAAGGGCAACAACAGAAATTGCACTCACATCACGATCACTATCTCTCTATCAGAAAATACCTACTGAGAGAAGATGAAGTAGTTTGTAAATTATTGACAATAATCTAATTTGTCCAGTCATAATATAATGATGATGTGAAATAACCAGCAAAATAAATGCTCGATTCCTTTAATGTCGTCGAATAATATTCCGTCTACATAAGTGGCTCTTTTGCCGGGTTGCTTGGCCAATACGATGCTGAAGTTATTTTCGTATTCGTTTTCGTATTCGTTTTCGTATTCGTATTCGTATTCGTATTGGAGTCACTGACAGAAAATGTTATTTTTAGTCCAGGTTTCAGGTATGAAACGTGCAATATACGATATTTACTGAGGTTTAAATATTGTGATAATTTGATTCGTAATTTCATCTGCCCAATTTGGTTAAATTTACATAAATTTGCATTTGTAGACTTTAAAGAATTTTGTTCACCTCATTTTATTTGAAAAAAAATACTTAAAATCGGTTGGGATCTGGTAAGGCAGCATCTTCGCTTGCCAATATCTCTTGACCGGGCAGCTGGATGCACCCCGAATCAGGTGGTCAGTGCCAAGTAACGGGACTCGTGAGAGCGGATGCAAAGGAGCTGCCCTGGACTGTACCATTGTTTTGCGGGGAGGGCAGATTTTTGTGAGGCGCTGCAAAACGGGTGACTGTTGAAAGCTATGATGATCGGGAGACTTGTCCAGGACAACCATCTAAATAAAAAAATGTGAAAATTGTTATATCCGGTCATCCTTTTGAACTCACTTTAGAATAATCATATCCATTTACAATTTGTATTTCAAGTATTTTACTTGATTTTGATATGACTCTACGTAGACCTGAAATAAATTATAATAACCATACAATACAATACTTTACAAAACTCAGGGAGTGCGGTAAGGCAAAAATTACAAAATTGCAAGTTACGACAAAGTTGTACGTGCTGCTACAGGGGAGAAAGTAACAGAAATCAATCACAATAGGTAGTTTATCTTTCAGAGTAAAGATGTGAGCAATAATAACATAAAACCGGACCGACCGATAATTTATGTATTACATTCAATCAGGGCTCAAAGTAGCGACCATTTTCAGTCGCATAGGCGACCAAATTTTATGAGATTGCGACTGAATTTTTTTCAAGACATTTCTCCATACCGTATACGTGATCAAATACAACATGTATTCGCTCAGTGTTCACGGAGCATTGTCCCGAAAGGCCGCGACCCCAAAATACGCATTGAATAAGCATAGCCGTTGAGCGGAGTTACTCAAAGGTTTGAGCGCGTTCTCTCCACTGCACAGCGCTGCCAATGTGTCTGCTGATGTTATCTTGAATGATCTGTCAAAATATCCCATGAATTTAATGATAAATTTACTACAATCCAATCAAGTATCAGAAGCAGTTTTAGTGCTGTCACATCATTTCAATTGAACCAATCATAATCCCAGCATAAAATGTCATCAAAATGTAGCTGACAAGGGAAAACAAGCAACCAGTACTGCAACATGTTTTATGCATTCACGTGCGTAATGAATATTTGCGTTAGTGGCATGTGACCGGCTAGACCATTTCCGGAAATCGTCCTTTGGAAAGCAGATCAAAGCATCGATTTCATCAAGCTTGGACTGGATTAGCCTGTTTCATAAAGGTTTTTGTTTTCAGCTAGATCTAAATAGCAAGCAACTTTGTTGAAATATCATGGCACATCTGCCGGGTAGCGACTGCAATTATGTAGAACAGACCATGGATGGGACTGTGGCGATGACCTCAATGACCCGAGCGAGTCCCATACACGCTGCGATATCACAGCTAGGATTCAATGCGCATATACGTTTGAGTTTTGTTCTCTTGCCTACAAATATCAATCGAAAGTTGATAGTTGTTGCATTTCTATTCAGAGTTTTTGTTGAAAAAAGTAGCTGTCTACGGCTAGCGGCTTAATTGGTCCCCCAAAATAGTACTGCTGAAAGTTTTTGGAGTGACCTGCAGAACAGAGTTGTAGAGCGGGGCAAACTGTTTAACACTAAAACTGTATCGCACAGTAACAAATGACAGAAACCGATCGAGCCAGTTGCGACAGCTACTAGACTAGCTGAAGCCTATTTATCATAGAATACAGGTATTTCTCGATATTTCGTGATACAAATTAATTTCCATGCATTCTGGTGTATCTTATCATAACACAAGTTGATCAACATGTTCTGGCATAGCTGTGATATCGCAGCGGTACTTGTGGGGTAAATATCGAACGCGCTCGGGTCATTGGGGTCATCGCCACAGGGACTGTGGCGATGACCCCAATGACCCGAGCGCGTTCTACAAGTACCACTGCGATATCACAGCTAGTTCTGGCAATGACAGTTGACGCAAACGCAAGGAAAGAAAAAGAGATGGGCCGTACTCAAATAAAGACTCTGACAACAGCTCACACATTAATTTAGTCTTTATTAGGGAAACAAATGTACCGATCGGGACATAGGCCTATGATACCATTTATTCATCTCGTTTTCTTTTATGACGCTTTCCCGCATCATATGAGATGATATTTTCTTTGCGACAGCAGTCTAAATATAGCATGTCATATATATATAATTTTTTAAGGTTTTCGTGACACTACAAAAGCCTCTAATATTTTCAAGGTCCAAGGTTTGCCCCTAAAATTTCGAATTAGGGGCATGCGATAACGTTGAGCCCTGCATTCACTGTCTTTATCACTTTCTCGGAGATATCAGTTTAAAACAAGAAAATTACCTTTTAAGTTTACAACTCGTCAAATTGGGGGGTCAGCTAAATTTCCATTATCGATACTAATGATGTCAACAGAATGTTGAAGTTGGTTGTTGTGATAGAAGTTAATACGAAAACGAATACGAATACGAATACGAAAATGATGTTTGTTTAAAAAATCTTTCCTCCAAAGACTACTACTGGCCCACAGGCGCTAATAGCTTGGTAGTCTGCTAAATAGATCGATTTTCGGCTCGATCTATCGATCCCGTGGTCAGTATGCCCGCCACTGTAACCTAGTGATTATTTTGGTTACAATGGCGCGCATATCGACTACGGGATCGATAGATCGAGCTAAAAATCGATCTATTCAACAGACTACCCAGCTAAGAAGTGCCTGTGTACTTGCCGTTTGTTTTTAAAATCTCTCCTCTAATGATAGCAACGATATCTTTCAATCTAGGGCCTAAAAAGATTGGATCTTTTTCAACTTACATTCTCAAATATTGAAGTATTGATATATTGTCATATAAAAAGCACTTTAACTTCTGTAAAGACAGAACTTTTATGTAATACGTACGAAATTTGGACTAAAAATAAAAAATTTTGTCAGTGACTCCAATACGAATACGAATACGAATACGAAAACGAATACGAAAACGAATACGAAAATAACTTCAGCATTGCAGTCGTAGACGACAAATTGTGATTGCTGCAGTGTAGCGCACCCTAACGAGCATCAACAATTTGAAATTGAACAAAAACGAAAACCACAGAATGAGCTAGCAGTACTGTCGTCACATGACCTCTCCTTCTGTCTTGATACCTGGGCCATCTGAAAAGTCGTAGTGAGTGTATTTCTGTCACTTTGGTACACATGCCATTTATACTGCAACTCTTTCTGTGATATGATGAAACAGCCATGCAATATATTATGTGCCAACCATTGCCCTTGGATTGGAAAGGAGATAATATGCTTTAAAAAATACAAACCTAAGAGATGTTATCTTATGGCTTCCTACTCTCGCAGAAAAGGGGTAAAAATAGATCGGAACAGTGCATGCGTCATGACGGTTGACGCTTATAAGTGTAGACTCAGGGGATCGTCGAGTCGCCAACTTCAACTCGCTCAAACATAATGTTGCATGTTGCACCCGATGCACCTGATGTTGCACTCTGAATAGGGCGACCTCAACGTTACCTCCGATTCATGATCAGCAACGAATCCTTTGATACGATTGGCCAAGCAATGCTGAAGTTATTTTCGTATTCGTTTTCGTATTCGTTTTCGTATTCGTATTCGTATTCGTATTGGAGTCACTGACAAAATGTTTTATTTTTAGTCCAAATTTCGTACGTATTATATAAAAGTTTTGTCTTTACAGAACTTAAAGTGCTTTTATATGACAATATATCGATACTTCAATATTTGAGAATGTAAGTTGAAAAAGATCCAATCTTTTTAGGCCCTAGATTGAAAGATATCGTTGCTATAATTAGAGGAGAGATTTTAAAAACAACGGCCAGTACACAGGCACTCCTTAGCTGGGTAGTCTGTTGAATAGATCGATTTTCGGTTCGATCTATCGATCCCGTAGTCGATATGCGCGCCATTGTAACCAAAATACACACTAGGTTACAGTGGCGGGCATACTGACCACGGGATCGATAGATCGAGCCGAAAATCGATCTATTTAGCAGACTACCAAGCTATAAGCGCCTGTGGGCCAGTAGTAGTCTTTGGAGGAAAGATTTTTTAAACAAACATCATTTTCGTATTCGTATTCGTATTCGTTTTCGTATTAACTTTATCACAACAACCAACTTAAACATTCTGTTGACATCATTAGTATCGATAATGGAAATTTAGCTGACCCGCCCAATTTGACGAGTTGTAAACTTAAAAGGTAATTTCTTGTTTTAAACTGATATCTCTGAGCAAGTGATCGTCATAACGACAGTGAATGCAGGGCTCAACGTTATCGCATGCCCCTAGTCGATGACATGCTATATTTAGACTGCTGTCGCAAAGAAAATATCATCTCATATGATGTGGGAAAGCGTCATAAAAGAAAACGAGATGAATATAAAATGGTATCATAGGCCTATGTCCCGATCGGTACATTTGTTTCCCTAATAAAGATTAAATTAATGTGTGAGCTGTTGTCAGAGTCTTTATTTCAGTACGGCCCATCTCTTTTTCTTTCCTTGCGTTTGCGTCAACTGTCATTGCCAGAACATGTTGATCAACTTGCGTTATGATAAGATACACCAGAATGCATGGAAATTAATTTGTATCGCGAAATATCGAGAAATACCTGTATTCTATGATAAATAGACTTTAGCTAGTCTAGTAGCTGTCGCAACTGGCTCGATCGGTTTCCGTCATTTGTTACTGTGCGATCCAGTTTCAGTGTTACGCAGTTTGCCCCGCTCTACAACTCCGTTCTGCAGGTCACTCCAAAAACTTTCAGCAGTACTATTTTGGGGGACCAATTAAGCCGCTAGCCGTAGATAGCTACTTTCTTCAACAAAAACTCTGAATAGAAATGCAGCAACTATCAACTTTCGATAGATATTTTGTAGACAAGAGACAAAACTCAAACGTATATGCGCATTTAATCCTAGCTGTGATATCGCAGCGGTACTTGTGGCGTGTATCGAACTCGCTCGGGTCATTGAGGTCATCGCCACAGTCCCATCCATGGTCTGTTCTCTACTTCCTCCATGGTTCTACATAATTGCAGTCGCTACCGGCAGATTTGCCATGATATTTCAACAAAGTTGCTTGCTATTTAGATCTAGCTGAAAACAAAAACCTTTATGAAACAGGATAATCCAGTCCAAGCTTGATGAAATCGATGCTTTGATCTGCTTTCCAAAGGACGATTTCCGGAAAAGGTCTAGCCGGTCACATGCCACTAACGCAAATATTCATTACGCACGTGAACGCATGAAACATGTTGCAGTTACTGGTTGCTTGTTTTCCCTTGTCAGCTATATTTTGATGACATTTTATGCTGGGATTATGATTGGTTCATTTGAAATGATGTGACAGCACTAAAACTGCTTCTGATACTTGATTGGATTGTAGTAAAATTTATCATTAAATTCATGGGATATTTTGACAGATCATTCAAGATAACATCAGCAGACACATTGGCAGCGCTGTGCAGAGGAGAGAACGCGCTCAAACCTTGAGTAACTCCGCTCAACTGCTATGCTTATTCAATGCGTATTTTGGGGTCGTGGCCTTTCAGGACAATGCTCCGTGAACACTGAGCGAATATATGTTGTATTTGATCACGTACACGGTATGGAGAAATGTCTTGAAAAAAATTCAGTCGCAATCTCATAAAATTGGTCGCCTATGCGACTGAAAATGGTCGCTACTTTGAGCCCTGATTGAATGTAATACATGAATTATCGGTCGGTCCGGTTTTATGTATAATATTGCTCACATCTTTAGGGACTGGTCAGTTTCTTCGGCCTGGGGGGGGGGGCCGGTGGATTATTTTTGCCGACGTCAAAAAGTGGCTGACCCCCTATTCCAAATTTTGAAAACAGGGTGTATATATATATATATATATATATATATATATATATATATATATATATATATATATATATATATATATATATATATTATATTTTACATTTTACATATATTTATATTTTAAATAGTCATTCTGTGTTTTAGTGAAATTGTTGACATGTCAGTTGTAAGATAGGAATTTCAAAGTGTCAATCTTAAAGTTTAAATACAGTACATTTTGAATGAGCTGTATTTTGAATGAGCTGTGAATGTATTTCACACTTTCTCTGCTTAACCAGATGTCCTGAACTGTTGTACAGAAATGGATGTCAATCATTAATATCAAAGAGGAAAAAGCAGTGAATCAAAAACTTTGATGGGTGTTAAGACTTGCCAACCATCCAATTAAATCTACTGAGGAGCCACAGAGATTTTTTTTAGCCAAATCTGATGTGTACAGTGTCTGAGAGGACCTTTTCTTGTGTAACATTGAAACCATAAAAGCACAGCTAATAATGACAAAAACTGCCTTTTTAACTGTTATTTTGTTCATAAAAAAGCATCTTTCTACAGAAAACCTATGAAACAAAGGAAAATAATTGCATCAATGAGAAGGAAAGATATCTTGTCATTTTTCTATCTCTAAAATAAGTCACTGTATCAAATATATATTGTGAAATATTTGTGCATGTTGCTTTCTCATACTGAATTCTCACAGAGAGAACAGAAAAGTATCAGGAATTTGTCATCCTTTTCATATGAAATGCAGATTTCATAATGGTACACTTTCACTTAGCAAACATCAAGATAACTCTGAAAGTATGGCGCCCGAAGGGCGCGCCAAAAAAATATGAAACATCCTGATATCTCTGATATATATGCCTTGTATATTAAAGTCATGCACCTGAAGGGCATGCTGAAAGATGTATGATATATTAAAGTAATGAGCTTGAAGAGCATGCTGAAAACTATTGAACATACAGATATCTCTGATGTATGTATGCTTGATATGTTAAAGTTGGGCGTGCTGAAAAATATGACTGATTATTAAAGTTACGCGCCCGAAGGGCGCGCCGAAAAATACAACTGAATGATGAATTTTGTGGCTGACACTAGCATTTTAGGCAATGATGAGCCTGTGTCAAAATTCAAAAACACACTGACCCCCCCTATTGGGCATTTCAAAAACATGGTGACCCCCCCTATCACCAAAGTCAAAAACAGGGTGACCCCCCCCCCCATGAATCCACCGGCCCCCCCAGGCTGAAGAAACTGACCAGTCCCTTACTCTGAAAGATAAACTACCTATTGTCATTGATTTATGTTACTTTCTCCCCTGTAGCAGCACGTACAACTTAGTCGTAACTTGCAATTTTGTAATTTTTGCCTTACCGCACTCCCTGAGTTTTGTAAAGTATTGTATTGTATTGTTATTATAATTTATTTCAGGTTTACGTAGAGCTATATCAAAATCAAGTAAAATACTTGAAATACAAATTGTAAATGGATATGATCATTCTAAAGTGAGTCCAAAAGGATGACCGGATATAACAATTTTCACATTTTTTTATTCAGATGGTTGTCCTAGACAAGTCCCCCGTTCATCATAGCTTTCAACGGTCACGAGTTTTGCAGCGCCTCACAAAAATCTGCCCTCCCCGCAAAACAATGGTACAGTCCAGGGCAGCTCCTTTGCATCCGCTCTCACGAGTCCCATTACTTGGCACTGACCACCTGATTTCGGGGTGCATCCAGCTGCCCGGTCAAGAGACATTGGCAAGCGAAGATGCTGCCTTACCAGATCCCAACCGATTTTAAGTATTTTTTTTCAAATAAAATGAAGTGAACAAAATTCTTTAAAATCTACAAATGCAAATTTATGTAAATTTAACCAAATCTGGCAGATGAAATCACGAAACAAATTATCACAATATTTAAACCTCAGTAAATATCGTATATTGCACGTTTCATACCTGAAACCTGGACTAAAAATAACAATTTCTGTCAGTGACTCCAATACGAATACGAATACGAATACGAAAACGAATACGAAAACGAATACGAAAATAACTTCAGCATCGTAATTTGTCGTCTACGACTGCAATGCTGAAGTTATCAACAAGTGATTGTGGAAGCAAGTTCATGATTATATGAAAAAACTTCACATTTGTATTTGAATTACAAAAGCAACTGAAATTACTCTTTAAGATTTAATGGTAATACTTTGCATGATTTTATAAAATTTTGCAGCACAGTTTTGACAGAAATTGTGTCACTCGTTCTTAAACTCAAACATGAGTAACTTATAAGTATTTGCTGAGCATGACTGTTTGGACAGCTGATGGTTTACATCATCAACAAAACTTGTGGAAATGATTTAGAGGACCTGACAGTCAAATGGTACATCTTTCGCTCACTGAAAATTTGACAATTTGCCATGCCTGAATTAATATAAGAGGAGGACACAATTATTCATCATTCTGCAAGTCTCGAAGTATGACATTTGGATTCGCTAACTTCAAATTATTCAAAATTGTTGTGAATATCCAGGCTGTACTGCAACATCTGGTTATTACTGGTACATCAATTGTTTGATCACTACACCCTCAACATAGGGTAAAAAATCTGGGTCCTAATCTGACTGTCCAAAATGCTGGTTTTGTCACGTCATCCTGTCTAGACAAAGACAACAAAGTTACCATAAGTTAATGTAACTGGTCTCTGTAACTTTTGACACGTATTTATTGGTATCATGTGACCCTCCAGAAACTGTCACACTATCTTGTCATCATCAATACTGGTGTAGCAAATACTAACTGTCCCTTTCTCACAATCAACATATTCTACATTGATTGTATCGATTGCGAATGACATCACAATTTTATGCGTTAATATACAAAAAGGTAAACATATTTTGTCTGTAATTTTAGATAAGACTTTCAGAAATTATATGGAAAAGATCTTGCACATTGCAACAGCCGGTGTTATGGTAAGACTTGTAGAAATCACATGTTTAGTGTCCGTACCACAAGCTACAGTAACAAACACAAATGTGAAACAGACAAAGTTTGGCCACATTTCAGTGGTTGGTAAAGCATTGAATATTAAAGGGAGCAGGGGTCGTCGGAACTGCGCTGGTGCGACTTTCTTGTTTACAAACCATGTATTTCATGCAGGATATCTAGCTACATCATGTTTACCAAGCTGCAGTATTCAAAATTTGTGATGTACATCATGTCAAATATGTTTGAACTTTCATCAATTATCAACGTACATTGGGTACAGTGTTTACATTGGTCGTATTGGCCCCATATGACTTTTTAGTGCAGTTCTGACAATGCCCTCTTTTAGACATCGCTGTGTAAGCTAGTTTAGCTCACAGTGCTGTCTTTTCAACAGCGCAAGATCTGTATTCCCACAGACAACAGCCATGCCTGCATCCGGCAAATTACCTGAGCCCAGGAAAAAGAAGAGGATCCATCAGGCAGAGTCAAGTCCATTTCCAGTGCCTATAGCATCCATTGATGGCAAACCGGCTAGCAGTAACCACTGGTATTACTATACTGGTCAGCTGGTCGGTAATTGTGTTCTCGTCAAAAAGCCTGGCGACATTACTTTTCTGTACAAAATGGTAAGTTCAGTTGTTTGTGAGTAGCGTTTCTGTTGACATTGTCCCATATGTTTTCATGTGAGAGCTTTTTCTCAGCTTTTTTCATGTCAAAAGTTAATTGTGATACTTGACCATACACTGTACAAAAAACATAATTAATGGCATAATGTGGAAAGAATCTCCATTTAAGGGAGTCTCCATGGCTTTCCTTGGAACAATTAATCTTTTAGTGTTGGACACATTCCTCAGAATCGTAGCAAGTGATTCAAATAAAATGATCCTTTCCATGTGTTAAACTGTAACTAGAAAAGTATTTTTTTTAGTAATAGAATAAATGTGTGGAAATTTTTTGTGCAATGTACTTCACAATATGTACATGTACAGGCAATATTGCAGATAAGGATAGAACAGTGTTTTCACACTTGTTACTAAATACTGTGGGAGTCCAAAGGGTTAGTGTAGAGAATGTGAACCTTCTGAAAACCTTTTTGGTCGGTATCTAAAGGTCTGTGTCTTCTGATCTCCCGTTGGTGCATGTGTATGTTGTCAGGAAACAGAATATGATCATCAAGAATAAAAATGTATAACAAAGCATGCAAAGGAAAAGGTAGTAACACACTTACAAAGGAAACAAAGTCATTAAACGTTCACAACAGCTGTGCCCACAATGTCAAATGAATGGTTTCATTTCTATCACAGGGCTTCTTTGGTAAAGGAATTCTGTCTAGAAGCAAACCAGAACACAAGCGGTTTATATCTTCGTACCAGGGAGTTGTACGTAAACGCTGTAAGTCAAAAAGGAAACATAAGTCAGGTCAAAGTTCATATTTAAGAGAAATCTGTCCAGCTATGAATGCTCTATCATTTCATCCCTGACACACCGGCATTATGTTAAAGGGACATTGTACATTAGCTGTAACTTTTGACTAATTTTTTCACTACTCTGTTTCAATGTATCAACTGCAGAATTTTACTATAATCCGATCATCATGACCAATGCCCGGTGTCCTGCTTGCCAACACTGCCTGTATATGTGAAATGACCATTGTTATTGTTGATAAATGTATTCTAGTCCGGACCTGAATACAAAATTTAAACAATAACAATGCGGATTATACTCATATAGGGTATATTTATGAGCTAAATATCAGGAATTTCTCCACGGTTCAGGGATTCAAACCAGAAACTGCAGATGATACACAGAACAAACAAAATTTAAAAAATGACCAAAGTTACAGCTAATGGATCTTTAAGAAAAGTTTCATTTTGACATTTAACTGTCAAATTCAGTGTTCCTGGATATTCTGTGTATAAACTCAGAAACAAACTCCTTTATCAAAAAAACCCCCACTGTACATAATGAATTGAGAAAATGGATCATTGACAGGAGTATCTGAGTGATGAATTCAAATTTAATTGATTTCTAGGGAAAGTGATTGTAATGTGAAGATGGTGTCACAAATTAGTCACTAAATGCCAGCATGCCAGCTGGCATCTGTTGTTTCCTTTCCGTACAGTCATACCTACAACAGATCCAATGTTGAAGAGCCTTTACCGTGACTCTTTTCATTTTCATTGTCAGTGCCACCAAAAGAAAGGCGCTTTCAACAGCAGAGATTTCAGCAGGTCCGAAAACAGAGGTAAGTCCGTCACAGACAACACAAACACCCATGTGCATGCCATGTCAAATGTTGACATGCTAAAATGAAAATGTAGTGCTTTATTGCAAACCTTTGATTTTAATAGCATTTTTGCATGACACAAACATATTGTGCATTGTATTTTGTACATTTTTTCATGCTATCCTGATGTAAAATAAATAAAGACTGTTTTATATTGGTTGGACCATATATTTAATGGTTTTAGGGTGCCATTGCTGTAAATACTCAGCATGAAAAAGTTATGAAAATATTTAAATAATATTTATTTACTGGCTTGCAGGTATATGAGACATTTACAGTGGTTTAATCAGTTCAAACAGCAACAGAAAGAACTTTCTGACTCTCAGGACAGTCAAGATAAAAAACATGCCGATTCTTCGGAATCTGTCGTCATTGGAAAACAAGAAACAGAAAACACCAATGGCAAGATTGACAGTGTTTGTAGTACAAGTGAATGTGAACCTAAGCCTAAAAGAACAAAATCTGATGACATCATGGATTATGTTGGGTCTTGTACCACACAAAGTGGTGATGTCATAGATACAAGTGAATGTGTCACAGCAGGAGCTGATGCTGTCGTAGAAACTGATCATCCCAGTGAGACTTGTAGCAACCCAAAGGAGGCTGAACCAATGCAAATATCAAGAAACAAAGACTTTGTCACAGCAGAAGCTGATTTTGCAGACTCTAATGTGAAAATGGACACAGACTCTGCCGAAATTTCTCTGGAATATGCAAACAAATTCCCAGAAGATTGCAATGAAGACAGCAATGTGAAAAAAGAGGGCGCAAAGCCTGATGAGGATGACAGCTCAGAATGCTCTGATTTTGTAATTGCTGATTCTGATGACAGTGATGAGGAAGTTGCCGTGGTAACAGGTGAACAGAAAGAAGTCAAGGAAAGAGAAGTGCAAGAAGTGATAAAGAGTGGATCCAAGGTGAGATTCTGTTAGAGTTAGAGCATGGCTTTATGAGTAAATTATAAATGTACAGAGTATGGAGTAAATTATTGCCAAACTTGTAACGTTTGTAGGCCGTTTACATTTGAGGAGTAATCATTTGAAGGCATTTGTGATCGTCTGAGGTAGATTATTTGACATCTGATACTTTATTCTGTTTGTTTTTGATATATTGTACACTGAGCGTGTCCTACCTTGGTATTATTTATCAAGTATCACTGAGCAAGTCAATATGCATAGAATGGAGGGCATCGCGACCGTGCAGACAACTTACCTAGGCAGTGTTTCGAGCACATGTGGCAAAAATATGTAAACGGTAATATCTCAGCTCTAAGAGATGCTGTGAAAGTGGTTTTGGTGTCATTTGCAAGGTAAACTGGGTCAAGGAATTTATTTCTTTCATTGCCCAACATGTGCAATCCTTAATTTGCATAAAAATCCAAGATGGCTGCCAAAACAACTGGCCAAAACAGGTAAAATGTCATGTTTCAGGTCCATGAGATGCTGCTAGAATTATTATGGTGTCTATTGCCAGGTAAATGGTTTTTTTTTACTTTCATAGCATGTCAAGAAGCAGAAAGTTGTGAAGAAGAAAGACCCTTACCCAATTCAGGAATATCTAGAATTATCTTTGGAAGAGGTGAGTATCACTCTGTCTTGTAAGTGTTTATTTACCAAGCACTATGGCCAAAGCCAATGATGGATCTGAGCATCATTATGATTTTTGCTCTAAATGTATGTGCACACAAATCTACAAAATTATGTCTAATTTTAGCTGTATATACAGTCAAAATATTGAATAGATTCTCTCAAGTGCAACCATAGACAGTAGAAGGGAAACTACAGTCTATAATGCAATACATATATTCTCTGCCATACATGTATACGGATGCACCCTCTCACCAACTGAGGCTCGATTAGCCAGATTGGTAAGGTGTGACAGAATTTGGCCATGCTTCACTTCATTACAGAGGCTTACATGTACAGTATAGGCAGAAGGTCAAGGTAAAATTGTGTGGACCCAGAGTTCTGAAAATGTTATAGTCTAGGAGTGAAATAATCAGTGATCATGGAAATGCATTTTATATATTTTATTTATTTATTTATTTTTTTGTGTGTTTGTTACATTTATTTGCCTTCATTTTTCAGACCAACGGACACCCAAATACAATAAATTATTAAAATAACAGCAATATTTTAGCGATACATCTACATGTTAACAGTTCCTTAAGAGTTATTTGTGTTTGACACTTGCTAGGCTTACTTCTTAGCGTTTGGATTAGGATGTCTAACAGTCAAAGATGAAGATGGAGTGAGTACTTCTCATTGAATATCCTCTGTTTGACAACTTTTCTCCCTGCTTACGATCTCCTAACATTTCCTGGAATACATTAGGTGATGGCTGCATTTCATCATATTCTACTATACCAACAGGGTTATTTCCCCAACACCAGAAATGAGTTGAAACTAACATTTCCAAATACTTGTCAGTGTTCCGTGTGAAAATGTCATTTTCATGTGAAATAGGCAAAGGGTCATGATAAATGGTTCAGAGTTAAGCGTCCAACAGTGACCGTTGCTTTGTGGGTTTTATATTGGAACTGCTAATATTATTTTGTGACAAGTAAGCTGAGAAAAACTTTTATCTTGACGTGTTATGTCTGAGAAATCATGTTCCAAATGACCAAAATATTTGTTCTGAACAGATTTTGTTAATGCCTTGTACACTATTTTTCAGAATTCTTTGAACCTAACCTCAATGTGGCAGAAGTTTTGCACCATTCAACCTAACTTTGTGCCAATGTACACGGTGTATCACAATATCAGAAGCAAAGGCTGGGTGCCCAAGACTGGTATCAAGTTTGGTTCAGATTTTAGTAAGTTTTGAGTTTCATCACCTAACAGAAAGATATACATGCCTCATTGTTTTCTTGATGTATGAATTCCCAGTATATCTGTTGTGTTCTTAAACTACAGTTTCTTCTTCTAATCTCAAAATCACATTGAAAAGCATAATCTTCAACTTGTTAACACAGCCTGTGTTTGTCATTGGCAATATCATAATTGACAAGTGAATTTTTTTCTGGACCACAATATGCTTGTCAACACTAAGTTTGCATGTTGGACATGGCATTACGTTCGCAATTCTGATTCACTATAATTTCAAATTATCTCAGGGAGAGGGACAAGAAAAATGTTCTTGTCATTCGAACAAAAAAGTGAAATTATCATCAAAAGGTACAACAGTCGTCCTTGTTTTTAAAATACCCCAAGATTTAGTGATATAACATGTATGGTTGATTACTTGCAGTTGTCTACAAGCAAGGTCCTCCATTCTACCACTCTACATACTCAGTCCTGGTGTCCATGGTAGATGAGGCCACCTTGTTGCCGTGTGGACCAGAAGAGCGCCCTCTATCATGGCCTGTCATCAGTGGAATGAATCGTGTTACAGAGCATGCTGCCAAGGTAACATGCTAATCTTTACCTCCTTCTGTAGAGTTTACCCACTCACTGCGTACATCTTCCCGCTTTCAATTTATTTTATATCAGGAAAGAGAATTCTTGAATAGCATTGCGATAACTTGCAATATAAAGAGTTTTACAAATCTGGAGCACAGCAAAATTACCTAACTATTCATCTTGCTCTGGTTACAGGCATTGTTGTTTTGCTATGTGTTGAAGCCTCCAAATATGACCGACCAAGAGATGCTCTCTCCTCAGTGCTTGCAAAGGTTCAAAGTTCAAGAGATGCTGATGCGGCGTTGGATACCATCACGTGAGAGAGAAAACAAACGATTTTGTCCAATGATTTCTTGATGATAAATTATAAGTGGCATCAGCAATTATTCCATTTGTATTTCTGTCTTTTTGTTTTTTAGCTCCGCTGTCAGCGACGCGGAGCTTATCAAATAGGTTGATTTTCCGTCGTCGTCTGTCGTCGTCCGTCGTCGTCCGTCGTCGTCCGTCAACAATTGCCTTCTCCTCTGAAACCGCAAGTCCAATTGCTTTGAAATTTTATATGCAGTTCACTTGGGGTGACCTCACTTCAGTTTGTTCAAATTGTGGAGATATTTGCATATTTGTATTTTTGGGGCATTTTCTGCTGTTTTTGGTAAAAAAATCTACTTCTCTGAAACCGCTCGTCCGATTGCTTTTAAATTTAATATGCAGTTTACTTAGGGTGACTACAGTCAGATTTGTTCAAATCGTGGTGAAATTTGCATATTTGTATTTTAAAGGCAATTTTTGTCATTTTTGGTAAAAAAATCTTTAAAAATCTTCTTCTTCAAAACTGCTGGTCAGATAGCTTTGATATTTGGTACATATGTCCCTAGGGATGATCTATTTCAGATTTGTTCAAATTGCGCAGAAATATGCAAATTTGCATTTTTAAGACAATTTTTGCCATTTTTGGTCAAAAAATGTTTTTTTCAAAAAGTACTGGTCTGATAGTTTTGAAATTTGGTATACATGTTTCTATAGATGAACTTAGTAATATATATTGAATTTCTGATGAAATCTGTAATTTTGTATTTTTGGGGCAATTTATGCCATTTTTGGTCAAAAAATGTGTATTTCCAAAACTGCCCATCTGATAGCTTTGAAATTTGGTATACAGGTTCCTACAGATAAACTTAATGATATTTATTGAAATTATGATGAAATCTGCAATTTTGTAATTTTGGGTTAATTTTTTCCATTTTTGGTCAAAAAATGTGCATTTCCAAAACTACTCATCTGATAGCTTTGCAATTTGGTATACAGGTTCCTACAGATCACCTTAATGATATTTATTGAAATTATGATGAAATCAGTAATTTTGTAATTTTGGGGCAATTTTTGCCATTTTTGGTCAAAAAGTGTGTTTCTCAAAAAGTACTGTTCTGATAGCTTTGAAATTTGGTATACAGGTTTCTACAGATGAGCTAAGTAATATATATTGAATTTCTGATGAAATCTGTAATTTTGTATTTTTGGGGCAATGTTGCAATTTTTGGTCAGAAAATTTCATTCTCAAAAAACTACTCATCGGATAGCTTTGGTTTACATGTTCTTAGGGATGATCTGATGTGATATCTTCAAAGTATGATGAAATTGTGTATTTTTGCAGCTTATTTTAGCCACTTTTTTCTGGCCATTGCATTGAGCTATCAAAGATTTCCACCTTCTTCATCAACATGTGTCAAAAATAGTTACTCTCTACATAAACACAGCGGAGCTATATCGGCCGCTAGGTCGCTTGTTTTGTAGTTTCATGAACATTTTCCAGGTTCCTTGTACATGATTATCAGAATCGATCGTCAACTCAACTCATATGACATAAGAGAACATGGCATCTGCCAGAGGTGTGCTTTGAATAAACATCATTTCCGCTTTATAAATTTACAATGTGTCAGTGAAGAGACTTGACTTGAACTACCGCCAAAATTTTGCTCAATCTTTTCTTGATCAACATTCAACATTGATCAGTACATCTTGATTTGGATCTGCCCATAAGATTCTGTAATTTCCAAAATACTGTGTGCATCCTGAGCACATTTCCAAACAATACAATTTTGACTGATGATATGCAAATATTCGCCCAAAATAATTGTTCCTTTTCAGGGCAAATTAGTTTTCCATATTGTTGATATTGCTAGAAGAACTCAAATTTTCTGACAATGCAAGTTACAGTGTTTTCACTGCACATATGCAAATTAGGATGGTATTGGCAAAGTTTATATGCAAATTTGCCTGTGAAAACTACTTTGGTATTATACATCTTTTGATATACTGTTAGTGTTTCACAATTGTTCAATAGCCTTTGGACAATGTTTGTCCTGTGAACTATTCCTAGACACGATGAAATACAACTAAGTGTATTGCTAGTGATGTAGGACCACATGCCATATATTTGCTAGTTACTTTCTTATCTGCAATAATTTATATTTCTGAAGTCCAATGTCAAGTGTACACCCCAATTTCCATGCTGCATATATTTATGTGACAATTTTGATCAAATATCACTCCAACTATTACAGTATTAAACATGCATGGTTACTGCAGTTTTATGAAGTTTCACTGACTGTAAGTGATTCACAATTTCCGTGGCAGTTCAACATGGGGTAAATTGTTCCAGTGGCAGCTGACAGTTGTTGTTATTCCAAAAGGGTGATGTTGCGATGAAGAGTATGGCTTGCAACACTTACTGGAGCCTATATTTTGGAGCCTAATTCATCAACGTCTGTTTGATCCTATGAGCAGTGTTTGTTATGGCCTGTTGTTTGTCTTAGATAAAAACACTCTACATTCCAAACAGACAACGTGTGTGTACCAGACACTGTATGGACAAGGTTGAGTGAAATCGGCTGTAATTATTTTGAAATATGAAAAGCAGCAATAATCAAAATATTTCTTTACGAAAAATTATAAAATGTATCGACACAAAGATTGATGTAATTTTTGATGAGGCTAAATATATTAAATGGCTGTTATTTTTGTTCCCGTGAAACTTTTAAGATATTCTTAGTATTAAATGCAGGGCAGAAAATATGTTTCAGGGATATTTATTGAAATTTTATATTTCTGCTGGTCTGCTCTGAAAGATTGTGTAGTAAAAAGAATTGTGTGATACAGATACTGGGTATATTTGTTTGACAAAGTTTAATGTCTAACAGAAATCAACTACTGTATCAACTTATTTTTTTTTTTTTGGTTGGTGTTCATAAAGAGTTTTTATAAACAGAATTTGGAAGGGTTGATTTTGTGTGAGAAATTTGAGAACCATTGATTTCAGTAGTATTTGGGTTGTGAATAAAGCAATGTTAAAAAATGATTGTCCCAGTATTTGACTGGTTGTTTTTGTGTTCAGTATTTGGTGTGTGTGTGTTATTGTTGCAAATTCTTGTACGGAGTGAAGCAATCTTTGGAATATATGCAAACCGGGAGTATTTTCCACAGGTGTAAGCTCTTTCACTCTGCATGGTTGGCTCCAACTGTTGTATCTTAAAGGTATACAGTCACCTATAATCTAAATATGCCCATATATGGTCAGGGTGTTCCTTGGTATCCAAAATGCCCATGTAATGGGCGCTGTTTTTAAAAAGCGGCCACCTGCTTAAAATGTGTGATTGGTTAGATTTTCTTTTTCCATGGTAACTGTAGCAAATTGGAACAGGTGACAGTATACCTTTAATCTGTTGGGGAAAAAAGCCACCACTCCATTTCTTGCCAAGAAATTCACAGGCATAGAATAGCAAGACTCTCTTAGTGACCAGAGATAGACAACAATTGTATTTGTACATACCTGTCATTGATCTGACTATTGTAATTTGCATGTCGGTGGTTCTTTATGTGTCAGTTCGGAAATTCATTCAAGCAAACATCACCATAAATAGTACCCAAATAAGCTTAAAATGTGCAAATTTGCAAAAAATTTACAGCGTCTACTATTGGTAAAATTGTTTTTGCCATTGCATGCTGTGGCCATGGCAGCCAGATCAATCAAGTAGTTGTGAAAAATTCTTCATGCATTCCAAATACAATAAAATAGACCTATTAAAATTTATTATTCAGCTGTGTTTATGTCAACTGATGTTGAGGTGAGACATGGCTATTTGATAACCAAATTTGAATCAAAACCTTCTCTATTACAAAGATACATTATGATCTTGACGAGTCAAGACCTGGACTTACAAAAGTACATTTGAAAGTGGAATTGCCGTTTCTGGTGATGTTTGTAATCTATTAGATGGGTACAGGCTGTGCCACCAGATGTGATTTCATCCAAGATTTAATCTGGTTACATTGTTCAGAGGAGGGCTTTACCAGTCACCTGATGTTGTATCACATTTAGAGCAACATCCAACTGCCAAATAAGTTTGTCAGGCTATCAGGAATTAAAGACCAGACTCGGAGATGAAAATTACCACTTCACCCAAATTCCCTGTCAACCAGTCCAAACTCATGATTATTGATAACACAGGGTCCACATTCGCAGTTATTTAAAATTCAAGGACTTTCAGGGACTTTTTCAGCAATTTTCAATGACTTGTTGATGGCCAAAATACCATTTTCCAAATATCATTTTTGCAATATACCACTTTTATATATCATTTTACATATCATTTTATGATACCACCACTGATCATCTTGTCATCTTGTGGGCGAATTATTTAAATTTACTAGGTCTCAATTTCATTTTCAAGGAATTCTCCAGGAGGCTTTAAATATATGGAATTTTCGGGAGCATACGGACCTTGAAGCAATGGGTTTGCATGAACCCATGGTGGTGAATGGGTTATATGTAAATTAAATGAACATATACAAGGCAGTAATCTTGTCAAACACCCAATGATCCAGATTTGACACTTAACCTGTTCACCCCCTATTCCCTGTAAATATGTCCACAATTTTCCTTTAATAAGAATGGGTTTGGGCCAAACCATGACGGTGAAGGGGGTTGAGAGAATGGGCTTTTAGCAAACCAAGGAGGGTGATGTGGTACACAAAAGAAAATGCCAGATCACGCGCGTAATCTTACTTCCAATGTTGTTTATTGACATCAATCAGAATGCTAACAATACGATGTTATCTAGTGGGGAAAATACCTGTCTTACGCATCTTCAATTCATCACAGACTGACTGTGACTTCTCTTATTTCATTAAATATCCAAAAGTCTTACATTATGTCAGAATGGCCAGCAAATGCACTATTATGCAACTGGGAGAAGCATTTAAATATCTGCATCTCAACTAAGGCATTCAAACATAAATATCAATGATCATATTTCATTACTATGGCACAAAGAAATGAAATCCCTCCAAATTTCATCTGGTCTAGGGCAGTCTGAATAGGGTAATTTTTATATTCAGCGAGCTTTACATGATTTTCATCAAAAGCTGAAGGTTATTTCACTGTACTGGCTCATACCACATTCGAGATACTGTGTTGCATCTTTGCAAAAATATGTGTAAGAGCAAGGAAAGCTGGTATGAGATCTTTGAAATGTGGTAAATAACCCTTGTAAGAGAATCAACCTGTGCAGCTTCAAATAAAGAAGTTTTGAATCCATTTAAAATTTTGATTTTGAAAACCTTGGCCAAGATACACACACAGAATACAAATGAATAACAATTCATTAAAGCATGGAAAAGAAAAAAAAAATCTTTTGTAAAATGAATAACACTACTGAAAGCAATGACAAAGTGGAAATACTAAAACGCGGAGCAAGTGTGTAGATTAGCCTGTGGGACTACACATGTAACCAAATTGGAAAATGCAATGAAACAGATTTTTAAGGGTAGGATGACATTGATTTGAAGATATTCAATTGTATGATGTTAAGGTCTTGTTACTGTTTTTCTCTGTCAAGCTGCCTATGAAGACTGGGTATGTGGTAACATGGTCTCATCAAATTCTTACCATCAAACCCCTGGAATTTGACACACTTCATTCTGAGCTGGACAATCCTCCTATTTTGCCTGTAGGTCGTCCAGTTGCCAAGGACACGCACATAAAAAGACTTGTATATAAGAGCTTAGAGTGGATACTCATAAAAAAATGTTGATTTCTCCACTTCATGATCAGTTCACGTCTAACCAATCTGTATCACTTTGGTATATGGTTTTTCATCTTATCTAGGATGTTGAACATTTCGCTGACACGGCATTATCCATTTCCTTTCTCTATTTTTATAGGTCATTGCTCTGACTATTTTCTTTTTCACATGCAAAGTTATCGGTTGTTTTGTATCACCGCTGCAGGGTGCGACAGAAATTTTTTCTCGCATAGCTATGTATTTTGTTTGAACAAGACAAGAATTTACAATTTTTTAGTAATCTCAATGGAGGACTGACAGTTAGCAACCGTCACTTGGCAACCATTTTCTAGGCAACCATCTCCAGGCATTAACAAAGAGCGCATTTTTGCCGATGCACAAGTGACTACAAGAGTCAGCACAGCTGTGGTCAGAAAAGAAGACCTCTTTTGTTTTTTACATCGAATACAAAAGTCATTTGTTAAGACACTGATAATTGTAAGCACTGATAAGTCTTATCTGAAAGACATCATGCTGTTGAAATTTTCCCAGAAAGTATGTTTGTCATTTTAGATATGACTAGCTTACTGGCATTGTTAAATTTTATAAAAGACTGTGTACACAGAACAATACTGACACTGTCTTTTCCTTTCTTTTTTATTTGCAATTGACTCACACTGAATGGTGCTAACTTTGGAAAAATTCATGTTCAGTAAATAAGGCCTTTGGAAAAGTGGGTATTCTGTACAATCGTTTGGGAATCCGCAGGTGTGAAGGGTTCCTTGTCTTGTGTGTGTAAAAACGCAACACAGACAAAACACTCATATTTCTAAAACTACAGCTAAACTATGAGTAATAATAACATTGCTACCTACACATTGAGACATAGTAAAGAATCTTTTTATACAATCATTACTGTAATTTCCGCTCGGCCATTACTTCTAGAATTATTTTTTTGCCATAATAATTGAGTGAATTTACACTAAGATGTACAGCTGGAAGTCCTAAATTCAAAAGAGACATTTCATAACCTATACATGGCTTATTTCAATTTATGAGTGAAAAACAAGGGAAAACAATGTCTTTGGGTTTGAGGAAAGTCTGGCAAAATCATAACACCTACAAGATAATGTTGTGGAAGCTCTTCACCCCTGGCTTAGCAACAATAATTTTATTTGACATTTTCTCGTTATATGTCTTCACAACCAGTTTATAGTAGAGGGCCATTTTTCTCAAGTCGGCATTGTGCGACTTTCTGTTTTCAGAGACTGAGTATAAAATAAATCTGAAAAACATGACAGCATCTGAATACCTTAGAACTGGACAGTCTCGATATTAACCTGCAACATTAGCAGAGTATGTGCTCAAATACAAGGAAATGGGACAGCTAATGCGATAGATAAGCTTTGAGATACTGATTACAGCTGTGAAAACAGATGCCTAATATAGACAATTTGTATATATACACTTGAGCTTCTCAGTAACAATCCCACAGTGCCACTGTCTTTCTTCTTTCAATGATATGAAGCTAAAAACCATGTTTAAAGAAGTATGCTTTTTTCAGCCAAAAATCACGATGTTTTCTTTTCACTCACATGGTTCACATACAATGGAAATGCTGGAGCTGTGGACTGTGGCTCTGTAAAGCTTTCATATTCACCCCTTATTTCCTTAATACACAGGTGAATATTCTCATTAAAAGCAATGGCATTAGGACAAACCACTGCGGAAGGGTTTAGGGGAAACCATTATACTGATACCAGATGGAGCAAAAATTTCCAAATTTATCAAATAGACATAACATAATCCTAAAATAACTAAAAAAAGAAACACTCCAGAACAGTCCTAGTTGTAGTTTGATAAAAAAACACAATTGCACTTAGAAATAGGTACGGTGTAGAAATGGCCATTTTGAGATTTGCATTCAGACCTGTGCTTTGAATTGCTCTTCCTGAGATAATTCACAACCACAAATTTGATTTCCTTCAAATAATGCTTATTGGTTGTATCAAAAGATGGCTGGGCTGAGCATCATTCAAATTGACAGCATTATTCAAACGACTCCCTACGGCTATGCTGATTGTCTAAGACAGTATTCAAATTGACTTCCACTACGACTTGTACAGTTTGTAATAAATTACTACGGTTGAATTTTGTGTTTCTTTCTATAGAAATATACTGTATCAGGTAAAATAAGAAGTTAGGTTGATCATGTAATTAACCAAGCCTCCCTTTTTAGTTACAAAAATTATCTTCATGATCAAAAATCCTAAGATTTTTTATGTAAACTTTGAAAGAATATATCTGCTTCTGCTTCAATTTCTCCATTGGACAATCAGGTTCGTGATTACCAACAAATTAACCAATCACCTTCAATTACATTTAGTGTAGGTATTATGGTTTTATGAGTACTATTGGTGAAAGTTTAAAATATATCCGGAGACTTGGAGTACTCTCTGTCCCAGTACCCGCCAGTGTAAAGCCAATCTGGACTGCCGGTGTTGGGATGTACACCCTGCGTGAACCACAGCGGTGACCACACTTCCTTGTTCTTGTGTCGAAGCTTGCGAGAAGCACGCTGTTTCTCTTCAAGACGATGCTTTTCTGCCGATGCTTTGTCTGTGAGCAAAACATTAATTAAAAAAAATTATATTACTGTAGTTCATGTTTGGTATAAGTAATAAACCTTGGCAGGTATGAGTGCAGGTGAGATAAGTAGGACTCCATAATTTCCATTAAGTTAGGGAGTCCACCCACATATCATTTAATTAGAATATAATTATGACATCACTGTATAATCTGCATTCACAATACCATTTGTCATACAGTAATATTAATATGTTACTGTTATGACAAATATTGTTGAGGGTAGCACACTGTAGATCAACTTTTTTAGTATGACATAAGCTTTCGGAGACAACAGTCTCCTTCATCAGATGTACTTGCAGAATGGACAAAGAAGCAAAGAACTCAAAATTATACAATATTTCGACTGTGTCAAAGAAGGACTCAATCGAGATTACGGATTTTTAACACATTACAAATAACTATTTTGGCTGTATTTTGCCCCAGTTGTTCCAACCATTGTCCTCATTCAACAGTGTTTTTACACCTTTGCTCAAACTCTTTGTTTCACATTGACACCTCCTTTAGGCATTGTCCATTACCCACGATGCATTTGGCCTAAATTTGCTTCTTTGTCCATTCTGCAAGTACATCTGATGAAGGAGACTGTTGTCTCCGAAAGCTTATGTCATACTAAAAAAGTTGATCTACAGTGTGCTACCCTCAACAATATTCACAAGATTTAGTCAAGATCAACACGGCTCTATTGAAACTTTGTTATGACAAATATCATTTTTGTGCTTCAAACAAGGTTCAAAGTCTGACACATTGGTTTTTGATGAGAAGTGACATGGTTCATTGCTTGGTGTATTTGAAGGTAACAGTCCACCTTTTGACATGCAAACTTAAACAGCACTGAACACACTGTTACTGTCATATATTTGCAAATCTGACCTACCTATTTCACCGTTTTCCAACATTCTCATGTCCGGCCGAAGTCTGGAATCTGTCTGAGGTATGATCTTTTTCATCTCCTCCTTCAGTTCATTTAAACTCATTGCAAAATATGTAAAATTGTAATACTGCAACAAGAGAGGGAAAGCTGGGGTGAAAAAACTGACATTGAGATTTCTCAAATTTTGGCTCCTGGAAGAGAGACAGGCTATCATAGAAAGTAAAAGATACCAACAGACATAAATGGCAAAATGTTGCAAAATGTAAAAAATCTAAGACAAAAACTACTGCATATCTATCTATCAATCTATCTACCGGTATCTATTTATCTGTATATCTATCTCTATATATCCTATATACAGGCTCTGTCTGTCTGAGGATTGCAAGACTCATGAAACTTGACAAAATTTATCACGGCATTGGTCCATCACCAGTGCCTCTCTCCCTTTACTTTGAAAGTATAGGGGCTATTTGTGGGAATAAAGAAGCTTGAAACTGCACATTACAGCAAAGAATTAAAATGCAAAATAACAAAAACACATTTATACTGTCCTCACCTGCACTGAATCCTCAGGCCTTGGTGGAACTCGCCATAGCAACTGTGAGTCAGGATGGTCGCTTAGCAATGAGTGAAAATGATTATCTATGGTTGAAGATGAACTGTCGGTATCTTCATCAGCTGACTGGGTGTGGGTAAAGAGTCCTGTACAGAATGCCCCATGCTCCTCACTGCTGTCACCATCAATTGCCTGTATAATCAACAAATCCAACATGATAAATAACTGATTCTTAATGATATAATTTAAACTTATACAAAATCCATAAAACTTGACCAGCCTTTGCAGGACTTGCTATGTTTGTTTCGAGTGATTCCATGCATAAATTTTAGAGAACAATCATTTGAATTCAATCTCAAAAAGGTGGGTCCCTCCTTGTGAAAATATAAGCTGCCAATTGGATAAGTGGGGCCTTTCAAATATATATATTTTCTTCACTGACATATAACTCTCTTGTACTGGTACTAGTAAACTCTACTGGATCTTTATGTAGTTCCTTCAAGTGTTCAAATGACAAAATGCAGACCTACTTGAACACTTTGACTTTGAAGAACTTCACATTTGTACTTGACCCTGACAAAATTATAGCAAACAATCGTTTGCATTTAAGAATTTTAAAAGAACGTCACAGCAATGTCATCGAGAAACCCTGCTCAAAGCAAAGCTTTGATATAATGCATGAATGTTCTGATAAGCAATTTCATAGGTTTCAACAGTGACTTGGACAGACTTGCTGGGCTAGCTCAAATACTGCTATTGAAGGAACTGTAATTCATACACTTAAATGTAGTATTGTGGGATATGCTAAACCAGTGAAAAGGCAACCTTGATTAGCATGTTTTATTGAATTTGACCAAGATACATGTTCTTGCAACATGAAAGATAGAAAGATAAACATTACAAATTCCTCACCTCGGAAGTTGGAGAGTCCTTCTTTGCTGAAGCAGCATTTCCCCTTTTGAACACACGGTGGCGCTTGGCTTCTTTGCCGTGCTTCTTGACTGCGTCATACACCTCAGGGTCTACAGCATAGAGGAACTCTGTCCACTTGCCAAAGAGTATTCGCCGCTTGACTTTGCTGCAGATGAGAAAGTTCACGTGGAGGGATGTTTAATCAAACATCGATCATGTCTCAGAATCAAAACACAAACCACTTGACAGTATTTTCACAGAGCAATATCTTAGAAATTATTGTAGAATATGATTTCACTGCATGAGACAATTGCTATGGGAATGAAAACATCAAGTAGCTAGTTAAATCTAGATTTACTATTCCTAATATTGCTAACAAACTATCTTACATTATTCATCATCGATCAGAAGTCATTGATAAAATTTGTTATGAATGTGTCCATGATGTTCACAAATACAGTCAACAGCATGTTGTAAACTCATATTACTTTATGCTCACTAAGTAAATTTTATGCTGAAAAGTGAATTGCATGAAACGCCATATCTACACTGTAGCTTTTCAGCATATATGCAATATTCTTCAAGGCACAGACGTTGTAAGTTTGTTCTGGAAAACAAGTCTGACAAAGATGTACTACACTGCCGTTAAAGATGACACATTTGTACTGTCACAGAAATGTCTATGTATCTTGCAGATCATAATTTTATGCCGGAGAACAACACATTTGATAACTATTTCCCTTCAAAATTAACTTGTTGGACGCCTCACACAGTACTTACTTTTTATCAATAATATGCCCATCAATTCGATGCAACTCCTTGCCAAACCATCCGCTAGGTTTAAAATTAATGATTGCCTTGTCCCCAGTTGTGTGGTTGACCACTTCCATCTGGCCATACTGCTCAAACCATAATTTACCAACTATAATGTTATGTACACAATTATTTACATTCTGCCAAGTATAAACTTCACCATGTCTGCAACAGAAAAATAAAGCAAAATGTTTATAGATGTCAATTTACTATATGAAACCTTGCTACGCTTCACACTACAGACTGTTTTCATTTTACAAACTTTCCATCTGTCCAAAAATTTATTGACGAAATCCTTTCCTGGTATTCTCTCTGATTCAAAATTTTCATGACACATGCATCTAAAAGTCTTCAATCTACCTGCTGTGTATTACTATTTATTGGTAATATACTTTTCTAAGGCTTAAAGAGTATAGGTACAGTACTTAGGAACTACTGAGATTTCAGTTGTGTTACTATTCCAAGGGGCCTGAAAAAATTAACCTGCTCACCCCAAATTCCCTGTAAACAGGTCCATACTCCCCCTTGATAACAATAGGTTTTGGCTAAACCATTGTGGTGAAAGGGGTAGAACAAAGTCTTTCATGACCTGACAATGTGTTTGCTGCTTATATGGACGTGCAGGGCGCTCTTTTCATGAGAGCTGTATGAAGCTGTATGTGTCAAACGAGTGCTATTTCTACAACAGCTCAATTCCCTCTAACCGCTCATACAGCATAACACCGAAACTGCACATGTCAGAAGTGGACTGATCAAAAGTCGACTGACACAGAATTTAAAAGTTTTTCAAAGATTTTGAAGTTTGAGTTCTCTCAGTAGGAAATTACGTATCATCAGTGGTTATCCGTCTATGAGTTTATTCAATAAAACAATGGGAATATAAAGAGAGAACATTATTCTAACAACTTACCTTGTGAGTTCCACTGAAATAACACCCTTGGGCTGGATCTCTACACTTTTACCCCAAAACTTGAGTTTTGGATGAACTGAGCCGTGGAAATTCCAGTTGGGAGAGTCTGCATAGAATGCGCTTACTGGAGGATGGTGGCTAACCTGTTCCGATATTAATCTGAAACCCATGTCCTTCCTGTGAAAGCAATGAATATAATCAGTCAGGCTGGTATGTCTATCATGTTTACTGTTTTCACTATCTACTGTATGTCATCAGAAGTTACAAACTGGTTCATCAGCAAAATTGTGATATTCATATGATTTCATAGTATTTTGCTCCTCTCCCAGCCCATGCTTTGCGAAACTGTTTTTAATCGCTGCCCTAAGCTGATGAGCATTCAATGGTCTGGTTAAGTCAGGCCTGCAGGCTTGTGTATAGGGAGAGGCACACCTTACTGAGCTATGCTATCTTAAATTGTACAGCACATGAGAGGGGCTGAGAAAACACCATGCTCTTTTGAGAATGGTACAACAATGGTTCTATTAATTTGTTAACTGCCATTAGTTTTAATATTTCAAACAAGTTATGATAAAACGTCCTTTAACTCAGTTCAATCCTCACTAATTTAACCATGGAACTCCTATTCTCTGTATGTAGATCAACCCACCCTGTTGGGAACACTGGGACTATACCAAAGTTTGATAATAACCAGGTAACACAGCATGGTAAAGCTTACCGTAGACCCTCCAAACGAGGATCTATGAGCTCACACTCTACCAATTTCAACCCTTTTCCTCCCCACCATTCAAGCTCTATGTCCCTCTACAGAAATTCAATCCTAAACGCACAATTTTGCAGAGAAATGGGATTTACTTACCTGACTAGTTCATAGGTTTCACCAAGCAGCGGATTGAAAGGTTTTTGTACCCTGTCAAGATTTGAAGCACAGGCAACCGTCGCGAAGGCTGCTACATACTGCAGATAGAAACATTGAAAACGTGAGAACAACATTTCCCAGTATTTGAATTCACCTTATACGCTGTGATACAAAATTTCATGTTCCCTTTTGGCTGACTGTTTCTTGCAGATCATTTCTCCAAATTTTCCTAAGCATCCGTTCAACACCTGATAAACTCATTTTCAGAACAGATTATATAAGCTTGTGTAGGAAAATATGCTGTATTCAACCAAACACATCACTTGTACATAACTTTAACCAAAATAAACGTAACGCCATTGGAAACACATGTCACCCACTACCAAACAGAGCAATGCTGGAGGGTACAACACCATGCTATTGTCTTGAACTCATCATTCTCTGATATTGTGTCAACTACTCTTACACCGAGGTCTAGAACTCACCATCCTTCTGGTCACAAGTCTGGTACCCTACACACTGGACCAAAAATGGGCCACTTTCCCCAATCTCACACACCGGGCTATGATTCAGTCATTTTCCCCAATCTCGCACACCGGGCTATGTGTCATTTTTCTCAATCTCTCACACTGGGCTACGATGTGTTATTTTCCTCAATCTCACACACTGGGCTATGTGTCATTTTTCTCAATCTCTCACACTGGGCTACGATGTGTTATTTTCCTCAATCTTACACACTGGGCTATGATATGCCGTTGTCCTCAATCTCACACACTGGGCTATGATATGCCTTTGTCCTCAATCTCACACACTGGGCCACAATGTGTCATTTCCCTTGATCTCACACACTGGGCCACCATGTGCCATTTCTCTCAATTACACAGACCGACAAGACTTCAAACCTCACCTGGAGTCTCAGAATAGGGTCCTGGCAGGCATCAGCTTTGTCTAATAAATGTACATGCTCTAAATATTCACACATTCTCTGCAGAAAACTGAGTGGTTCGTTGAAGACCACCGGCATGGTGATCTTGGAGAGTTCTTTGCCAATGCATTGTTTCAATATCGTCCACAGACTGAAATGGTCTTTGTTAAACATGGGTATTGGCAGTCTGATTCTGAAAGTTACGGAAAAGAGAAAAAATATATTTTAGGAAGGCAAAACCTTTCTGTCAAGTTGGTTAAAACTAGTGAGGCAGAACATGTACCATGTGTTGCATTTCAACAAAGATATGAAACTTTGAAGACCTCTGCAAACACAGATACTGTTATCATGATATTCACTGGGTGAACCTGCTATAAAATGTCATGCCTAGTGGGTGAAAATGCATACGCTTTGGCTCAGTACTGTTTTTTACTGACTTGGCAGATGGACAGTAACAGGCCTGGTAGAATAAGATTAAATCTACACAGTGTGTGTATCGAATGGTGTGCTGAAAATTTTGAGTGTAAAACACTTGTTATCTTTGTACAATGCTTGAATAATCTTAAAACTTAATCAAGTGTGACAGTAGACGGACAAATTGCAGGCTCCTCTGTCACCTTTAATAGTCATAGATACTTCTCTTGAACTGTGCAGGTTCAACTGGCCCAAGCATTGTTGGAATTCTTTGAATGGATGAGTGGGTGCTGTTTAAAAAGACCAACTCTTCAGCCAGACAGTTTCATTTCTCATCTAACACTGGAGAGCAATTGAAGCCTAAGAAAGACATAGCTGATATGTATAGCTTGGAAGTAGCCAAGACCATCATCACTATGTGGAAAACATTGGAGATACTGCTACTGTGATAGCATTTTATCGTGCAGTTACTGTGGAAAACCACAGATCAGATTTGATGTTGATATTAACCCTTTACCTGCCAGACAGTAATAACTGTATCACTTCCCATCAGCCAAGTCAGTAAAAAGTATTGAGCCAAAACATGACGTATTTTCACCCACTTGGCTTGGTATGTTATAGTATCGTTTGTCCAAAAAAAATCAACTTTACAGTATTATGTTTTCAACAGCCTTCAAATGTACAGTATTATGTTAAAATACATCATATGGAATACATTGTGTTTCATCAATTTTAACCATCTTGACCTGGTGGTGAAATATGGACTTGGCAGGAAAAGGGTTAAAATTGTTGTAAAGTGATTTAGATTTACCTGTAACCACTGTGCGCACCGACAGGTATTGCAATAGCGCCATCTTGCGAATTTTCATCGTCGTCCTTCGGAGGCGATTTCATTGGTGAGTGATTGAGCGATCCCCCGCCGGAAATCCTCATACTCTGGAATGTATCGTTGAATCGTGTGTCCTCCATCATGTCACCATGGCTACCACTGTCACTCAGCTCCTCCGCATCAAAGAACTCATCGTCACTGATTGCGTCTACGTAGTGGGAACTCGTCACGGAAAAGGACGGGGAAATGGAGCGCTGCAACTCGTGGTGCTCGGTTGCCAGGACGTGAAGCGCGTCCTGTAGAACTCGACACTTCTCGGTCTCTTGTTGTAGCTGTAATTTACGAACCTGCCGAAGACACAGACAAAACTCAAGGCATTAGTCACATATCAATCATTCATGTCAAATCAAGCAATCAATTTAACACGATCACTTTTCTGATACAAATAGTGTATAAGGCATATTACTTTATTCCAAAATTTCCTATTTAAATGTGACTTTATAATGGTTTATCATTGTGGTTTATCACCCTGGCAACTGTTCACAAGCATTGCCATTCACCATACACATGCAATAATTGGAACTTTTCCTGTTGTTATTCAACATTTTGATCAATATACTATTATGTTGGATTTACTTTTCCTGTTGAATACTTCTTAAATTTAGTTTCATTCAAGGTAAGGATCAGTGATCAGGATCTACAAAGAACATTTGGCAATCAAGCCATGTTCCCTGCCTTAACCTGTTCACCCCAATTCCCTGTAAACAGGTCCACATTTACAACTGATGACAATAGGTTTGGGCCAAACCATTGTGGTGAAAAGGTTAAAACTTTGATAGACATCTGGCATCACACTTATCAAGCAAAGGGTGTATGGTAGTCACACTTATCAAGCAAAGGGTGTATGGTAGTCTGCAGGGCGACAACAGCTGAAAATGTTGTATTCAGTCTGTATTGAGTACAAGTAATCATGAACACCAAAGTGAACAAGTCACTTTTAAATTTACATGTCAATAACAGCAATGCTGCTAAATATTTTCTTACAAAGACCATGTTGATGAGTTGAACTTTAGCTTTCTTCAACAGAAAGAAGTGTAGTTGTTAAAAGTAAACGGAAATGACTGTAAAATTGCTATTTCAAAATGAATACTTTCACACTTCATCAAATCTGAACAGAATAATATAGTCAATCAGTATAACTGTAGTCACTGACATATTTGGCATATTATGTCAAATATATCTGTTACATGTGTGTAGTTTACTGTATTCCTTCATTTTGTTTATCTGTACACTTTGCTCAATACAGCATGTATCATTGAAAGTACACAGATTTTACCAGAAATACTATCCACAGTAAAATCAACAAAATACATTTTTCAACCATTATCTGCAGTCTATGGCCTATTTTTTGTACTGAGTGGTCTTCACCAGCTTTGGTGAAATTCTAGAAACACAACAGTCTGGAAACTATGCCAAGTCCTAGTGCAAACAAACCATGCATAATTAATATTGCATCTAATGCACAATATTGATTCTCTACAAATCGTCTCACTCAATTCTGCCATTATAAATGAAGACATTCCATCAATTTCTGTCATAAATTCAGACAACATAATTCATGAAGTTTAATTACCTGCAGGTGAGATCGATAAACACCTTCAGTGATGGCAATATTTGAATGTCATATGGTCAAATTTTCAACACTGAATTCTATATACATGGGCCACACCCTTTAGATAAACTGAAAGAGCTAATCACAGAACAAACAGAAATTTAAGGTTCTTCTGATGTCTGAAGAAGAAATTTTTTGAGATAGTATAAGTCAGTGACCCTACAAGGTATACACAACAGTTGAATTAAAGCAAAAAAGCCAAACATACTGACAATTCATGGAATTAGTTTAATAAATGCACTTTGTGTGGAGACCACCAACATCAAATAATTGCTGTGATAATATTAGACCTACATTGCATATAGTATGGTAGTGATTCCAACGATGCATATTTTTTCGTTGATTACTTCCCTACTCCCCTTTACATGAAGTGGTTTCATCCTTCAATATCCCTTTATTCCCCCACGATGAAGTGGTTCCCCCTCCCTGCAATAGATGATGTACCTTTCCAACCCAACTTCAATAGTCTTTTCATTCTGATACAGAAACAATTTTGATATTTTTCTCCTTCAAAACTCATATTCTATAATCCTATTTTGTAGGTATTTCACAATTTTGCAACCAACAGATGGCATGCTGGTACCAAATATTATTGAGCTTGAAGTCATTCCATGAGCTCTTCAAAATCTATTGAACACCATATGCAATAGTAAGGATACGGGATCGGCTTCATTGGTTTCTAATTCTTTGATCTATAAGTAACTTAGTGGTAAAGCTGGGCAGTACGTGTATGTATTAAAGTCTGGTAAACTATCATCGCATGTCACAGTACACAATACTTGACTGGTGTTTTGGAAACACACTAGTGTAAGCACTATCAAGTACAGTCCACACAGAGTGGCTAATTTGTCACTTGTATCTACATCAGAATCATGACTCACATGGTTAAAAAGTATCCAAGCACCTAATAAATGTGCAAAGTCCCATCTGTTAACGCTATTATTATGCATTAATTTTAAAGCACTCTGAAAACAACCTGGTTTACACTTTGTCTTTTGGTTGTGTCTCTTAATATAGAAATACCCAAGCACTCAAAACACGGGTGAAGAAGCTAGCACAGGTATAAATATTCTCAGGGAGTTAAAAAGCCGGCATAGATATATTTCCACATAGATGTATGTATTTGAAGGCTTATGGCCAATACGATATCAAATATTCATTCAATCATTCCTTGTATATCTACACTTACATCAACAGATATTCTTACCTACTGTACATGCAGTGTGACCATTCAGCAAATTTTACAGTGAACACCACTTCAAGACTGAGGCCCTTTCTCCAAATATGAGCAACACGCAGAGAGGGAGTCTCCCTTGCTTTTCTTAACGTATGATTCGTTTGTTGGTACACGTAGCAGCAGTGTCCCAAAATACCGATACCCAAAATTGCACTGCCTTTATTTTATATCTCACAGCCAAACACAAACACACACACGCACACTCATGTTGTACCATTTCCGTAACTAGACATACATGTACACACCCACACACGTGCAATACATGTGCCACACTGAGCACGCACGTCATCAAACTGAAAACCTACACTTCCTGCGATTTCCCACCACAGTGATAAGGACACCGGCGCGGAAACAAAATTTGCCCATCCATACATATACCAGTATAGTCTTCCCTTTGAGCATACATGAATGATGTAAGCACCGGATGAACCGCGAGGACAATCAAAGGGATATCTGAATATGATGAAAAACCACAGGGACATCTCAAGAGCAACTTACACAACAATACAAGCTGTTCATTTGTTGGTGCTGGAGAGATAGATTACAAGATTTGACAATATACTGCAAATAGGAAACATGTGAATTGTACACAAACGGTCTAGCCAGACACTTCACACAACAAATCAAATTTATATATATTTATGTCAATACTATAAGCAAATATGCAAGCAAATCTGAATTTCATGACTCAAATTATTATGCGTGTTTTGCTCTTTTTTCTACGACAGTTTTCACACACTGCTTTTTTTTTTCATTACGCGCTACGCATAATTTTGCACAACTATAAAATCAAATCGATAGCTACCGGGGGACTTGTGCGAAATGGCAATAAAATGACATTTACATTCCAATCACTAGGCCATGGCATATGAAACCTGCCTATATACCTACAGGCAATATTATTTGTGTCACCCTTATTTTCTTGAGCCATCTAATATTCTGAAACATTTCTTAATAACATTTCCATCAGTTCCCCTGAGAAACATCCTTGGGGCTGATATTGCAATATTATTTCATCACATGCAATTATTACCCAAGCCTGTAAAACACCTGGGAATGAAAACCAGTTTTACATCTCCTGCACAAATCTATATCCATGATGCATTGACAAAATTTATTGAATCTTTCCCGAGCTCTAGACTCTACAATGCAGTTACTGCACATTTGCATATTGCGTGACATATTATGGGATATATTCAAGTAAAGCTTTTGTCAACAATTAATATACTTCTCTTGCCAGTTATTGACAAATTTAATTGAGTGTTGTTGATTAGGAGGTCAATTTGATGTGATCATTTGATTCGTATTATCAATGGCAATCATAAAATATTCAAAGAGAGAAATTTCTGAGAACGGAATGTTATTTGAAAGGCACAGAACAATCTGGAACATACAGAAAGATTAATGATTGTACCTGGAATGTCAAAGTGAGCTTTCTATCATGAGCTTGAATAATTTTAGCATCGGAAACATATTTTGACTGATCGAGCTATTCCATTGAACACTTATCCTTTCTTTTACAAACATGCATGGACTTTTTTCTGTTTGCTTTTCACGTCAGTGCCAGTTGACTATTGTTTAGCATGACACGTTGGACAAACAGCTCTCACCAAACAGATGTAGCCTATCACACTGGGATATGCGGCCCTAAGTATAGAATGACCATATTACAACAGTCCAGACATGTTAGAGTATCACTAATATGCTGTTTATTTTTAATCAGCTTAACTCAGTCAACCATGAACAAAATCAAAAGACTCAATACTTTACGGCCTTGAAGACCAGGTAGAAAATATTATCAGCTGTAAGATTTCATATCTCGTACAAAAATCGTATGATTTTAAAACAAAAAATATTACAAATAAATTATGGCAATGCTTTTCCCAAGCCAGAAAGACACTCAAAAAATTAACTTAAAAATTCATGTCCATAGAGACCTACTGGATCTGTAACAATGAGAACAATTACATAATTTCTGATTTTAATGCTGTATTGCCAAATCTGAGGATTATAAATTTTCATGGCTGGGATTAACTTCATTTTTTGAGTTTATAAACGTTTCATAACACTATGACATCTGTGAGTACTGAAGCCACTTTATAGATGAGAAAGTCATATCAATGAATCTTGTCATTGCTGAATTATGTGTTAGACTACACCATGGGTGACGAAATACATGACAATATCACAGCAATGACAGCAATGGATTATACGGTATATAGCAAGGTAAAAGGTATGGATTATACGGTATACAGCAGGGTAAAAAGGTGCAAAGGACCTCATTTATCAATTAGTTGCACATATTCCTATATAAATTATGAATACTGTCATCTGTTGTATGCCAGTATACGGTTCCAACATCACTTTTCCATACCACCACATCGTACCAAAACAAGCCTACAGGCAGTGTTGATTCAGTTTTTTGTGATTTTTCTCAGGAAACAACAATGTCAATTATCCCTATCTGCTACACTACTACCTGATACTCAATAATTCATAAAATACGCTTAATGTTGACTGTTGAAAATTATGTTCCGTTATATTTCAAAAGAAAATCACTTTGAGTTTAAATAGAATATGTACATAGCACATACATACTTAAACATGAAAAGAACTGGAATATACTTTACAGAGACATGCTTGACATAAATTATTTAAAAAATAACACTAAACAAATATGAACCACTGAGTTTTGACCAAAATTGGCCAAATTGTCCTAAAAAATTTACATATGCAAAATAGGGAGGTGGATGGGACCGGTTTCCTGCAAACCTCCACCCTGGATAAACAACGACACTCCGGTGTTACCACTGTCTGTCCTAATGAGCACAGGAAACATAATGAGCTTTCCGTAACACATTACCGGTGTGATCTCAATCAGTACGCAAGTTGGCAGCACATCAACTTTGATGACAAAATATGATTTGTTATGTAGTTATTGTGGAGACGATCAGATTGTCAGTAAAACATTGAAAAATAGACACCGTACTTCATGCACTGAAGTATAACACTATTTTATACATGATCAGAAAATAAATATGTGGAGTTAGGTTCTTTCAATACTATAGTTCTATTTATGGTTGCAATATTGCCTACGGGTAAGCACTGAGTCAATTTGATATTTTATATCACTGGAAATGTATTCAAATGTTGAAATGGGATAATGAGACTGTTTATGATTTATCATGTATGCAATGCAGTAATGTGACTCTCTATTACAATAAAAGGATAATTAGCTTTGCCAGGCGGAAAATAAGTTACTTTTGTTTTATGAAATAGCCCTGTTTAACTGTAATTGTCTCCAATGTTTACCATGTTTCTACGTACCAGCTATATTTACTGTTTGCCTGATGAAACACACATATAAAGGTTTTTTTATTCTTTCTAGAACCATAACCATTTATGGAGACTATTTTTGACACTAGGTCCTTTACCAATTTTTGTTTATAAAATTCAGTCTCTTGGTATATTTCTATTTTCATACCATTGTCCAAATATGCTAGCTTGGAACCATTTTAAGATTCCACACAACCACAGAGATGCACTGTATTGACCCCATCCCCAAAAACAGTCCATATCAACTTGACGAACACTACAGTACATCAGTGGTGTGGCAATACATGCAATATGACTCACCTAAATTTGCCTTTAGAATATCAGTTATCTCTACAGTATTTGGCGGTTCCTTCCTCGGTATAAAATTATCCAAAATCAAGCTGATTCTCAAATCATTTCCTGGCTGATACTGAAACTTGGTGTCTTTTCAGTGGGGTCAGCTATTTCCAAATACCAGGATATGACACACGTCATGTCCTGAACTAGATGGATATTGGTTTATTAAATATTAGATTACGTAACCTGGTTTTATATTAGATTGGTAGTTATCTATTCCTAGTAACCTATTGTTGACATGCACACACACGGAATGTGTTTTTAGCATGTATTCCCCCTCCCCCCAACAATCACTAGGGATCATTGAAGAGTAATTTTTCACGATATCTAAACTTGTATCTCCCATGAAGCGAAACACTCAGATAGAGGACTCTATACCGCATATGACCTTACATTAATGCACAAGTGAAGAGTACTAGACACAACCTTTAGGATAGAAACTACAGAGGCACTAAGATGCTTTTCCTGGAGGGGGATGGGTGCTTGTAGCTGTATTTATGTAAATTATCGTTACCCAAAACGCTAATGGACTCCCTAGGTAAGTGGTGATTAACAAGAAATGATATGCGTCTTCCAGTAGCTATTATTCACTCTTGCCTGTGGGTATGTTGAAGATACATGTATATTCAACCTCCATTCTCCGTTGCTTCCTGTTTTCTTGGATGTTCCTCACAGCCTATATATATGTACATTATGTTGCAACTAGCTTTGTGCACACAATTGTCCATTCTCAA
This sequence comes from Ptychodera flava, assembly GCF_041260155.1. Lineage (NCBI taxonomy): Eukaryota > Metazoa > Hemichordata > Enteropneusta > Ptychoderidae > Ptychodera > Ptychodera flava. The sequence continues at coordinate 14,191,997 of NC_091944.1, read as the reverse complement.
GATGGGTGCCTTACAAGACCTTGAAATATTGGGAACTCGAACCTGACAGCTCAAATTGACAAAATACAGGGTAACAAATCAAAAAGATAAGACCTTAAAATATTTCAAAATCAGTCAATGAGTTATTGGCAAAAACACTGACAGTTTTAGTCATCGATCAAAGGATCTCCTGCATAGCATGGTTTATATTTTACCAGTAGGAATTTTTGTAATGGCAACACATGAGCTGAAGAACACAGAGATACACTTCAACTTCACCTGTGCCCTTGCAATGATCTCTATCACCTGAAGTGCAATGAAACAGTCAATTTGAAGTGAGCCAACTTCAGTATGCCGACACAGTCACCTCATTACTGTTCACTGATGCTTTCCTCCCACACATTGAGGAATCAGTAACGCCAGTCATAGGACCATTGCATTCCTGCCATGCTACGCCCGATTCATCTGCTTCCTGCTCACAGGATATGCCCATGCACTAATGGCCATTTCTGTAGAAATTCCGGAAGAATAATCCCAACAAAAAGGGCTGGAGTGACTTGTGATGAGAATAAATACATGAATACCGCATTCCCCAACGACATAATTACATATGGACATTTTTGATCAATATATTATAATCCGCTCAAACTCTTCAGCTGATTTTTTTTCTGGCTGTAACATAACTTACTGTCTCAGAATCTTTTGCTGTCTGTACATTGTATATTGTAGAGTGGTAGATTTGCATAACAGTTCGTACTTGACATAACCTGATATTATGAAAACACATCCTCTGATATGGTCGTGGGAGGGTAACTGAAGTAATTCTGAGAAGGACACGGAAATCGTATCTAACTGAGTGAGAATAGTCAGCTATCTGGCATGCACAAGTACGGAAAGACAAGGCAAGGAATTGAAAGACGCTCTATCGCTTGTCTCTCTACAATGCTTCAAAATTTTGTTGCTCATGCACCAGAGTGGACAGAAAGTGTCAACTGAGTTCCAAAATTTGACATATGTACTACTGATTTGAATACAAAATGTCTACAAGATATACACAATCTTGAAAACATATCAAAAGAAAGAGCAAAATATTTGATTTGATTTTATCAAATTCAATGCATGACCATTTTTTGCACAGGTACCCCTTTCCTGCCAAGTCCATATTTCACCACCAGGTCAAGATGGTTAAAATTAATGAAACACAACGTATTCCATATGATGTATTTTAACATAATACTATACATTTGAAGACTGTTGAAAACATAATACTGTAAAGTTGATTTTTTTTGGACAAAAGATGCTCTAACATACCAAGCCAAGTGGGTGAAAATACGTCATGTTTTGGCTCAATACCGCTTTTACTGACTTGGCTGATGGGAAGTGATACAGTTATTACTGTCTGGCAGGAAAGGGGTACATTGTGATAATTTGGGATAAACCATTAGCTCTCTGCAGGGGGTAGTCAGGTTATTTACATGCAAATTTGTTTCATGTTCCTAAATTTGACAATTTTTTCTGATGTTCGCAACATGCATAATCTTTCTTTTAAAATTTACTTACTTATTTTAAAGGCCAACCTTCATGTGATTTTTTTATATAACTAACCAAATTTTCCATCTTTTTTTTTTCTGTGCAAATTTCCCCCCTATTTTTGACCAGTTCCCTCCTGAGATGTATTGGTCCATCCTTTACCAGAAAATGAATAATTGTACCATCTAATGATCAATACAATCAACATGTAACACGTATCTGCCACACACTAGCTTTGAACAGTTCACTGACACTTTCCCTGGAGAAATTACAGTTAAGGTTCACAGTATTGAGAACTTCACTCTCAATTATTCATTTGCAGATTATCATCAGTATTGTAACAATTGACGTGGGACATCTTACAATGCATTAACTGACTTCACAGAGGTAATAGCAAATAATATTTTTATGATTAGATGAAATTAATATTGGGCAGTATCTAGCCCAGCTGATATATGTCAGTGAGTTTCAGAAATATTGTCCATGTTTAATTATTCAGAAATGCATGCTTCACTGCAGGTACTAGTTTTTTGACGGCAGGTAAAAATTTGTGTTATTTGGGCTGTCTCGAGCAAAACAGCTTGACGATTATGCCTGCCATCAATATGATTTTCTCTTTGACGTATGGTATTATTATCCATTCCTGGGTTGATGAGTGTATTATTTTTCAAACATCTTCATTAATTTTTTTATTTTTTGTTTAGCATTAAAGGGTACTATAATTACTTGGCTTACGTAAATATCTTCAAATACCCTGGGTGTTAAGTTTTCAACTCACAGAATAAAAAACTTTATCAGACTCATGACTGTGAGCTATTGAGTGCAAAAAACTGCAGTTCATAAGGTTAAAGGTCATCCTTTACTATTAACGACCAACTTTCCATTATGTGTTTAAAATAATTATGTGATGTTGAAACAGCTACACTGGACTAATATTTGACACACATATGAGCAATACATGACAGTGCCCTCAACACATCCCTTTTCATTTACTTTTTGTCACAGGGGAATTTAATGCCTGTTTTTGAAATCGTCTCCATTTTTAAGAGACTTGAGGCGGTCAATGTCATGCCACTGGATGGCTAAGTATATGTATGTATGTCATGGTCTAACATTCCTAGCGGTGAAAAGAACAATCAATTTATCAGAAGGAACTGTACCTTGGATGATAACTATATGCCTGAGGATATTATTATGGGGTATATGTTCATAATCTTTGTTTGTTTGGGTTTTTTTTTTTGGGGGGGGGTGGAAGGATGGTTTTTTTATTATGATTGACAAGTTAATTCATTTGCAAGCTGAAAGTTTCACTTGGGTGCGATCTCTCTTGAAGACAAGAAGTGATGGCATCCAGCAAATGACAGATGAAAGAAAAGAATAACTATGGGAGATTTCAAATCTCTGCTTTCAGAGGCTAATTACTAATATTTTTGAAAATTTCACCCAAAGACTGTCAATTTTCACTATGGTAGCACGTATTTATTAATGGCCAAATGCGCTCAATGTAATTGTTCTACAAACCTTTGTAATTTGTTAAATACATGTCTTTGTTAGTACTGATATTTGCTCTTTGTAATACGGTATTTTGTATCCATTATTATTATTAATAATAATTTTATAAAAAAAAATAATTACAATTTTGCCACCCTAAGTGAGTCATAAGTCTTACAAGGTCCACCATATTTTTGATATGGCAGACTACTACAGGTAAACCACACAGGATTATAAAAGTAAACCTTTCAATTATATAGGAATTTAATGCCAGAAATATCTGAAAAGATGAAGATGCATTAGTTGTGCTAGTTTCATGAACAAACACAACTTTTTACTGTGACAGTGATTACATTTGTCTTAAAAGTAAAAATTTCTGACATCAAACTCTTGCTGTGGTGAGAATTCAACTTTTTACCCACAATGCATTTCAATATCATGTAGTTTGCACCCTAGCACAAGACAAAAGCTATTTAAAGGTGGTGAGAATTCTGACTTATGAAAATTCAAGTTATCAGCTGCATGTACCTTGTATAATAGCAACCCGGATGGCTACATAATTTGTTATCATTATGTAAATTACTTTTTCATAATTTGCATATAAAGCATAGCTGACTGAGAAAGTAAAACAACTTTTTTTCTACAGCATACTGACTGCATTCTTTTGAAAATTGAATAATTAGATGTAAAGACTACAATGCAAGCTATTTTGTATCATCAATGATACACTGATTGAAATGCATAACAACATTAACTAGTCACTTGACACAAATTAATCTTATTAAGACGTTATAATTCGCTCATGGTATTTGTAAAATTCCTTTCAGCGGTTGAATTCACTATCCACTTCTGTATTGACCCACGTGACATGGAACCGATGATTACCCACATCAAACTGACCCCAAATTGATGAACTTTCTTGACGCCTGGGGTTTTGCTATGGCTTATTATAAAACGGCAGAAAAAAACTGAGTTCAGGCAGAAAATGTAATTTTTCTCTCAGCATGACCTTGAGTAGATAATCATTGATAATTACAATGTACATTATTCCAATTTGAAATATATCAGTATATAGACATGTTGATGCGAAGATATATGAGCCTTCACATACATATCATTATACAATACTATCATCCATTCTTCTTTTCCCACCCCCAGATATTATACACCAAAGAATGGATTCAGTAACAATTTCATATGGTAGGCATATGCTCCTGAGGTAAAAACTGCAAAGTCACACTTGTAATTATTCACTCCTCATGTGACCATATGTGATGGTGTTTTATATGCGAGTGAAAATATCACAGACGATCTGATCTGTTGGTTGTTTATTTCCTCAACTGGAAATGTTCTACATACCCTGAAACTATTCACTTCAACTGTTACAGTAATGTGATACAGTTTTCACATGAAAGACATAATGCTGCTATTGAACACATTTTAACTTCCATACTTTTGGTTTTTTAAATTTTGCAAATATATTGTTATTGCTTTTTTTGCATAAAACAGTACTTGAAAGCTGAACTTTACTCACTGCAAAAAAATCACAGAAGTTACATATACAATGAACATGTACAGTTAAATGTTCAGTTGAAGTTGAACAGTAGTATGGTTTTGTGAAAAAGAATATTACCCTTCTCTGTGCTGCAATTTTTCCCACCAAAATTTTAGTACAACGTTTTTCTAATTTTAAAGAATTTTTCTGTAATTCTTTTGTATTATTTTGGAGCAAATGGACAGCACTTTTCATAGGCTACACTTTTTGATCAAAATTTTGGGACAAATGTGAAAAAAATGTTTGAAATGTTTGAAAAAATGTTTGAACCTAAAAAAAAATTGTCCAGGTTATATTTTATGTGAAATGCGATGAAAACTGACTTTGGTACCCAGAGTTACATAATTAGAAGTCAATTAAACTATCATTGCTCAAGAGCAAATCTTACCCATATGTATGAAATAATAAAAAATTAAGTCATTTCAATAATTAATGGGAAAATAACATTTCTAAAACACAACTGCATATCCACATATTTTACATGGGGAAAACAAAATGCCTGATTTTCACAAAAAACAAGCCAATGAAAACTTTTATTTACTCCATAAGCTTCAAAATGAGTCCCAACAAGAGGTAGGCCAAAAGAATATTGTAAAAGTTTGAGAGTCTGAATACGTCCCAAATTGCACTCTGGAGTTGGTCGTCACATATACATTCTGTGACAACACTGTGTGAGCCTCTGGATCAATGTGATCCACCACCGACTCTCCAGTACCCTCTTTCACTTAGAAATGTAGACGTGACATAAGTTGATGTAACACCGACTGAAGGAAATTTCAAGAATTTCCTAATGGACTGGCAGAGATCAGAAACCTTTAGGTTCGAGAGTAAACCAAGTTGCTTTTATTTCCTCTGATGATGGCAAAAGAGTGGATATGTTGTACAGCTATTTCCCTTTCACCACCGTACTATCGTACATTCCTATACACAAGCAAATGCCGAGAAAAGGTTCTTTTGACTGTCATACTTGTGTTCCATTTGATATCACCTATCATACAGTGTACCAAGTAAAAACAACAGTATCTGCGTTGCAAGTAGTGTGTTCAGAGTTTGAAACAATTATCCAAAGTACTATGAAATCATTTTGCAAAACCCTGATCATAATACAAGGTGAAACTAGAGGGCCATCATGGCTGCAACACTGTACAGACAGAGGGGCAGGGTTTAAAAATTTTGATTCATTTGTGTCATATATGTAAATTACACTTGCAAACCTTATGGATTATGTTCATCAAATTCTATCAGCCAGAATTAAAGTCAGAATAATCTGATCCGTCTGAAAATATTGTGTTTCACATGGAGAAATGTCAATATTCATGTTACTTTATCGAAAAGAATTTTACCTGTTACATCATACGATATCACAGTGCCATTACACAGACAGTTCATTCCCCTGAACACAACCGCTGTGTACATCAACTGTCATTGGCCCAGAATGGCCTTTGGAAGCCAGGTTTCAAATCTTGGCCAATGAGGATATCCGACACATAAGAGCTGGCAAGTTGTAGATTAATCTAACTGCTGATGCCTATCAAGGTCCACAAGCTTCCACTATTATCTATTTGTTGAGTAAAAATACAACGACAGCTTGTTTATCACTACAAATGCATGACTTCACATCAGCATTCAGTGACAAAATTGCCATTATATCCATATTTTATTGCAGGTATACTTATTGGCCCTTCAATTCTATTCCCTTCAAACAACACTTGTGAACTGCCCAGGCTATTATGAAGAAATTATTGCAAATTAATTCATAATATTATTCCTTTCAATGGCAGTTTTTAAAGCTTTATCACACAATACTTATACCATGTATGCTGTTAACACATGACATAAATATGCAATCCTTCGTAAGAGTGTATTTTCTGTTAATACTTTACGCGAACATTTGTTTAGTGGGCAATTTCCCTGCGAGGAAGGGATTAGGAAAATGCCATGGAATGAGGCTTGGGAATTTGTGACGGGAAAAACTAATCAAGAGGGAAATACTCCCTGTGAAGACCAATCAAATGTAATGATTGCAGTGTTGTCCATGACTTGGAAAAGAGAGGGATGGTTAATTTACATTACAATGGATAATTTGCATATTCTTTTGTTGTCAAAATGTATTCTTTTGTGCAGTTATTAACATATGAATAGATTGCTTCAAACACAGAGGGTGGACCACCCCTAATATAAATCCGCTTGTGTAAGAACCCTGGATTGCACTGGATCTTTTCAAACTTTATCAAAGGTATAGAAATATGATACGATATGATATTTCAAATAAAACATGCACCATACCTACATACTCAACTTTGTCAATTATCTAACATTCGAGGATCTTGTGTGTCTCAAACATGTCCTTTTACAGTGGGAAGTGCGCAATTACAGTTGAAGTACCTAGATTGGTCTGAATATCCAGCAGGGAAAACTGGAAACCACAACCTAGCTCGTACTGATTTTTTTAAAAGGACTTGTAACCATGGGAAGGGAAATATGACAACAGCATAGATGGATACACTGAAGAACTGTCGTAACCAGTCAGCTTTAACATCATTATCTGTCCCCTTTGAGAATCCATTTTAATTCCATACTTTTCGCAGTAATTGTTGTACACCTGAACAAGCCGCTTTGTGCATGACTGCTCATCAAAAGAGATGAATTCAGTGATTGGAACCTGACAAGACACCTGAATTTCTTTTCCAAGCTTCCTCTACGCAGGCCTGCAAAATTCCAACAGTGCTGATCCATATCATAGATTTGTTATTGTGTGCGCGTACATACCACACTGGCTGTAGCCCATGAAATTCTGCCCAGTCTGAGTTAGATCCTGATTCTTGTGATTGGAACCACTGACATACACTTTTTGCTTTATAATCATAACATCAGCTGTATCTCTGAATGTCTGGAAATCTGTATTTTTGTTCGTCAATGATAGAGATGTGATATCACCAGGCATCAACACTACAAGCCGGACAGATCTCAAACAGCTTCTACAAAAATTTGAAAGTTGGACGATGTAAGACTCCTTGTTGGTAAATTGTCTAACAGGAATTTCAAATATTACCGATGAAACTTCCAGGCAAAAATTGCATGTAAGTCTAAGAAAGTAGATTTTGTTCTTTCTATTTGGAAATAGTACATTGGACAGGTTACATCTTTCTACATATATTTGAACAAAAAATACAGTTGAAATAATAAAGTGAAGTAATATCATCGTTTGCTGATAAATTCATTAAACATCTCTAAATTATTTCTTGGTTGGAAATAGATTATTGATTTACAGACATAACAAATGGAAGGAAAAAATGAACAAACAAATTAACAAAACAGAGAAATTACACAGTTGCAATTTATAGTGCATAATAAATCATTGGGTTACACAGTCTGACAAACTAGGCCACGGTTAGTCTATTTGAGGTCACTGTCATGGCCACTGTCAAAACCACATGAAACATCCTGACAATGTCCAGATACTATGATATCACCACCAACAGACTATACTATAATACCTCTTCAAATGATACACGTGTCCATGACGAAACATGCCATACTTTACACTGAGCTCCAATATGAATATTTATGATTTCTCAATTTTTTTTTTATTTCAGTAAAGGTGAAAAACAAAAAAAAGGAATGCCATCAAAATTCAATGTCACATCCTATAAAACCATGTTTATCTGTTTTTTTGAAAAAAATTCAAAATCCCGAATAAAAATTAAGAACATTTCATGAAAACTAAATAATATATTTTCAAGGGACGACATCTTATCAGTGATCACCTTGGGAGAAATTGGGCAGACACTGTACGGGAAACATCATCACTTTTTTGTGTTCTCAGCAATTTATCACAATTAAATATTTAATCACTTTTGCTGAGGCAGGAAATAAGTGTAGCTAAAAATTCTACTCTGGCCTGGCACTTCCATTTGTTATGATGAACAGCTTCAATAAAACCTAAAAAAAATTCTTTTCAAATTCATCTGTACATGTATATTTAGTTCATTTTCTGTGATTAATTTTACAAAATTGCATTTCATATGAGCAACCAGGTTCCTCTGATTGGTCTACATATTTGCAGAGGATAATACCTGCCTGTCAAACAACCAGCTTTCAAGTAATAAATGTTTATTTACAAAGTTCTAATTTTAGATTTGATCCCCAAGTATTGGTCATCGACCAGAAACAAACGCAAATACCTATAATTGAGTATTATTGATCAAATTCCCGGGGTCCAAAAGATGAGCTGTACAGTCCTGACAAGATTTATAAGTCGGTGTTATTTATGGCCCAGGGTTGCTAGCTGATGTCAATACTGATTTAATTACTGTCCACTTGGGCGCTAGTACTTTGGGAAAATTGATTGCAGTAAATTCTGGTCCATTACCTGGAGTGTTGCTCATAAATGTTTAACTCTGCCACTGTATTGATGCTACTTTCATCAATAAATTTGATGGAGTTGAGTCATTAGCGGGCATACAATCAGCTTTACTGCACAATAGCTGTGGTTGCTGATCAGTATTTTTCAGGATTAATGCGTATTTGCAATATTTAGATGTTTAAATTGTGGCTTCATTTTGTATACTTGTTGAGGCAAGGCCAAATATACTGTATTGAACAAAATCTAAAATAACAGGCATCTTCCTTTATCTGTATTTCACATTCTCCACAGATTTACCATGCTGTTCACTTTGTATACACTAATGCACTTTTACCCAACTCACTTATTAGATTTTTAATATTGCAATAACTAAACAGGGTCTTGCCTCCCTTCTTCTCTACACGATATAATTCAAGCTTTAAAAATAAAACAAAGCACCACAAGTTTTCTATAACCTTTAACCCTTTGAGCGATATAATTTTTCCAGCCAAAAATTTTGGTGTAACATTTTCCAAATTTTATTAATTTTTATGTCATTTTATTCATAATTTTGGACCAAATGACATTTTATGGACTACAGATTTTTTATCAAAATTTTAGCCAAAGCTAGGAAAATATTGACTGGATTACATATGATAAAGGCGACAAAATTTGACTCTGGTCCTCAAAGGGTTAAAGAAAGAAGATATTAAGAATAAAACGTAACAACTATTACAGCGTTAATGTAAAAATTCATAGTTATGCATAAAATGGTGCATCTTATGTTATACCCAAGCTTTCAAAATATGCTGACCTCTGATAATTCACCTGCAGTGATCGAAATAATCGGTGGCAATGGTGGCATTTGCCACCAAAAACTGTCAATCTGCCACCAAAATTTTTTTCTGGTGGTATTTTTCTGCCACTAAATTTTGGGTCATCATGTCATCGATCCTACGGCTTGAATGAAGGAACACTGAAGGAACACGCGTTGTCTGACGGCGGAAAAACTCATTAGCCAAAAAAAACCAAACTAATTGCGACATTTTGGCATGTATGAAAACACAGCGTGAATCCAAACTTGTGATTGGCTAATCTCCATATCGATGACAGCAGCTTTATACACTTGACATGTTGTTGCCCTCTGTGATAGCCGCATATGCAGTCATACGGCACAAGATAAAAGCATGTTGTGACATTTTGAAAACAAAGCCAAACTGCAGCCTACATGAATTAAATAACAATAAATACTTGCAATTCATTAGCCAGTACAGGGCTCAAAAATTCCTATCGCCCGACGCCCGTGGCTAGTGAATTTTGTGTTCGGGCAAGTAAAATCAATATGCTTCCCGTCCGACAGGCAAGTGCACCAGCGGTTGAATTAACTAAGCTTTGGACAATTCAAGCTTGAAAACGTATTTCATTAGGTCTGTACACGCCTACAATCATTGTAAGTCCTTCAACTCTCAGAAGTTTTTTCTGAAAACCCTTGAAAATCCGCCCGACATCGCAAAATAATCATTCTTGCTGTTGTAAAACACAAAAGTCGTAAAAATAGAGTTTTGCGACATGTTCTCTCCGAAGACACGGAGTGAACTCACTGTTTTGTATGTGTGCCGTAAAGTGGTATGATCTTGACAGTGGTTGCCATTCTCTTTGTGCAAGTGTATGAGTCGTACGACAGTCGATCGGCTTCACGCGATAGTGTAATTGCACCATGTGCTTGGTAAATGAATGTAAACTTATTCGAAGCCATGGATCTCGGCAATGCTTACTGTTCAACGTAAATCAACCCCCAGTTGAAAAAGTACAAGTTTACATCATAGTCGAAACGGGCTAAGTCCAGTCATTGCAGCTACGTATTGCGTGAGATGCAGACAGTTTCAAATTACGTGACCTTGGTTGTTAGGGATCGGCTCTCACTTACAGAAAACAAATCTGCACTGAAGAGTAACGAAAACGAAACTTGAATCTGCTCTCTTGACGAATACATTTATCAAAATAAAACTTTGAAAGACGGCTGTGCTCAGTGAGTAAACATGTAAACAGGTAAAAGGGTTGCAGATGTACATGTGCGTATGCATTGGCAGATAAACACTAGCAGAGCAGTTGTTTGTGATCTCAGCTTGATAATAAAGAGCAGCAGCCAGCCATGCACATTGTAAATCACACAATCTTATTACTCTTATGCAAAGATTTTAATTTGGATTAGGTTGTGGAAAAATTCCAAATTCAAAGATGTTTTCTAGATGGCCAAATCTACAGAAAAAAACTAAAGTATTCTCACATTTCTTCTGTGACATTTCAGATTTGGTAATAGTCCTTCATTTTAACAAGATGTAGTTCATGTTTGAATCTGTTTTTCCCTCTTTGAAATCACTTCATATGGCCAAACTCTTGCTCTCTGTTACAAATTACTGGTACAGTTATTAAAATTTAGGGCAAGTAATTTTTCCTCTCGGGCAAGTAAAAATGAAATTCTCGTGTCCCACGGTTAGTAAGTTTGAAAAATTTTGTCGAGGCCTGCAGTATGGGTTGATTTTTTGTGACGTGTACTCACCATATTTTCAAGAATTTATAAATTAGAATGAGTATGTGGCAATGACAAAATGTTGTATTATACCGATCACATGATCTGTTAAACTGCCACCTGATTTTTCATAATTGCCACCTGATTTTATATCTGGTGGCAAACTTTTGCCACGAGAAATAAAAAAGTATTTCTATCCCTGAATCGCTCTTCAAAACAAACACAACTATGGCATACGTTCATTGTTATATGAACAGGGATGAAGCCAGCCACTGCCCTGGGGCAAGTCAGTGTGATGGGGAATGAAAGACTGAGAAATTCCAACCTTTGTATTTATATGATTAGCCAAACGCAGGAAATTTCAACCTTTGTAAGTATATGAGAGATGAGACCCCTTATTGAGGTCTGGGAGCACTGAACTTTTTAGCTTGGACTGGTGAGTTTGCCAGTCTGGTACTGGTGGGCACCATTGGAGGAGGTACACGATACAAAAGTACGGTACATCATGGACCGTGAGTACATGTACCGGTAGTACCAAACCTCGCTTCAGGACCACCCACATGTATTGTACACTTAATACCTTGTCCCAAGACCAACATCAAAAAGCTTCATCATTTTGCTCATCCCTGATGACTGATTTGTTCAGATTTTAATTTTATATTTTGTATTTTTTTGTAAACAAGGACTGTTTGACCTTGAGGCGGCTGTGATGAGATAAACAAAACTGGGAGTCTGAAATTACAAGCCGAGAGTTTCATTACTTTTAACTGTACTGGCGGCCACCAACATAAACAAATATATTTTACTTCAGCAACATGCTTCAATAAATGCCAGACAGTTCTGTAATATGGAAAACATTTCCAAACATAATGAACTTTCAGTGGTCAGAATTCTTTGTACTTTGCCAGCATGCACATTATGCATTTTGTGTTACAATCATGCAAATGTCATCTCGGTGATCTGCATTGGTTTATTATCAACCGTGGTTTCCATCAGGTTTTCAAGACCACAGATTGTATACCAAACCCTGTTATTCTGAGCCCCAGCTGTGGAATTGCATGGCTTGACCTCGTGTGAACTTTCAGATTAAAATCAGGTCACCTGCTCTGCCTTGTCACATGATTAATGTTCGTTAAAGTTCCCCTCCTTGGGTAAAACTGACCCCAAGAGACTACTTGTCCATTCCAAGAAGATATATGCAATGTTATAGATCACATTTAAAAGTACTGTAAATTTTGAAATCATGACATTAACAGCCATAATTTGTGAAATGTCTGTGACCAGACTTCATGTCATATCAAACCGACCTTTGAAAAGTTAAATTTGAATCATAAATATCATAGTGCATCAAATGACATTCAGCTTAATTAAACCCTGCTTGTTAGCAATTGATATCCCTTTAGGCAAGATATGAGTAATCAAGGGCATTTTGTTCACAATCATTCATCTCAAAGCCGTCACTGTTCATATCAGGAAAACTGATGATGAAAAATTTCATTATTGGGTAATCAAAAGTTCCATTGTTCTGTACTCAACACAGTGTGGATCACAGTAAAATCGCATACATGTCACTGTCACATTTATGGGTCTATAATGCTTACTTGTAGCTTCATAGGGTTTTTATATCATAACCTTGACCTTCCTGTGATTTATTGGCGCCGCGTGGGCACCGTTTTCTCAGACAAGTATAAATGATGATTAAATGTCTATTAAAGTGTACGTTTTGACCCATTTTACATTCTCACATCAGTGCTTTTGCTCGGTTACCAATCTTACAACAGCATAAAATTGATGGATATGGATATATCGGTTTTTATACCTCTTGGCCATTGTGTTTTCAACACTTTCATTATTAGCCACAATTGTTCAGTTGTGTATTGTCTCAAACAACACAGCTTGCACGAACATCTAAATGCCTTACTGTTGATAAATGTATCAGAACACATTATATCTTGCACACGTTTTGATACTTACAAACCATGTCCCATGATTTCAACGTAAGATAATCCATCATGGTTCACATAAAAGGAATATCAACATCATGTCGCAAGACGAATGACATATAAACTATAATTCAGTTACATCCATCTATTGTTAATGGTGTTTTGGATGGAAATATGATGATGTACCCTGACATACTGTAAAACAGGTCTTTTTAACAAGCACTCTGTTTCAGCAAATTCAGCAAAGTCTGTCAATAACGCACTGCTTATTTACACTATAAACATTTCCCAATACATGCATGCACCATAGTCAGGTCTTTTGAGCTAAATTTATCCGAAAACACTCAAAAAGCATGCAGCTAATTTGAAATATTTTACATTATTTCACTTATCAGAACATTGCTTACATCCTGCCGTATATGCCTATCCTATTATGGTAAGATGTTTTACCAAATCACACAATATTTGTCATCCTTGTGTCAATTCAAGCTGAAGACCACAAAAAATTGGGAAACAGTACATGCAGAATGTATGACCAGAAAATAACAAGAATCGTTTCAGCCAGATTTTGCTTGCATGGGGACACAGTGACCCATAGTAGGTCTGAATGGGGGACAAATTGAATTTTGGGGGACATGTTATGCAGTGTTTCCGGTAGTTTTTTTTACCATGCGTAAGCCCTACGCATGAGGTCACTAAAAATGCGTACTAACCTGATTTAAATGCGTACAATGTATTATCCTATCACATCCATTAAATACTAACTGTAGCAAATTATTTCAAAACATACATTGTATTCTAAACAGACCTAACAACTTTTGAAGTGATTTTACGTTTACCAAACAATTACATAGTCCAAACAAGTCTAGTACATTTTTGGTTTTACCAAAGCCCTTTCTTGGCTCTACCAAAAAGAGGAAATCCATGGTTCAGATATTGTTATATCGCTCCACAGAGTTATAAATCGAAACTAACTATGAAGTCACCGCGCAAAAGTCACAAAGCTCAGAGTCTGATGACAGCTAAAATTTTGCCGGGTCTCTGCGTGCTCTAGAAGCGAAAATCTCTCTAGCCCTTTCATATGGGAAGTCGACGACACGAGGCCCTTCCATCGACAGCAACATCAAGTTATCAACATTGTCATCAGACAGTCTGCTACGCCTTGCCGTTTTGATCCTGTTCTGACAGCTGAAACCCCTTTCACATGGTACTGAAGACACGGGATAACGAGTGCAATACATGCCAATTTTCGAAATGCAGGAAACATTTCTGCGTACTCATTAATAAGTAAACGACATAACTCGGTGAAATTAGGGTGGCCGTGCGCACGTAACGTGAATTTCATCTGTCGAAACTCATTCCGCAGCGAGTGCCCATCAATTATGGGCTGCATGTCCGGGTCACCGTGGTGTGATCCAAAGTGATCGATAAGAGTCTCCAAAGACTCTCTCGCGTAATCACGGAGTTCAGTGTCAAGTTCAGGGTATTTACTCCCATTTAAGACTTTGTCGAAGCACGCGAGAATGTCGGTGCATTCAACAGGAAATCGCTCTTCCATTCGCTGAATAAATTCCATAAATACTCGATGAAGTTTCGACGAGAGTTCGCGAACCCCGTGACGCAGTTCTGATTTGCATATGTCAGAGCATGTCCGCGATAATGCATGTTGTTAGCTTCGACTTCTTGTCTAAACTCGCGCTCATGATCGCCGATTCCGTCAGCTTCCAACATTGTCCGTAATTCTGCCACGGTCGATTGTATCATTGGTTGAATCACTGACAGGTTTACATCTTCACGCTGAAAGGTCAAATTACATCGATCAATAATCGGCAGTATATCCATCAGCATACATGTCGTGGCCACGAATGAGTATTGCTTAATTTGTTTCAGTAAGCCGTCTGCTGTAGTATTATCGCGACTTTCATCCCCGAACTCTAACATTAGAGCTGGCCAGTTGTCATGAACACCGCGCACTGCTCTGCCGAGAGAGAGCCACCGTACAGAGCACGGCTCCTTAAGACTCTGAAAGTCGTCATTCTCGAGTATTTTATTAACAGAGCGTAGTCGCTCGTATCTGACCGCCGAGTACCGAAAAAAGTTAAAAATGTTGTTGACAGTTTTGCGGTATTGCATTACTTTATCGACCTTGTGACTAGCATCATTGGCTACTAAGGCTAGCTTGTGAGCAATGCAGTGGACGTTAATGAGATATTTATTCAGTCTTCGTAGACGAGCAGCAACTCCATTTTTGCGACCAGTCATGACTGATGCGCCGTCCGACCCGAGTCCAATCACTTTGTCAATATTTATACCCTTGTCTGCAAGAACGGACGTTATTTTATCGGTCACAACTTCCGCGGTACCATTTAACACGGTGTAATTACCGAGAAATACTGTTCGTTGGCTACCTCTGTCGACAAATCTGATGAACAATATTAATTTTTTGTGGACGGTTACGTTGACAGTTTCGTCGCACAAAATGCCGACAAATGGCGACTCTGAAATCTTCCGTGAAATTTCCTCCCGGAGAGTATCGGCGAGTGCAGATTGTAGTGATTCTACACTTTCTGAGTGTGAGTAAGTGCCAGTGGCAAGCGCCTCACAACCATTTTCCCGCTGTAGTTCAATCAGGGAAAGAAACTTTCTGTTGGATATGTCCTCTCTAGCCATGTAGTACACGGTACGGAGAATCGCTCTCTGTTTCATGTCATTGGCAGAAATACCCTGGCTAGTGAAATTCGATAACACTTTCTGTGAAGATCGTGCGGACGTTGCTTCTCGATGATCAGATCCTTGCATATGCCGTTTGATGGCTGATTTTTGGAGATCACAAGTACCGCGGGTGAAAGCGTTCTTTTTGCCGTATTTTTCACAAACTTGACAGAAAAGCACGGTTTTCTTTTTTCCACCGCATTCTTCGACGTCATGCCGCAACCAAGGATACTCCGCGACCCACTGGTCTTTGAATTCCGTGTGGCCTCTGTTTGTATTTGCTCTTATTTTCTTCACTGGTGGGGCATCCTCCGCTGGCTCTGGATGTTCCGAGACATCGATGTCAGTGGCTTCGGGTTTCTTTCGATTATCAGTGGACGATTTCGACGTAAATTTAAATGAAAATAAGGTGGATTGTTTTGCTGCCATGTTGACCAATATGTACGTGTTCTTCACGCGGTGCGTGCGCAAACAAGTGCGAAAATTGTTACATTTTAAATTTATCACAAGCCTCTGCTGCGAAAGTGGTTTGGAATGTTGCAATTTTATTCAAAACATGTCATTGTAAGTGTTCAAGGTGCTGTCTATTTTATGGGTATTACGCTTCATTTGACGAGTTTTTTGTCAGGTCGAACTTCCGATGGAGAAACCCGAGTCAAATTAATTGCGTATGCCGTACGCACTGGTCGGTTCAATTTGCGTACAGAAATATTTCATTGCGTGTATTACGCAAAATTTTGCGTAAACGGAAACTCTGGTTATGTATTTCAATAAAACAACACAGTACAGTGTCATTATGTGTCATTATGACCTGGTACTATATTTGGTGTTCAATAGGCAAGTCAGGTGAGTGCATTAACAGTCAGTAGGCCAATGGTGTTGTGCAAAATTGTGCCAACATGAAACTTGCAGTATCATTAAGTTTACTGCTACCACGTGGTATGCACATAAACTGTAGGGCTCCCCCTAAGTCACCAAGATGATTAGCCAACTCATTAGCCAAATCAAAAATCTTGTAGCCACTTTGAACATATTTTAGGCAGTTTATGATCTCAATTGTGGCAACAACTTTCTTGGTATTCAGGAGTTCTTCATTTTCCAAATCAAAATGTTTTGTATTTTACATTAAAGAAATATTTGTTCAGTTTTTATTGCATTAATTCATTTCTGGTGGTAAACTTTTACCACCAGAAATAAAATTAGGTGGCAATTCTAAAAATCAGGTAGCAATGTGAAGTGTATATTACCAAAGATACAGAATATTTCTGTAGCATTCTGGCAGTGTTCACAGAATGACAACTTAATACATTTAAGCTACAAGCTCCTAATGTGGCAAATTTATGCAGTTTTTAAGTCATGATGAAAATTTTGTGAGCCACACAGATAAAAATTTTCCATGCAGAAGAAAGCATTGGGTAGCATAGTGGCAATGTAGATACAATTATTGTGGTGTTTAAGGCCCTGGTGTTGTGTCATAGTTGTGATCAAGCAGGCTCAGTAGCATCTTAAGCATAAGTATTTTTCTTGAGACAAAAATGGTTTGGCCAAACCCAAATCCTGTAAAACAATACACAATATTGATATTGTTCATTTAATTTCCCAATGTTTTAGAGTAATCATTGTTTCAAAGATTATGATAACATTTTAGCCCAGAAATATTTTCATTTATATTTTGATATCATCAAGAAATATCGATAGTGATGTTCACTATTATATCATTAAACTGGTGGAATCTGCAGAAATATTAAAATCATTCAGAATCACACCATTTCTTGTATAAGTTATAGCAGTTTGAAATATGCCTAATGGACAATTTTAGTAGTTCTACTTTTGAATTGTTGCTTTGATGTTAGTTACCATGCAACATTGCAGCTCTCAAATGTGAAGATTTGAAAATGAATGTGCTTACTGCAAGTACTGTTGACCATTTCCCTTGCCATGACTCTTAATAAAGTATAATTTAAAACTGACAGTCAAGCTAAATGCCATTTAAATTGGAAGGCACCAAGAAATTTCTTTTTAACATAAGATTGTACCTATTGGCCCTCCCAAGGTGGTCTTCTTTGAACCATTTTTGTGTACTTAAGGGGTCTTTGTTCATGACATCACGTGAAATGACCCAGATTTGACCTTTCAGAAAACCTCAGTTTTTCTCCTTTTCACTTGCACAATGACTCTGTTTGTGAAAGTTTCCTTAGAAATTATGGTTTTTACTATCAAACTGAGTAGCTGCAGGCCAAATTTTGATGCAAGCAATGTAGGTAAAACTTGAACTCAAGGACGACCGGTACGCGGCACTCACCTACATGTATGCAGA
Source organism: Ptychodera flava (assembly GCF_041260155.1). NCBI lineage: Eukaryota > Metazoa > Hemichordata > Enteropneusta > Ptychoderidae > Ptychodera > Ptychodera flava. Next base: position 14,173,595 of record NC_091944.1, on the reverse strand, counting down.
ACCAAGCCTCAGTGTATTCATGGACATTGTGCGTCTGTGATGTATTGTAGTATCGAACAGCAACAATGTCTGTTTTACGTACCAGGGAATTTGTAACTTTGTAGAAATGAGAGTAAACTGTTTCAATACATTGCAACTTTGTAGGAAGGAGGGTAAACTGTTTCAACATCTTACAACATTTTATTAGTTTTCTGTCCAGGAGGCACTGTCTAAAAATTCAATAGCCACTAAAATATGGCCTACTCAGATTGCGTCATGGTGACCCACAACGGTTATTTTATCGGGACAAAACAAAAAAAATTGCGTCAAATGTCGCAATGCCGCACGCTGGCTGAAACACTGAACAAGAATCTCATTTTAGAGAAAAAGAGGATCATTTTTTGGCCAATTTTCTAACATTTTGAAAATTGAATAAAAAATAAGAAGGGATCTTCCCTCATGTAGCATACTTTTCCCGACTTCAAGAAATTGAATACTACCCACTTGAATAATCCTCACGTAACATACTTTTCCCGACTTCAAGACGTTGAATACTTCCCACTTCAATAATCCCTTGAATAACTCCCTTTGGGTGCATTTAAATCACCTTATTGGCTTATCATCTTGATGGCTTAATCATTCAGGATTTACAGTACTACAGGGTGTTTGTCCCTGTAACCTTTCATACAAACCATGGTACAGGATCTGACCCGATGACCTTCCTTGGAAGCTGAATCTAAGGCACCTGTCTGGGAAATTGACATATTTGTTCCGTTTTTGTTCAAGAGGTTATAGTTGAATCTGGTTGAATATGCCCTAAATTTTCAAAGAACCTGAACAAATCAAGAAATCTTTACAAAAGTACAATTTCATTTGGTGTGTCATCCATTGTGACCCACAGACAGTTTAAATCTTAATGTATAGTACGGTACTCATTTTGAAACATCAAAATTACACTTACTGCATGTAAAGTCGGTTGTTATGAAGTTGAATGTCATAGTTGGGGAGATTCACCATGGGTATATAGAGAAAAAATTGACTGACTAAACTAGAATAGGTGAACTGGGTCACGTAGCATAGTAACGTTACTGTATGCCTATGAAATCTGGAATTTGACTGACATATGGTGTGATTACTGAGTTTTTATGACGTATCCAGGGATCAACAATTCTTTTCAGGAGTATACATCTAAGATTTATCAGCTTTTTTGCAGTTTGTGGTTCATAACCATTGGTCAACTGTTTCCACTATTTTGACCATGACACAAAACTGCCAAAACTGACCAGATTGCCACTTTTGCTATTTCTTTCCCAAGACTGTTTATTGAAAGAAACAGACTGCTTTGAGAAACTTGTACTGCTATCTGAATAGGTATAATTACCGTAGTACAGAAATTCTTGTCTTTTTTGTCAACACATGCAGAATTAATTGTGCAGTTTCACCTACCAGTATCACAAGACAATCCCCCAAGTTGTTGCAATCCAATGATCTGATATAAAGTACAGATACTGAGATACAGTAAAACATGTACCTACCAACCTGGGAAACATCCACATGACAAGACTTGCACGGTTGTGAGGGGTGTACAACATATGCAAAAGTATTTTCTAGATTTATAGTATTGTTGATGGGTAGAGACAAAAGTTTCATTGTAAATGTAGACACACGTATGTAAATAATATAAGGTATGTGCACTGTATGTTTGTATGTATATGCCAGTATGTTAATATCTGTATATATATCTGTACATACTACAATACACACAGACATGTACACATATTCATTATATACACATCTTATTCTTTTGGCCAAATGTTTGAAAATGTTTCTGAAAACTTGCTGGAGATCCTGTAACTTCTGATACATGTGTGCACAGACTTATTGGGTGACATTTCAGCCATGAAAGGTGACTGAACTTTCGAGGACCATAAAAATACAAAGGCAACTTACACTACAAAAGTTCAAACCAGTCGTTTGGAATTTGATGGATTTTACATTGCACTGTTGTGGCAGTTGTAATGTCAAGCTTAACTTAAAGTAAACACCGACTTGGAAAGTATCAGTTGTGCACATACACTTTTCAGTCTAAGATGAGAGCACATTTAAATGTATCCATAGTAACTACCCATTTCAGCCATCTGTCAATAACTCAGTGTGTTCTTACTGGTTAAGGTAAATCCAACAGAGCCATAAATGACCTTCAGACTCCTGCAGTCAGAACAATCTGACTATCTGCAAGCATCGTTATGAATTCTGTATCTTGAACCATATGGTACAAACTAAAAGGGCAAACTGGGGACACTGCAGCCATATTTAGTAGAACAAAAATGCTGGTATTTGAGCATTAAACTGACACAGCATATGTACAATTTGTGTGAAAGATCACCAATGGTTTCTTAGGTTCTGCATATGTGTACTTGTGTATAGCTCAGCATTCCAGCTAAATTACATTACAACCATATTCTAGATATCATGAGTTTAAAATTTCATAGTAATTATTTCACTTTGTCCAAAGTAAAGCAACCAAGACATAGTGTATGACATTTACCCTCAAACTGCTGATTAGTAAATTTACAGAGTCAACACAAAATATTCCTTGGCTTGATTTTAAACATGAAATGTATATGCAATGAAATCACTGAGAGTGCACGGTGTTCCAGTTCTATTACTCGTACATGAAATGTTTCTTGCAAACAATATCCAATGAATTGTTGACAGTTTTGCAACTCTTTGATATGTGAATGATCTAAATATAGTTTCCACATTTGGAATCCTTGTGGAGGTTTCTACAAAATTTTGATCATTCAATTTGTGAGCAAAGGCCATTTTAGATACATGTATATGTGTGTGTATATGTGCACAAGTGTGCATTATTTCGTTTTGTAGGATACCTGCCACTCTTATGGAATGACATTGTATTTTGATGAATGGTGCAACCAACATGTAACATTCAGCCACTGTAAATAATATTTTTTCATTATGGTAAATTTCAGCAACTTTATCCATAAACACGCAGGACATGTACACTCAGTAATCTATGTTGCAATGTTTTCCACTTGATTTTTGTTAAATCAACCTCATCTGGCTGCAAATATTGGTTGGATTCCATTTTTGCTATCAGTCCTATGGTTACTGCTTGTGCACATGGAATTAGAGGTCAAAGGTGAAGGGAATGATACTCTGTTCACTCACATCATCAAAGTATCCAATAATTTGGCCAATATCAGTATTACATGGCCACTTTTACACTATACTGATACAAATTGTACATTTGAGATGAACATGAACATTGTACAGTTCCATGGTATAAATTTAATTTTTGAGTGTTAGTCAGTCATAAACAGACATGTGATTTTTTGTGATTTTGGTAAAAACATTTGTATCATGGTTCTCTACAAGGGGATTTTGAGGTGGGCCACCCCTCTGTGTTTGGAGATATTTTTTCACATGTTAATAACACTACAAAAGAATACATTTTCACAACAAAAGAATATGCAAGTTATACATTGTTATTTAAATTGACCATCCATTCGTTTTTCCAAAAACATCGGGTACAATCAAATTATCAAACAACTACATTACCATGTTACCAGTTCTATTATTCTCAGTGACACAGACCATAGACAGTGGAGAAACTACTGTCTATGCACAGACACACATACATAGCTATTTCTGCATAATAGAACTACAATGTCATTTGACATCAGCACCATTGTGCATTTATTTTCACACTTCCTATTTTGAGTAAGGAAAGCCTCAGCAATGCTGATATCAATGACATGACAATGAGAAATGTGAATATATTTTGATGGCTTTACTTGGCCGTGAGCATGATACCTGTAAAGATTCTAAGAAGTACATCTGCTCAGCATTATTTATGGCTAAAAGTTTGGAAATTGGAGAATGACTCAACCTAGATTAGTCATTCCTTGACTGTGCCTTTGAGTCCAAATTTCAATTCCATGAAACAGGTCAACATAATGAAAGTATTACATCGGTTCACAATTTTGCACATTCAGAAAGCATGATTGACGTTTAGATTTGACCTTGTCAACTAAGATTTCAATTCATCTTGTTTGCCTTCGAAAAAGAAAACACTACATCATGACTATTTTTATACACAAAATTTAGCAAATATTTGAATTCAAATACTAAGTATATATATTTATGCTAGCTCTGCTGCTTTGGAGGTAAAACTTAATTTATTTATTTTTCAAAAATAGTAAGCTTTTACCAGTTACCGATTTCACATTTAAAACTCTCCAAAAAAGTATTACAAACAATAAATATGGAAGCAGTTTCAAGTTTGATGAATTTGGTTTTACATACAGCTGCCAACCCATCTCTCATGTTCTCCACTCAAACAGTTGTTTATAATTAAATTAAACTTTAATGACTATATTTGATTATATATCAGAAATGTTAAAGTTTGGTACAAGAGTCTGGGGGAAACAAACTGCAAACAATTGAAATTCAAAAGGGACACCATCCCTGTGTTAACTCTATGGGGACAAATAAAATTTACAATTTCCAAAAAACTGAGACTGTGAAAGTGTTTCTCACTCTGACAGCACTGAAATGAGCCCCAACAAGCAGTATGCCAGAAAAGTATTAAAGAAATTTGAAAGTCTGAATATCTGTCGCTAATGCGTAGTTACCTTAAATCATTCCACCATATTTTGTGATGGTATAATGTACCTGAAAAGCAGCTGGGTGGGGTTTGTTCCATACTCTGAACAAATGCGACAGACAGAAGCTTTGCACATATTGAAAAGAGCATCAAAACATAATGCAATAACAGATGAATGAACAGAGGTTAGTGACCAGTGTTCAACAAAGAAATCTGTTGACAAATCAAAACAGGAGATTTAATGAAGAATTGATTTTGTTGTATTAAGTACAAAATGATTTGGTAATCTACCATTAAATAATTTTTAAATACTCACAAACAATGCTTTTCACGTAATCATATAATTTCAAACTATAACAAAATGATAGACGTCAGAAATAATATGTGTAACAACATGGGTTAACACTAGATAGAACATGTAGGACCAGTCAAATTTGGCATTTTGGAAGAAATGTTTATCGAAATACACATAAAGTTTTGTTTCCTCAATGGAATTTTGCAAACTTAAAAAACTTTTCTTTTAATTTTTGAAGAAGATACAATGATTGGTGTGTACATTTTTTGAAGTGGCCACAAGTTTGTCAAAGACTGGGAAACACTTGTGAAAAATCAATATTCTACTATTGACTTGAAGAACATGAGTCAGCTTTCCAAGGCCGTAGTACATTGAATGAACCACCACAGTATTTACAAACGTTAATAACCCAGTGTGCAAAATCTACTCTCCTTTAGAACCCCTTAGGCCAAAAAATTGTTTCTGGTCCTTGACATTCAGCAAAAGTGATGTGTCAATGCGGTTTTCTTTTTTTTTCTTTCTCGTTTTTTTATTCCTAACAATGCTGGGCACTATTGTGCAATAGTTATTGTTTTTTAACACAGGCTGCATAATACTTCCATTTTCTTTTTAGCAATTTTGGATATGCAAACAGGGATATCAAGGATAGTTGTACTGATGAGCATTTAAACCCCTCCTCCCCCCTCAAGCCATGACATGCAGGTTCTGAAATGACACGCGCGGTTACCAGAAACGGTCTTTTTTTGGGCCTTATCCTGCCAATTTTACATTTCACCCTCAGGTCAAGTTGGTTAAAACTAGAGATGTACAACATGTCCCATATCATGTATTTGAACAAAAATATTCAACAATTCCAGGCCCATGAAAAAGCACAGATAATGTAATACACGATTTTCACAGACAAACACTGCTTTAACAGACCAAGCTAAGTGGGTGACAATACAAATGGTTTTGGCTCAATACCACTTTTTATTGACTTGGCCTATAGTGAAGTGATACTTTCTGGCAAGAAAACAGTTTATTGAAGTTAAGTTTTCATTCTTTTGTGGGTAGATAAGTTGGTATGAAGCGTGATTCAAGCAATAATGCTTTGGTATTTTCAAATGTGTGCATAAACATAAAGAGTAATCTAAAAACAATCAAATGTCAAGCATTGTTGATCTCATTCTGAATGGACGTATTTGAAATTATCACACAAAACTATTTTTAGATCAACAACGTAAACAATACGATATAAGTCAACCATGACAAGGCTAGCGTAGCGAGAAGCTCTTGGCTTCATCAAGAACAGAACACAATCAACGACATTGAGATATTACTAAACAGCAAACAGCAGGAAAGGATACGTCATGAACATGTTATAACCTTTGTACAAGCCTTCATGACATAACTGTTTCCGAAATACATGTAATACACAGTTAACACTTAGACATCCCTACAGAACTGCACTGCCATTTCTTATTTTTGTAGCCTGTTGACTGAATGAAAAAGTCTTCTGTGTTTTATAACACCATGCTGGGATTACAAACTGGTCGGATTCTGTTATGATCACAGGCTCAAACGGAATATTAAACCTTTTTCACTTACAGGTAACAAGGCTCTCGAAGGTTATTTCTAATAATTGGAAACATTAGAGCATATCTTATGGACAGAAAATATTAAATCTTTCTTATTCACCATCAACAAAAACACTGGTGTGACTGAAAATTTTCAAGAGCAAATTACCAATACTCAGAAGTGACAATGACTAAAATCCATTGTCGTCAACATCCTGCTATCAACTACCATGAGAAAGAAATTGAATTTTCATTTTTTTGTAAATTTCAAGCAATTTGTAGACCTGAACATTTTTGACATTCTGAAATAGTTCCTGTGGGTATGGTTGTACACACTGTCCTGATGGCATTTAAAAAAGACTGTGATAAAAACATTTTACAAAAGTAAAAGGCAATGCTGTAACACAGTAAGTTTAATCCCTTCACCCCCAGTTCCCTGTATACAGGTCCAAGATCACCATTGATAACAATGGGTTTGGGTGGAACATGGTGGTGAAAGGGTTAATGAACCCTCCACACATGAGCATAAAAGGAACTACACAATGTAACTTGAGTTCTTTGATTTCCCTTTTTTTATATACACTGGGCAGCTTGCATCTAGGTGTTTATGTGAACAACATTAAAGGGGTCACATTACCTTGAAAACCTGCAAAGGATCAATGTCTACTTACAGCATATTCAGAAAGAGATTTCCTGCTTTATGGAAAAGGTCAAGTACACACCTGTTAGAGCTTCTCATAAATTTCAGTCAGTGGCAAATCCACATGTACAAAAAAAATTCTTGAAATCCAGGATGTACAACAACCTCCAAGGTATGATGAAAAGTAGGTGACATACACAGCTTGGTACATGAACCATGGACTCAACTCTGCTACTCCACAAAACATTACAAATTAAATAATTTATCACACTGATTTTATCATTAATTCCAATGCTTAACTCCAAAAAAGTTAAACAGTGACAACACTGCTTATTTTTCACAGGGAATTCTCTCTGCAACATACAGCTGGGTATCAACGTTTCAGATCAACACAACATTTCTGTATCACTGCTATTCACATCCTGAGTACTGTCAGAGGATACTTAAAATTGCAATATACATATATGTGCAAGAGGAGTCAACCCTTTGAGTGCTGTAATTTTTCCCACCTAAATTTCAGTGCAACCTTTTTACAATCATTATGAATTTGTCTGTAATTGTTTTGATAATTCTGGACCAAACACGGATGAATTTTCATTGGCCACAGTTTTTTGTTAAAATTTGGGAAAATCTGAAAACAAATTGTCTGGATTTGAAAATAATCGTCCGTGTTATACTTAATAAAGGCGACAAAAATTGACTTTGGCACTCAAAATAGATGACACATAATCATAGACATCTACAACTCTTGTATTTATGGAATATGTATATCACTGGCAAGAATGTTACAAAATGCACTGCATATGCAGATATAGTGTTGCTCACAGCAAACCTTACATTGAAAGAAACCACCATAGCATGATTAAAGCTTACAAAGTGTGAAAGTAAATCTCGTTGATGGAGGGACCGTGGTCAGGTAGTCAATCTTTCATGGGGAGATTTCTCTGTTAACAATGCTCACGCACAGTCCCTCCAACGATGGGCTGTGGTTCACGATTGATTAGTGTACAATAAAGAGGACGTCTATGGGCTACCTCTCTGCTTAATAATAATGGGACCATCACATGTTCAGACAGTGATTAGACAGAACTTGCTGAAAGACTCATAATTGTAATTTGTATCAGGCTCTGACATGTAACATCAAATAATCCATACTACAATAATACATAAAGATCATATTAGAAAATGAATTAAGTTTTCTTAAGGGCCTGCGTCAGGACTCAGATTGTCTTGCCATGAATTTTACTTACAAGATTTGAATTTCAATGTAAAATAAAAAGTTATGACACCTCCATAATCCTCTTACAGACAAGTACAAACTTGATCCTAGGGATCAAGTCCCCTGCCTTTAAGCTGAAAACTGGACTCAAAACGATCACGGATTTGCATATGTTTCTTCACCACATATCCCCTAGTTATTTTCAATTGTTCAAAATGAATTACATCACCCCTATCTCATTAAAAGGGATAGTGGATCAACAAAGTTTTTGCAATCATTATTCAAGTTTGCTTTCCTTAAAACTTCAAGGGTTGTCGTTGTACATGAAGCTGGCATTGTCTGAGGGAGGGTCTTACATAATGTTGGTTTTCAAAATCAGTGAAGTCACGTCAAGCCTTTCACTACATGTATGTTAGCATTTGTAAGTCACAAAACCCTTTGTCTGCAAATGGTGATTGGATGGTATTGGATACGGAAATGCAGGGCAATGACACCGACAACAATAAAAGATTATATAAATAAAATAATTACAAAATAAATTACATCATTGCTTGTCTTGAGGATTTACACCGCTTTGACATATCCTGATCTACTGCCTGAAAGACAGCTTCCCCAAAAAAATTGTTCTCAGGAAGCCAAACAAATGAAATACATAAAATACAGACGATTCATATTGTTAAATATAAGTGAATGTTGTTTGAGCTATACAGAACACAACTTACAAGGCTGATTGTTTTCTCCAATAGCATGACCATTTGAAGGTGCTCAGCAATGACAGCATTGTGTCTACTATCTATTGGGTCTATGGTTGAACATGGAAGTGAGGACAAACACTGTATTTTATCTAATGAATCACTCAACAGACCATTCCATCACCATACTACAACACTAACACATCAACCAAGGATAATCTATAATTCTAGAGTTGGAATATCAAGGGTATGAGAGACCACTGGAGGGTAGGCTCTCAAATACTAGTACCACTGAAGTACTCCGTGACCTACAACTGTGGCAATGAATATATTAAGACAGTGGCACTTCTTCCCCATGTACTACTGTGAAAACAGTTGAACACTTTGTTGAGTATCAAACTCATAAATACTAACAACGTGCATGTTTTCTTGTAAAAGAAAGCACTGGTAGGTGTGTTATAAATTTGATTTTTGACAGATTTCATAAATTAATTAATGAATTAATTAATCCAATTTACATGAAATGAACAAGATGAAACGAACCGGCTCTCTGGTGCCCTGTTCGATGGCCAGGAGTATTTCAATAATTTTGATTTTTAATGTCCCTATATCCACGACGGAATAGGAATTAGTTGAGTCTACAATAGTATGTGCGTTTTCAATGGCCCAAAGACTATATAGAATCAGTGGCGAAAACACTGCGAATATTCATACACCGATATTGTACAGGGAAATAGACGGACGGCGGAAGTCAACTTGGCTGAGGACTAGATAATCGAGAAGCACACATAAAACACAACATTCACTGCACGTAACACCGCAACAGGAACTGCGATATGCGATATGCTGGCACATCCGTCTAAAACAAAAGGAATCTCAGATGTAACTGCGCATCCATTGAGACGACCTTACAAAGCCCGCAGTGGCATCTTCGAGATAGTATATTTACACTCTCACATTAAATATTGTGATATTATGACTGAGACGCCGGGCTGAAAAACTAGGGCTAAATTGAGCATGAAGAAACTGTGGGCGAATACAGACTTTCGATGGCAGGGAGTAAAAAAAGCCATCACGCCACGTACCGGCAAAATTTAACCTTCTGCGAATGACAAGTCACTTGGGGTATTACCGCGAGTAAAAGGGTTTTCCATTTGCCCCGCACGGGGAAAACTTACTATTTTCAATGACTGACAATGAAGCGTATTTACCTGCAACTGAAAAACTGGCACTCAGAAAACGTCGGATATATTTGGTAAATCTCTCACGTGGTGGTCTACTCGCAAAATTCGGCGAAAAATTGTCCTTGGATTGATAACTTTTCCACGTCACTCACGGCACGAATACGATGCTGAAGTTATTTTCGTATTCGTTTTCGTATTCGTTTTCGTATTCGTATTCGTATTCGTATTGGAGTCACTGACAAAATTTTTTATTTTTAGTCCAAATTTCGTACGTATTATATAAAAGTTCTGTCTTTACAGAACTTAAAGTGCTTTTTATATGACAATATACCAATACTTCAATATTTGAGAATGTAAGTTGAAAAAGATCCAATCTTTTTAGGCCCTAGATTGAAAGATATCATTGCTATAATTAGAGGAGAGATTTTAAAAACAAACGGCCAGTACACAGGCACTCCTTAGCTGGGTAGTCTGTTGAATAGATCGATTTTCGGTTCGATCTATCGATCCCGTAGTCGATATGCGCGCCATTGTAATCAAAATACTCACTAGGTTACAGTGGCGGGCATACTGACCACGGGATCGATAGATCGAGCCGAAAATCGATCTATTTAGCAGACTACCAAGCTATTAGCGCCTGTGGGCCAGTAGTAGTCTTTGGAGGAAAGATTTTTTAAACAAACATCATTTTCGTATTCGTATTCGTATTCGTTTTCGTATTAACTTCTATCACAACAACCAACTTACACATTCTGTTGACATCATTAGTATCGATAATGGAAATTTAGCTGACCCGCCTAATTTGACGAGTTGTAAACTTAAAAGGTAATTTTCTTGTTTTAAACTGATATCTCTGAGAAAGTGATCGTCATAACGACAGTGAATGCAGGGCTCAACGTTATCGCATGCCCCTAAGTCGATGACATGCTATATTTAGACTGTTGTCGCAAAGAAAATATCATCTCATATGATGTGGGAAAGCGTCATAAAAGAAAACGAGATGAATAAAATGGTATCATAGGCCTATGTCCCGATCGGTACATTTGTTTCCCTAATAAAGATTAAATTAATGTGTGAGCTGTTGTCAGAGTCTTTATTTCAGTACGGCCCATCTCTTTTTCTTTCCTTGCGTTTGCGTCAACTGTCATTGCCAGAACATGTTGATCAACTTGCGTTATGATAAGATACACCAGAATGCATGGAAATTAATTTGTATCGCGAAATATCGAGAAATACCTGTAGGCCCTATTCTATGATAAATAGACTTCAGCTAGTCTAGTAGCTGTCGCAACTGGCTCGATCGGTTTCCGTCATTTGTTACTGTGCGATCCAGTTTTAGTGTTACGTAGTTTGCCCCGCTCTTCAACTCCGTTCTGCAGGTCACTCCAAAAACTTCCAGCAGTACTATTTTGGGGGACCAATTAAGCCGCTAGCCGGTAGATAGCTACTTTTTTCAACAAAAACTCTGAATAGAAATGCAGCAACTATCAACTTTCGATAGATATTTTGTAGGCAAGAGAACAAAACTCAAACGTATATGCGCATTTAATCCTAGCTGTGATATCGAAGCGGTACTTGTGGCGTGTATCGAACTCGCTCGGGTCATTGAGGTCATCGCCACAGTCCCATCCATGGTCGACATGGTCTGTTCTCTACTACCTCCATAGTTCTACATAATTGCAGTCGCTACCCGGCAGATTTGCCATGATATTTCAACAAAGTTGCTTGCTATTGAGATCTAGCTGAAAACAAAAACCTTTATGAAACAGGATAATCCAGTACAAGCTTGATGAAATCGATGCTTTGATCTGCTTTCCAAAGGACGATTTCCGGAAATGGTCTAGCCGGTCACATGCCACTAACGCAAATATTCATTACGCACGTGAACGCATGAAACATGTTGCAGTTACTGGTTGCTTGTTTTCCCTTGTCAGCTATATTTTGATGACATTTTATGCTGGGATTATGATTGGTTCAATTGAAATGATGTGACAGCACTAAAACTGCTTCTGATACTTGATTGGATTGTAGTAAAATTTATCATTAAATTCATGGGATATTTTGACAGATCATTCAAGATAACATCAGCAGACACATTGGCAGCGCTGTGCAGTGGAGAGAACGCGCTCAAACCTTTGAGTAACTCCGCTCAACGGCTATGCTTATTCAATGCGTATTTTGGGGTCGTGGCCTTTCAGGACAATGCTCCGTGAACACTGAGCGAATATATGTTGTATTTGATCACGTATACGGTATGGAGAAATGTCTTGAAAAAAAATCAGTCGCAATCTCATAAAATTTGGTCGCCTATGCGACTGAAAATGGTCGCTAGTTTGAGCCCTGATTGAATGTAATACATGAATTATCGGTCGGTCCGGTTTTATGTTATTGTTGCTCACATCTTTACTCTGAAAGATAAACTACCTATTGTCATTGATTTCTGTTACTTTCTCCCCTGTAGCAGCACGTACAACTTTGTCGTAACTTGCAATTTTGTAATTTTTGCCTTACGCACTCCCTGAGTTTTGTAAAGTATTGTATTGTATTGTTATTATAATTTATTTCAGGTCTACGTAGAGCCATATCAAAATCAAGTAAAATACTTGAAATACAAATTGTAAATGGATATGATCATTCTAAAGTGAGTCCAAAAGGATGACCGGATATAACAATTTTCACATTTTTTTATTCAGATGGTTGTCCTGGACAAGTCCCCCGTTCATCATAGCTTTCAACAGTCACCCGTTTTGCAGCGCCTCACAAAAATCTGCCCTCCCCGCAAAACAATGGTACAGTCCAGGGCAGCTCCTTTGCATCCGCTCTCACGGGTCCCATTACTTGGCACTGACCACCTGATTTCGGGGTGCATCCAAAAGCCCGGTCAAGAGACATTGGCAAGCGAAGATGCTGCCTTACCATATCCCAACCGATTTTAAGTATTTTTTTTCAAATAAAATGAAGTGAACGAAATTCTTTAAAATCTACAAATGCAAATTTATGTAAATTTAACCAAATTTGGCAGATGAAATTACGAATCAAATTATCACAATATTTAAACCTCAGTAAATATCGTATATTGCACGTTTCATACCTGAAACCTGGACTAAAAATAACAATTTCTGTCAGTGACTCCAATACGAATACGAATACGAAAACGAATACGAAAACGAATACGAAAATAACTTCAGCATCGTGGCACACACGGCACGAATCACAGGCGACATCACGTAGGAATGAACGACTAAATTGACCCCCTAAGCATACGATTAAATAATTATTTCCGGTTCAAAGGTCATAATAATGAATGAGTTGTGGCTCGAGTGAGTGTGTGCTCGGTTGTCTGTATTGTTTGCCGTATTGTTGCTGAACGACAGCCAGCAGTGCAAAGTATTTTCGTTCATTTTGAAAAAATGACTTCAACTGCTTGGTGATTAGGGATGGGCTGTAATTAATTAATTAATTGACATAAAATGTAAGTGCAAACAATTGACATTCTGAATTGTGTGTACTTTACTTTTCTATTGGCCTTCTTGAGTCGATGTTGCTTTTTTATTTTTTTTTTTACTGATTAACTCGTAGTTATTGTCTGCCTTGCAGGCACTGTCACAACCACTGAACAAATAAGAACACGCCCTTTCTTTCGTATGCGTTGAGTACAAATGCATAGACATATAATAAACGGATTAGACAATCATAATATTATTATTAATCATTGCTGTATGTTGACACACTAGGACTTGGATTCTCTGACACCATTTCATATATCTTCTCTTGATGGAGCTGATCTCCTTCACAAAAACCTGAATCAAACAATTAACTTGCATATTACTTTCACAGATATAAATTCTTAAAATTAATAATATACAAGGATGTAGGTTTTTAGCTACAGCAACTAAATGACTTTTTAGTCATGCCAAAGCAATAAGTTCCTGGGGCAGCATGTATGCACCAATACATGTCATGAATGGTTGTGTTTATTAATTCTATCCAATATGCACTGAAAAAGATGAAGCTTGCCTGACTATTGCTTATTAGTCCCCGCGGACGAAGTCCGGCGGGGACTTATAGATTGGGTCCCGTCTGTGCGTCCGTCCGTCCGTCCGTCATCAACAGTTTCTCAGACACTACTGAACCAATTTTGTTCAAACTTGGCACAAAGGCATAGCACTATGACCTACAGATGCACGTCGATTTATTTTGTGATATAATCTAATATGGGCGCGAGGCGGCCATTTTGTTGCGATTTTTCATGTCTTTGGACCATAACTCAGACATCCTTGAACAGATTCTGTTCAAACTTGGCACAAAGGCATAACACTATGGCTTTCATATCCATGTCAAATTATTTCACGATACGATCCAATATGGGCGCGAGGCGGCCATTTTGTTGCGATTTTTCATGTCTTTGGACCATAACTCAGACATCCTTGAACAGATTCTGTTCAAACTTGGCACAAAGGCATAACACTATGGCCTACATATGCATGTCGAATTATATTGCGATACCATCCAATATGGCCGCGAGGCGGCCATTTTGTTTGCGAATTTTCGTGTCTTTGAACCATAACTCAAACATCCTTGAACCGATTCTGCTCAAACTTGGCAAAAAGGCATAACACTATAGGCTACATATGCATGTCGAATTATATTGCGATATGATCCAATATGGGCGTGAGGCGGCCATTTTGTTGCGATTTTTCATGTCTTTGGACCATAACTCAGACATCCTTGAACTGATTCTATTCAAATTTGGCACAAAAGCAAAACATTATGCCCTTCATATGAACACTTATTTATTTCGTGATATGATCCAATATGGCCGACAGTTGGTCATTTTTTTGCGATTTTTTTCATGTCTTTGAACTATAACTCAAACATCCTTGAACCGATTTTGTTCAAACTTGGCACAAAGGCAAAGCATTATGGCATACATGTGCATGTATCAATTAACCTTGCGATAGGATCCAATATGGCTGCAGAACTGCCATTTGTTGGAATTTTGCATGTCTTTGAAGCGTAATTCAAAGGTCATTACACCTATTTTGTCCAAACTTGGCACAAAGATCAAGCACTATGGCATACATATACATGCCAATTTACTTTGTGACATGTTCCAATATGTCTGCCAGATTGTCATTTTTTTCCAATATCGCTGTCAGATGGTCATTTTTGGATTTTTCATGTCTTTGAGGTTTAATCATATGCAAATATTCCTTACCAATGTTGTTGAGACTTGGTACAACGATAAAGTACTATGGCATACATATGCATGTCTACTAATTTTGTGCTATGATCCATATGGTCAATAGACAGCCATTTGATTTCAATTTTGGTGTGATTTTTATGTCTTTGAAACATAAACATAGGTCACTGTCCCTCGATGGACTGATTTTGTTCAAACGTGATACGAAGATAAAATACAATGGCTGCATTCTTGTGCACATTAATTTGTTTCATTATATGATCCAAAATGGCTGATTTAATAACATACTCTGTCCCATACCATTTCGAAAATCCACCAAACCATGTTTATAGTATGTGCCGTCATGACACTAGAGGCAGTGAGGGCATCGTTATGTGTGATGTAATCAAAAGTTCCTTCAGTGGTCATTACTGGCAGAGATGAGTAATGTATTGAACGTTCCTCTGATTACTTTATTATGCAAGTCACAGGCCTGATGCACCCGTTGCATCAATGTCATTCCACAGCTACCTAGACCACAGCTACCTGGACACCAAAGATTATAACAAAATGTACAAGCGGGGACTGTGTCATCAACGATGACTTGTTGATCAATATATTTGCTTTCCGCGTGTCAGACAGGATACTAGCATTTACAAACACATCACTGGACAATTTCTGTGGCAAACTTATTTTCATCAGATGTTCATTTAATTATACAAACCTTCCCGTTAGGATTTTCAAACCTGTGTAAGCCTGTACACAAATGGTTTTTTATTTGCGTAAAGTTTATCAAAAAACGCATACAATTACAAATAAGCTTAAGTACTATGACTGAGTACGCAATATCGGAAACCTGTATTGCCAACCAGTTCAAAAGTCAATGAATAGAGTGTTCAATAAACATCAGCAGGTACATTTTTTTTTGGTGAGTTTTACAATCTTTAATTCAGTTCTGTTCTCTGTCGATGATATTCATTTCTTTACTTTTTGTGTATATTCCGACGATGTCTAAATTTGCTGCCTCAGCTCTATCATCGCAGCTCTGAAGACAAATTCTCCAAGTCTTGGCCCTTCCATGATTATCACCATCAGACCATTTATGACATCTTCACTCAGAAAATTACGTTTGGATGTTTTAATCCTGTTTTGGGTACTGAACCTACGTTCACATGGGACAGATGAGACTGGAATCACGGCTACAATTATGGCCAACTTTGCCGCGATGGACACATGGAAAGATTAACATGGAAACATGGACACATCACTGCTGCTTGATGGCTGGCTATCGTCGCTGATTTGCTTGCTTGACATCTTTTCTACTTCCACTCTTTTGGATGGTGCAAAGAAACTGTCGATGGTCTTACATTTTGACATATTTAGGAAGTACTCATTGAACCATAAACAGCAATTGGAAAAACTACCTGGCCACTCTGATCAAAAGTGTACATGTGTAGGCATTGGGCGTAACATAAAAAAAGAACTTTTATTTGAAATAACGACGAACTCTATTGAACATATTACATTTTTATTGGTACAGCTGGCAGCCTTGAAGGAAACAATTGACGCGAGGTGACTGGTAGAATGCAGGACAAAATATTGCAAAATCATTACCGGTAACATAATTTTTCTCAGAAAACATTTTATTTTTAGTCCTGGATAAACTACGCATTGGAGGTAAACCATGTGTGCTCATGTCTTTGTTACGGAGACTTGTATTTTTTTTAAATGCGTATCAGATTACACAGATGTCAATTTACTTTGCATACTTCAGAGTAATTATGTGTGAAATACGCAGGATTTTGCGTTAACGGAAGCTCTGATTATAGTGACTTTACTGTCAAAACTGCTGAAACTACAAATGGGACTTCAATAATTGAGACAAATTTTCTGAAAGACAGCCGCACATGACCCTGACAAATTGCCCATGTGGATGCATATTCACCTGGCTAACATCGTTCGTTTGGACAGGGATGACGTCAAAATAACCCTTAACTTGGTATATGGGGAGTGGCAATTGCAATCCCGAGTTGCAAATGGGCTTCGAGTACCCAATCACAAAAAACCTCAGTTCTGATCATTTTAAACTTGCAACATCCATGGTCGTAAGGCAGGCCTTATGAGTAACTTTAAAGAACATATGGTTTATTCTACCAGGAATCTGACTGACAATGAAAGGCAGGCAGTAAATTCAATATTAAATTGTGCAGCAATGCCTTCCCAATGTTCCAATCTGTACTGAAAGTGGTACAGCCACCACGACAGTGCTAGTTATAACGCAACTCCTGATTGGTCCCTATGATTCTGATGATTTTAGCAAAATGTTGCTTACGAAACTCAAGAGTGTTCATATAGAGTTAGGTTGATCGTACTGCACTGACTTTACCCAGCAGTATAAATACAGACTGGATTGATGTAGAGCAAGGACCTATCATTTATTGAATTTCTGGCTGTGACTGAAGATTACTGGGATCACAAGAAGATGTACATTATAATTCGAAATTATTTTTATCATGTTTTATTTTATTTAATTACATATATTACTATGAAAGGCAACTGTAACATTGATGATTAGGCACTAAATAAAATTCTTTGTTTGCTACCCGCATGCTGGTAGGTTTTCAGAGAAAATTAAGAAAACAAACACGTTAACACTATTCCAAATAATAATATTATTTTTCCCGAAAGAAACCAAATAAAATTGGGCTTATGTTAATACACTTGTGTTTTTTGTCTGTGTTTGTTTTTTTTCCCTGGATGGCTGGTAGATTTTTCAAAAATCCAAGGACAGCAAACAAAGAATTTTCTTTAAATGGCCATACCAAAAAAACTCAGACTAATTATTCTGACATCAAGCTGAATATATTCTTTCTCATGTCTCTGGTACTTGGAAGTGTCAGAAGATCAGTGTGGCATCGATTTGTTCTCACAATCTGTATCATTGCACATTTGAAATATACTTTCACGTGAGGAACGCCTTTTGGTCATTTCCTGTACCAAAGCCCATGGTATGCACATTAAATGGCCAATTGGATGCAATGTCGTGTAAAACTAAAACAGGCAGATGACGCATTTTAAAGTGAACAGGCTTTTCAATGTTACTATGACAACAAATATATGAACATAGACCAAAGCACTGTAAGTGGTTACTGTGACCGACATATCTCAAAATCATAAATTATGTAAATAATGTTGTGAAACGAACACCTGTGAAAACAACTCTTTTACTGGCATTTGCATGTTTTACACAGCATCTAACGTTGGTGAATGCAAACTGTATTTTTGCTGGGAAGAATCATATGAATAAAAGCAATTAAATGCTGCCACTGATATTTTCTACAAAAACTTACTAACCAACACTTAACTGCGATGTTTATCGGACCTGAGAAAACTACCCTCCACGCTATAACAGTCAGAGATGGTGCAATGTATATATGCAAAAGTGTCAAAAATAATCCCCTTTGATGAATGCAAGCAAGATTTCGTTTGTGACCTCAAGACAAAACGGATTTTTCCTATTACAACCTGCAGTCCTAGGACAAATAAAAACTGTCACAATGTAAGGAAAAGCTGTTATCCTTATCTATATAAAAGGCACCACCCATTAAGATTTCATAAAGCTTGCATGAGGTCCAAACTTAATGTAACAGTGTATGTTCTGCCATGCATAGTGACAGTTTCACACACACATTTTTGAACTTGATTTTTTGGTTCAGACCATAAAATGTTCCACTGAATGTTTAATTTTGTCTGGCTGCAAGCAGAGTTGAGGTTGTGTACAGTTGACCTGCATTCCAGTATGTTTCAAGAAGTCAAATAACACAAACTACTTTTCATATCACACAAAAGTTACCTTTGGTAGTATGCACCTCGAAAGTGAAAGACTTACACTTTTATTCAAACTCTCCTGAAGGAATTTTTCAATCAGTCTCTTTCAAAATCATGAATAAAAATCGGGGGTCACCATGCAAATTTTGGTACTAGAGAAATGAATAACCAAAGATTTACCAATATTTAAAATTCAAAATCCCAGTATTAACTCTGTGGAGAAAAATAAGTGTTTCGAATTTCGAAAAACTAAGCTGGCGAAAAGTTTTCTAATACCAAAAGCTTTAAAATGAACCCCTACAAGTGGTAGATTAGAAAAGAATTGTAAAAGTATGAGAGTCCTAATATCTATCCCTGAGGTGTGTTCTACCATGACAAATTGACTTGAATGAATCTTCGCAAAAAAGTGATTTTTTGCAAAATACTCTGTGTTATGTGCAATGCTGCCTCGACTGCATGTCAAAGAAAATATTCAGTCATCATCCTCAATGAGAGACTTACCTCCTCTTGCTGCATCATGAGGGTCAGACAGTGATGCAGAGAACTCTGCATGTCTTTAGAGCTTTCAACAATTTGTAATAGCTTGGGTTTGATGTTTAAGAGTGTGTATCCGCCTGTCATTGTCAAAAGTAAGAAAAAAGGGCAGACAGTTAACAGCATTGATATCATATTTGGCATGTTTACAGAACTATAAAAACCACCATTTTACCTAAGTTATTCACCAACAGAAATCACCTCCTCCCAGGCAGGGCAGGAAATACACCAGGGTACAAAATCACTGCAATATATTAGGTGCCTTACATGAAGATAGAATAACGTATAAACTTGAAAATGACTACAAATCTTGGTGTGTAACTCCTAAAATTAAGTCACATCCTAAAATTAAGTCACGCCCTCTTGACCCATGTAGGGTTAACCGGAGATAATATCTCTTGTTCCCCCCTCTCCTTCCCATTGTTGATGATTTGAAATGAGTTTTTCTACAATATACCATGGTATACACCTCAATGCCAAACAGAAGTCCAGGAAGCATTGATTAAAGTGTCATCAGTAAAATATGTACGGTATGGTACAACAAATAATACATATATTCTTGTCCATCTGCTTCAGTGTCTTTTGGCTTCTTTTTGATTGAAAGTGCACATCTTACAAAAAGTTCAGTGTTTTTTTTATCACAGTCCTTTCTTTCGTGAATGTTACGCTCAATCTATGTATACAATGGTTAATACAATAAATAAAGTTATATTGAAAGTTTCAATATTCCCATATTACCAGGTACTACACTATAATTCATATTAAATTTTGGGGTGACTTTTTTCTTCAAAATCAATAGATGTAGACATACAGATTTCGAGTTATGTAGACATTTTTGAGCTTGTATTTGTCTATAGTTTCTAATATTTCTGTATCATGAACATGCAGTAGATTAACTGAACTACTGTCGTGTGTTATGACCGCAGGTGTGCATCAGGTGGAAACTTTCAGATAAATCTTACTAAGTTTTGCGGTATTCTTCTCGCCCATGAGAGAGTCCAGGAATGCCGTCACAGTGGCCACCTGTCTGTCTAGTACTTGCTGGTGAGCTTGAGCTGTCTGATAGTATCATGCAGATAAATAAATGAATGAAGAAATTGATCAGTAAATGATAAAGTGACTGGCCTGTATGTCAAGTACTTATAGATGAGTTGGAGGTGTCTGATAGTGTTTAATAGGTAATTGGAAACAAAAAGGGATGTAATGATGTATACAAGCTATAATATTTGTGTCCTTAAGCTGTCTAACAGTCAAACAGATCTGAAAATGATGAAATTCATTACATAACAGTCATTTCAATACAGCAAATACAGCCCCCTACTACCATATCCATATCCTATATGTTGCAACAATATCATATAAAACAGAAATGACAGCTTCTATAACTTTACGTACATAATCCGTTGTAATATCAGCAACTCTGGCAAAATACGAAAACATTGACTCACATTTATCAAAAGTTCATACAATAAAATTTTGACTGAAATTTGGTTAAAATGTAGGATCATTTTATATGGAATACATTGAATTTGAGAAAAGGCCTGTTTTGTAATACTTTAAGCACATATTTTACCGTTACAATCTTGTTCAGAATAAATTAGACAAGAGAAGTATGGTTTGTGCAGTTTATACCTGAACAGCGTCTTGCATAGATCCTAAAGGCACTAATTCTTCAATGTCTTCGTCGTCTTCTTCAAATGATTGTTCAGCCGTGTAGTGATTACTGTATTCTATATGACTCTGAATTGCATTTAACCATTTCTGCAGCAGAGGGAGAACATAATAATTGATGAAACATTTCCCTACAGGGTTAATGACAACTGGAAACTGCAGAAAGGCGAAGAACATCTTTTGATATTAAAGGGCTAGTCACAGAAACTTTTGATATTTTTTCACTACAATTTTGTTTTTAAAAATAATTTCTTGATTAACTCCCCAAAGCAAGTCGATACACATTATTGAGCATGTCAACTAAGCCTGTACAAGTGCAGACTGCATAATTATTGTTGACAATTAATGTTTGGTCTGGGCTACATGTAGAATTCAAATATAAACAATGACAATACATTCTACACATACAGATGTTGTATTGGCAAGCTGAACGGAAGGTGTTTAACCTAAACATGCTTTGGGGAGTAGAAAGAGAACTTGAAATAGAGATAGAAAAAATAATAGAGAGAAAATCATCAACAGAATTTAGCTACTGGCCTTTTAATTTGATTAACCACAAAACATATTTAGCGTTCATAAACCAGTCCCTGTCACATATTACTCTCTCTCTCTCTCTCTCTCTCTCTCTCTCTCTCTCTCTCTCTCTCTCTCTCATAAAGCAGAGAAAACATCATTTGCTTCTCTCTTGAATGAGGCTAAAATAATCTTGGAAAAACTTTGGTATTGGGTATCACATGATGACTTTAGAAACATTGTTTCAGCTAAAACATTGGCAGAATCCTGACATAAAGATTGGTTTATTACAACAGCCCTTGTTGGGAATAATACTACAATGCTATCACAAGGTCAGCATTATTATGCTGGTAATTACATAGCCATTGTATCAGTTCTGGTGTACTAGATGGAATACCACACTGTATTGACATAAAGGCCATACCAATGCAGACACAATTGCAGTCAGAGAAGTAATCATTTTTGTCTACGTCACCCCATCAGTGCCTTGGTTTGGCCCAAACCCATTGTTATCAATGGTGATTGTGGAACTATTTACAAGACAGGGGGGTGAACATGGTAAAGGTACGGACTATGGTCTTCTCGTTTGAGCCTTGCAGTCTTGACACTGCAAATTTAATTTGTCTCCACTTGTTAGAGTATACACCGTCTCAACATCCATCTGTTTGCTCAGCTGTCTGAAGTTAGGATTCGGTGGACAACTGATTTTATCAAATGTAGGATTATGTTTTCTGCCAAACGGTGGCATTTCAACAGACTTTTCACCGTGGCCTTTAACAATATCTTCACATACCTGTCTGTTCACTTGTGAGGAGTCTGCCGGATTGACTGTCAAGTTGTGAACTGTGTTGTCAGAGTACCGTATGCTGAAAATGAATTCGTTATCTGCTTTGGGCTGCAACGACAAAAATGTTGATGTCAAACATAGTACACATCAAAATAAAAGACAACTAGACCATGGAAAATGATATACAGGATGAAAAATGATATAGAGGGTGGAAAATGGAAAAATGATATACAGGAAGACCAATTTCAAGAACATTGTCTCACAGAGGGGATAAATCTTTGAAGACGTCCATGCCCTCAAACTTAGATTTGGCATTCCAAAACATAATCTCTGCCCGCTACAATAATGGGTTAAACCAAACTCACAGATCAGATTCAAATTTCACTTTGCCAGTTACTTTAAGTAAAACCATACTACTGTTGCCCTACGGATGGGCAAGAGTAAACAATATAATTATCTGTATAGGCATTAAATATGTTTGTATTTATTATCAGTACCCTAAGACAAGCACTGATTTATACCGGTACAGTGGGGAGAGTGTGACGAAGCGTTCTTCAACTATCCCATTATGAATCACAGAATGCTGTACAGAATGAAAATATTGCAATTTGCATCGTTCTCTGCAACTGACTCCCAATAACATGGCAGTGCCATCAAAAATTCTCAAATTTAGAAACTTTCAGGCTCAAAGCTATTTTAAACATGACTTTCAGAAAGTATAAGGCTAGAGGAATGGCAAAATTTGTACTATGCTACCACTGCCTTGGTGATTGAAATTATGAAATGTGTCAAGGATTGTACAAAAAGCTCCTGCAGCAATAAACACTGGTGCACAAGAAGAATATTTTTGTCTGGACAATTGTCAACAGTGGGTAATGTTATGTATGTAATGCTATTATAAATCAGTATTTTATCATACCAGTACATTGATGGCACAAATACTGCGATCTGATTGGCCAAGATGTGAAATCTACTGTGCTGTGTTCGCAAAATAGCACTGCTGGAACAGGTACTAGCTTACAGCTGGAAAAAATTCCCTTTTTGATGTTCCATGCCAGAATTTCAAGATAATATTATGATACAATAGCAATAAACCACCTCAGCAACCAGTAATACCACTCGATTTTGACCAGTTCACTCCATATATGCACTCGCTAATGCTTGTGCATATATGTCATAAACTGGTCAAAATCGAGTGGTATACCATGGCTGAAAGTGCTTTATAGCTTAAACAAACCTACAATCTTAATTAGCGCTGTATGAACTGTGTTTATATATGACAGCGGTTGAAATCACTTAATGGACATATTTTCAAATGAAAAAGAACACCACCTGGTTTAATAGTTCAATACTTCTGCAGAGAACTACAACAGTCCTGCAGTACCAGGTGATGTGTGACTGAAAGAATGCTGGTATGAGTCGAAGGACAATACACAAACAATTGAATTCAATAGTTCATAAAGTTTTACGATGTTCAACCATCAGCGGTCATTGTACACTCAATATGGATGGTAACCTTTTATGAGACATTTCAATGCGGCTTTTGTGAGTTTGTCAATGTGATGTTTCATCAATACAATACAGTGTCACATATGTCACGTTTCAATACGGAAGCAAAGCATGCATTAAAATGACCTTTTTATTATTTATGAAAGGTCCAACATATTCTATAAAATTTGGATTACCAGCTATTTACATGATGTAATAAAGATAATTGGATATCAGATTTTTTTCACTAAGAGCATTAAAATTGAGTGAAATTCAACAAAAGAGGATTTTTCAAAATTCTTTTCTGAATTTTAATTTTCACAGTAGAAATTTCATAATTTTAAATTTTGTTTGTAACAAGCTCTGCAGTGTGTTGCTACTCAACAGATTATAATACCAAATGACATATCAGACATAAAGAGTGTCGACATTCTTACAATCTGATATTTCTACTGGCATCAACAAAACAGATGCAATTGGAATTATCATCGACAATGATTAGATTTCTACGTATATTCAACAAACTGGACAACATGAAAACTAGAAAAACTGCCAGTAGGTAGCCAAATAGAATTTTGGTCAAATTTTTTACATTTTCACAAGAATAAGATATAATGACCAAATTCATGAAAACTGACAAATATTTTTTTATTTCACCATTCGGATGGTTTTTGAATCTGCAGTAATCAAGAAAAATTCTTTTCAAACGTAAGTAAAGCTTGTAAAGTGTTCTAGAGGCTTCATGAATTATCACAAACAAATGTACCAGAGAGTAAAGATATGTCCCCATCCTGTGTTAAACTTTCACTTTCATAACCATCATTACTAAAGGACAGTCACCGGTGAATGCCCTGCAGGTTTCAATCAATTTCACAAGAATCCCTCTAAAACGTTTGTACATTGAAATCATGATAGTTATAGACAGAAAAAAAATTACCAAATTAGTTGTTTTTCCAACCTATACTGCACAGAAGTGCATGGTCAAAAAATGTGGACTATACCTATGCACAGCTTGAATGTAGGAATTTTGAACACAGACACTTGTCTGAAGTAAATATTGGAAAAATATGTCACATGCACATGCTTGAATAACGTTGAAGATAAAACTGATTTGAAACTACAACGACGAATACAATGAGATTTTTTGGTGGTTGTACATACCGTGACTTGTGCCAACGCCAAGTACTTGTAACCCTGTCTTTTCACTCCGGACGCTGCATCAGCTCTGAAGTAAAATACCAAAACAAAGAACTTTGACGTCCTGAATATCAACTCAGACATTAAGATATGAATAAGCATCATTACCATATCAACAGAATGTGACCTTGTTTGTGTTACATTGAGTTAAAATGTGTAGGTTGAAGAAAGACAAAGACTGGTGGATTGTTTTTACTGTTGTGTAACTGATGACCAACGTATTATTGTCTTTTCACCAGGAAGGTTTCAGTTCAATGCCATCAGCACTGAGGAACAATGGTTAGGAAGGTCATACTGCTTTGTTCAGAGTTCTGGAGTGGACAGTGTGTCATTTCCGCATTCACGATATAAAGCCCCAGAGGCAATGTTTTTAAGACCGTTTTTCTTTTAAGAGGATATCGTTAAAGTATCGTTTCACTGCCTCTTAAAATCAAATCCTTTATTTTGTGCTGTAAGCGCAGTGTTGCTGATACGTCCACCACTTACTAACAGATTGATGTAGGAAATATTATCATATAAATTCTTTGTCTTATAACAATAGGACACCAACTTGCTCAGTGAGCACACTAACATGATACAACTACAGTTTGAAACTAAATCATGAACATAATATGGAAAGATGCAGCCACCGAGGCTCCAAAATGTCAATAAAACATCCTACATCATAAATTTCAATTTGCATTTGAAGTCCTTTAAATAAGATTCCAAGTGAACTTTACAGCAAGTAGGTCATCAGATATACATTTGCAATATTGGTATCCAAGGTAACATGAATGTAGGTAACTGTTGGGTATTTGCATATGGCATTACCCAGCATGCAGTGTGACAGTAACATGTAGCTAAGATGTCTGCCGTTGTGACAGCGGCGATAAACAGCAGCTGTTTCGTCACAGCAAAGGATCACACATGTAGAAAAACCACATGGCAAGGGGAAAGATGTTAAAGTTTTTAATTCTTGTTATGCGATTTTAGGCTGTTGTGGCTTGTCAGTGAAATCATAGACCCTAGAAGTTCTAAAGTACATGGTAAAATGATAGACTGCACACAACATCTCTGTATGGTATGAGTACCTGGGTAACCGATAACAGAACCTCAGCTAAAAACCCCTCCCCTCAAAACAATAGACTGTGCAGCAATTTGACGGAAGAGCTTGAAGGACATAACCTGTCTACAGAAGTGACATATCAGCTGCTTTCATTCCCCATGCCATCCTAACAACTTCATCAGTACTTCTTCCGGAGATAATAAAATAGATAAATACCTCACCCGGAATAAGTGGGAGGATGTAAAATAATTTTGTCCCTTATTCAGTCTAATTTTTGATTATAGAATAATTAGTCACAGCAATCTGTGGATTGAAATTTACTGCCCAGGTGGGCAAATCGAGTGGTAACATGCCTAAGAAAATGTACTGTTCTAAACCTATTGAGTACTATGTGGTGTGCCTCCTTGTGTAATAGCACGTGCCTTTTTTCTTGTGGACTCAGAACAGTATTGATAAGTACATTATCACACCTTCAGAGCATGTTGGCTCATAATCAGGAAGTCCCGAAATGGCAAATTCTGAAAGGCAGAACACATGACGCATGCATCCCTTGTCTCTCAATTTCTCGCAATCTGCTTATATCAGTAATCCAAGAGTCAAACACTGTCTGTTGACATCAGAATAAGATGCATAAAAAATATTATAAACAAAGACAATTCAATATCACCTGTATTTAAAAAATGACAGGACGCCCTTCTCGACTACAACCCAGTACTGTTTCCAACCCAGAAGTCGAGATCTTTTCATGAGCATGCCTTCAAATCGGGTGACATCTCTCAAGATCTCCTTCACAGGTTTCACATCAAGCAGTTGTTTCATTTGCTGGGTTCTGGCCAGATCCAGGGCAGTCTGATTGCGTTTGTTCTTCAGAGCTGGATCCACGCCGTTCTGAAGCAGGGTCACTGCCACTTCCGTCTGTCCTCTGTAAGCGGCATTGTGTAGTGGAGTATTGCCGTTCTGGTCCGTGCAATTTATGTTTGGTGGATTGTTGCTTTTTAGCTGAAATTGAACAATATCATTATTGCACTATAGCTTTGCCAATATCAGTGAATTTTGTAACATCATACCATTAGATTACCACTGATAATGTATCCAATTATCCAACATTTTTGCCCCAGCTGTTTTCTACATCTAGAAATTCACTGGCATTGCCAAAGCTATACATAATAGCAATAATGTACCCCTCCCCCGGCCCATAATTGCTTCAAGCAAACTTTGCACTCTATAATGTACTCGGCTTTGCCTCGTACATATGTTGTGCACAGTTTGCTTTTGTCCATTATGGGCTGGGAAGGTACATTATTGCTGATGACAATCTTACCCCTTCCACCAGCAGAATCTGTTTTAGTCCACTTTTTCCCCATTGTGTACAAAACAGGAGGGGAGAAATTGTTTTGAGGTTGAAAGGTATGCAAATAAAGGGTTAAGAACACCTGTTGCTATATTCAGGGAATTACATAGCCTTTCGTTTTCAACTACGTTTATTTCAGATTCTTTACTGACAAGTAAACCAGAAAAAGACAAAATTTACTAAAAGGGGTGAAGCGGGCTATCATTTTTTCCGGTGTGAAAAATCCTGAAACCATCGTCCTAAGTACAGAATGAGTATTGGGACAGTTATCAATATTTTAGCATTGACTCTGAAGTCTAATTTTGGGTGCTTTTGGATCCTTTTTAGCAATTTCTTTGACATAAAATGACTTTAAATTAAGCAATTAGCAATTTGAACATCTGGACACAGCCTCCATAGTTAAATGCTGTACCACAATTTTCATATTGTTTTCTTGTGGCTGGAAATATTTACAGTCTACATACACAGTCCAACCAGGAATTTAGCAAAAGATTTTTAGACTAGACAATTACATAAAAATGATGGTATGAACGCCCATGAAGGAAATCAAAGTCAAAACAATCTGAATAGGTGTCACTAAAACAGTAACTTTTTTTTCTGAACCATGCTTGGCTTAAACGTTTCACCACCATTGTTTGACCCAAACCCATGGCAGTTAATGTTGATTATAGTGGACCTGTTTTCATGGAATTGGGGAGAACAGGCCAGGAGACATGTGCTTTCTTGAAGGAATTTTACAATTCATCAGCAGTCCTTGATTTCACCTCAAGGTATTCTTAGCACATTCATGTTTCTTGTCTTGCTATTTAAATCATATGAAACTAGTTAAGTTCCTGGCCTTGGAGGTTCAATATCAGAAGTTCAAGGATAAGATCATATGAACAGCGCTCTCTGATACCTATTGAATGATGTATCTCATTCAAGGATAGTGCCTTTATAACATGCAGAAGGACAAAGCCTTACTATTTTAATAATTTACCATACCAGTGACACAAGAGTCTGAACATCGCCCTCTCTGGCAGCATTGAGTAAATGTTCTTCCACTTGTAGTTGTTGGGATTGTTCTGCCGCTGTAGGAAGAATAAAAAGTTCCAATCATTTCAAATATTGTTAAATACATCAACACATTTCCTTGTGTTTGTCTCTTCCATTATTTTCAAAACAGGCTCTACATAAGTGGCAAAAGAAAAGTTCTGTAAATTTGCGAGACTTTCATTCGGTAGTTGAAGACCACCTTAATATGGAGCTGAATTTTAAATCTGACATGGAACAGCCCACTTCCACAGAGTAGATTTTAAAAGTTTAGATAATAGTTATACTAGGTGTCTTGCACTATCCATGTAGTACTAAAGTAACTAACACAAGACAGTTGTCACAACATTAGCATCTATCAACTGAACTCCTGGTGGTCCTCTTCAAAAACGAAAACTCAGGAAACAGCGCCAATCGCATTGAAAATTTGTCACTGAACATAGCCTTGTACATGCAACATTGGCTGTTGTCAACAGAATCTCAGTCAAAAAGCTGTTGTCTGGTGCCTTGTTGATTGGTGTGTCTCGTAGTTGGCGCCCTAAAAATGTGATTTTAATCATCACATCCATTCCTGTATGCTAGTAGTAAGTGTAATTTCTGAGATTCTGGTATTTCCATATTTTTGATACCTATGATGTTGTAGGAATCAGTCCCGCTGCCTTTCGTTATCATAACATTTTTCTGGTAAAGTATACCTCAGTATTAAATTTTCAGTCTCTCAAAATCTCCTGCTGGTCAACTCCTTATTTCTTTTACATGTACTGATACATATTTGAACCAATATATAGATGACTTGACAGTACAGTGGCACAAAGTTGTGGCGTGAGTATTCATTCATCTTATCTGCACTCAACTTCCAATTCAATTTTTTCTCTCAAATTTAATCATTACACATCTAGGGACAGTTCAAATGAGTTCAAATGTATGTTGGTTCTTTTACTAACAGAGATCAATCTTCATGTTGCTGATCACTGTACAAACACCAAAAATTGCAAAAATGAAAAAAAAAAAAATTGCAAAAATGTCTGCCTGCAAGCTCAATCATCTTATAAACATCAAAGACTTGAACTTGAAATATTGCAATGATAGAGTGTCTCAGAAATACCTTGCGACACATTCAGTACTCAGGCATGGATGGATGGGTACATGTTTATTCAGTGTTGTTGTTAAGGTAGAATGCACCTTGGGTACAGATATTCTGATTCCTAAACTTTTACAATTCTTTTCTGGTCTACCACATGTGGGAGCTCATTTTGAAGCTCAGGAGTAAGAATTATTTTCAAAGCCTCGATAGTTTTTCAAAAATCCAAAAATTTTATTTTACCCTATAGAGTTCACACAGCGATGGCAGTCATTTTGAATTTCAAATATCAATAATTTGTGTCAGGTAATTTGTTTCTCTAGTACCAAAATTTGAATGATGACCCCTGATTTCTATTCTTGATTCGGTAAGAATATGGCTGAAAGTTTCATTTAGGAAAGTTTGAGCAAAAGTTTCAGTCATTCACTTTTGAGGCGCATATTACCTTAAGGGGGGCATACCATTCTGGTAAATTCTTTGGGGCTCCCAAGTCATGTTATTAGGGCTCCCCATAATGTATTAAAACAACCAGGTACGAGGTTTACCCAACTATATACCTAAGTTTCCAAAACACAGCAATAAATCCATGAAGTCGTAAAACACTACACCATACACAAAGATTCATGTTCATATACCACACATGTTATACTGTGAATGCACCACTATGGCAAGCCAAGTCATAAAATTAAAATACAAAAAATGTGTGTTCTAAATTTTGATGTTCATATTCTTAAATTTCATAAAACCATGCTGTTATTCTTCAATTTTAATGTGTATATTCATAATGTTTATGCTTAAAAAGTTATTTTTGTGTTTATGAATTTTAACTGTTAATATTAAAAGCCATTCTTATTTTCATAGATTCAATGTTTTTGTTTGTAATATATCCTTATTTCCATTGATTTTAAGTTTGTGTTTAAAAATTTTGTATTTCTATTCATGTAGCCATTCTTTCATTTGTACATTTCATGCTTATGTCCATGTTATGTCCATTTAGGAATATAAACATCGAAATTATAGAATAACTGCATGGTTTAGATGAACAAAAACATGAAATTTTAGAATGCAAACATCAAAATTTAGACACATTTGTTTTTTTAAATTTGCAACTCCTCCGTTGCCATATCTGACTTACAAGTTGTTTATGGGTTGTGTAAGTGATTATGACTTCAATGTCAAGAGCATTACTGAAAGAACAAAGACAACTTTTTGAACTTTGAACTTTAGACTCTGAGTGTTTTGATAAAGAAATAAGCATGTAGATCTCCAACAAATATTTAGTGGTTATATAATAATAATACACCAACACCCATTATTATCAAATTTTAGGAAAAATATCTGAAGTTTTAGCATTCAGCTGTGTGTGAGTCTACTTTTTGAACAGTGCTATCCTGCGCATGATAGTGAGTTGGTCAATTTTATGTTTGAACTATGACCCACCTTCAAGTAACCTTTTGACCTCTGGTGAATGAGTGACAACTTTCGGAGTGTGTCCCTCCCCATTGATAATTGTGACGTCTGCATTGTACTGGATAAGCAGCAAAACCACCTCCTGTAAGCAAAAGGCATTCAGAAAGTAATGCTTTGACAAAATGATGACTATCAAAGAACAATTGATAAACAACAGTACTTTTTTGGTTGCCCTACAGAGGGCAGGCTTCTACAGAACTGTTTTTGTCACTGCATTAAATAACACTCAATTTCACATTTTTTTAGGAAATCATTAGGTCAGTTTAATTTACTTGTAAATGCCAATCAGTTGACGAAAACTGAGTCTGAAAGCAAAATGCATTAAATCTTATTAATTTTATCTGTTGATGTAACTGTCTTTTTGTATAATTTTCATCATGAATGATTGAACACGGTTTAGTTTACTCCTGGGCAAGTTTACACCTTTGAGGGTGTCATTTGAGGGCCATGGGGAGGGTGTGACGAGAGTGAAGCAGAATAACACCCTAGCCTTTCCTAATTTTTGGCAGAGTTAACATAGATATTCCAACAAAAATTATGAGTTTCACCAGAAGGTATTGTGAAAAAAGTGTAGAAAGTGTAACCAACTGTACATGAAAATATGACGACAGTGTTAGATATTCAAATGTATGTAGTACCAATGATATCAATGGCAATCTCTCCACACTCCTTGGAGCTGACATACTGTAAATTACATGTTATTCACAGTATGGGGATTCTCTAATATGTAGCTCTGATTCAGGTCTGATCAAAATTAGAGGTAGATATGGGTCCCTAGGCAGGTGGACACCGCTGATGAGAAAGGCTCCCTAAAGGAGGTGAAAAGTGCAAATATGAAAGCAAATAACAAGGAAAGGTTGGAACCATTCCGAGTCTATATCTCTACTTGGTTCAATGAGATTGCACACATTCCTACAAATTATTAAATTGCTGTTCATAAATCCTGGCACGTATATTCTTTATGTCCATACTGTGAATTTCATTTGTCATCATTTGGTACACTAAGAAAATATGAACCCTGTATATTCTTGGATTCACTGTGTCTTCCATTTGTTCAATGGGATGACTGACAGCATATCTGACTACCAGTATAAAAGTCAACCAAAAAACTTTTCCACTCCAGTGACACTTGCATTTTCATGGTAACTAAATCAAATTGTTCTTAACAAACACACAACACACTGTACACTGACACACAAAGGGATACAACTGAGACTGGACATTACCCTAATTTGACTTGTTTAAAATTGAAATTGAATTCGGAATAAAACTCAGCTTCGTTCTCACAGCTCTACACTTTGGAACCCGTAAACAACGGCCTGATAGCGGGTTCTCATAAAATCTTTTAAAATCTCTTTTGCCTTCTTTTTTATGCGTCAGATATATAGGTCACAGAGATTTAACTGTCACCCATCAACAATCTTGCTACATATATTCACAATTCTACCTAGAATGCTTTTTCCACACAAACTCAAACCTCCAAACCAGCCTAAAATCGAAAATGTCAACACGGATTCGATAAAACGACGATAAAATGTTTTTAAGATCGCAGAATTGACACTGAGTGATCTGAGCTTCTGAAGGCAATAAATCCTGGACTGACACTTTGAGTTAATGTAATCAATGTGTGCTTTAAAATTGAGCTTGTTGTCTAAGATAGTACCTAAATATTTGTATGTAGTAACCCTTTCTACTGCAACATCATCTATCAAAAGACTGGGAATGACTGTTGGTTTTGTCCTGAAATCAATAACCATTTCCTTTGTCTTTTTTACATTCAAATCAAGATAGTTTTCTTTACACCATTTCGAAAAATTTTCAACTTCATAAAGTAGGTGGTATCAGAGTTGGATAAATCCACTAACGCAGAGTCATCAGAATACTTGACAAGTGGAGTAGATTCATTACCATGACAATCATTTGTGTAAAGTGTAAATAGAATCGGGGAAAGAACAGTACCCTGTGGAGCTCCAGTAAAGGTGGACCAAGAGATTGAATAAGTTGACTCATAGCGCACCCTTTGACAGCGATTTACAAGAAAATCAACGATCCAAAGAATAAGTTTGGGGTTAACATTAAATTTAAGAAGTTTTTGTGCCATGAGATGACGTTGAATTGTATTAATGGCTGATGAGAAATCTATAAACAACAGACGCACAAATGCACCTGGCTTTTCGAGATGAGTGTACACGTGATGCAACAGTGTAATTGCGGCACTATTGCGTCGGAAAGCAAATTGGTACAGGTCAAGATAGGGATTTGTGTATTTTAGAAGTTGGCAGCGAACGATACGTTCAAAACACTTCATTATAATGGACGTTAAAGCTACTGGACGATAATCATTCAGGGAAGTGGGTTTCAAATTTTTGGCAATAGGGCAGATGATGGAGTTTTTCCAAATAGCTGGTAATGTATAATCATTCAAAGACCAGTTGAACAATTTACTGAAAATACTTGCAAGCTGTTCAGCACCAAACCTCAAAAGCTTTCCACATATGTTATCTGGTCCCATTGCTTTCCGTGTGTTAATCCTTCAAAATATGGACCAAATATGGTTTTGCAGTCTTTACAACTTGAAACATCAATTTTTGTTGAATTTTTGTTTGCAGAGTGAGCTCTTTGAATTTTGCAAGTACAATACTGCCCAATGCTGTCGACATTCTTTCATATCCATTCTATTCAGCCAAGTGACGTATGTCTTGATTATTTTTTTGCATTTTTGAATTTTTTTGAATTTTTTGCATTTTTGTTCATTGTATCAAACTAGGTTCCTCAGCCTATTAATTCCAATATGAGGAAATATCCAGTCTACAAATCCTTCACATCAATCATGATTATTTTTGTTGTTGACAAAAGAATCCTAGGAAAAGAAATCAGACGTCAACAATAGCAACATCACATGTCACACGTGTCTACGTTTCCCTGCACAAGCCAAATACTCAAACACTACTGTAACACTTTTAAACATGATTTACAACACACAAAAAGGAAAGGCAGCTTATAAACCAAACAATCCCACTGAAAAGTATCATTAAAAGTTAGAAATTAGAACTTAAGGACCAGAAAAGAATTATGTCATTTTTTAATTTCTTGGAGCTATGCTCTATGACAAAAAACTCATTTCTTGGCTTCTGCTCACTGGATTTGACCTCCTTCAAGACTTACCGTTCTTCCTGTATATGCAGCTCTGTGAAGAGGTGTGTCACCGTTTTGATTCACAGTATTGACATCTGCCCCATACTTCAGGAGCAATTCCACAACTTCTTTGTGTCCAAAGTAGCAGGCAAGGTGCAGTGGAGTCCAACCGTTGTTAGCCTTTGATCGCCCTGAGAGGAGACAGACGGAAATATTGTATAGTGACCATCTTTGACCTAGACTCTCTCACAGCCCCTCGTCCACTACGTAGCTCTATCCTCAACCATATGGTGATGCGCCCTCAACGGCCTTTCTAGCAAGCAAGGCTCACTGAGTCAGCCGGGCTATAGCGTAGCGGAACTTCGCCGGCTCGCTGAGCCGAGCGAAGACCTCTGCAGTGTACACTGTTAATTAAGGAGATTCTTTGGAAGAATGCAAGTGTCTGTAGTAGAGAGATGTCCATAATATACAGGTAGCATTTTATTCAGATTGAAACACATGGCTTGGAACACTTTATCAAAGACATTTCCTATGACGAAATTTCCATGACTAAAAGTTTCATTGCAGCAATAACCACTGACAATCAATGGCTTGTACAAAACACGACATTGCAAAAAATAAGCTTGGAGAACATCTACAGACAATGATAGTGTGTTTCTAAGGAAAAGTTTCAAATAAACAGACCAGCTCACCTTTGCAATTGATGTCAATTTCACCAAAACCCAACTCGCCCTGTTCCAGGAGTGTTTTAACAGTCTGTGTTTCACCATGTCTGGCACAGTACAACAGCTTCTCTTCCAAATCATTCATACTAGATGGCCATGGCTGTGACAGTCATTATCTGCAGAGTGGATGAAATACCAGATCACGTCACTCACAAATGTCATACAATGATAAAAAGCTCACAAAAGTCAGATATCTTCTCCTTATTTATAACTACTCTTATAGAAAAAAAGAGGTTTATAAGTTTATCATTATGAAAAATGAACTGAAAGGTGTATATATATATATATATATATATATATATATATATATATATATATATATATATATATATATATATATATATATATACTGAGAATTTAGGAACTTGTAGTTATCACTCTACAGGCTGTTTCATGTGCTAAGCACAGCCTGTAGAGTGACAACTACAAGTTCCTAGATTCTAGATTCTCAGCATATATATATATATATATATATATATATATATATATATATATATATATATATATATATATATATATATATATATATATATATATATATATATATATATATTTATATATATTTTTGCAAACATACATACATATTCAGACACCCTCACACACATAGATACATAAATACATACATGCATATATATATAATTTAAATTTTCAAGACTATAGAATTTATACCATACCAAAGTATTTTCAGGTGTATCTTTGCACTGACTCATTATTTCTGTTTTCTAACACAGGAAATATACTATTTCCTACTGAAATTGAATAATACATAGCCAGTGTGTTTATCTTTACACACATAAACACTGGGTGGAGACAGAGACAGGAATCCATGGTCATTATATCAATTGTTGTAGCATTAGCTAGAAACTTGAAAGAAATACTGAGCATGCTGGAGATGCATATGTTGGTTTGTGTGAATGTTCATAGAGTTACAGTAGGATTAGCACCGAAATATTTGTCTGATAATGTTGTTTTTAACAGTCATGTCCATAGAACGAGATCCGGACCCTATTCTATTTTTATTCAAGGTGGGGCTCGGTTTTATCAGAATAGTTTTGTATATACAGCTAGTGTTGAATGGAACAAAGTTCCAAGAAATATACAGAGTATTACTTCAAATTCTCTGTTTAAAGAAAGTTCAAGAAGTATTTTTATGAAGCAATGATTCAACGTGAGAGCAAAATGATTTTGTTTTTTATTAATTGTTGTCGTGCCGATTTGCTTGTGATTTTATTTTTCGTGGGACCACAGTGGAAATAAGTTTTTAACTTTTCTGTGTTTCCCAGCACTTCTGTCTTTGTCTTTTTTCTTGTGTTGTACTGTATGGTTATTTTTTAAGTGCTAAATAAATCAATCAATCAATCAAAAAAATGTGTAATAAACACAGGGTAAGGATTCACAAAACCTATTACCTCTATTTGCTCATTACTGACAGTTTTTTATTGTAAATAAATAAATAAATAAACAAATATAAATAAATAAATAAATAAAATAAATAAATAAATAAATATAAATATACATAAATAAATAACTAGTAGTGGCAGAACTAGACAGAATGAAGACCCTAAAGTCAATGGCTTATGGCTTGCTTACTTTGGGCTTGAATTAACCCTTGGTGTGCCAAAGTCAAGTTTTGTTACCTTTATAAAATATAACCTCGTCAATTTTATTTAGATATTTCCCAAAATTTTGATTGAAAAACAGTCAGCCAGTGAAAACTGATGTCCATTCAGTCCAAAATTGTAAAAAAATTACAGAAAACCATTAAAAATTGGTGTTTCAACTAAAATTTTGGTGGAAAAATATTTCAAAGGGTTAACCATGCAGTTTTATGAGACCTCTGGGGAACAACTGAAAAGGCAGAGAGGAATGTACATGTAACTATGACACAGTTTTTGCGTTCAATTTTTCAAAACTCTGATCTCTACGTACACATAAGCCAGCCACACCTACTTCCTTCTTCTGTGCATGCACAGAGTACAGGATGTTTGGCCAGTCAGTGTATATCACCATTTCTAGGTCAGTCAACCTCTATTGTGACGAGACAGTCTATGCAATGGTACACCAAAGCAGGCATTGAATAAATCTCAGATTTCTCCTTGATCTACCTGTGTTCCCAAACCCTCCAAAGAGACACCACCTAAACTGCACAAGTTTCAGGTGGCTCTGTGACCTTAGTGACAGGGCTATCTAACCCTTTTCAGCACAATGGTTTGGCCCAAACCATACTGTTTTCAATGGGTGATGTGGACCTGAAGACAGGGAAATGTGGGGGAAAGAGTCAGGAAATCTAGGACACCTATATCATGAGAAAGTGGAAAGCCATAGTGAGCTGGTGTGAGGATGTTAGTATTGTAAAAATTTTACAAACAATTTTAATAGTCTTCTCTTCTAAAAAATCAACATGTTACTTATTCTACTCAGACTGACATGGAAGTGTTTCCACCATTTGTATCCTCTATGGCGGTTGGCGAACTGGTCTATTGGTGTAAAGTGGCCATTAAAATGCTGTCCCAGCTATTGTAGCATGATCTAGAAGTTCGAATTCAGTGATTTACTGGTTCATTGTTGATAGGCTCAGCTTCAACAATGCAATATGCTAAATGGTGATGGTGAAGGTCAAGGTGAGATCACTATATGGACGAGGGCATTATTGTCAACAGAAAAGTACACTAGGCACTGAGAAAATTGATAGGACTACTTGTCACAAACATTACATAATACCTATCATACACAAGGCTTAAAGCACAAGTAACATTAATTAATTTCAAAAAATCAAATACTCATGGCCGATGAATTACGAAAGCATTTATTGCATTATTGAGAAAAGTAATTCAACTAAATAAACATCTTCCGTTCATTAGTAAGAGGGATGCTCAATGTTGACTATTAAATGTGGACACACACCAATCATTCTCTCACATCAAAAATATGATTACTGTTGATGTTTCAAAAGTGATGACAGTGCTTGACACCGATGCGAAGAGCTCTACCACTTATCAAGCAATTATAGCTCCTGAGACGAAGCAGATGGGTGCTCCTGCATTTTAGTGGGCCCATCTGTTACTGCATTTAACAGCCAACAGTTGATACCTCTGCTACAATACTTTTTAAGTGTTTAAGCTTACTGCTAGGGAATTTACCTGAATGTAAGTCAGTGACAATAGAAAAATCGTGAGGTGTTGGAAACAGATTTATGCCCACCAAAACCTGCATTTCAAAACAAACCAGTTTGTATAGGATAATTCAGCAGTATTATTAAGATGGGTAGATATTCAACATACAAGAAGAATACATTCTCTGAAAATGTTGACCTTGTGCATTAATTTTTGGACTTTGTCACATTGTTCACTTACTTCAAGTTCAACCAACATTATATTCATCCTGTTTCCAAAGCTTCTGACTTGTGTGACATAAGTTTTATTATATCCTGTGATGTGCGGTACTTGAATTTCACCTTGGTATTTTAACATAATTATAAGCACGCTTTGGATTTGATTGAGGTAATTGCCCTGCCATAACTCATTGGAATAACCGTGGGTAATTATCACCAAGCCGCAACCTAACCTAACCAGTTATCACAGTATTTCATTTCCTGACGTCTCCACCAGGCAGTTGCTCGCTAATTTCTTTGCATTCTTTAAAAATTTGCAAGAAAGTTTTCATGAGTTTATACCACAAATTGCTGGGTTTCAACTCAAACCCATTGCACAAATCTGTACATTTCCCTTAATGGCTATTAAAAACTAAAGCAAGGCTCTGAGATGCACTGAATACAATAGTTCTCTCAAAGGTCATCTGAGGTTAACTTACCGTCGTTGTTTGTTTTGTTTTTATAACATGATTTTGATCACTCAAAAGCAGCACTTCAGCGAGTTTAAAATTGTGAAATGAATGGTTGCTGGTTAAATTGGTTACCTGAAAAGGGTATTCATTTTTTTTGGAGAGAGTTCACGGCGACTGTCACTGTCTGTAACCATTTCAAAATCAACAGCAGCAGTCGACCTCAATTTTGATTAACGCCCTCGTGCGTTGAATCACAGTCCCTCTATAAAATCAGCTGTTCGGTGCGGTATCTGCACAAATAACTGGACAAGGTCCTGGTCGACATTTCGTATGTAGTAGAACAAACATTCAACTCGTTAAACTTACCAATCATAGAAAGACCAAAACTGAACATAAAGGGGAACTTTGCTTCGATAATACGCGTGTGTGAAGTGCGCACGCCGGCTCAACAGTGGGGTTCCACCACCGCAACCTACCCACAACCCAACCAGCCACAGTTGTCACATGTGTAGTCAGAAATCGATGACGTCACTAGCCATGTCTATCCCTACCGCCAGCGGCGCACTTGCATCGATCATATATCATGGCCAGCCGAGCTCGAGCAAGCTGGAAAAGCCAACCAGGTAATTTGTCAGGCGTGCGGACGGGCATGGACCGGGGATAGGGGGAGGGTCACTTTTTTAGAAAACTGTTCAAGGGGGAGGGTCACTTTTTGGGGGAGGGTCACTTTTAACACAACAAAGATGATTTGCGGCCAAACCTGTGAATGTCCATTTGATATTTCCTGAATAGGAAATCGCCGACAAAATACATTGATTCTTTTAAATACATACACATTACCGACAAGCTTCACAGCAAAGAAGAAGCAGTTAAAACTGATAAAAGACAAGAGATAAGAAACATATGGGACAGATGGCAAGTGGATATCAATTATCAAATAGACTTGAAGTCTATAAATGCACAGATATTATTAGTTTTATGTTTTATATTGGAAAATATTGATATCATAGTTCTCTCATAGATTACCATGTATAGTAAATCAGCAATCCGGTGAAATTCCAAAACCCAATATCTTGCACATACATCCATTTGTAACCACCCTAGTCCAAAGTACATTAATATGATCGAGAGTATATAGTCACAGATTTACCAAGTTTTGTATTGAAAAAAAAATATTCATAGTTTGCTCATAGACTACCATGTATAGTGAATCAACCTTTTGGTAAAATTCCAAATCCAATTTCTTGCACAGACATGCATTTGTAACCACCTGGGTTTTCTCTCGACTGCGCGATTGCGCAAATTGCGCAATTCGAGCCACTGTCTGCGCCAAAAAGTTACTGACCGCGCGAAAATCGCGCACAGATGCACCGAGTAAAGAC
Source organism: Ptychodera flava (assembly GCF_041260155.1). Classification (NCBI taxonomy): domain Eukaryota; kingdom Metazoa; phylum Hemichordata; class Enteropneusta; family Ptychoderidae; genus Ptychodera; species Ptychodera flava. Next base: position 14,133,196 of record NC_091944.1, on the reverse strand, counting down.
GTATACAGCGTCTACATATACTGATGTGTGAGGGTGACCCAAGCGCATAATGTAGGATTTGCTGTTCATTGTTTCTACTCATCATGCTCATAATACTCGGAAAAGACAAAATATCGCCTGTCATTCAGTTTTGTGTGACGTGGAGCGTACGCATCGAATTGAACAGGCAACGACGTAGTTGTGGTTTAATCTCCATGGATACTAGCGTAATTTTCATGTTCATGTTCTAGCGGTAAAGTTTGAAAGCAGAACTTGAAACACTGTATCAATGGTGGAATTACGGAAAACTCGAGCTTTTGTTTAGGCACACGTACGCTGCAGTGACGATTGATCTTGATCGCGATACAACACAATTGTTTGATCGGCGCCCAGTGATCGGCACATATTTCCATTGAATTAAAACCCAAATTTGGACCAAATCGTGTCCGTGGGAACAATCAAACAGAAGGAAAAATCAACATTAAAGTGACTTCCCCCTGAAATATCAAGTCTGCCCTCTAATTTTGAAAATTGGAAAGAATTTGTCCCTTTCAATGAACAGGACTGGTGGAGAAAACACTGAACCACTCTACTCTAATCAAATATATCAGTAATCAAGCATACATAAATACAAAGATTTATCTATTTTTATATCGGAAAAATATTATTTATAGTTTCCTCACAGACTACCATGTATAGTAAATCAACATTTTCAATGAAATCCAAAAATCCAATTTCTTGTTCACACATGCACGTTTTACTTCCCACTTCAAGCAAAGTTCATTCACAAACATGTAAATGTACAGATATAGTTTGTTTTGCGGGGGGAAATTGTCAATAGTTTGCCTGATAGATATGGGGTGAGATTAATGCCAAAACACTTGTGTTAACATTATTTCATTTTGATGTAATTATCTCGTTGTGTTAACATGTACATTTTTAATAAAGTGTATTTTGTTTGTTTTTCTATTTCATTATCACATTTTTATTTCATTCTTTCATTTTGTTTGCATCTTATTTCTTTATGTCAACATTTTTAGTTCATAGACCTGTCCTGCAATCCTTTTAACAAAATGGCTGAAACCCATAGTTTGACACTGGTTAATGAACTAGTACTAGAAATTGGGAAAACGAATTCTAAAAAGTTTCTAATACAATGCCATATATGAAATAAAGCATACCCCTCCTTTGCCATGCGGAGTAAGTACTCATGTGTGTCCACCATTCTCTCTGAATACTCACCCTATCTGAGGAGGGGTATGCTTTACTTCATGTGGGATTGTATTCGAAACTTTTTAGAGTGTCATTTATTGACTATACTTGTAAACAAACAAACAAACAAACAAACAAAACCCCGTTCTTTATTGACAAACGTGAATACAAATACAACTCTTTATTGGGATGACAATAATCATATGCACATTTTACAGAGCATGCACATGAAAACGCCCACCAAAACTTGGCATTTATCCAATGATCCCCGTCCTTTCGAGCCGTGATTTACGTGATGATTCGTAATTCCTGGACCAATCACAATACGTATAACAGCAGTTTAACTTTCTGATATTTGCATAACCCAGCTTTTACAGGCATCAGTAGGTTTTTATTTTATATTTGTACACTCAAATCCATAGGCTGTGAGAATAGGTAGGGTATTTGAACTAAAGACAGTAAAGAGAAGATGGCCTCGGGAACGTGCTATGAACGTCCGTTTCGTTGGGTGCGTCCAGCTGTGTTGTTTGTCTTTGGCGTGAGTTGTGGCTTGTTTATTTTGTATATGGTAAGTAAGAAAAGCAGCAAATTTTGGCTTTGGTTTGTTAGTTGAAGATATTTTCCCTCTTTTTATGGAAAGTTCCGCAATTCAAAGCTAAAATGGCATATATTGCATTACAATGGAGATGGTTTCTTTTAAACCAATCTCTTAACTTGCTGTCTCTCAGCGAGACGATAGCACGAAAGGCGACAACAAGAGAACACTGTGTAAGTATAGACGTTGCCATACCCTACGTCTGATTTTAATATTGCTTTTTAACGACTGTCTCTGTCTGTCTTCTGAAGGCGTCAACTTCAAACAGCGCATCATTGCCATCAATAAATCCCAAGATTAACTCAATCTCTGCTTCGTTGGACGAATTAACTCGGGCACAAAGCTATGGCGACAGCAATGAAAAAGAAGTCGAACTTTTGCCTTACCAAATATTCACCATTCGCAATGGATTGGCTGGGTTTGGTTGATGAACTTGAACGTGAGTATCAAAATACACCATACGGCAGGGATAAACTTAGCCACCGTTCTAAGGCATGGTCATTGGACACAGGTAGTGGCTCTCTGGGAGTGACGTCACCTTCCAAAACAAGGTACGTAAAGTGAGAGAAATGTCTGGGTTACGCGCGATTTGGTGTTTCACATGGTTCACCACTAGGTTCAGAACATAACAGTCAAACAAACTAGTAACATCTTGTGTGAGCCAAACAGACTCTCCTATTTTAGGCGCCACTGTTACAAGATAGAATGCGACTCGACTTTCTCACTTTTATAATTTTTTTTTGGGGGGGGGGGGGGGGGGGGGGGGGGGGGGGGGGGGGGGGGGGGTCTACCACTCGTGGGGGCTCATCTTCAAGCTCATGCAGTACTAAAATATCCACCGGCCTATTTTTGTGAAAGTCTAAAATCTTTATTTTTACCCATAGAGTTAACGCGGCAATTGTGGCTATTTTGAATGTCAAATATCGTTAAATGCAAGTTATTTGTTCCATGCTACCAAAATTTGCCAGGTCATTCTCGACTTTTATTCTTGATTTTGAAATTGGACACTTATTATTAAGTTTGAGTAAACGTTTATCTTTCGTTAAGGCGCGTACAACTGTATATTGTCTAAGTCAATGTTGCCGTACCTCTTGTCTCATACTTATAGCTACATTATCGGCAATATTTGATTTGCTTTTGATGTTCGTTTGTGCATTTTGATATTTTATTACGAAATAATGAATGATTGATAAACTATAAGTGCTGACCAGTGGATCGACATCACACTCCTGCCGAACTATGCCATCATACCTTTGGGTTGCGAGAGTCTTATCAGTGAACGGCAAAGACGTGTACTGAGCACATCGTCGTTAATGATGTGTGTGCGCATCGTACGTGTGAATTTAGCCTTCGTCGACTGAACCATTTCGCGATGCAATCACCGTGTACACGAGCTATCGCGCTCTTTTTTAGGGGAATACGAGTTTAGGTAACAGTCTGGATCGTAATACTTTCAGTATAAATTGAAGCTGACACACCAATATAATACGTGGCGCATCATTGCGGCCAGTCGATATTCCAATTTACTCATTGAAACAGAAAATAGAAATTAGGCTAATAATCAGTTTTTAAACGTTCCTTCACTTTGATGAAGCGCTGTTTGGTCCTTTTTGAAATGAACAAGTTGTGAACGCTGGTTACATTAGGGAGCTTTCAGTAATTACAGGGGATGGGCCGGGGAATTTCGCGCACACCTGTACCGTAAAATGTGACCCTCCCCACTATCCTCCTGTCTAAAATGTGACCCTCCCCCTTGTCCGACATTCTAAAATTTGACCCTGCGGTATTCTCCCCAGGAATAACTGAAACAGTATCAGCTAATTTACGTAACAATTGCTTCAATTGTTATGTTAAGGACAAATTACAGAGGGGAGGGCTAGTGTTTTTGGAGGGACAGTCGCAATTTATCACGCAAGAATTTTTGAAGAGATGTGGTATTTCATACATTTGAGGGAGGGTCACCATATTTTGTGCAACAATAAGAAGGCAAGATGTGGCTGATTTAGTGCTTCATCCAAAAATAAAAAATCATAATACATGGAGTCTATCAGGCAAATTATTGACAATTTTCCCCCACAAAACATGCTATATCTGTATATTATATATGTTTGATAATGTATTTAAATGTACTTTGCTTGAATTTGGAAGTAAAGTGTGCATTCGTGTAGAAGAATTTGATTTCTGAATTTCATCTAAAAAGTTGGTTCACTATCCATGGTGTCTATGATGAAACTATGAATAGTTTTTTCCAACACAAAAACAGGTAAATCATTGCATTTCTGTACTCTTGATTATTGATATTAATGTTCTTGATTAGACTAGAGTGGTTACAAGTCTATGGTTGTGTAATAAATTTGATTTTAGAATTTCACCAAAATGTCAATTCACTATGCATGGGGGTCTATGATGAAACTATAAATAATTTTTTTTCAGTACAAAATTAGATAAATCTGTGCATTTATGTATGCTGGATTATTAACATTATTGTTCTTGTGCAAGAAATTTGATTTTGGAATTTCACTGAAAAGTTGATTTACTATACATGGTAGTCTATGAGAGAACTATGCACAATTTGTTTCAATATAAAAATTGACAATATCTTTGCATTTATGTACATTTGATAATTGATATACACTTTTCCACCTGTTGCATATGTTTTTGTCGCTTGTCTTTTATCAGTTTTAACTGTTCAAGGTGTTTAATGTAGGATACCACTGCATCTTCTTTGCTTGTGAAACTTGTGGATAATGTGTACGTATTTTGTTGGTGATTTCCTATTCAGGAAATATCACACGGACAATCAACCTTTTGGCCATAGAATCAGCTTCTGTCAAAAGTGACCCTCCCCCCAAGAAGGTTTATAAAAAGTGACTCTCCCCCTTAAGCTGTTTTCTAAAAAGTGACCCACCCCCAATTCCCCCGGCCCACCCCCTGTAATTACTGAAAGCTCCCTTATGAGAAATTGGTAAAAACCCTTGAAAGGATGGTACTTTGCGGCCGGTCAGTGTTTCATTTACAAACGTCATCGTAACTGCTTGTTATCTTAGAAACGTGCCCATTTTCATTTATGTTAGGTAACTCTGTGCAATGTGGTGTGACATCTTTCAAAACTGCAAGAGGGAATTGGCGACTGCAACCATAGACTCTCGAGAAAAACGGGACAGGCAACTGCTGAGGTTTCTTTTTCTCGAGGGTCTATGCTGCAACTTAATTTCCAATTCGCCATTTTCCGATTTCTTATTTGAGTTTCGGCGTGGTCTATGCTCAGGAGAGGCGGGGCACGAGATGAGTTGTCATGACATCTAGATTGATACAAGTCTAAGCATTGCCGTGAATATTACGATTAGGCTAATCATAATTCCATGGGTGTCTGATCCTTACATTCCTGGCACCTCAATCCGTGACACTTTGCGGCCAGTCCATTTTCTAATTTAAGTATTCAATTAGAAAATAGATTGAAGGGTAATTATCAAATTTCAAATATTTTAGGCGAGCAGATGAAGCACATCCGGCCCTTTTCTAAATAGATTGTGCCTAAAGTTAAAGTGTGAGAAATAGGTAACAAGCCTTGTGAGGATGGTACATTGCGGCCAATCAGAATTTTGCTTTGAAAACTTCATTTGATATTTGAAAATCCTATCTTTTTCAACATTCCGTTTAGCTAATACCTATTTATTTTTCCTTTTAACTTACCAAAAGTCGTTTGTCAAATCGTATTTCAATTTATCGATTTCCGCATGGCCATATGCCATGTTGAAAAACCAACTGCAAATTCGATCCAAAATCACAATTTCTATTTGAGTTTGAGGCATGGTCGATTGGGAATCCCCCTGACGTAAATGATGGACATCTCGAAACAGCCAATCAGATTGAACCAAACAGTGACAAGGGGACGATTGACATGCCACTTATTCAAATAAAATTATACTCTTCTTTGTCAATGTTTTTCAAAGGAGGTAGCAGTCAAATGTGCTTCCTCTGTCCAACCAAATAGTAGGTAGCAACATGATTACTGTTCATCAGCAGTACAACGAATTTCACGGCGTTTGTACCGAGGGATACCGAACCAATCACAAAACTTTTTGACATACTCCATGCGTGTTGAATGTTTTGTTAAACCACAGACAAATAGAAAGGCAGACTTGCAACGCAGCATGCCTTTTGTTTCATGGTCGTCTCGGTAGACTGTGGCCTTTTCATATTAAATGAGCTTCACAGATGTTAGATCTTTTCGAGAATTTGTTCGTGGTTGATAATTGCACGAGATTATGTGAAAAGTACGACGAGATATGGCATCGTGCTGCCAATCGCGTAGCAACCATACTTACTTTGTGAGCTCTCAAGGCAGAAACACTGCTTCACGCCAATCAAAACATAACACGCCAGCAGTTTCATAAACACGTCCTTCCATGACCAACTTTTAAAAGACGATATGACTGACCATTGAGTAAAACCAGACAGTATCGATAAAAGACTTTCAAATTTGGTTCAAACACACTCATTATATATTCATAAAAATGTGAGAGGAATTTCGTTTTCGCCAGCACGCATATTCCGCTCAGAACCACACGACAACAACAACACAAACTTTGCCGAACATACTTTCGCTTAAAAATTGGCGAAAATCCGGAAATTACCAAAGGATGCATGGTCGGCACTCTTCGGAAAAGACAGGTGAGAGCTACCTGAGGCGAGGCGAAGACGGAGGGATTACGCAAGCTCTTCACACCTTGAACAATACCCGTTGCCAGTCTGCCTTTCTATTTGTCTGTGGTTAAACATTTTGTTACTTTCCTTTCCTTGGCTAGACCTGTCCAACAGCAAAGTTACATACCTGCGCGCCGCGAGCATGGTTAGTAATGAAAGTTATCATGAATCAACCGCTCGGAGACACTTCATATATCATAATACATGTAAATTAAATTGTAATGCTACAAGTCTTCATCAACGAATTGTTATCTAACGACGAAACAAGAGAATGCATTCATATCAGCAAGCGTGGTGTGTTTATACCCTGTGGTGGTGTCATTTATTTTGATTACCAGTCTGACCTCCCAGCAGACAATGTTTCAACTTTCGCAGACTTGATTTTTATGTGATCGACTGATATTACCGGTCAGCAGATGATTGGGGAGCCGTCATTATTTTCGGCCTTGTGGGTCGGAGGATTTTAATAGGAAACTGCGAAATTTCAAGTAACCCCCCCCCCCGCCAACCATGATGAATATGAGTACCGCCTCTCTAAGTCTGAAATTTTGACTAACCCCCTTAGAAAAGTTAAATACCAGTGTTTGTAAAATTTACAAAAAAATATACAGCAATAAGCTTAGTAAAGATCTTTCAAATCCTGGTGTACCTTGCTCGATTATCGTCGATTATCTCATGGCGGTTGAAAAAAGGTGAAAGCAACAAAATGAAATTCAAAGTGACAACAAATTACAGATGTAAAAGCTCACGCTATAACCAGTATCCAACCATATAGTATTGTTTAATTTGGATGGGTATCATTACAGGGTTTGCACCAAGATATCTGACTGGGGAGAATTTGAAAGTACAGGCTGGGGGAGAACATACGAGAGGCTGAGGGGGAAAGTGTTAGGGGAACTGTCCCCTACCTTGCATGGAAAATTTTGAGATATTGATGTGTGCAATGGTGTAGTCTGGTGAAATCTGAGTGTTTTTAATTTGTTTTTTATTTTTTTTCTAAGTAAAACTGTTAGAACACCCTAAGGGGAAGAGCACGAGAGGGGCTTCACCTCTCTTGAAAATTTTGAAGAATTGATGTGTGTAATGGTGCAATCTGAGAGATGTTTCAATTTATTTTGCGCTCGGTATAACTGTTTGAAAATGACATTGAACACTGATATTTTTATTACATTTTTTGCATGATCAGTGTTTGAGTCACAATATTCAACAACAAAACAATGACAATACATTTTGTAAAAAACAGTTATCAGTTTGGCAGAGATTGAAGACCAAAGTATATGCAGGAATAGAAAATATGTGACCTTCTTGTGTCGTTTCTCCAGCTACCAGCTGCTAATGAAAAGCCAGAATATGGTATGGTTAAATGTCAGAATGATTATTGAATTGAAGTCAATTACAAATATATGTTTCTGTGATAATAAAGGATGAATTCACAACAGTTCAGTTTTGTCCTAGATCCTGTGCAAAAATTGAGAAATTGGTGTGCAATGGTGCAGTCTGGTACAATCTGAGAGGTGTTTTCATTTTGTCTTTTACTAGTAAAACTGTTAGAACACCCCATGCGAAGGGGAGAGCACGAGAGGAGCTCTCCCCTCTCGCATCGAACATTTTGAGAAATTGATGTGTGGAATGGTGCAATTTGAGAGGTGTTTCAATTTAATTCGCACAAAAAATTGAGTAACCCCCTTCCTCTCCACATTTTGAGCAACCTTCCTCTTGAAGTTTTTTTAATTTTTTGAGTGACCCCCCTCACATTCCTCCGACCCCAAGGTCGTAAATAATGACAGCTCCCTTACAGCTGAGTGGTGGTCACTCAATTTAGACAGCCAACGGTTCAACACAAACCAGTAGCAGCAGCAGCAGGAACTCAGTCAAGGTGAACAACTTAACAGTCGCGGTGTTGAATATCTTGACTGGCATGACATTCAAGATAGGACAATTTCCTGTGGCCAAATAAAAGTATCTAAATTACTCTTCTGAAATATGTACCATTTATTGGTTCCCACGTCACGATAGCACGGTACACAAGGAGCGCTGGGATTGTACCGGAGTGATAGACCTCGGCGCGTTGTTCCCACCGGAGCATGCTATGCCATAACGATGGAGAAAATGAGCAATTCAATCATGTCAATCCTTTCATTTCTATCTAAAATACTTTCAGAAAAAGTAGAGGAATAGGCTGATTCATAATTAGGTGGCGAACTGCCAGGAATGTAAGGATCAGACACCCATGGAATTATGATTAGCCTAATCGTAATATTCACGGGAATGATTAGACTTGTATCAATCTAGATGTCATGATAACTCATCTCATGCTCAGCCTCTCCCTAGCATAGACCACGCCGAAACTCAAATAGTAAATCGGAAAATGGCGTATTAGAAATTAAGTTGCACTTGCCAATTCCTACTTGCAGTTTTGAAAGGTGAACACCACATTGCACAGAGTTACCTAACATTAATGAAAATGGATACGTTTCTGACATGACGTTTGATGACTGGCCGCAAAGTACCATCGTCACAAGGCTTTATACCAATTTCTCATAATTTCACCAGCGTTGAAAACTTGTTCATTTCGAAAAGGACCAAAAAGCGCTTCATCAAAGTGAAAAAGTGTTCAAAAAAATCGATTGTTAGCCTAATTTATGTTCTGTTTCAATGAATAAATTGGAATATTGACTGGCCGCAATGTGGCACGGATTCAAACTCTACCACTGTCCGTTATCGGGAGACGGTCAAATGTCTCGATCTACTTTTTTTGCCAAAGCTTCATGTCAAAACTCAACATTATCTATAAAATAGTATATACATCAGAGTGCTTACTATAATGGTCAGGGTTCAAAATCTACATTTTATTAACATTTCGTCGGTCAAATGTCTACATTTAGCGATAAATTAGGCGTATCAAAACCACGGTAAATATGTGTATACCCAACCTGACGAAAATTGATGTAGAGATGGGCGCTGTTTCGACCTTGTTGTTTACCATGTTCTCGTTTGCTGTGATAGTCGTGGTGAAGTGAATATTAGCTATCAAGAACAACAAAGGACAAGTAAAGGTTGAAACGCCGCCCATATCTACATATGATTTTAACCAGATTGGTGTATACCTGCTTTATGGCTGCAGTTCCCCCTCCGGGAGGAGAAACTAAAGCCAGAATACGAACTGATGATGTAAAGCAATTACTTCATTTGTTTATTCTAGAGAGCACTTCGTAATTTCTTCTGTATGCACCAACATAATCTATTTAAATAATCAGAGAATTTATCCAAACTTTTATCTTTTGATCCATCATTGTTTAATATTACACTTTATTTAAAATAACACGATTGGAACTAATTTGGGATAATTGGATGGTGAAGTAATGTCTGTTTAATCTGCAAATATGTAAGCTCATCTGCTTTTCTTTTTAAGTTACACACTTGTTTTGTGAGTAATTTATAATATTGTAACATTCAGCTATACGGCACCTAACACTTTTGAGGAATTTGAAAAATATGAAAATCCAATTATCCCAAATGAGTTCCAATCGTGTTAAATTGTTTTATACTTCTGAGCTGTACTCTTCAAAGTCCTAGTAACTATGAGTTACACCTGTTGATGGTCAGACCCGATGATATTTTAATTTTCAGATAATATCACGGCATAATGTTTTATATCATAAGATAAACTGTGGTTAAATATGTTTGACTCTGTGTAATGTAGGATCGCTAATCTCGGTAGCTAAAGAATACAACGGACCGTTCATTCCATCATTTCTTGACGCGTTTATCACCTTACTATGGTGTGAATACTCTGTTTTCAAGTATGGCTTGCAAAAAAAAGTGATGTTAGAAATTATTTGTTCAAAGGCTATGCTCCATTGGAAATGATTCACTAACAAATTACCCGATCACGTGACCGTCCTCTGAGTGTCGTCTGCAACTTTGAAACAATTGCCACGGGCGGATACGGCATACATGGTCTGTGCAAAATAAATATTAAATAATCATGAAATGTGCATTTGTATTACGTTTGGTATTTGGTCAGAGTTGGACCCTAAAGTTTTGCAATACTTGGAAAATAACTGAATGGGATGCCATGGTTTTGTTTGCTTTTCGCTCTACAATACATGAAAATCACTGAACGCCTATGGATCGCACTCTACACAACCTGTTACGGCGTATATACACCTGTACTATATTGGACACGGCGTAAACAGCTGTGTTAAGTGTGATCCTACGGTCCTGCAAGATTTTTTAATCTGTCTCATGCAACTTTCCTTTAAGTGGGCCAAAAAACGAACATTCCCTAATAGTTCATTTGTAATTTACTACAGGATCAGACTTCAAAATGATGGGAGTTATTTTCGAATGGGAGATTATATTCATGTCGTCATGGAGACTTTCGATGACAACGGACGTCCACGTCTACGAGGCGGTGATTTCTTCGAGGCCGTTATGGAGAGTCAGTCGCCGTACAGAAGCACCGCTGGACGAGTGATTGACTACCTTAATGGTACATACAGTGTCCTTTTCTATGCAGCTTGGCGCGGTCATGCTGTCATCAACATAACAATGGCCTTTTCACGAGAAAGCATGCACTTTTTGAACATCGACGTTCGACAACAGGAGCGCCGGCTTTCCTGGAACGTTGTCTACAGAAGAGGCAAGAAAGAAGCCAAGAGTACGTGCAGTCTCTTGAACGAGGGAACATGGTCTGATATCTGCGAGTACAGTATACCTGCTTCTATTGGGAAGAGTGTGTTTTTGTGTGCGAAGCCAGAAAAGATGGACTGCAGGGATATTGCGACTGTGAAAACGAGCATTGCTCGACTTGACGAAATTGCAAACAGGTTCAATGCACTAGCTAATAATTCTATTTTCTTTGAAAGGTGAGGTTTTTCTTCATTTCGTCGACTAGCTGTTAATAGATTTTAGATGATGGGCCAAAAATGAGTACGGAAATAAATAAACTCAATGCCAGGCTTTAGTTATCATATGTCTTTTCTAAATGGAAAATTATAGCATTTCAGATAACATGCAGTGTAATAGTTAATTGGAAACCTAGAGCCTTGATAATATCCTTCAAATACGTGTCTGGGATTTGCTTTTTTGTCATTCACTATTGAAGGTGTTAGACTAAGGTGCTTTTCAAGGAATTGTAATTGTCTCGCCATATAATTTGAATGGAGACTCGGAGAAAAAATCGCAGGTACGAGTTTGAATGGTATTGCTAAGGCTTTTCAATGCATAAATTTCAACCGAAAATCTTGCAGCGTGTTTGCTATAGGGAGGAAAAACCAATTTTTGGAAGGTTCATCAAAACGCTTGTCACGTGACTATTATGCAAATAATGACTGTGTACTGTGCACGGTCGCATTCTCAAATATCAGGGCTTTCAGAAAATATGTATACTTTATTGGGATTGGGGACTTCTATAACTGAGAAAAAATAAAAATCTATAGGTGTCTATACGGTATGTCGCTACCTTATATGGTAGAATTTGGAAAAAGGGGAATAAAATATTGAAGAGTATAAAACCTAATTTCTTGTAGTTAAAATCCAAATGAATAAGAAAGACAGGATACAAAATGACTACAACAAATCATGTTTTACACTCTAGGATATTTATCCCACCCCTTTTCAAAACTCTCCCTTGACCGAGGTGCTTATCGAAAATAGTTTGTTCCAGAAATGGCAATTTGCGCTACTCAGTGGTGGAGGAGCTGCCGGCTGAGCTCTTCGGTAGATTCTTTGTTAGTCTTCAGACAATAGAACACACTCTTTTTTAGGCATAGTGGGTGGAGGGACTGTGTTTTTAAACGCCAGGGGATACAGCAAAATGCTCAGCTAAGTTGCTGAGTAATTACTAGTATATACTTCATTCGGTTTGCCAAATATACCTGCGTCAGCTGTACGTTTTCGATGATTTGAATTTCAGAACTATTTCCCAATCGGAGTGACCACTATAGCTACCCTTACTGTTGCTCCATAACAATCCCATTTGTGCTGCTCTTTGTTTTCTGCACCCGAATCTTCTCCTAAGGATACATTAGCCGTTACGTTTGATATTTTGATGTGTTCGCAAAATGTAGTATCTCGTCATACACTTAAAACAATTTGAGAATTACGTATGTGTTAGGTAAACGTGTAAGTTAGCCTTTTTATGTGCATTATCAAATGTCTCTCTTGTCATCTGCGTATTAGTAGATTAGAAAAATTTACTCGTCAATAACAATATAATACACTAATATAATACACTGTATACAATGCATAGAATCGGGAGGTTAACAAACATTCCATCGACATTAATATTTGGAGGAAGAAGAGCTTGAAGAAATTTTATCTTTCAGGAAGTCAGACTAACATAACGAGACTAACATAACTGTAGATTCTTCGACATAGTTTAACTATGTCGAAGAATGAAGCAATATGGTCTTCAAACTCACATGCCGCACGATTTGATATTTTTCATTTCATTTTTTCTTAACACACTCATGTATGCAATAATTTGGATGAGACATGGCATATGATACTCAATAGAACTGAACAAACTTGATGTATGTTGGACTGGAACAATAAACATTTATTTTTTCACTCTGAACAGTAAACATTTATTTGTTCACTCTGAATATATCCAACCCGCCTTAAAAACGAGTGCACAATTCATTTAATACTGTTGGATATACTGATAGACACGATAGTGAAACCACCATATGCTGTTGGATTTTATTTCCATTTTTTCTTTTTTATATTTTAATGGTTCAACAGCCATGGTGGTCCTATCGGAACAATTACAGTCAACATTGAAGGTGAGCTATATGGCAGTTTTCATTTTTATAGCAAGCATATGTAAATTGTCAATGGAGTACGCATGTATGTTAAGGTATGGGTCTGAGACTTTTAACATTGTAGACTAGGTAAGGATCAAGTTTTAGAAAGTTCCAATCGAAATGGCTTTCAAGTTGGCAAAAGTATATCTCTCTGTATGTATGTATGAAGTGTATTTGCAAAAATTTAGATTTTGACCAAGTCATGTGACTAATAGTCTATATTTTCCCGCAAATATCAGATCTGGGATACAATGAGATATTTCATCTTCAAGGCAAAAAATTATTCAAAATAAATCTTTAGTAGATATAAAGTAGCATGATACTTCATGAAACAACTAATCGCTAATCGCTAATTCAAAATAATTAACTTTTCTATTTTTGGGGGTTTCAAAAACCTAAAAAAATCGAGCAATATTTTACATTTTGCGGACATTTTAAAATAATCATAGATATGTCAAATTATTTGATCCAGGTTATGGTATCTGCTGTGTTGAGTGATAATGGCTCTTTCAGAACAAATAAGCTTATACAGAAAAACAGTTTTGAGCTTTCAAGTTTAAATTTTACCATGTCTTAAATGTATACATTTTCGCAGGAAAGTGTCAATTTTCTGTCACGTGACTATAACTGTGAACATTTATCATATTCTACCTGTTAAAATATAACAAAACAATGTAGTTGACCAAATTTCAGTCAATTCTGACCTCCTTCCTTGAAATAATACAGTCCGATACTGACCCATACCTTAACTTTCATTTCAGGTCCTGAGAAAGAGCCACTTTTGCCAAGATGTGCTCCTGATATGCCTATTCCACTTGCCGATGGTTTCTGGTCAAGCCGTAAAATTTACTCTTCGTTGGTGTGTAAGGCTCGACAGTGGAGCATCAAAGAGTTCAAGAAGTGCTTGGCTGGGAGAGAGATAGTTCTTTATGGAGACTCAACGCTTGGGCAAATTTATCAGACCTTAGGCAGCCAATTCAATTACACTAAAAAGAAGCATCAGTTTCATGACTTTAAAATTGGCCCTCGTGATTCCCTCTTCTGGAACCAATATTTTACTATTGATGTTGTTGAAGATATCTTGAAGGAGCCTTGTAACTCAACTGTCTTTATTACGAACGCATGTTTTCACTTTTCTTCATGGACCACCAGGGGTAACATGGAACGGTTGATCAGAACAAAGCATGCCCTTGAAAAAATGGTTAAAAAATGCCCAGATATACCTGTCATCATTAAAAGTTGCAATCCAAGGGAAAATGGTTATGCTGCTCAGGCTATCCACAGCAATAACTGGATTTTCTATGACATAAACAGGATGTTAAGAAGAGTGCTTGGTGGCATGGGTTTTCTGTTTGTTGATGTGTGGGATATGTGTCTGTCACACTTCACACCGTCTAAAGTCCACATGCATGAAGACGTCATTGCACAAGAAATTCATCTGATTGCATCTTATCTGTGCCCAGACGAGCCCTGAAATAACTCTCGTAGGGCATACTACCGGATTGAACCCCCTAGGCAACCCATATTTCATTAGAAATACTAGTTATCACACCCTGTCTCCTAAAAAGGCAACGATATACAAAATGATAAACTACATGTTTACATATAATTAGAAAATAATTGAAGTGGAACAGGGGAAAGATCATGTATTAAACTAAATTGAGAAGTTCTGATCTTTACCTTCTTCTCGAAATCCTGGCTTTACTAACTGATGTAATACTTTTCTAGGAATTCATTTGTTGGAACCAAAATATTTCACCTTGTGTTCTACATGTCCACATATATTACTTTATTTATTGCATGTTACTGATACTAGGATCAGCAGACTGGCTGTCTTTTGGCCTGGTAAGGTAGAGTGCTGGATAAATTGTAAGCTGTAAATGGAACTTATTTGAAGGATTGTAATGTTTTTTGAGAATTGAATTCAATTTGTTTGCATGAACATGCATCACTTAGTATTCCTCTGTGTCGACCTTGCCGTGTTGATGATATTTGGATAAGCAGATTTCAGAATTCTTTGAGCCTTGTTACATAGAATGTTGAATATTTTAGCAGTAAATTAAGTTATTTGTGAGAATTTCCCATATATACTATCATAATGGAACATAATTAACTTGATAATACCATCACTACCATATGTCAAGTCTGCCAGATAGTCGAATAAAGTGGTTATGTTAAAGGGTATCAGAATGTGTACGAGTACATGATGTTCCATTTTACTTCCTTTTTACAAGTTCTCAGCAAAGCTGGAGAAAATGACTTACCTGAAATGTTTAATACCCAGCTCATTATTATTCAAAACTCCACTCGAGTTTTATTCTACGAATATTATCGATATAAACAGCCTAAACAAAAATTTAGAAATATCTTAATTTCATCCCCGATATTTCATCCTGTCCATAGCGTAGGAAGAAAATTGCTTAGAGGTAGCTAAAACGTTATAGAAGTTGCAGTTATAATCAAACCTTCATTGAATACAAAATGGGAATTATATCACCGTGTCATATACGCTAGTGCGTCATTCCTATTGAATGAGAGCTTGCACCAGCAAATGGCATATTACTATTACAATGCTGAGTGCGTAAATAATGCAAACCACTTTTTATGTGGATCAAGTTGGGCTGAGTGACCAATTTAATAATTGATATATTGGATGTTTTCAAGCCTGACATGTACATGTGTGAAAGGTATTCACTTATATTTGCAAAACTCTACAAGAATAGTTGGCATTACATTTGGACTACTTTAGGTCACCTGAAAAGCCTCTTTAAAAAGAGGCCGATTTACTAAAACTTTGAATTCAGAACCAGCTCAACACAACACACACGTGTCTAGGTGCTCAACTGTGCACTGTGACTGTGCTACAATAACACTTCCAACACTGTATGATCTACAATATTGTCTACTTGTCAAAGGAGCCTATTATTTGCTCAATTTAACAATTTGGAAAGTAGTTGTCGACCCTACACTATCTGTGCATTTAAGAAGCTTAGTTGAACAATTTAGATGACCAAAGTGAATGGATTTAAAACATGACTTAATATTACATTGTAATACTGCATGAAACGCTGTATTTGAACACATCCATCACTGTTCTGTGCATAGAACATTATGTACTTAATGCAATATGCCTTTAGTGTTTACTTTCGTTGGCATTCTAGAGACGCACTGGCACCAACAGCCAATCTGTAATGTACAGCACATGACGGAAGAAGCAACTCGGCTTATCCTGACATTTGATTTTAAATCATAATGACATGTATGAATTGATAACATACAACCCGCTGTAAAATTAAGTTGGACAATAATGGATATACTAAAGTAAGTTTCATTTTTTTTAAAGTAGTTAACCAGTTCAATAACCTTGAGTCTGTGAATGCAATGATGGACGTGATTTAGTCCGTGTGCAAGGTACCTCCACCCCACCCCTTCCCCTCCGTGACTTTGTAGACCTAATTGGGTTTAAGCGTGACATGTAGGTAAATGATTGGGATTTCAACAGAATGAAAATATGTTACATTATTTTTTTATGTGAATTATCTACAGATCTTTTTCTGTCATCAAATCATCCTAAAGCGGTAGTGTATAGCCATTTGAATATGTGCTGATCCAAGAGGGAGGAGTTCCACATAACTAACTCAATATATCTCTGACTTCTGCCAGTTGAACCTGACAATCATTCAGCCTCATTGTCAGCATTTCTGCTGCCATAACTATTAAAATTGAAGATATCAATAAACACAACACTCAGTATTTTCTGCCCATATGAAGACTGGTATTTCCAGCACGACATAGATCACTCAGATGTCACTATAACTCTGAAACCCTGTCACAGGTGTGCGTGCTGTGTAACAGGAAGTTGAATCAGTTGACTTTATCAGCTTGGTTGAACCTCCGTGTGTGTAGTATATGTTCTGGTCAGACTACATATGGAGATCAAGGATCTTTCTATACAGTATGAGTATGGGCAACCTGGCATGGTCCTTGTTTATACTGGTCATGGAATGTCATCTGTTCTACTCCATTTTCACACAAACAGGTTTACATTTACCATGGGAAACAAAAAGAAGGGAGTGGGGTAAACCATTTGGGCGAAAGGGTTAAAAGAAGATAGTACTTACTTATTTCAGTCTAGATGTGTGTTCTACTCAGCCCAGTTTTCCCTATTAAAGCAAAACATCTGAAGTGTATAAAAGGATCTGAAATGCCAAAAAATAACTATAAAGTATTGATTGAAGTTTCAGATTTCTGAATAATTGCTGGAAACATACAATGAATCAGTTGAGTCATTACAGTGGATGGAAACAGATGTAGAAACATGTTTTTCAACTGTTATTCATAGCTTTTCATGTTTCATTTCCCTGGCACAGTCTGGCTAACAATGTGCAGGACATCGCCATGTGCCCGAAAATTAACAAATCATGACATCCGATTTTAATCATATTCTGTAAATCCATAAACTACTACCAGTAGTTAGTATGTTGGACACTATAGTAATGGATGTAAATGGTAAATGTACATTTCAAAATGTACTGAACCGGTTCATAAACCAAAATTTCTACAGATGGATGTGATTGGCATTTTGTAAATGAGGGTGCTTTGAACAGAATCACTAAAACATAAGAGTGAGCAACATTCCAGTCACCCCTCATGGGTAGGCGGCGCTAACATCAGTAAAGTGGAGGTACCCAAGAGGTGACTGGAATTTGCTCATGCTTATGTTTTGGCGATGTGTCCGTCAAATTTGGCCGAAAATCACACAAACAAGCGTTTTAGAAGCAAATTAAGTACCAGGTATGAATTTTGAGAATGCTTTTCCTGACTTGGGTTTTTTCTCGCTTATGTACACACATCTATGGGGCGAATAGTCCCAGAGCTGAATAGGGTTTTTTCTCGCTTATGTACACACATCTATGGGGCAAATAGTCCAGAGCTGAATAGACCACGAGGGTTTTTTCTCGCCTATGTACACACATCTATGGGGCGAATAGTCCCAGAGCTGAATAGGGTTTTTTCTCGCTTATGTACACACATCTATGGGGCGAATAGTCCCAGAGCTGAATAGGGTTTTTTCTCGCTTATGTACATATGTCTATGGGGCAAATAGTCCCAGAGCTGAATAGACCACGAGGGTTTTTTCTCGCTTATGTACACACGTCTATGGGGCAAATAGTCCCAGAGCTGAATAGACCACGAGGGTTTTTTCTCGCTTATGTACACACATCTATGGGGCGAATAGTCCCAGAGCTGAATAGGGTTTTTTCTCGCTTATGTACATACGTCTATGGGGCAAATAGTCCCAGAGCTGAATAGACCACGAGGGTTTTTTCTCGCTTATGTACACACATCTATGGGGCAAATAGTCCCAGAGCTGAATAGACCACGAGGGTTTTTTCTCGCTTATGTACACACATCTATGGGGCAAATAGTCCCAGAGCTGAATAGACCACGCGGGTTTTTTCTCGCTTATGTACACACGTCTATGGGGCGAATAGTCCAAGAGCTGAATAGACCACGAGGGTTTTTTCTCGCTTATGTACACACGTCTACGGGGCGAATAGTCCAAGAGCTGAATAGACCACGAGTGACTGTGATTCTCCCCAGGAATAACTGAAACAGTATCAGCTAATTTACATAACAATTGGTTCAATTGCTACGTTACGGACAAATTACAGAGGGGAGGGCTGGTGTTTTTGGAGGGACAGTGGCAATTTATCACTCAAGAATTTGTGAAGATATATGGACTTTCTGGTCAGGATGGTCAGTTGGTCTGGATTTTCTTCTTCTACGGATTTGACTTTGTTGTGTGTATGGGTACCGGTACTTGTTTGTTGTCTATCTGTTTTGTCATATTGAGTTTTTCACCATGAAACTTATGCCAGATGTGTCAGGGTTTGATTGGTTAGTCTCAAAAATGTAGTGACTGATACTACAAGTGACAGACAGAAAAGTTTTTAATACTCTTCACTATAGAATAAATTTTCACAAATACATAAAAAGTCAAAATGTTGCTTTTGACAAAAATTATTCAAGGTCAAAAACAATACAGTTACTCTCTATAAATGTCTGTACAGTATTTTAGGAAAGTGATAGATATATACATCTCGATATGTACAACAGGTTCACTATAGCTACATTACCATGACATAATTACAAAAATTACACAAAGGAGTGGGATAAGAGGTAAAACTACATTTTCATGATGACTTTCACATTTTTTCACAATTGCTGGAAACATATAATAAATCTGTTGAATCATAAAAGTGGATGGAAACAGATGTAAAAAACATGTTTTTCAACCGTTATTCATTGCTTTTCATGTTTCATTTTCATGGCACAGTCTGGCTAACAATGTGCAGGACATCGTGATGGGCCCGAAAATGAACAAATCATGACATCTGATTTTATTCATATTCTGTAAATCAATAACCTACTATCAGTAGTTAATATGTTGGACACTATAATAGGGGATGTAAATGGTAAAAGTACATTTCAAAATGTACTGAACCAGTTCAGAAACCAAAAATTTCTACAGATGGATGTGTTTGGCTTTTTGTAAATGAGGGTGCTTTGAACAGAATAAAAATCTTATCCACAGTGTTGTCCCCTGAGAATAATCTATAACCTTTTACTGAGCCTAAGGTAGTAACCAGACAAGTAGACCAAATGTAGTTCTATACTTAATTGCTGTAGTGTCTGGCCTTCTGAATATTTACTGATACGATTGGGATGAGTTTCAAACAGCCGATGACTTCTACAGGTTTTGACTTCTGCTAGAATTCAATGAACCAGAATTCGTTTAGGTTTAGCAAAACTCTATAATTTAAGATATCAACACAACGCTATCTTCTGCACATATGAAGACTGTTATTTCCATCACCACATAGATCACTCAGGTATAACTATAACCATTAGACCCTATCAAAGGTGTACATGCTGTGTGAAGGAAGTTGAATCAGTTGACTATACCAGTTGGGTTGGATCTCAGTGTGTATAGTATGCTCTGGTCACACTACTTATGGAGAGGTAGGGCATTTATACTGAAACAGTATCGCTATGTGCAATGTTGGTCCCTGTTTATACTGAATATGGGACTTCATCTGTTCACCTCCATTTTCACATAAACTGGTTGACATCTACCTTAGAAAACAATGGGGGGGGGCAACCCATTTAATGAAAGGGTTAGAGGCAAATGGTGATTTCTGGTTTCAGGCTTGAAGTGGATAATGCTCAGTCTAGATTTCATAAGTTCACACTTAACATAATGAAGTAAAGCATTACACTGGGAAAAGGGGTCTGGAAATTAAAAATGTTTTGTCAAAAAGTATTTTATAGTCAGAGACAGTGGTACACTTTCCCATGCAAAAGCTATTAAAATAATAGCCTTTCCAGTGAGGATGCTTGGTTGATCAATAGACCCTTGAGCTGGGGTCTATGGTTGGTCAGCATAATTCAAATACATCTGATTCATTTAATCATGTGAATATATATATTAGTGGCAATGACTCTGTTTTGGGAAAACTATTGCCAACATTTATCAGAGCTGACCAAGACATCATTTGTAGAATTATTTTGGTGATATTATTTATGTCAAAAGCAGTCGATTCAGTGCACAATGTAGATTAGCCGTATGGAATCATTGAGTGTAAATTGTAAAATGTATTGTAATATTTGTATAATCAAAGAAGCTTCATCCTGTTAATTTTTTCATGACCATGAAAACTTAATAAATGCATTTGATGGTTGCTGTGTAAATAATGGATTCATGACTTATACGTAAAATGTGTCGTGAAACCTGTCTGAAAATAAACCATGTGATGTGTATCCATTTCCGTGATATCATAACTTTCATAATCTGTTGACTGAACATATAAATTTTCCTAATTTATCAACCAAATTGAATAAAATTATGGATTCTGTTACGTGCAGAGAAAACGAACAAAAGGGTGAACTCAGCAGTTTCCGTTTAAACAAAATTTATTACGAAAACAAAACTAATTGCTAAGTTAGGGACAGAGTACAAGCTTTAAAAGTGTACAGACTACTTATCTCAGCTGGGACGGCAAAGCTCCAGTCTCAGAGTTGTAACAGTCAGTCGGATGAATGAACAGTCCTTTGGCTTGCAGGCTTGAAGCTGCACAAAGACCACAGTATAAATCCAGCGTTGACAGTGAAGGTCTTGAAAAGTCTTGAGAATGACTACTGCTGGAGTTTAGTAACACACAAGAGACACGATCCCAAAAGTCTGACTGGAAGCTGTGCACGTCCCTTTTATAAAGGCATATAAGAACAATCTAGAACTTTTATTGACATGCTAATTACTGTTCTAAAATTATCTCCCTTACACAACTAATCAACTTTCCAGAACATTCCAAACATGACTAATTGAATTCAAGGTTGTGAGGTCATCAAGGGCAGTGACCTTGAGAATGTTCTAGACTAATTGAACTCAGGTCTGATGAGTGTGGGGAAATGACCTACATAACACACCCCCTCTTCAAAAAAAGAAATTTTTCAATGAAAAATCTTTCTTTTACAAATGTAATCTTAAAAGTGTGAACAACAATAAGTTCTAAATACGAGAGAGACAGTCTGCAATTAAATTGTCTCTGCCTTTGATATGTCTAATGTCAAGATTAAACTCCTGTAACATTAAACTCCATCTTAGCAATCTCTGATTTTTGCCTTTGAATTTCTGCAGAAAAACAAGAGGGTTGTGATCAATATAAACCACTATTGGCTGATTTGAAGAAGTAACATAAACTTCAAAATGCTGTAAAGCTAATATCAAAGATAAACACTCTTTTTCAATTGTAGAGTAGTTTCTCTGGGATTTGTTAAATTTGCGTGAAAAATAGCAAACAGGATGATCTATACCATGACTATCCTCTTGCAATAAAACAGCACCAGCAGCCGTATCACTAGCATCTACAGCTAATTTGAATGGCAAAGTAAAAATAAAATCTGGTGCAGACAACACTGGAGCACTTTGAAGTATGGCTTTAAGTGTATCAAATGCCTGTTGGCATTGCTCTGACCAAACAAACTTTACTTTCTTTTTAAGTAAGTTAGTCAAAGGCTCAGTAATTGTGGAGAAATTTGGACAGAATTTTCTGTAGTAACCAGCCATACCGAGAAAGCGCATCAGTTGTCGTTTGCAGTTTGGTATGGGAAAACTTGAAATGGCACTGATTTTGCATCAACAGGTTTTACCTCACCCTGTCCTACAGTATGTCCGAGGTAAGTTACCCTCGCCCAACCAAACTCAGATTTGGCAAGGTTGACAGTCAACATTGCTTTACTCAGTCTCTCAAAGAACTTCCGCATGAGCTTGATGTGTTCCTCCCAGGTGTCACTATACAGGACGACGTCGTCAACATAGGCTGCACACCCGTCTAGCCCGGATATGACGTCGTTGATCATCCGTTGGAACGTTGCCGGAGAGTTCTTCATTCCGAATGGCATCACCTTGTACTGGAACAATCCGTCTGGTGTAACAAAGGCGGATATTTCACGAGCACGAGCCGTCAGAGGGACTTGCCAAAATCCCTTCAGTAGGTCAAATTTCGTCACATACTTGGCTTTTCCCACTCGGTCGATGCAGTCATCAATCCTCGGGATTGGGAAAGTGTCTGTCTTTGTTAAAGTGTTGACCTTCCTAAAGTCCGTGCACATACGATAACTGTGATCTGATTTGGGAACAAGTATACACGGCGAACTCCAGTTACTTTTACTGGGTTCAATAAAGTCATTGTCCAGCAGGTATTTGACTTCTTCCTGGAGATATTTTGCTTTTGTTGGATTCAGTCTGTATGGATGTTGTTTTACAGGCTTACTGTCCCCAACATCAACGTCGTGATAGATGACGTTTGTCCTCGTTGGAACATCTTGAAACAGGTGTTTATATTCGTGGAGCAGTTCTTTCACCTGTTGTTGTTGTTCTGGCTGGAGGTGTGCCAACTTTGTAGACTCCAGCTTCTCCAGGATTTCTGAGTTCTGAAGCTTGACCGAGCCCAGCTTTGAGTTTAGAGTATTTTCACTCAAGTCAGTTTCAGTATCACTATCTTCATAATGGCCAGAACTGACGGTACTGACAGGCTGAGTTATAGTAGGATTATCCCTATCCAAATATGGCTTAAGCATATTTATGTGACATAGCTGTTTTTGTTTTCGCCTGTCAGGTGTTATTATGATGTAATTTAAATCACTCAATTTCTTATCAATTAGGTATGGCCCAAAGTAACGAGCATGGAGTGGTTTGCCAGGAATTGGAAGTAGAACAAGAACTTTTTGACCTGGTTCAAACTTCCGTTTTGAGGTGTTTTATCGTATTTGGTTTTCATTGACTGCTGAGATGACTCAAGATTTTCTCTGGCTAATTCACATGCTTTAGAGAGTCTTGTACGAAAATCTGACACATATTGCAAAATATTCAGACAATCATCGTCGTCAGACAGGAATTTCTCTTTAACGAGCTTAAGTGGGCCACGGACTGTATGTCCAAATACAAGCTCAAATGGGCTAAAACCAAGAGACTCTTGAATTGACTCTCTAACAGCAAAGAGCAGAAAATGAATTCCTTCATCCCACTGCTTCTCTGTGTCAAAACAGTAGGTCCTAATCATGTTTTTCAAAGTTTGATGAAATCGCTCAAGAGCACCCTGACTTTCTGGATGATAGGCGGATGACCTATACTGTTTAATGCCTAGCTGATCCATTACTTGTTGAAAAATACCAGACATAAAGTTGGAGCCTTGATCGGACTGGACACATTTAGGGAGGCCAAATAAAGTGAAAAATTTGACTAAAGCTCTCACTATAGTCTTTGTCTTTATATTTCTCAGTGGTATGGCTTCGGGGAACCGAGTTGATGTACACATAATTGTCAACATGTACTCATTTCCTGATCTTGTTTTTGGTAGGGGCCCAACACAGTCTATTAGAATCCTACTAAATGGTTCTTGAAATGCAGGAATTGGCTGTAAAGGGGCCTTTGGAATAGTCTGATTTGGCTTTCCTACCATTTGACATGTGTGACAAGTTTTACAGAAATGTGCTACATCCTGCCTGAGATTAGGCCAATAAAAGTGACTGAGAATTTTGTGATAAGTTTTCCTTACTCCCAAATGACCAGCCCAGGGCGTTTCATGGACCAGGCGCAATATTTCAGCACGGTAGGGCTTTGGAACCACAATTTGATGTTTTATAGCCCAGTCGTCATCAACAAAACATCTGGAGGTCTCCATTTACGCATGAGAATACCAGATTTTGTATAATAGGAAACAGAGCTATCTGAAGTTTTACCTTCATCATCTACCCTGTCAAACAAAGACAAAATATCTGGGTCTTTGTGTTGTTCTGCAATGAGATTTGATCTAGAAAATGTCTGACTTTGGTCAGCAGAAGTTTTACTGGAAGTTTCAAATCCACGAGGGATAACGGAATGCTCCGTGTCAAACACCTGACTGAGAAAGGTGTCATTTAAGTCAACATCTGTGACATTATTTTTGAGAGTATTTTGATTCTCGGAAGTTTTCTTTGACATGGCTCGAGTAATAGCACATGAAGGAAATAAATCGGGTATCTCTTGTTCAATTGGCTCTGGATCCTGATCTAAACTAGGATTATCAGTCACAAGTGGATTAGCGATGACCTTGTCCCCAGCAAGGTCGTTTCCAAGAAGAAGGTGAATCCCTTCAAAAGGCAAAAAAGGCCTAATACCTAAAGTCACAGGTCCAGAAACAAAGTCCGAAGACAAATAGACATTATGGAGAGGAACAGGAATGTAGTCATTACAATCTACCCCCTTAATAAGAACTTTAGAACCTGAAAATGACTTTTCAGAAACGGCAGGGTATCTGCCAACAAAAGAGACTGGGAAGCCCCGGTATCTCTTAAATTTTGACAGGGGTAGCGGAAGAGAAATCACTAGAAAGTGATATAAAACCATCATGAATAAATGGTTCGAAAATACCCATAATGCTATCTTGAGAAGAATTGACCTTGACCTCATTATTGGGGATGAGAGGGGTTTAACCTCAGAAAATGTGTTACACACATTATTAGACTCTAATTGAGTTGATGAAGAAATAAAGCCGGTTGGCTTAGATCCACTTTGACCACTTTGACCTTCACGTTTTCTTTTCAATTTGAAACAATCTGACATTAAATGGCCGTCTTTCTTACAATAATTACAAGAAAGTGTACCAAACTGTTTGTCAGAAGGAGATTGAGACTTGGGATCTGATGATGTGGAGTGTTACTTGAACTCTGTGAACTGTTGTCATTTGATTTTCTACTCTCCTTTGAAAAATTCTTGGATGAAAAGGAGGAGTTAAATTTACCTGCATTGTTTCTGTAGGAAAAGGACTGGGATGGTTTGCTGAGAAATGAAGATTTGTGAGTCAATGAATAATCATCGGCCAAACGTGCAGCAACCTCTAATGTATCTGCCTTTTGTTCATTGATAAACGTCTTGATGTCACTCCGAATGCACCTTTTAAATTCTTCAATCAAAACAAGTTGTCGTAATTTGTCATAATTCTGACTGACCTTTTCCGAAGAACACCAACGATCAAACAGTTGTTCTTTTGTTCGAGCAAATTCAACATAAGTTTGATCCTTCACCTTCTCACAATCCCTAAATTTCGACGGTAAGCTTCAGGCACCAACTCATAGCCCTTGAGAATTAATTCCTTCACAGAATCATAATCTGAAGCCTGCTCTACTGACAACTGAATGTAAATTTCTCTGGCTTTACCCACCAAAGCACTCTGCAAAAGCATAGACCAGGACTCCTTAGGCCAATTCAGACTCTGAGCAATTTTCTCAAAATGGAGGAAATATTTATCAACATCCTTTTCTTGGAAAGGGGGAACTAACCTGAAATGCTTAGTGATGTCAAACTTGTCTGAAGGGAAGAATTTTCCTGACTGTCCAAGCTCTAAACGTTTTATTTCTACCTGTAATCGCTGTTCTTCTAATCGCAATTCTTTTTCTCTCTGTCTTTCTTCCATTTCTAATCTTTCCTGCCTTTCTTTTTCTTTCTGTCTTTCTTCCATTTCTAACTGCATTCGTATTTTTTCTTTTTCTAATGCCTGTCTCTCTTTTTCCATTTGTAATTCTTTTTCTTTCTGTCTTTCTTCCATTTGTAATTCTAGTTTCTTAATCTCCAAATTTGTCTGCAATTCTAATTCAAATTTTCTGAGTTCAGAGGAAGACTCAGGCTCATAATCTTTTAAGGCAGACTCCTCAAAATGGCCAGAATTAACTAAATGTTTTGCAATCTTGAACTGTATTTCTCGCTTGCGCATAGATCTTTTGACATCTACTTTAAGGAAATTTGCCAGTGCTATGAGGTTGTCTTTTCTGAGGGAATTAAATGTGTCCTGATCAAGGTCATCCATAAATTCGTCTGGCTTGAATTCCGCCATGATTGAATTTCGCTGAGTTCACAGTATACAGTAGTTTTGAAAAGGCTGTCAAAATGTTGTCAAACGGCTCAAAATATTCGTATCCCGGACAAGCCCCCAATTTGTTACGTGCAGAGAAAACGAACAAAAGGGTGAACTCAGCAGTTTCGTTTAAACAAAATTTATTACGAAAACAAAACTAATTGCTAAGTTAGGGACAGAGTACAAGCTTTAAAAGTGTACAGACTACTTATCTCAGCTGGGACGGCAAAGCTCCAGTCTCAGAGTTGTAACAGTCAGTCGGATGAATGAACAGTCCTTTGGCTTGCAGGCTTGAAGCTGCACAAAGACCACAGTATAAATCCAGCGTTGACAGTGAAGGTCTTGAAAAGTCTTGAGAATGACTACTGCTGGAGTTTAGTAACACACAAGAGACACGATCCCAAAAGTCTGACTGGAAGCTGTGCACGTCCCTTTTATAAAGGCATATAAGAACAATCTAGAACTTTTATTGACATGCTAATTACTGTTCTAAAATTATCTCCCTTACACAACTAATCAACTTTCCAGAACATTCCAAACATGACTAATTGAATTCAAGGTTGTGAGGTCATCAAGGGCAGTGACCTTGAGAATGTTCTAGACTAATTGAACTCAGGTCATGATGAGTGTGGGGGAAATGACCTACATAAAATTATGGATTCCTATGAACATTTCATTGAAAACATAATTCTAAACTGTCCATATTGAATCTGCATGCTGTCATGATTACCATTATTAACCCTCTACTTTAGTAAAATGTCTTTGTCATTGCAGGAGAGCCAAAAATTGTAGAAAAATGCCACACAAACTTCGACAAGTTTAATGAGTGTGTTGTCATGCAGAATCGGGTTAAATTAATCTGAAACACATCCAGTGAAGCTATATTCACTGTACATTCAAAAAGACATAAAAGTTACTTTGTTGGCACGTAGGTACAAGGTCATCAATGACCTCTTGCTCGGCTATTTGACTGAAGGGGCCCCTCCATATGTTTGCTTAACATTTTTATTATTGTTTGTTTTGTTACTAGTATTATTGGATTGTATTTAAGTATAACCATAACTTTGTTAGTACTAAGGCTTTTCTATTTTTTTAGATTTGCCAATTTCATTATGTTCAATTTTTTACCCTCTCATTCTTTTCCTTGGTGATTCTGTTTTTTCATTCAATATTCCCCTTCATTTTCCCTCAACTTAGCAGTGGTGTGTTCACAAAAGTTACTCTCTTGGCATGCACGAGCCATATGGTGATGGTATAGACTATAAGACTAGGTCCCTGACACGCTGATAGACATTAGCTACCTGCTGTTATGATCGAATTTTCAAATCGCAATACCTCTTGCACTTGCCTATTTCTATTACGTGAAACAAGTAAAGGTTTATCTGACAATGTGGTGTCTGTGTAACTGAGAGGGTAGTTTTTGCAGAGCCTTGAACACTGTTGATACTTTTGTATTTGTCCATATGTTGCCGCAACGTTTTCCTGAACAGCAAAATCATGAAAGTTCTCACAAAGTCTTGTGAAGCTGCAGTAACTGATCTATGATTTCCTTTAGAACTGTACTGGAACACACATATGGGTTCAAAGATGAAATGTCTCCTTTGTTCAACTGAGTTGCAGCATGAAGCATCTTCATCTAGACAATAACACATGCTTTACTCTTGCCGGCTCCATCTTCAGATTTTTTCTTAGAAACTCCAGCTGCCGCTGCTGCTATTCCCGCTGATTTGAAACTGGCATGTTTTTTCTCACCTGAAATCAACAACATACACCACCACATTACTTGCTATTTCAGTCTCTGATGATTGGTTCGAGAAAACAAATGATTTCTTATGGCAATAATGATATCTCTCTTTGGAAAGAAACCATCTCCCGGAGAAAATCAAAGATTGATTTATGGTAGATGCTGTATGTGAGGTAGGATGTGCTCACTCATTTCAAAACACCTGACATCACTTTGTCATTTTGTAACCAGAGGTCCAAAAATCTTTGCTTTGGCCCTGTGGTCTTGTCATTATTGTATTACGATTTTATCTTTGGATCAGAATATGAGCTTCTTTTTCTTCCATTACTCAGTAAAGTCGCGTAAACACTTCCACTTTTTGTACAGATAGTCTACATGTCATAGTAGATTATAGTCAGATATACAGATCATCTTGGAATTTTGATCAAACTTAAAGAGTGTAAAACCACTTTATACCCACGGTCCAACATTCATGCGATACATATTACATTGCAACTTTGCATAGTAGAGACATTCCTACTTATCTACAATGCTGGAAAAATGAATTGTATTGCACCATTGTGACGTTGTGGCTGGTATAATTACAGCTTTCTTCTGAAAATATTTGTCAATATTTTTGTAATTCCATTCATTGTTCTTTTGGATGTCCACTTTAGGATGGTACACATTAAAGACCTGCTAGCTGTAGTTTTTTGCATTTTGTTCAAGAAAACAAGCAAATTAAAAGCAACTTATGTATAAATGCTTACCAAATTGTGACCACAGAATGTTATTCAAACATTGGTGAAGAATGTAAAACTTGGATTTTAACAACTAATTATTTTTCGACTTGCAAGTCACATATGACTGCAGGGTCGTACTCAGGTTATAGATACTATTTATAGTCAAAATGAGAGTTTAAATTGTTTACTAATACATAAATTTGTAAAAATGAACATTTCTGATAAAATACGTATTATTTCTGTCATTATCGGGCACTTGCATAAATACCTAACTGCACTCGAATCCTGAATGATGTTCAGAATCTACACAAAAATTGTGCATTTGCAGTATTCCACAGAATGTGTATGGCATATTGGCCCTTCATGCCTTATGACCCTGTGTATGGCATTGCCACAGGATTGCCTTCAACGTCTGAAAATGATGGCAAGCAGTGACTTCACATCATGCGATTGATGCATGACCTACCAACCTACCTAAATTGGCTAGACATTTGCAAATCAAGAAGGAGAAGCGAAGAAAACAAGTTACTTGATGGTCTGTGCGCTGCTGTGACGTGACATTTGCAGGCCCTCTTACTATTCTTGACTGTTAATACACCAGACAATACTGTGAATAGCACCATGTGATATGGCTAGCTGGCACCAGCAAGTAAACAAAAACTGTGAACAAGATTGACTGAATCTATTGCCAAAACTGAAATAATGACATTTCCAAGACAACATGGATAAATATTTAAAAAGGTTGTCTCTGAAGATGGTATGGTATGTTGTTATGGTAAGCAAAATGGAAAACAGATACAGCTCACATGGGCTTTAATTTTGTTCAAGAAAGATCTATATTGGCTGGCTGTTTTCTAAAGAATATTATCCTACAGACACCTATTTCCAACTACATAGGTCCATCTTTGCAATAGGAAACAATATTGTACATATTGTGGTCAAGAATGACCAACTGACCTTTATCTTTGTTCTGAGTCTCTGCTACTTGTGAAGTTGCTGTTGAACTGGCTGTTGGTTTATCAGGCTTTGATCCCTGGGCAGAGGATGCTCTATTTTGTAAGATTACCTGTCCTTGACTTAGGGGAGTGGCTTGCCCCTGGGTAAGGGGAGTGGCTTGCCCCTGGGTAAGGGGTGTGCTGGTGTACTTCTTCCTGCTAGATTGCTTTCATCCTGGAATGATCCATCTTTCTTGTCTATCATAAGTTCTTGGAGGTGTTCAGCCAAACCAAGGTCATCTTCCTGCTCTGTGATGGCAACCCCGCTGAGAAGGTTGCTGAGGACAGTGATGCGCCCCTGTTGTTGTTGATGTGCTGTGCATAGCCAGGATATACGGCCACTGGCCAGTTGGCATCTGCAAATATGGAATTTTTCTCTTCAGATAAAACTCTGTAGAGTTCTATAGAGTTATACAGAATCTTGTTTTTCTATTATAGACTTCTGTAGAAGATGCAGCAAAAAATCTATAAACTTCAGTAAATATTAGAATTTTCTAAGCTGTAGAACTCTATAGAATTCTATAGTATAGGATTATTCTGCAAGTTCTGCAAACAAAGATTACTCTCGCTTCAATTCTAACTGAAGAAACCAAAAATATTGATGAACAGGGAGTCCGATTGTGCCTCTCAACATTTACTAACTGCTACTTATTGCTGAAACATCAGTTTAAGGGGCCAATAATGCTAACTTTTGGTAAAATTTCAACCATTTTTGTTTTGAATGTCAACAATTCCTTGTCAACTCAGCCTGTACATGTGTAAACTAAGTTATTGTTGAAAAGTGAATTCTGGTCTGGACTAGAATTAAAATGTCAACAATAACAATGCATTTTACACATACCATAAACGCAACGTTGACAAGCCAAATAGCGGGTGTTTAATCATTCTTTTGGAAGTAGAATGAGAAGTTGCAGTTGACTCACAAAATAAAAATAATGAAATCGGAGAAAATGATATTTTGACCAAAAACGGGGAAAATTGCCCCAACAATACAAATACAAAAATTTCACCAGTATTTGAAGACCCTCCACTAAGTATGCCTCTAGGTACATGCATACCAAGTTTCAATGCAATCAGAATAGTCAATTTTGAGGAAATTATTTTTTGACCAAAAATGCGCAAATTTGCCTCAAAAACAAAATACAAAAATTTCACCACAATTTTTACACATCTGACAGAAGACAACCCTTGGATCAAGAGTATTAAGTTTCATAGCAATCCAACAAATACTTTGGATGAAAATGATTTTTTTTTACCAAAAAATGGTTAAAAATTGCCAAAAAATACAACTTTCAAAATTTCACCACAATTTGAACAAATATAACTAAAATAACCATAAAGAACCTGCATATCAAGTTTCAACCAAATCTGGCCATGGTTACAGAGTTTTAGCAATTTGCAGGATTTTCCTTTTTTTTACCTAATTTGCATATTTTTGACACTGACATGTTCACTGAACAAATCACATCTCCACCCCTAGGTGCACCTGTACACCAAATACTAAGATGGAAGGTGCTGCGGTTTAGGAGTTTTTGATGTGGACGGACATACATCTGCACATACAAACATACATACATACATACAGACGCCGCCGACTTACCATATAAGCTCTCTTTGGTTTACATACCTATACCAAATGTGAGCTAAAAATCATCAAAGTTAAGTATTACTGGTCCTTTACATAAAGATTGTTTGAAAATTGAAGAGACTCTTTGATTACGTCCCTCTCCTCACTTTGTCAAGACTTTGGTGTACTCCAGCTCTTTCCTGATAGCTTTATGTTGCAGCTTGACTGAGTCTATATCTGGAATACTACTCAAGAAACTATTTATCACTGTGAACATAAATATTGACATTTCCAAGGAGTGTATTACTTCCGGCCGATGATGTCAAATGAAAGAGTTTGATGCAATTTGTATGTATAAATGTTTCTCAAAGGGGTCACAGTCTTAGTGACAAGTGATCCCTTGATGCCTGACCATCACAGTGTACAGTAAATTCTCTGCTAGCAGCTATCAGTAAATAGTGGATAACTTCCGATGTCAATTACTCCCAACGATAAATTGTAGAGTATATAGATTACCCTGTGATGGAACAGCTGCCAGCTAGCACAATCTGCCACTTTACATAATAAGATTAAGTGTTTCCCATTTATCAAGTGAATAAGTCACAGGAGCTTTGTGTTGGACTAATACCTGCGTCATTCTGACGTCACTCGTAAGTTTGTGTACTATGCTTGTCATATTCTTAATGCCAGTAGTCTATTCTGTCATTGTTTTGGACAAAGAAATGACATACCGGTAAAAGCTGCAGTCACATTTGTACAATTTATTTGATGTACTAATCGTAAGTTCAGTTGAGTACAACGAAATCCATGTAACATATGGCCCATACCGATTTTCATACCATACATCAAGGTACTTTACTGAGCAATATTGTCAAATTATTTCTAGAGGTTAGTTTTCTTTCTTCAAAATGTATTCAACATAACCCGAGTTTTATCATTTTTCATTGTGAATTATCATGTTTAATCTCCAAGAAAATTGGCTTTCATGATATAAACACAAATTGTCCTGGAACACAGCTGACAATACTTCTGAAAATACTATAATATCAAGTGACTGTGAGCTGTAAAAAGTGAATTTTTTAGCCGATTTTCGAGGGCTTTTGGCCTTTGGACGGAAGAGGTACACCCCTGCCGCACCCTCCCCCGATGACCGCTTGACAGTCGTGGCACGCAACTGCAAGCCGCCTACATTTTTATTTTAGCCCCCTACTTCAAAACCTAGTGAAACCCTGACACAGATTGCCTTCCTCAGGCTAAAAACAAATAGACAAAAGTGGATAAAATTTAAAGTGTCAATGGAAAGTTCAATGACTACAAAACAGTAAATGAATAACAAAAAACCCTTCATAACATGGCAAAAATACAACACAACATGATAGGAACTACCGGTAATTTGGGATATTTGGATCTTAATATTTTTCAAATTTCTCAAAAGTGTTAGGTGCCCTATAGCTGAATGTTGCAATATTATAAATAACTCATAAAACAAGTGTATAACTGAAAGGAAAAGCAGATGAGCTTACTCTTGCAGATTAAACAGACATTACTTCACTATCAAATTATCCAAAATTAGTTTAAATTGTATTTCACAAAGATGTATGGATATGGTGTAAAATTATGAATATAATAATGAGAGAATGAAAGTCAAAACACAAGGTACAAGATATGAGCTGACAATGCTCAAGCACTGTTTCATATATATTGCAGTTGTGTGTAAATTTAAACTTTTGCCTCATGTTTGCAACTTCATTGAAAGTGTTATGATCAACATCATCAACAATCTAGCAGACTACCGGACCCACAGGTGCCTGCGAGTTGATACTGATTAAATTTTGAGCTCTGGTTAAACAAGGGACTTCTCATGCCGCGATCAGCAGTCTTATGACAGCCTGATATCCAACTAAGGGTATTTGACATATTTTTGTAGTTGTGGATGGGCAATTTGACAAGCCTTTGAAAGAAAATGTCAAATTCCCCTGTTAGACCAACATTACCCAAGTGGAAAACATTGACAAGTGCATTACACTGTGTTCTGCAATTTTAAGTTATATTCAGGGTACAAGAATTCACCAATCTTTTAAAGTGTCTATGACATGCCCCAAACAACATTCTTTAAAAACTTTCCTCCGAAGTTTTTTTGTCACATTATGCATTGTGTAGATTTGAAATGTGAAAAATAATTTCAATTTCTACTTCTGCAAGACACCTGCAGGCACCTGGCTAGGCTGGGCCGGTTGAGCCTCTGAAGCCAGCTGAGGTATTTGCATACTGTTGACCAGGGACGAATGACGTCAATCGTCCTAATTGATATGCATGATATGTAAATCAAACATAGCGTTACTTTTGAAATCCGATTCAAAAATAAACAGCCTGGTGGACACAACGCTCAGGAAAAGCGACAAAGTACCAGCAACCAGCATCATACTAAAGTATAAGCAGTCATTGCCATGGATGTGAACAACAGTAAATCTTCGGCATTCCAGGGAGCCAGAGCATGCTTTGCACTCTGCAGACCTATGCAAAAATCTTACACGTAACGCCAAGCTGTTGCCGTAAAGAGGTGCTTGGTTTAAGACGATGATCTTCAGATTCAACGGAAGTTGTTCCGAGGATTATCGTGTTGCAGGCAGTTTTATTATACAGCACGCGTTAAACATTAGTTGTACATTAGTTGTATAGAAAAAATACCGCAATTATACGGTGTCGCTCAAATTTGATCAGAATTGGTATCCAGTATGGGTACCAGAGATCAACAATAAATATTGTTTCTATCTGTTCAGTGCAGGAAAATTCTACGTTGATGTTATGACAATGATTTCTGCACAGTACAACCAGAAAAAAAAGAATGACAAAAGTAAATAAGGTCTAAAACTTTAGGTTTCTGGAGGTCAACTTTAGCAACATTCATAGCAGAAACAGTTAGTCCCTCTTAGTTGGACCATAGACAGTCTTCCCCCTCTACTGTCTATGGTTTGAGCTGGTCTGTTAATATATAATAGTTCATAAACAATGACAGGAAATGACTCAAGCCTGTTTCAGACACTGGCCATCACTCCTGCACATTTGCAGGATTTCCCTTTTTCTTACCTCATTTGCACATTTTTGACACTGACATGTTCATTTGAACAAATTCACATCTCAACCCCTGCATCTACCTGTACACCAAATACTGAGATGGTAGCTTTGGCGGTATGGGAGCCTTTGTGTGTGACGGACATACATCCGCACATACATACCCACAAATATACAGACATACAGATGCCACCGACTCATCATATAAGCACTTTTTGGTATTTATATACAAAACCAAATATGAGCTAAAAAGACACACTATTAACTTACAAAGAAAAATTAAATCTGTTTAGAATTTATTCATTTTCATCACACAACAAACAACTTGTTCGGACTATAGGTTATCGAGCTGGCTGATAAGATATTGGGCCCAGTACTATAAAACCCTCTGGGGAGAACATGTCCTTGTATTTTGTCCCAGGAAAGAAATAAAGTTGCTGTTGACTACACAGATGTCAATGTTAGTTTTGGCAAATTACACAAACTAGTTGAAATTGTGCAAGATTGGCTATCATAAACATCGCTAATGTACAATCACACTATGATCTTCCCACATTTCCCGCTTTCATTTGACAAAATTGTAACTCTTCAGATTTGTCACAAGTTGTTGCATCTTGCTGACCAAAAACTAAACAGGAGGGACTAGTTGAACGTTTATGAGGTGACAACTCAAACTCGACAGTGGAGAAATAGTACCGAGTAAGATAGTTCAGTGGTAAGGTCACTGAGCAAACTGAATCCCTCGCAATTCACAGTTTTTTTCAAGGAGAGTGTGAAAGACTTTGATAAACCTTCGTGTGAACTTCAGAAAAGGCGTAAAAAAAACGACCGACTTGGCTTTTGGGGACACACCCACCTGCAACATTTACTTGCTTATGACTATCTAAAGTGCACAACTTTCAATGTCAGATACGGGTAGAACTTATCTCCAAGGCATAGAGATTTATTTTAAAGGCCTGTGTTGGTACCAGATTGTCTCGTCAGAAAATTTACCCACCAGATTACAATTTCAATGTAAAACAAAAGGCTATCACACCTCCATAATCCTCTTATAGACTAGAACAAAGGCAATCGCAGGGATTGCAAACAGTGCCTTTAACAGTTGTTGTTATGGGCATGTCATAGACACTCTAAACTTTACTCACTTCTGATAACGTGAAGAATGTACCCAAGAAACAAACATTGACTCTTTGAGGGGAGCAGTCTGTCTGCTACCTGTAATTAGTCTAGTCTAATCTAATGAGGCAGCATCACTTTTATGAAACCCTGTTGTTTGTGTTAGGTAAACACATGATGGGTTCCATGCATGCATACATTGTGATTATATCAGACAACAAAATAGCTAACCAGACTGGAACATTCCAGACTTAGACAGAAGGATGACATCTAGGGTATAAGTACTGTCAAAGCATGACAGAGCAGTGTGGCATCACCTCACCTTTGTAATCCACCCATGAATAACTTTCCATCAGCTTCAATGGTGATTGTCCTCATTTCCTTATATTCTTTGGAAAATTCAGTGGTGCCAGCTGCTTTCTAAAACCAAAAAACAAAACAATTGATTGTGATACAAAGGGGCTCACATACCCATGACAACATATGGATGTATTCAAAGTTAAATGTCGGGTCACAAATGTGGAGAAGCCATTTATTTAGGAAGCTGCATTTCATGGGTGCATTTTTTGTCAGTGTTGCAGACTTTTATCTAAGGGGCCGCTGCACCAAACACAGCATATTTTGCTAAAAATCACTTTTTTGCAAATATTATTCAATTTTAATTTGTTAACCCAAGATTAAAATATTGGTTGGGTTCACTTTTTAGCTTGTCAAGCAGTCGTAAGTTGCATGATAAAGAAGTATCAATTTATGTAAATGAACGCAAATCACCCAATTTACTTGCTTCTCTCTTCTCCCAATTGCAAGACTTTAAAAGAATTTAACTCTACTCTGGTTGGATCTGAAATTTTCAGACAATGCCCTTAAAATACTATAATATAAGAAAAAGTTCTCACACAGTTCTCAATCAGAGGCATTTTAATTTTGCTGATCATGTTTTTAATCCCCTTTTGAGTGTCAGTCTTTCAACCCTTGCCATTTTAGGATGGGGATAGATAATCGAAAATAAAATAGTCGTTTCTTTCTACATATACGACTGTCAAGTGAAATATTACATTTCAGAAAATAGTATCAAGTTTTTGACTCAAATTAATTTTTGTCACATATACCAAAATTGAGGTTTTTACCAAAAATATACACCCCTTTATCATAAGAGTAAACTATTGCTACCATAGTAAGCTTTAGATTCTCTGCTTTTTAAAATATATAGTATAAGGGGCGTTCCTTGTCATCTTAGTTTAGAAAATTTCCTTTGAAAAAACCTATGTTAGCAACATGTGGCTTTACTTTTAAGTCTCTTTTACTGTGCAATAAATAAAAGTGCTGTCACACAGGATAATACAGAATGTTTCCTAAGGGCAAACTATTTTTAAATATTACGCTGACTTCTTTATATGTGTATCACTTTTATTCTGTCTGTTTGGAATAAAAAATTTAGTCTTCTGTGAATTCTATACAAAGTCAATAAAGTGTGTATTGTCCAATTCCCTATTGGTACATCAAGCTACACAGATGTACCATTTTTGCAACCAGTATCAAGAAATGAATGCCCTTTAGAAGTTGACAGCTATCGACAAAGATGATCTCGGGGGTCTGGGATTCAGTACTGATATATAAATTATGAATTTAATCAAATATGAAAATAAGCCAATAATCAGAATGCCATGCTTATCAAACTGTCAGCATAACTTATTAAAATCAATGAATCTCAGAGGTTTGGTCAAAATGGATGCTTTCAGAATTGACATACCGTCCAGTATGAGAAACTTATCAAGTATGCAAATCACCATATTATCCATATGTCACGCTCATCAAAATTCCATCATTACTAGATGCACATATGATCAACATACCTCAGAGGTCTGATGAAATTAAGTGCATTGAATTTTGACCGATAATCTAATAATAAACAGCAATAGCTTTTATATATGCAAATGAGCTTATAATCTGTAAGCAACGACCACCAAAAGTTTTAGCATAGGGAGATCACAGAAGATTTGAGTGCCTGCACATAAAATTTGGTTATGTAATTCTTGAGATATAGCTCATTGCATAAATAAATTGATTATACTAATGATTGTTATTTATGCAGACCACACCCACCTTTACCTGTCACCTGATCAGATCTAGACCTTCCTGTGGTTATAATAATTTGCTAAATTGCTCAACATTCTAACCAAAGGTTTTAAAGTTATGACTGGAACAAAATCCATCTACAGACGAATGGACGAACCGACTCACACACACATTGACAAATATGAAGGCAATATTGGGAATTCTTTTTTGCCTCCGGGCCATGACGTCTAAAATGCTGCAGATAAGGCCAAGAAAAATAAAAAGTTTGTTTCTCATCCTAGACATATTTCCAAAGTGATGCGATGACACGGTTTTTTTACTCTCAAATTACTTTTTATTCTTCAATCAACAAGAACACGGAAAAAATATGTAACAACATAGGAATGCATGCAAAGATCAATACACAGCAGTGTTGCTTTATTATTTTTGTATAGCGACAGTTCTGCGGTTTGACTTTTAGTGCAGCAATGCAGAGGTTTGACAGCGTAATATAACAGTGACATATGTGTACAGTTCTGAATGGAATGTTAGTGTCAATTATTTTGTTTACAGTTCTGTTTTATACAGCACTATGTCATGCACTATCGTCACGTATTTTTGCGTTTATTTTTTGTAGTTTATATCCTCTTGAGCAGAAAAAAAGGTTGACGCAGAGGTTGATGCGAAGATGAGAAACAAACATTTTATTTCAGTCTTGGCCTAATGTACATTTGTTTACCAGAGTGAAAGTCTCAAGAATTTGCTTAGTTTTCAACCTAAATATGAAACATTCTATTACATCCATATGGTGAAGATGGACAGGAGAAACAAAACGGCAATCATGGATCCTTGACTTTCACCTGTTCAACCCTGATTGCGTGTAAACTGGTCCATACTCACCACTGCTTAAAATGACTTTGGGTCAAACAAATACAGTGAAAAGATTCAATACAGAAGTTGCGGCCATCGATACAAAGAATTATACTGAGATGAATGTTTTGTATATTTCAAAAGAAGCATACCTCTGTTAGAATTTTCATCAGCTGTTGATCATTCACCAGATCTAAATGGATTGAACTGTGTTTGATGATGGCCAGAATCCTGGCTAAATACGGTGACATATTTGCCAGGAATCCCTCTGGATCATCCACACAGATTGGTATACCTTCATCTAAACTGTGCCAGCCCTTCAGAACAAAAACAAACAAACTTTAGTCAAAAAGTAGTTACTTTACTCAAATGAAGTATAACATTTTTAATTTCTTGATAATTATAGATAAAAAAATTGATTATAAATCCTTTTTTGAACTATATCAGTACTGCCATAGTTTTTCTTCTCATACAGATTGTGAGTCAATGTGAGCCTAAGATATCATATCAAGCCTATTAGTATGAAGAATTAACCCTTTGAGCGCCAAGGTCAATTTTTGTTGCCTTCATAAAATCCACCCCAGTCAAATTTTTTCAGATTTTTGCCAAAATTTTGATGAAAAACTGTAGCCAATTAAATGTGATGTCCATTTGGTCCAATTTATCAAAAAATACCACAATTATACAGTGTCGCTCAAATTTGATCAGAATTGGTACATACCAAAGATCAACAATAAGTGTTATTTCTATCTGTTCAGTGCAGGAAAATTATACGTTGATGTTATGACAATTTCTGCACAGTACAACCAGAAAAACAACAAGAAATATTTAAACCAGAAAATTAAGAATGACAAAAGTAAATAAGGTCTGAAACTTTAGATACTGAAGGTCAACTTTAGCAACATGCATAGCAGAGAATCTTTCTACCATGGATGTACAAAAATAGACATTCATATGGTTTCAGCAGATCTGTTAATATGTCACAGTTCATAAACAATGACAGGAAATGAACAATTAGCTGTTTCAGTTACTGCTACCACTCCCAAACATAATAGGTACCCTGCATACAAATAGGTTAAAGGTCAAAATCCTCTTATTCAGATGTGTGGGCTGATTCAGTTCACTGCCACCACTCCTGCACACTTGCAGTATTTCCCTTTTTCTTACCTCATTTGCACATTTTTGACACTGATGTGTTCATTTGAACAAATTCACATCTCAACCCCTACATCTACCTGTACATCAAATACTGAGATGGTAGCTTTGGCGGTATGGGAGCCTTTGTGTGTGACGGACATACATCCGCACATACCCACAAATATACAGACATACAGACGCCACTCAGACTCATCATATAAGCTCTTTTTGGTATTTATATATAAAACCAAATATGAGCTAAAAAACTACAGAAAAATTCATAAAAATTGGTAAAATGTTCCACTAAAATTTTGGTGGGAAAAATTACAGCACTGAAAGGGTTAATACAGGTCCAAACTAGGGATGTATAACTTTAAAAATACAGAAAACTTTGGCATCAACAATGTGAACAGAATGTCAGTGTTTACATAGATTTTCAAATCCCAAATGAACCAGCATCCTCCAGCAGTAAAAGTAACAATACCAACATAACAAACTCAGAATTTGTGTGTTTGGTTTTTCATAAGAGAGAAACTACAGAATTGTACGAACCTCTTCATTTTCACAAAGCAAATAAGCAATCAGGTTTGGTTCCGACTGCACAACAGCTGTTTCCTTTGCTTCTTCAGTATCCTGCTGGTATAAGAAAAAATGTAGAATCACGTCATGCAAAACCCGGGCTGTTTCCCCCTTGGTAAAGGCTCAATTTATGGTACAAGACTACCCATGTACAATAAAATGCCATTTTTGACCATTTATGCCCTACATGGTAAATACAAGGACATGCCATCATAATGTTGTCATTTTCTTAAAATTTACGCAGAGACAAAAAACCCATTCTAACAATGTGTAGTGTTACTTTGCCAGCTTTCAAAAGCATACCGGCATGATTACCATTTCACAAGAACATCTGAAAACTATTTTGACTAAGAGTTTTTAGTGTTGTTATTTGATAATAGTACAATCTTGTACTTTCATTATTTGACCAATAACCAAACTGTATCTCATATTTACGGCTGATACAGCTCCACTGTGTTTATGTAGAGAATAACTATTTTTGACACATGTTGATGAAGAAGGTGGAAATCTTTGATAGCTCATTTCAGTGGCCAGAAAAAAGTGGCTAAAATAGCTGCAAAAATACACAATTGAAGATTTCATCATAATTTGAATATATCACATTGGATCATCCCTAAGAACATGTCAACCAAAGCTATCTGACGAGTAGTTTTTTGAGAATGAAATTTTCTGACCAAAAATTGCAAAAATTGCCCCCAAAAATAAAAATTGCAGATTTCACCATAATTTCAATATATCATATATTAAAATAATCCCTTGGAACCTGTATACCAAATATCAAAGCTATCGCCTTGCAGTTTTTGAGAAACAATTTTTTTGACCAAAAATGGCAAAAATTGCCCCAAAAATACAAAATTACAGATTTCATCATAATTTCAAAATATCACATTTAGTTCATCTGTAGGAACCTGCATATCGAATTTCAAAGCTATCAGACCAGTACTTTTTAAGAAACACATTTTTTGACCAAAAATGGAAAAAATTGCCCTAAAAATACAAAATTGCAGATTTCATCATTATGTCAATAAATATCATTAAGATCATCTGTAGGAACCTGTATACCAAATTTCAAAGCTATCAGATCAGTACTTTTTGAGAAACACATTTTTTGACCAAAAATGGCAAAAATTGCCCCAAAAATACAAAATTGCAGATTTCATCATAATTTCAATAAGTATCATTTAGTTCATCTATAGGAACCTGTATACCAAATTTCAAAGCTATCAGATGAGTAGTTTTGGAAATACACATTTTTTGACCAAAAATGGCAAAAATTGCCCCAAAAATACAAAATTACAGATTTCATCAGAAATTCAATATATATTACTTAGTTCATCTGTAGAAACCTGTATACCAAATTTCAAAGCTATCAGACCAGTACTTCTTGAGAAACACATTTTTTGACCAAAAATGGCAAAAATTGCCTTAAAAATGCAAATTTGCATATTTCTGCACAATTTGAACAAATCTGAAATAGATCATCCCTAGGGACCTATGTACCAAATATCAAAGCTATCTGACTGGTAGTTTTGAAGAAGAAGATTTTTAAAGATTGTTTTACCAAAAACGACAAAAATTGCCTTAAAAATACAAATATGCAAATTTCACCACAATTTGAACAAATCTAACTGAAGTCACCCTAAGTAAACTGCATATCAAATTTCAAAGCAATCGGACAAGCGGTTTCAGAGAAGAAGATTTTTTTACCAAAAACAGCAAAAAATGCCCCAAAAATAGAAATATGCAAATTTCACCACGATTTGAACAAACTTAAAGCCTGGGGCGAAATGGACCGGGATCCGGATTAATGCCAAGTTTGGATGGGCGTTTTGGGGCATGGCGCTGCATAATGAGTCTGTTGGTAACGGTTGCTATCGTTCGCATTATCTGCATAATCTGTTTGCTCTCAACTCATGCTCTGACTATAAGCTTACTAGTAGGTTCAGCCTTCGCAATACGCGAAAGAAAAAAGAAAGAAGGAAAAAATATCCATTTCATAAAAACAGGAGCGTGCTGAGTTGATCTACTGAAGTTTTTGCTGAGTTGATTTATTAAAGTTTCGGGGTCATGTCATCGTTCGAGAATGATTCGGCTGCTGACCGCCATATCTACATACGGAAATGGCGCCGTACGTAGTGGAAATAATCATCAAGAAAGTAATATACATAAACATAAAAAAATAATCAGAAGCTGGCAATTTCGTATGTTGAAATCACGAATTACCGATCTGAACATTGACTGAGAAACACGGTCAGGAAAATGGTAGGAAATAGGTGAACGATGCGACGTCATGACCGATCGCTAAAATAAAAAAATAAGTTCACTACATCACGGAAGGATCGAGATTTCCATGAATCTCGCGTACCACAATATCTGTAAGCGATCGAGGTCGGCTGCTCGGTTGCTTTGAGGGTGACCCCGGACAACTCATGAGTTATGTTTATTTTCGGAGCAATGGGATGAACCACGGACTGGGTTC
This sequence comes from Ptychodera flava, assembly GCF_041260155.1. Classification (NCBI taxonomy): domain Eukaryota; kingdom Metazoa; phylum Hemichordata; class Enteropneusta; family Ptychoderidae; genus Ptychodera; species Ptychodera flava. Next base: position 14,090,101 of record NC_091944.1, on the reverse strand, counting down.
ATAGATATCTTCGTTATTGAAGAAATTAAAGTCCAACCTTTGTCGAAATCATACGATGTAGTGCCAACTCAATGAGCCGATCTCGGACACACGTACCAATAGGCCTATAAGCCTTTCGAAGAAGATCAGGTGATGACGCGTCGACGCTCACTTGCTCACCTTGAACTGACATTGACAAATACTGTTTTGATGTCTTTACAAGCTTTGTTTATTTCTCATAACAGAAGTCCAAACGTTACTGGGGCAACCGGTATGTCAAAACCTTACCAACCCTCCGAACACGACATGTCATTGCCATGTGTGAGAACACGTGTACATGTACAAACCATACGGCCGTTTTCAGGGCTAGCATTTATATCAAAAGCGACTGTAGCGTACCGGTACTTTCGGCCGTAGATTTGGGGGGCTGTTTAAAAAAGTGGCTCTCTTTGACTGACTGTAATCAAATTGATCATGGAGGCTACCGCCATGCTTTAATATTTAGTTGTTTTCGATGTCATTGTAAACTATGGACTCTGCCTGCAGTTCTGTAAAATACAGTGTACGCTCTTTTCGCAAGGATACATCGTACCGGTACTGACTCATCTCTTGCTAAGTCACGACCGAAAATGGCTCACTTTCGCGATGTCTGTGCATCATAAACGCTTGTTAGTAAACTAGTTTATGACAACCACGAAGTTTTCATCCTGTGTGCACGCCAATATACATGTAACTCTAAGCGTACACATCGTTTGTTTATTACATCGTAATTATTCTATATTCGTATGCACAGCAAATGTTTGACCAATTTACACCTCTGCGCGTCACTGAATGATTGACAATTGTTTGAATTGCGGAATGACTGTTCCCTGGGGGCCATTTCCTTGTTACGAAAGCGATTTTTCCCCTTATCGTCGTAATTTTAAAAGGTTTTGTGAAACTTTGCGGATACCTGTATGGCCTACGTGTTTATGAAACAGTCTATGTTTATGGTATGCCAATAATGTTTGTTTGAGAATCGCTTTGGCTGATTTTTACGGAGCGGTCTACCTTGCTGTTGCCAATGCAGTTGTCACTCAAGCGCCATTATGAATTTTCGATGAGTTAGGGGTCTTTTATACCCCGCACCGGGGTTTAAGTGAGGTCACCCAAGTGAACTGCATATTAAATTTCAAAGCAATTGGACTTGCGGTTTCAGAGGAAAGGGCAATTGTTGACGGACGACGACGGACGACGCCGACGGAAAAAACCTATTTGATAAGCTCCGCGTCGCTGACAGCGGAGCTAAAAAAGGTCACATGTTCAGGATCATTAAAAATCTTAACCTTGACGGAACACAAATTAAAACTTGACTTTTTAGCAAGCATCCTTTTTTCGCTTATTTAGCTAAGTCTGTTCAATTATTTTATTTATTTTATTGTTTTTATGAAACCTTGTTTAACGAGGGTAGCCTGGTAAGCTTCAATAAGATGCTTATCTTCCTGAGGGCCCTCAGATTGGCTAATTTTATATAAGATGCCACTAATTTAAACTTCCCCCTATGTTTACCATAATTAGGATGTTGCTTTAGCTAAATTAAAACCCGCTGATTGCAATGAAAATCTGCTGCTGATGTGCAGAGTCCTCGCAAGGTTGTATCTGATTGGTGGATTGTCACTATCCACAGCAACTTAGGGAGACGTTTTGTATTATTTAATTATAATGTAAGAATTGGCCACCAAATTGGACATCAGCTTCCGAGACGCTGCACATCTGCCCAAAATCTGAGAATGCTAAAAAAACATGCAGCTAATTCACAAGTGTTTTACAGTATGCTTATCTTTAATAATCAGCTTCTTACTTCTTTTAGGCAGAATTTGTCATAAGGCAAAAAGTCAAAGGGTAAGATGTACTACTCTGTCACGTGTCTATAAAACCTCGATGTGAACAACAAATTTTCTCAAATTATTTTATTCTAACATATGCAAGTATAAAGAAAATGACAATATTTTTTGGTAACTAACAGCATCTTTGCCTCACCTCAGCCTCTTTAGTTTCATCTTCTTCATCTTTGGTGACATCAGGAGGAGGTTTGTTCTTATCATCTCCCTCCTCTCTCTTTTCTTCTTTTGCCTCTTCTTGTGCTCCTGTACCTGACTCATCACCATGGTTACAATCACCATCTTTCCCATCCTCTCTCTCCTGAGCACTCTCTTGGTTACTAGGAGTAATTTCTTTATCATTTTGTGTCACTTTCTCATCATTTTTAACTTCTGTAGCATCCCCAGTTTCAGTTCCTTGGTTACCGTTACCTTGGATACCATTGTTGCCTTCCTCGTCCTCTTTATTTATGTAGTCTAGAAGAATGAGGCGTGGATATGCTTGCGTATCCATGCTGTCTGCATACATAGCAGCTTGTCTTAGGAATTTCCTCTGGGCAAGCTCGTATAATTCCTGGAAATGCACATAACTATATTAACTCTTTCTGTAATTTCTGCCATCAAATACCAGTATACAACAACTGCAAATATCCAACAAAATAATTATCAACCTACGGATAAAAATTTCCTTGCATAAGAACCAGTAAAATAAAGAAGCACTGATACATTTACCTGGAATTCTAGATTTTTCTTTACATTGCCTTCTTCCTCTTCTTTGCTATCATTCTCCTCTTGGACTGGTAAGTTACTCTTGACAAAATCCAGGAGCTGCCAGTGGGCTAGCTCATCAGCCTCCTCCTTCAGGTCATGCTGAAAATTCACTTTAGGACATCCAAGACTCAACATACCAACCTGTATGGAAAATCATCAAAGCAAACATACCAGCTCATTGCAGCCATTAGCTCATAACAAAAAATAAGATTCATTCCACGTCCATGGTATTTGGCAAAAGTAGCATAGAAATGTGTTTCTTTTTAATTTTTTCCTATGACCACTTTGGTAAAAGACAACCATAATAGTTAATTATTTTTCTCAACTGATTGCCGAATACTCCTGCTATGTATTTTAGCATTGGATGCGTATTTAACGGAAAGAAGTTATACTCATACAGCAAATTAAAGGAGAACACGCCTTGGGGACAGAAGTTCGGGCTTTAAAATTTTATCAATTTTCTTCTGATCTACCACTTTTGGGAGTTCATTCAAAGCTCTTGGTGAAAAAAAAGTTTTAACAGTCATAGTTTTTTGAAAATCAAAAATCATTTTTCGACCATAGAGTTAACACTGGGACAGCAGCCATTTTGAATTTCAAATATCTGGAAATCTTCGGTAATTTGTCCCTCTAGTACCAATTTTGCACGGTGAACCCCGATTTTTATTCTTGCTTTGGTAGGAGACTAAGAATGGTTAAAAGTTTCATTGAGAAAAGTTTGAGCAAAAGTTTAAGTCTTTCACTTTCGAGGCATATACTACCTTAATACACAGCTTTGATGTGATGATGGGAATCAATTAGGCTGTGTTTGAGAAAAAAGACATGATGCACACATCTTGAATTTATGCAGGTGTTCATCAGAAACAAATGAAGCGAGCAGTGAAAGTATAGTATGTGACATTTCTTACCTCGGATGCCTCCCAATCATATCCTGTACCAACCACGGCAATAACAAGTGGTAGTCTCAGAGTGACGGATGCAAACCTGAACTCCATCTGACAATTCTTTGACCTGGCATACTGGTTATGAAAAGGAAAATCAACATGGCAGTGTTAAAGTTAGAATGTCACACTTTGAAATGTGACACTATGTAAATTTTCCAGAGACAAGTGACAGGCAATATTATATTTACCACTGATAGGCAAGGTTAATATATAACAAACAGAAATCAAAACAGGTCCAATAATCAATATCATTCAAGGTAAATGAATAATTTACCATGTCCAAGGAACAAATAGAAAATAACAATAACAATGGGGTCATCTTGAATGTTAAAGGTTCATGTAACAATGTTCATTTCATATGCATATTTTAATTTTGATTGACATAATATCTCTTCCTCATAAAGGCAAATGTATTATTCAAAATAGCTTGAAAACACGCTCTGAGAATTGTAGGGCCAATAAAAAAAATAGTGACAACATCACTGTTCGCTCCCATATAGTTATCAAAACAAGTTAACAATTGTATGAAACATGGACATACATGTACAGACAGACTGACATACACAGATGGCACAGAGTGATGACATTGACCCCAAGTGTGCCTTGGCCCATGGAGAGTGATAAAGATATAACAAACAGCTGAATGTAATGATAAAATAGTTAAGTATAGGCCTATACAGGCACTGAGAGTGAATATGTTACAGCAATTTGATTAGTTTCTTTTCCTTTTCTACTTGTGATAATCTTTAAGACAATCAATCTGCAAGGCAGTTTATGCATTGACAAATATGTTATCTTTTACAAGCACAAAGTAAACTGTTCTTGATTTTTCATTTGCAATATTTGACATGGACTGAAATACATAACATGCAACCAATGTTTACACTTTGCCCATACACCAGATACATGGAGAAATTTCAACATAAAATCATTACTCAGAAAACCCTATACAGGGAAAAGTAAACATTGTTTTCTTCCAGAACAGCTGGTGCATCCACATCTGGAACAACTTACAAACTTAACCAAGTACACAAGGATGATGACACAAGAGATAAAGTTAAACTGTGGTGAACTTGACTATTCCTTTCAAATCCTTACCTAACTTGACGGCAGATCGTCCATGTAGCCGACACGAACACGAAGTGTCTGTTGCCGGCTACCGAAAACTATGAAAAATAGTAAAGAATGAGCTACAAAATCACTATCAGTTTTAAGTTGCAGGTAGAATAAGTCTGTGCCTTTGTATAAAATACTATAAAAATAGTAGAAAGTGAACAACCAGCTGAAAGTCAGTTGAGGAGACCTTGACTGCATATCATTTGCATCTCATTGTCGGCTACATGGACTGTGTGCCAACTTGACATCTTAAACTAAAATACACTGCATGGTTAATTACGCACAAAAATACATCGGGGTGGACCATTTGATAAGGGATGGTGTCTGGAAGATCGATGAGGTACATTATCTTTTTTATCCGATCCATTGTACATTCTTTTTTCCCCACTCTCCCACCTTTTCTTTTTGTCAAACCTTCTCTGGCTGAATTTTTTATTGGCATTTGTTTGGAATTGTGTCAAAATCTGCCAGGATTTTTTTACTGCATTTCAACACCAAATCAAGTTAACCATATCAAATGCTTACTAAATCACCACATTATATACTCTTAATTCCAGTAGGTATAAAATTACCAAAAAAAATCTTAAAAATACAAAATGAAAGATATCCCAGTAAAACTGACAGTTTCGCAAAGTTGCCCCAAAAATTCAAAATTCCGGATTTCAACTTAATTTCAATATATCTTATTAACAAAAACCCTAACAACCTGTTTACTAAATATCAAAGCAATCAGACTGGTAAATTTTGAGAAACAAGTTTTTTGACCAAAAATGAGAAAAATTGCCCCCCAAAATACAAAATTGCAGATTTCATCCTAATTTTAAATATATCTCATTAACATAAACCCTAGGAACCTGTACACAAGATATCAAAGCTACCAGATCACAAGTTTTAGGAGAAAAATTTTTTGACAAAAAAAAGCGAAAATTGCCCCAAAAATAAAAAAAAATTGCCAGTTTCAACATACCTTCAATACATTATATTGGGATTAATCTTAGATACCTGTATACCAAATATCAAAGCTATCAAATGAGTAGTTTTTGGATAAAAATTTTTTTTATCAAAAATTGGGAAAATTGCCCCAAAATTACAAATATGACAATATCAATACAATTTGCACAAGCATGACTGAGGTCATTCTGAGGAACATGAATATGAAGTTTCATAGCAATCAGACGAGCGATTTCAGAGAACAAGATTTTTTGACTAAAAACTGAAAAAATACGCTTAAAATACAAACATGCAAATTTCATCCCAATTTTTGCACACATACTTTAGAATACCTAAAGAAATCTGCATACCAAGTTTCAACCAAATCTGACCACTGCTTACTGAGTTTTAGCCATTTGCAGGATTTTTCCTTTTTCCCCCTCATTTGCATATTTAAGGCACTGACATGTTCATTTGAACAAATTCACATCTCCACCCCTAGGTGCACCTGTACACCAAATACTAAGACAGTAGGTGCTACGGTTTAGGAGTTTTTGATGTGGACGGACATACATACATACATACATACATACATACATACATACATACATACATACAGATGACATTTTTCCACCTTATATGAATACCTCCCATTTGCATATATACATATGCATATTATATGGGAGCTAAAAACGTACTTCATCAGAGACACATGCTAACATCATATCGGCATGTTTCAAACCCTCAGCAATGTCTTCAAAGAGACCAGATCTGCCAACATTATCCACATCCATCCAACACGTCACTCCATTCTTCTCCAGGTATTCTTTTAGTTCCCTGGGATCACCTGCAGTGCAGATGTACCAAAGTCTGTGTTAGCTAAGATGGTCAGTATTTAATATGTCACCTGATGATGATGGTACACCTGCACAGTATGTACATGTACATGACATGTTCTCAAAACATCAATATTGATATGAACAAACGAAGTGTAAAATATAAAACCATTGAAACATTAAGTTTTCAGAAGACTTGAAATATGATGCGTGATTCACAAATTATATTCTCTGCGGCAAAGAGTTATTGCAATCAGATTTGTACGCTCAAACAATAAAATCCTCACATATACTTTGTATTAAATAAGTACCACTACATGCTGAACTCTTCTAAATGGTCATGATCTGAAAGCCGTATTCTTCACAAAATATGAAATTTATCTCAGATGTGTTTGTGAACAAAGTAGCAAAAAGACCTTTACTATCCAAACTCACCTTTTCCAAGTGCATGTGGATTTTCAGGGACTTGTTTCAGCTCCACAGCCCTTCTGGAGTTGTGCCAACAGTAACTGACAAAACATCGGGGGTACTTCTTCTCCTGTCAGAGAAATTGAAACTTTTCAATTTTGGGGCACAAAGGTTGTCATCATTCATATTACCTAAATTGAAGAATGCATTCCAGGAGGGTAACAAAATGCCTCCATGGGAAAATACAGAGTTAGTGTGCACTTCGAAAATGGAAGGTGTAAACATTTGCTCAAACTTTTCCTCAAGGAATCTTTCAACTACCCTCTCTCAAAATCAAGAATAAAAATTGGGGGTCATTATGCAAATTTTGGTACTTGAGAAACAAATTACCCAAGATTTACCGATGTCTGAAATTCATAATGGTAGCAACCCCCATGTTGACTCTATGAAGAAAAATGAAATTTTTGAAGAACTAAGATGGTCAAAAATTTTCTTACACCAAGAGCTTTAAAATGAACCCCAACAAGTGGTAGATTAAAACAAATTGTAAACGTTTTAGAGTCAAAATGTCTGTCCCCGAGGCACAATCTACATTAATAGTGTTTCTCGTGGTATCATGATTCATAATGAGTCACACAATTTCAATTGATAAAATCTTTATGATATTCATTGTTTGACATGATTTCACCACATTTTTCAAGACAAATTACAAAATGGATGGACTTGGCATCACGTTGAACTTTTGACAGGCTTCACAAATTCTGTATCAACAGTAAAATGCATCCTACCTTTTGTTTTTTAGTTTTGTTTTTGACATTTCTTAGCAGTTCCTCCATCTTGGATTTGAATGTGTTCATGCCACCTTGCATGTTGATATAAACCTGTACACATGGAAACACAAGTGTTGTTGGACTGTAGTACAGTAATAGCATAAAACAACAGTTCAAACTGTTGCATTTCTATGATGAAATTTAATTTGAATCATTGCTCTAACTTTATTTCTGTTGGAAACTTGGGGAGACATGTCTTAAAATTAGCACTGCCAGTGCTATATAATATATTATGTCTACCTGGCGACAGAATTTGTAGGTACAACTGCTAGTTTCACAGTCATCTGATGTGTACCTGATACTTATTTGAGATTTGACATTGTCATGTTCTTTACATCAAACAATAAGCAAAATCAAACATGAAGAAGTCTTGTTCCTTTGAACTGAACACTAAAACCTTTATTGCATGAAGCTATAACTCAAAAAGCATATGGTACCAACTTGCATATCCATACGCCAGTGATTGGTTCACTATTTACTCATACATATGAATGGTATACATGGGCACAAAACAATGTAGTCCCAAAAATCATCACAGACATAAACATGAATATGTTAATGTTCAAAGAGCAATCAAGGTCTAAAGTAAGCGATGAATTACCACTTCATAAACCTTTTCCAACAATAATAGAATAGTTACACAGACACGCACAAAGTACATGTGGAACAATTCTGAAAGCGGAAATCCATCTTACCTCCTTCCCAACAAGCATTCCTGTATGTGTTTTCTGCCATTCCATGCCCTTTCCAAGCACTACTGGAACCACCACTTTATGTAGGACATTGACTCCATAACTCAGCTGGTCTCTACAAGCCTTGGACTTCTCAAACTCATTTGACATGAAGGCCATCACAATCTGGGCATCTTTCATTGCTATGGTAACTTGTTCAACATTACTTTGTTCTTGGTCTTCATTTAGCCAACTAAATAAAAATAGTAATAAATACATGTTAGCATGGATAAATAGACAAAATGCAGCTATCTCTGTTTACACTGTCACTCTTTTCAGAAATCAACCATTTTGTCTCAGCATATCATGTCTGGATGTTTTTTCTGTTCAAAATGTCATTATAGTGGGTCAACTCAAATGTTGCATGAGGGAAAAATCAGACACAACATATTTACGGAACAACTGTTGTCATGAAAGTTGTAAAATAAAATGTTGCACGTCAGCTGTATTGGTTCACATCACAAAACAAATTGGAAACAAATTTCCATGCACTAGTCACATCAGCACGTTGTCCTTGTTGAACATAGAGACATTTCTATGTTATGGTTATTTATTTATTTATTTATTTATTTATTTCGAGAGCCAGCTCATACACCAAAAATGAACAGAAAAAAGTGGTACACAAACTATTAAAAAAACTAATTCATGATGGAAATTAATTATAAGACAGAGAAAAATTTAAAAGCAATCAGAAAACAGTCTTTTCCAGAATAGGCTACCACGCATAATATATGTATTGATAGCAGCACTAATAAGAGAATTTTCACTATTCATCAACCTCATATAAAATTTCGAGCATAAAGTGCGCTGTTTACTTTTAAAAGTCAAAATGTTGCTCTGAACAAAAGTGTTCGAGATACTTAATCTTCTGTCAATACCAAACAAAATTCTAAAACCGTTGTTATAAGCAACACGAACATTAATGTTATGGATACATCAATGAACAATAAAAGTTGCTTCTGGACAGCAATATCAAATCGTATCACAAACTAGATTAATGTGCACATATAAATACCAACCTGCCATCCTTTCACATGGATTATAAGGGATCAGTTCAGGTATGCTTATAGCTTGGAACAGAAAAGAAGCTGACATCTGTGACATGCCATCAAAGACACATGAATGTACGGAAGGATTAGATCCAAAGCTATTACCCCTGTCCATTACCACACAGCCTCAGTTGTTAAATGGAATTAAGACTCTCTGCGCTCTTAACTCCAGTTTTGTATAAGCTCAGAGATATTACATATAAAAGTCAGCACCAGTGATAAAAAGTAGTGCTTTGTGACAAACCATGAATATCCTTCTTTCTCCAGATTGTCCTTCACTTTTTTGGGATCCACTGCATTGTCTCCATTCTTGGGCAGGTTGTCATGGCAATATAGCATGAAAATATCTGAGGTCATGGAGAAGCGGATGTCCTCCAAGTCACGCATGGTGTTTTCAAGGTGGACATCAAAGTTGCTGCTACTATCTGGCGGCATCACAGCTGATGAAAAGAGATTCATTTCGAGCATTATAAAAGGTACAAACCTCTTTTACATTCCAGGAGAAGTATCAAATCTTGCTCTGAAAATATTTTTGATTGCGAGAGTTGGTGGATCATCCCCTTTTTGAAGGCTTAATTTACTCTTCATAAATTAGAGAATTTAACATTGAGCTGCCACCATTTCATTTAAAGAACTGTTTGATTGTCAGAAGTAATTCGTTTACTTGTAATATTGACAAAATAGGAACTCAGTTGTAAAATGGAATATAAAAACTTTTCTACAGTATCTTTTTTGATGAAAACAACATTAAAGTTCTTTTTCATGTTGCTGATGTTTTCTTGCTACATGCACAAACTATTAAAAGCACTTTTTTCTGTTCAACTCATTGCTTTACCTTGCAGTTCATGCAGTGATATGGTATGGAAATAATGATCACACTGTAGGAATGGAGCTTTCATGTTATTAGCCCTCGATATCTTGCTGGCTGTGAACATACATGGATCTCGGGAACCCTATGAGTCATCAAATGAAAAAGGCACATAAAATTCAGTTATTTTTCCTTCAGAATCACACATAAGAACTTTGTACATACTCATCAAGAAAAGAAGTAGGTGTCTAAAGCCAATATGCGGTAAGGTGAGTTATCATACAAAGCTGGATTAAAATAAACAGTCTGATGCAAACTTTCACACTTTTGAAACTTAAAATATTCCGATGCCATATGTTCCTATACAATTCTTTCATATGTAATCTCTGTGATAGCTACTAGACAAAGTGCTACACGATCATCAGTTTCTGAGGACACAATCAGTTTGTTGATTCATGTCCTAGGCTCCCCAAATACTGTACAAAAATACCACATTGAGACAGTCTGGACAAGATATATGCTGTACTCATATCCAATATTAACACAAGTTTACTGCATTCTTTTCTATCAAATGATGTCATACGCATATTTCAAATTTCCAGCTGACGGGCAACATGCACGTTCCGCGTGTAGTATGCTATACTGACTGTACTTCAGTGCAGACGACAATGCCATGCCATGCGCAAGTGAGTTAAGGCAGGGGTCCAGCAGGGGTCCAGACCGAATTTCGAGCTGAATTTCATTTCTCAAAAACTACTGGTCATATTTTGATGAAATTTGGTACACATACGTAGTTTTGATAGCTCTTTCAGTTTATGTCATTTAAATTTGCATAAAAGGTGTCACGTGATCTTTATACCAACATTTACCCGCCAAAATTGATTATATTATGTATCAACATATTTCATCTTGTAAACAACGTTTAAACTTTATTTTTTCGGCATATGATATTAGAGTAGACTCAAGTCAATCGACTAATATACTTCACCAAGGAAATTTCGGAGTTAATCCCCTGATATTTCTGCCAAATACGTACGATTTGTAGGAAAAAATCAATTCTTGTTTGAATTTCGGTATTTTTCTAAAGGAAACGTTACCAAATCATACATGTTAAAGGTATGGTTGTAAAGATCTTTTAAGGCTTAGTTCGAGGATAGCAAAATTTCTGAGAAATAGGGCGCTCTTCAAGTTGAAATTTGCGAAAGAAATTTGGTCGCTGTGTACGCGATCGGGCCATCTCGTAAGCCATCCAAAAGGTCATGACCCCCTCGCCTACTCGCAGTGTTACCGAAACGATTTGTAATTGTAGATTGGAAAGTGGCTTCACACATCATTCCGCTTGTCTTGTATGTGCTTTACTGTGTTTTGTGTCGGTATTGGGTAAGGTTGTTAGTGTTAAAATTAACAAATGGGTTGTTAATTTAAAATGGAAGTGGTCTCAGACCACCTTGACCTTTTGACCCCACGTTTCGTAACGGTTCGTTCCTCAGTGGCTAATATAAACATGGAGGTACCAACTGTCTCTCCATGATATATCACTTTCTAAATTTTATATTGTATCTATGTTGTTGATCTCTTCATCTCTAGAATACTTATTTTGCATCGTTTTGTGTCCGACTCTTTCGTTAACGTTTGTCGCCTTATGCCGTGGACTTTGGCCATTATCAGTGTATCGCTGATGTTTGGATTTCTTTTGTATGCGATGATCGGTTGTTGGGGAATACGTTCGTAAATGTTTCGTCCTTTTCTGTATGTTCCAAGTTTCCACACAGTGATAAGCTATATTTTGTTGTGAACACCAGTGAGCGCTTTGTCAATTCGTTTGCTCGCTGGTGTTCTAGTTGCGAACTTCATTTGTGATGTGATGTACCTTTCCTGTTGTTATCTCACGTATGCACTGTGTTGTTCTATGAATATTCATAAGCCCTATTGCATATTGACGCCCATGCCTTAACCGACTTGCGTGCCTGACACATGTTACGTATATGACTGTATAGGGAAGTTGGAAAGATAGTTTTTAGGAAAGTGAAGGAAGTTTTACATAGGGTGAAAAATCAAGAAAGTTGAGTAGACTTTGGACGTGAGAAAAAAGGTTTGTCAACCTGTCAGCATCTGGTACCATATTGTTTGCCCGTCACTTGGCGACAACAATGACGTGGATTGCATGTCCAGGTCACATGATTGATAGTAAAGAATTGAGACAGTGGTCAGGATACTATGTACGGTACTCATATGCTCAATTAACAATTACTGCATTGCGACCGTTTGGTTAGGATATCCTGTACTCATAGGCGCTATTAACAATTACTGCATTACGACCATCTGGTCAGGAAATCTAGGACTCATAAGCTTTATTAACACTTGGATTTACAAACTGACAACATTGAGACAGTGTGAAAAAAATATAATTTACTCATAGGCTCTATTAACACTCTGCAAAATAACCACAATGAGACAGTATGGACAGGATGTCATGTGCTCATAGGTGTTATTAACAATAACAGCATTGCAACAGTCTGGTCAGGATATCTACTCAGTGTTCTCCCCAGAGCAATTAAATAAGGCATAGTGGTCATTACTCTTTAATTTTTGAATAACGATAGAAATTATTTTACAAAACAATTAAGTTTTTCAGTAAATTGGTTGCTATGCTATCAGAAATGTCTGGGAAGAACAATGGTACCCATAGGTGCTACTAACAATGACTGCATTGCGACAGTCTGGTCAGGATATCATGTACTCATTAGCTCTGTTAACACTTAATTTACAAATGACCAAATGAGCATGTGGACAGGATACCATGTACTCATAGGCTATGTTAACACTTTACAAAGTTACCACAATGAGATGGTACTGACAGGATATGATGCAATCATGGGATCTTTTAACACTACACACTGACCACATTGAGACAGTCTGGACAGGATATCATGTACTCATAGGCTTTGTTAACACTTTTCAACGTTACCACATTGAGACAGTATATCATGTACTCATGGAATCTATTAACATTTCACAAAGTTCATACATTGAGGCAGTATGGATGTTGTCACAGGCAGTATCAACACTTTACAAATTTACTGCATTGAGAAAGTCTGAACTGGATAGTATGCACTCATAGGCTCTGTTTACACTTCACAAACTTACCACATCGAGACAGTCTGGAGAAGAATGTCATTTACTGGTAGCGATAGGTTGTAATAACACTTTACAAACTTATCACTCTGACATGGAAATAGTCTGGACAAGGTATAATGTAGTCAGAGTCAATATTAACACTTATACAGTTCATTGCATTAACCCTTTGAGCGCCAAAGTCAATTTTTGTCACCTTTATAAAATGTGCTCAAGTCAATTATTTTTAAGATTTTTGCCAAGATTTTGATAAAAAACTGTAGTCAATGAAATCTTATGTCCACTTGGTCCAAAATTATCAAAAAAATAACAGAAAACTTCATAAAAATTGGTGAAATGTTGCAGTCAAATTTTGGTGGGAAAAATTACAGTACTCAAAGGGTTACAGCAGTCTGGTCAGGATATCATATACTCATACGCTCTGTAAACACTTTACAAGCATCACATTGAGACAATTTGGACTGAGTATCATAGAGTCATAGGCTCAGTTGACAACTTACCACATTCAGACAATCTGGACAGGGTATCATGTAGTCATAGGTGACACCATGGAATGATTCTGTGATTAATCCTTCAAAGATTTCGTGAACCAAGAACAAAACATTTTCAGGTCTGGGACCTTGCACCTGAACAAGTAAATTTGAATCCCTAAGATTGGAAGAAAGTAAGAAAGTACATATAAAAATTAAAGGTAAACATCTTATTAGCTCAAACACTAAAGTACAAATGTAACACAAAATAACTGAAATAAAATTACCTGTAATGAGGACTACAAACTTAAAAATATGTGAAACATATAGATGCCTCTGGTTTAAGTTTTGAGATCTAAATAAAGAATTTCCCTTGAAGGCCATACATGCCATTGAACATCAAAAACATAAACACTACAAAACATTGGTAATTCACAGTAGCATACTGTGTCCAAGGTTCGTGTTTCTTGACAATAGTAAGTTTTGTTGTGTAAGACTGTCGAATAATCGAACTTGCAAAAAATCATTATCATTCTCCTGATCAGAAACAAATTATCAGTAACTTTTAAAGTTGATGGCACAGGTGGGTGCGGAAAAATGACAAAGGAAAATTTTGATGGGAGAATGAGAGGTTAGCAATTATGATCTGTTACCTGAGATGTCTCATCAAAGCCATGTGTCCATTCTTACGTAGCATGGAACCTTTCTTCCAGATCACTGAACTGTCACAGAACTGATACAATCTGACCTGTGAATATCAAGTTAGTTACTGCTTGAATCATCAATTGTCTATGCTGTTGTCCTGCTTCCTTGACATGTTTTAATATTTTGTAAGATCCCTGAAATTCCAATATTTGAAATACTGCTACCTACTCAGAATTAAGGTCTGATTATAAATAATAATAATTGTGGAATAATGCATATTTGATCAGCACAACATTTCATACCTCCAATGTCAATAGAATGTGAAATGTTACATGTTACATTTGGTACGTATACCAGTATTGGAGAAGAGACGTATTCTGCATTAAACATCCTCGTGAAATTTAGTTTCAGCTCTGTATCCCTAGGAAATGACAGACTGATCATGGCAAAAATGTCTATTAATTTGATGTAGCTATTAATTGTTACAATTAGTTGCAAAAAAAGGAGAGGCTACCATCTGATAACGTTGTTATTGTCATCACCACCACTGTCATCACTTATCTCTATACCTGCCTCATTAACATGCTTAACATGTTTTTTATGTCTTTTGGATAGAAGAAATGCTCATAGCACTTTTCAAGAGAGCAGCAATGAGTACCAACCTGTGCTCTGTTGAATAATCCTGCTGGCAGATATTCAAATTGGTACAACATCTTAGTTTCCCTGAAACCAGGCTGGCTGTCAATGTCTGGCCATTGAAACTGAAAAAAGTGAATAAGCCAATGGAGATTTCGGCAGCACACTACTTGAAAACAATCTTGCAGATCAACTAATATTTCAAAATAAGCTTTGATCTTTCAAAGAAACTGGCAACATATACTAATAATCATCACAGAGAAATAGCAAAAAGAATGATACAGGGTTCGATAAAAAGCTTTGACGCTATAATTACACAATGATTGCTGACACAGTGAGGCTACGAATCCTTTCACTCAGGTTACCCCTGGACCCTTCGGTAGTTTCGCCCAGCCCCATTGTTATCAGTGGTGAGCATGGACCTTTTTACTGGAAGTTGCGGTATCCAGGTTGAACCCCTTTTCAAACAAAACTTGGTGCAACCATATTATTGCTTTATGGCAAAGTTGGACCTTCAAAGAGGAAAACAGGGGTGGCAGAGTTCCGTGTGCATATATTTGTATGAACCTGTACATTGTTGTAAAAGTACAAGAAGTAGTTCCCATTACAGTTTGTGTAGCTAGCGTTCATAAGATACTGTTTTATACATACAGATATAGTTATATGAATATTCATATTTGTTAATTTGTCATTTATCGCAAGGTTTGCATACTTCTACCACACTCATTAATACACTTTGTAAATGAATACTATTACGCCCCTTTTTCCCTTATGTCCCTGCTCCCATCAGAGAACTTTTTGAAGTACTAGATTAATGTTTGACAGAGTTACCTCTGGTTCTTTCTCCGGTAATAGACATGGTACAACATTAACTGGTTTATCAGTGAGTGGAAAGGTCAGGTCAAACTCCTCAGTTAATCTCAACAGCCATTCATGTAAATCAGAATCATAGCTACTCCATACTTCTGCAATATCCTTGTGAAGTAGATTGCCATCCTATAAAATAGAAAAATAAAGAGCTCTTTTTAGGAATATATGCAGGTCAGATGTATCTGCAGAAATACTCATGTTCAACGCAATGATATAAGATGAAAAACAATGAATTCTGTCACCTTTCTCATCACAGTATATTAGCACACAGTTACAAACATTCTGATTTCTATGCTTTGTTTTGAAACTAGAATATATGTGAGACTTGTACATATTTAATGATTGGCTGAATTTGATCATCACAGTGATGGTGAGTGATATTAATTAATGAGGCAAAAGTGAATTATCTGCATTTGGTGACCAGGCATTCAACATTTAAAGAGGTAGATGGGTTACCAGTCGGTAATCCACACGTAAAGTGATTGCAGAGTCAATTTCCTTTCTAAAATTGAGAAATGAGAAGGTAGACAGTACGTAACAACAGAGGGTAAAATTGCGCACATTTCTTGGGGGTACTGATTTGGGTTCCCGCATGGTTCGATGGTCAAAATACAACTGCCATGAGCTGAGTATTGTTATGGCTTGATTTTGTGGCAGATCATGCCAACAAAGAAAATTGACACAAGAATAAGTCTGTGCATTCTTTTTTTCTTTAAAACCTCTAAAAAGGTACGCTTACATGGATGCAAAAAGCATGCAGACTTCACTTACTTTGGCCATAGATGGTAGAAGTGTCCTGTTTAAGTCATTTTATACATGAGTTTTATACCCTTTTAAGTCTTTTTTTATACATGAGTTTTTATTAGTTGATATGTTTTTAACCATTTCATGATTTTTTAATACAAGCTGTTACTTTTATTGAGCATTTTTATTGTTGTAACTTTTCCCTTATTTTAATGTCAAGCGCATTGAGATATTTAAATAATGTAATGCGCTATATCAGAAGTAAAGATTATGATTATGATTATTACACTTTTAGCCTAACATATAGGTAGCAAGAATTCAGGCCTGAATTGATTCAAATAAGATCATACCTTAATGGCTGACTCATGTACAGAGACAACACACGCCATGACATCAACTATCCACTGCGGATTGATAACAACCCTGTCTTTCAAATACTCATTGTCAAAATGCTGCAATGACCCAAGGTCATGAAGAAACTGTACAGCCTGAGTGATCTGAAAAAAAACATGTGAGACTTTGGCAATTTCTCAAACATTTATAGTCTTTTCGTTCATTTTCCTGCAGTAAAACAGTACAAAATTGAATAATTGGATCAAAAACACACAGAAAAAACTAGTGCCACTCATCTATAAATTTGATGGTCTTGAAGTTCTTTATCCTTTAAGGCTTCATGGTGGGCAACATCACCTGTTTTATATTTTCAGCCAAAGGAGACACGTCCTCTCTCCCGTTAGAGAAATTTTCACAAAAAATTACACTACATGTAGAACTCAATATTCATGTTGTGAACAGCTACTTATTAAGGAGAGGTTAACTGTTATCAATTTAAATTAGAGTGCCATCATCAGTTCATACCAAGACTCAATCTTAAGTCTTACCTCTGTGTCGTCATAGATAGCCACCTCCATTGCCATCTTGCGCACTGTTTTCCACGGCAACAGACTTGTATTTTTCCTCTGCCTGATAATGAAACAAACACAGCAAAATTATCTCCCTGCCAAACAACCTAGCACCACTATAAGAGGGTCATGACTAATTCACTATACATTGTAAAAAATTACATACAAGGATTGTAATCTTAGGATTCTGCATTTGTTCCAGGTATATATAATTCAACAACATGCATGCTTTTAATTAGGTTTTAAAAGAACAAATTTTCTGCTCCCGTTGAAAAAATATGCACACACACACACACACACACACACACACACACACAGGTAGGCAGAAAGCAAACAGGTTAGAAAATACTGACAAAACCCAATTTATAAATTTCTGATCCAGTTTTCTCCCCATTGCAAGTTTCATCTCAGCATTTTAATTAACTTACGCAATAATTTGTTTTTCGAAGTTCAGCCATACTTGTGGTATTCTCTCTCCCATGTATTTCTCCTGTAGTGTGACTGTCAGAAGATTTGTCTGCAATTCTCGTACGCCCTAGAGCAGAACAGAATAGAAGTGGGCAAGGCATATTCAAATTATAGTGTATTAACTATGTATTGGGCTTTTCACAAAAAACAAGCATAAGTGACTCACAACAAGTCATCATTGATGACACAGTCTCTACAAAGACTGATGAATGAAACAAATCGACATGATGTGTACCTTATAGTGTACTTTTGTTGAAAGAAATTGGCCGATGCATGACTGAGATGTCTGGGTGAACGGCCAGACAAACATCACAAAATGGCTGTCTGATGGCCATACTGGATGAGATCAAACACCAAACTGACAAGCATATTCTATCCAATAATGAATTGTCACTGTACCAAGATTTAAAAAATGAGGAAAATGACCAAAAATTCAGCAAAAATACAAAATTAAAGATATCTTCACGATATACATAAAACTGTATAGGTCCACCTAAGGTACTTGCATATTAATTTTCAAAGCAATCAAAGCAGCGGTTCTTGAGTTCGTATGTTTTGGCCATTTTCACATTTTTATGCTCATTTGCAAAATATCGGCAGTGCAAACTTCATTTGAACAAAGTCCCATCTACAGTCCAAGATGCACATCCACAAACCAAATACCAAGCTGAAACGTGAAGCGGTTCACGAGGTTTTGATGTTGAAAGACATATTATATCTATATACATATACACATACATACAGACACCATCAACTGCAGCTTAAATGATACCTCACATTGGTACACCAAATGTGAACTAAATATTGGCCAATACCGGTTTGAGATATCTGTGTGAATAGACACATGAATATATCAAAATACCAGATTGGTCACCATATTTGATCGTATAAATAAACAAATTGATGTGCATATGTAAGCCACAGTACATTATCCGTTCACCAAGATAGATAGAAATTGGTTCAGGCATGTCTTACCAGTGAGAACAGACAAACACACATAGCCAAATGGCCACAGAGCAGCCACATCTGGTCGTAAAAAAAAATGAAACAACGTTCATATGCATGTCACAGTAACCTTGTGCCAAGTTTGAAAGAAATTGCCTCTGCCATGTCTGAGATCTCAGCAGGATCGACGGACACACAGACCCACTGATGGGTACTGCCCAATCTGCAAGTCTCCCTAAGACTTTGTCCGTAGGGACTGAGAAAAGAATTGTTATACTGGTTGTTTTCTTTTTGAAATGGGTTGAAGTAAAGTAAAGTAAAATAAAGTAAAGGCTAGCATACCTGGCCAGTGACAGAACTAACTAGAAAGAATCCTGCAATCTGTGGATATCGTCTCTTTAGTTCTTCTTCAGGAACTTCAACCTTGGCGACCTGACAAAAGACAGCGCACATACAGCAGGTAAATAATTTTAATCACATGTTGGATTACTAGAATTACAAAAATGTGAAATTTGATTTTGTAAAAGATTTCTCTCACCTGATCTGCATGGGTTCCGACAACAAAGATGGGAGCTTTGGGTGCATGGACTGCGATGGAACTCAGCCAGAAATCTAATCCGGAATGTTCTACTCCAAGGCGAGTGTTCCAAAGCAACAGATACACTGCTCGGTTGGACAGAAAAAACTGTGGAATGAAAATTGTACATGTATTGCACATGTTATTTTTGTAAACAAACTTCAGAAATGATATGATATGTATTACCCTTTAAAATATTAAATCTTGAAATTCCTGGTGAATTAATCCCCAAAAGTGCAATTTCCAGAATAAACTTGATATAATGATTGTGTCTACTTTTTTCAGGTTCTTTCAATATAGTACAGTATAAAAATTTGGTCTTTTTAAGCTTCAAGTTTTTTTGAATGACTGAAAGTGAATTCTTACAAAAGTTGTCATCCTTATACATTAAAGTTTTTGATCAGAAGTACACAATATATGTTTGTAATATGAGGCTGTTTTATATTACATCAATACCATAAACCATACATGAGGTCACAAGTTCATTTGTACCATCCAATACATGGTGGAGTGCAATGGGCAGAGCTAATGGTTAAGTGCATACTGTATTATAAAGTATTACATGCTACTCTTACATAGTTTTCACTTTAAATGTTTGGTTTATTGCAAATGACAATCACATGCTGTATTTCGATGTAAGACAAAACTCCGATAAAAGATCAAACAATTTCCATCGTTGAATGGCACATTGATATATTTAAATCACTATTTTGCAGTTTATTGACTTTTTGTGCATCTAAAACTCAGATTTTCTAAGTATGTAAAACATGCAGTTTGAAGTTTGTTCAATCCCAAAGTTGTATAGTTGAAAATAGTTCCGGTTCACTTTCAGTCAAATGATGACAATGCTGCCAGAGATATCATCAGTGAGTTACCATTGAATTCTATGGAGCGTGCAACATTCGATATACTAGGCATGTCATAAATATTGTTATATATCTACATCTGTAACCTATGGAGTTTCATCGTACAGTAAGTTTTGGTATAAAAGACGTGGAGTCCAAGAACATTGACACTGAGTTCAATAACTTTTGGTGTTATTAGATGCTATTTGACCTTTGACCTCCCACTGTTTATGTAAACACTGGGAAAACAAGACAGGATTTCACAATTTTTTCAAAAATATGCTTGTAACAATCACTAAGACTAAGTCATACAGTGAATGATGGTCCATGGTTGAAAACTTGTGAATTAACATAAAGTTATGCTGCTGAATTAGAATTTTTCCCTGTGCACTGCACTGCGCAGGTTACATTTTCATTCTGTATACTCTTTAAGCTGACACCCTCACCGCCTTCATAATCTGCATGTGATCCTGTGATGCAGTGTAAATTAGGGCATTTTCAAAACATGACACTTTCAACTTTTTTTGTAAAATTAGAAAACATGAATAATAATATCTATTGCAAAATACTGGTATATACGTCCTCATACATTGTACTCTTTGGTGATGTCTGAGATACGACAATACCGCTGCTGTACAATGTACACTGACGTTTTGTGAATAACTTCATAGTATTTTCATGATAACATTATTGTTCATCTTAAATTTGATTGGAATCATAGGGGCTGTGTTGTGCCCGTATGCCTACAAGAGCATGTTTTGCTTGCAATAATGAAAGGGCTTTGGTTAGGGATCACGCCTCTGACAGAGTGTGTAACCACACATACAGAAGACAATGCAAATCCTGATCTTGGCAATCGTCAAATGAGTCCCTCGAACCACCAACAGTGAATGCACCGAGGTATATCTGCCAGAGGCAATGTGCTTGTAGCAATCAGTAACAGTAAAAATTATTGAACAAACGCTCTGTACTGATTTTTTAGCACATGCCAAATTTCTCTAATTGTCAACAACAGACCTACAATGATGTGTCTGTTTATAATCATGCAATGATCACACTCTATATTTTCTTCAGCTTGCTGATGATAACCTTAATGTTGTCTGTGATATGTATCAACAGTCTAACAGTCAACTTGCTGCTTTAATTGTTCTGGCTTCAAAAGTCACGCAGTACGACAGCATACATCCATTGTGAAAAGCATCATTAGCTTTTCAAAGAAAATTCAATTTTTATTCTGATAGCACTATTCTTGGTTACCTGATGTGTGTTGTAATAGACAGTCTGGCCTGCAAAGTCCCACACACTGTAGGTGAGAGTATCCTCCGGTGTTTTCACTGTCCATGATGTGATATCAATACCATCTGTGATTTGTTCACCGTACGTGGCATCCGTGTAGAAATAACCACTCATCAAGGCACGAACAAGACTGACAAAAGATAAACACAAATAAGTAGTATGTTTTCTTTGTTTTGTTTTGTTTTTATTTATAAATACTTTAAACAGCAGTGCTGGCCACTTGTGATAATGTTGTGTGGCGAACAATTTTGATTTCTCTACCAGCCTCTCCACCACAACTACAACAGACTTTCACATTACACAGATGAAGTCGCTATTCAAAAATGAAGGTATTGCGACACACTGGGAAAAGGAAGTATTGCATAGGGTAGAGTACAGTAATGGGGTAATCAATGTCAACTCCCACCTCAGGGCATAAGGGGGATTTGGAAATTAGTCATATGAAATTTTTCAAATGCCCCATCCCCTGGGGCAAGACAATGTGGAAAATCCCCAATTAAAACAAGTAAATCCACTACATTTCCCCGATCCCAATGGGTAGGGCATTCATTAATTCTGCTCTTGTCCGTGAAAGTGACAAGAAAAAATCAATATGAGGCAATTGCCCCACCCCCGTCGGGTATAGTTTCATGGCAAGCATGGTCTAATCCCCCACATTTGTCCCGTATCGCCCAAGGTGGGGTCCCCAGGGATTACATTGACTGCTGCATAAAGGTTCAGAAAAACGTGAAAAAATGAGCACCATACTTTGTTTGCTCTTCAATACACTATGAACTGACTAACATGAAGTAAATCTTCAAAGTCAGAGTTGAAGATATCGATTGCCTGATGTAGATGCATGGTATTAACTAGGACGGGGTCATGACTCAGATCTCCCTTGATGGAAGTGCACAAGTCCTGACATCAAAACAACAGTTATATCAAGGGTTCTCCAACAAGAATGCATGCATCTCTCACCTTGTCTTTCCAGCACCTCCCAATCCAACCATCATTAGTTTGGTTCTCTTACATTCCACAGATCCCGACAAGAGCCTCTTCAGGTACGCGTAGGTCGGACCAAAGCCTCGTCCGATGATCTCTCTGGGTGGTGTCCTCAGATTTGGACAGTGGCCTAGATGAAGGGCTGTGGCCAAACAAAGCGATGACAGAAATGATCAAAATTATAATGGCCTATGACAGATTTAATTGTATGCAGAATAGAAAATTTCACGCATATACATTGCAGACTAGTGATTACAAAGCTTCGTTGCCTTCAACGCAGAGCTTCGAAAGAAAAAAATTACACAGTTCATGAAAAGACTGTAACACAGCCTTGTAGAATGAAAGAAGGTGTCATTTATAAAATATAAGTCAGTGTGTTTTTAATATCGAACTTGCTGAGAGTCAATGGGACCCCACAGCCATTAGCTGCATACAATATCCCAAAATTTGATTTCAATTTAATATTTATTTTATTTATTCAGCTTTGACATAAAGTCAGGATGAGTCGCACAGGTGACTAACACCTATACAAAAGCAACCCTCCACAAAAACACACATGTAACAAGTTACATATACAAAATTAAAAACAGAAAAGACAAACGCAGAATAAAACAGTCATAAAAAAATACAAGAAATTTCCAAACAGAACAAAAAAACAGAGAAATTAACAGAGACGGCAATTTTTACAGTGGCACTTTCCCACCCAAGTACAAGTGTTATCAGGATAAAAATTGAGTATTTTAGAAACTTTTGACAATAAAACTGACATTATCAGTATTTTCCATTTCTAGCAAAACTATTTTATTTAACCTATTCTTTGGTTTAACCTATTCAGGGTGAAAAATCTGATGAGAAGGGGACATCATCACTTCAAACTTTACAGTTTCACAATGAAACTTTGGTTTAAGTCTGTTGTTGGCTTTGGCAAAATTTGACCTCTACAAACGAAGGTGAAGTTGAAAGGGTTTAAATAGTCTGTGTTGTAATTTAACCCTTTCACCACCATGGTTTGTCCCAAATCCATTGTTTTCTATGGTAAAGTTGGACCAGTATACAGGGAACTGGGGGTTAAAGGGTTAAATTGGAATGGGTGTGTACAGGAGTTTGACCTGAATTAAGCAGCAGAAGAACAACCAGATGTTCCTTAAGGTAGAATGTGACTAGGGGACAGATATTTGGACTCTTAAACTTTTACAATATTCTTTTAGCCTACCACTTGTGAAAGTGGTAGGCTCAAGTGGTAAAGTGGTAGCTCATTTTGAAGTATATAGAGTAAAATGAGTATTTACTAGCTTAGTTTTGTGAAAATAATGAACTTTATTTTCCCCTATAGAGATAACATAGGGATGGCAGCCATTTTGAATTTCAAATATCGGTATATTGGGTAATTTGTTTCTCTAGTACCAAAATTTGAAGATGACCCCTGATTTCATTCTTGATTTTGTAGGAGAATAGTTAAGATTGCTTGAGGAACGTTTGAACAAAAATTTAGGTCTTTCATTTTTGAGGTACAAACTACCTTAAAACACTATTAAACAAAAGATGTTTCCTGTGATTCCAGATGTTTCCTGAGATTCCAGCTCTGGATTGTGTTCAATGCTGAATGACTCCACCTCAAAGTTAACCTCAGTAGTAAAAATTTAGCCTTTGCAGTTGCTAGGATATACATAAAACTATGAATAACCATCATCATAAATACAGAAAGCACCAAGCCAGACATTGGCTTTATAGTACTTAGGATTATATGGTATTAAAAATGCTACAGGATATCTATAAGAGGAGTGGGAGGCCTGAACTGCAATTTTCTATTTAAGGTACCAGTAGAATGCACTTTGGGGACAGATATTCGGACTCTCAAACTTTACAATTCTTTTCTTAGACTAGTATACCACTTATGGGGGTTCATTTTAAAGCTCTTGGTGTAAGTAAAAATTTTCACCATCTTAGTTTCTTTCAAATATTGAAAATAATGTTTTTCTCCATGCAGTTAACACAGGGATGGCGGCCATTTTCAATTTCAAATATCAGTAAATCTTGGGTAAATTGTTTCTCTAGTACCAAAATTTTTACAGTGACCCTCCCGATTTTGATTCCTGATTTTCAAAGAATATGGCTGAAAGATTCCTTGAGGAAAATTTGGACAAAAGTTTAAGTCTTTCACTTTCGAGATGCACAATACCTAAAATAGTCACCTTTGAGGGGCAGGCCTCCGAGTTCACCAGACAGAGATTCCAGCACTGGATTGTGTTCAATGCTGAATGTTTCCAAGCTCTTTATTCCTTTAATGTGATCCGGAACTTTCCTGATTGCTTGGTAATCCAACTTGAGCATCTTCACATTGGAAAGCTTGAACAGCGGTGCTGGTACGCCACCATATTCAGAATCTGTCAGAATTACGGAGGAATATTACGGTATGTCAAAAAATCAGAGTCAGAATTTTGAAGAATGTGAATACAAAATTTTGCAGTACATCCTAATACAGGGACAATGGCAGTAACTTTGGAATAAGATTTTCAATATTTTTGTTATAGAAAACAAGTACAGATGTACATATTGTTCCTTTCCCCATAAGTTTATGCAAATGAAAGATATCAGTAAAACTGTCGCTAAATCCATTGTATAAAGTATGCAATATATTGATGATCAATAAATTCTAGTCTGCACTAAATTTAAATAATCGATAGTAACGTGGGATATTATGTGCATATACAGGCCATGTTGATATGTTTAAATCTCTACATTTTGATATTATTTTGTGAGTACAAACACAAAGTGTATTTATGAACAATACAAATATAATTGACAAGTACATAAAAATTGCAGCAATTATTTGAGATTTGAGGAGTGTAGTTTTCTACAGTTATTGTAGTCGTTCACTGATTTTCACATGCTGCTGATGTTCCTCAATGCACTTGATGTGTCTCTTTAACCATATATGGATATATGCAAATTTTCACTGACAGACTATTCAACTTGAATACGTACGTGAACACTCATAACATGACACCTTTCTTAGCTCTCTGTCTTCTTATGTGAGGATGCTTTGATAAATTGCCAGGGATTACCTACCGGCTGTTTCATTCATTCCCAGCCTGGGAAACATCAGGAATATCTTAGCATTCAGTGCTGTCACTTCCTTTGATGTCAATACGCCATTGTGGTCAATATCTACTTCCAGAAATAGATCATGGCGTTGCTGTAATGATAAAACAATTCAAATATTCATGTGTGTGTTTTTTTTCCTTGTCAATGATTCTTGTTTGAGATGAAAAGATTGCACTGGTACTAATAGGATTATGAAGTCTGATAAAAATGAAAAATTTGCCAAAATCATTAAAGTCAGTATACAGATTTGAAGAGCCGTCACTAGAGGGCGCTCTCTGCTGGTGACAGTGCAGCCAGTCATGAGAAAGGAAAATGCAGAGAGCTCCCTACTGCAATGGATCTCGCAGTCTAGAGGAGTGATATCATAAGAAAATTGTTTACATCTCACAGAATTGTAATAAAAGATCCTTCACTTGGGATGCTTCCTGTACCTGACACAGGGTATCCATATCAGAAGGGAAAACATATGGAATGCTGTCACGTTATGAATCATTAGATTTGATACAGGGTTTAAATGATCTCTTGGAGTTACACTACTGCCCTGTTCAATCCCCAATTCCTTGTAAACAGTCCTGCAATCACTGTTGATAACAAGCGATGCCGGTTAAACCATGGTGATTATAAAAGGGCTCAGCTGGCTTCAAGGCTTTAATATAAACATCTCAAAAATTTATGGAACACAACATAAATAAAATGCCTATCAAACGTAGTCTTTATCAATGATGTGAATGAAGGAAACCGAAATTCATAGTAGATCTGAGGACATGGATGAACTTTACCTTGGCGCTGATAGTTTTCAAAGCTGGCATTGACTCAAAGTATTCACCAAAAGCCTCCCTGGTGAAAACTGCTTTCTGACCTATCTCAGGGACCCATGGGATACCTCGCAGGTCAATTTTCTCAAGCTCAGTCAATTCTCCAAGACTATCTGGCAGCCTATGAACAAATTGAAAACAACAATAGTTATGTATTCCCAAGATTTTGACCATCTTATTTTCAGCACAAACTTAACAATATTTTTAGTAGATGACTGGACATAAATGTAGAAGAACACGTCATCAGACATAAGATATGCTTGATTATTATTTGGGCTGATTTGCATAAATTTGCATAAATTTCAATTTTTGTTCCCGTCCAACTTACAATTGTTTATAATGCTAAAGGGTAAACCCAACCAATATTTTTTCTTGGGTTCATAAATTACTAAAAATTGAACGAATCTTTGCAAAAAGTGATTTTGAACAAATTATGCTGTGTTATATGCAATGTCCCCTTCATTCAAGCTTTAATATACTATGAGACACTTACTTGCTGATCAAATTCCCCTTAAGTTGAATTTCCTTTAGCTCTTTCATGTTTCCAATGTCTTCTGGAAGTTCTGTTATGAGAGTGTTCATTGCCTTGAGCTGCTTCAGCTTGGTGAATTTTCCCATGCTTTTAGGGAGAGATTTCAGGGGGTTGTAGCCCACCTGTAACAGCTGAAATACCGCAAATGACAGAGATTGCATGTTATTACAACTCACGTAATATCCAGTTACTGTGATTGGCTGAATCTCACTCACATGATATAGAGCAGAAAGTGATAAAGCATGATATAGCCCTGTCGTGTGCGCTGATGTTACCTTGTTGCATGCACTGATATGGCACATCAAAGAGTTCTGGTCTATACCAAGCATTGTTTCTGTGCGTACCTCATCATCCAATATATTCCCTGGGTATTTTCTGTATAGTATTGGCTTTGAAAAGGTACAAGAAGTGTGTGCTCGACTTGAATTGAGCACATTATGTGAGAAAGCTTAAACAACACGGTCTCCATTTGTCAATGTTATTTTATGTTGACCTTCAACTTCATGGAGTATTGCGATCAAGCAACAAATTGGATATTTCTCATGATTCTGCGCAGTTTCCAAAGCAAAAGTGTTTGTTCGGTGTAATAAAATTATAGGAGATGCTAGCATAGGCAAGATCATGATTTGTTGCCTGCCCTCGGGCTGGTGCTAATGAGAGTACCGGTAATATTGATACCCTCACTTCAGCCATCATGAGCATTAGCCCTTGGGTGGGCAACAAATTATGATGCATCTTGCCCTTGTTAGTGTGTGCTATGATTAAACTGTTAATCACTATTATTACACATTTCTTGAAAAGAAACATTAATACACACAATGCTGCACAATGGCTGCAATAACATTTTCATGATTCAAGATCAGTTGAGGTTGGTAGGCAGAAATAGATTTTGTTTGTTACAGTGTGTACAAGTACACAGCGCTTACCGACAAAAGTCATCACATTGATACATAACACTCACTGAGAGACCAAAATCAATATCTAATTCCCTACAACAAGTTCTATGGCATCATATTCAACTCAGTGAAAGGTTGTACTCAGATGTATTTCACATGACTTATCCATCATCACAGATACCTAAGTCTAACTTTGAATGCTTTTATAGTAGTTTTCCCCCTTGTGCTTTGTGAAGATAGATCAAATAAGATACAGACACAAGAAAAATTCAGGGTTCTCCACAAAGGAGATTTTGAGTGGTGGGCCACCTGCATGGCCTTTTTTAAGCATTCTATTCAGATGGTAATAACAATACCAAAGAATACATTTTCACGACAAAAGAATATGCCAATCATATATGTTATGTAAATTGGCCGTCCCGTTGCTTTGCTAAGTTGTGGAGAACACTGAGACTGCTCAGAAAATACATCATACAATCTTAGCTCAGAAGAAGATAGACTCTTTGTAGAGAAATTGAACAACTCAGTCTAAATGGCTTCGAGGAGAATGTCTTTTGATGTTGTGTTCCTATTGTATAAATTGTGTACATTACAAATCTTTTCTTTTTCATTGAATTTAAAATCCATGTGAGCACTTTAGTTCCTTTGAAATATCGTCAGAAATATGCCTTTTATAAGACAGAACGCACCCTGGCAACAGATATTCAAACTATAATTGTTCCAACACTTTGACAATTTGCTGCCTTTGAGAAGTCATATTGAAAGTTGACGAGTAAATAAAGTTCCCACTTTCTTGTCTTTGTGAACATCGACAATTTATATTTCCCCATAGGGTTAACCCTGAAATAGTGGCCACATCTGTACAGGCTAGGTACACTGTAATTCATTTCTCTGGTATTTGCACGGTGACCCCTGATTTTTATTCTTGACTTTTAAAAAGTAAGGTTTAATTTTTCCTTGAGGAGAGTTTATGCAAAAGTTTCAGTCTTACAGTTCGAGGCAACTATTGGCTTAAGAGAACAAAAATATAGTCAGTGGGACACTTAAGGTAGTATGTGCCTCTAAAATGAAAGACAAAACTTTTTTCAAACTTTCCTTAAGGAATCTTTCGACCATTCTCTTTCAAAATCAAGTATAAAACATGGGGGGCACCGTGCAAATTTTCATACTAGAGAAACAAGTCACTCAAGATTTACTGATATTTAAAATTCAAAAAGGCTACCATCCCTGTGTTAACTCTATGGAAAAAAATAAAATTTTCGAATATTAAAAAACTAAGCTGGTGAAAAGTTTTCTTACACCAAGAGTTTTGAAATGAACCCAAATAAGTGGTATAAAAGAAAAGAATTGTAAAAGTTTGAGAGTTAGAATATCTGTCCCTGAGGCACATTCTACCTTAAAGAGTAAATGTAATTTCCTTACTGTAAGCTTGGCCGCACAATCACTGAAATCATCGGGTAATTCTTCGATGCAGTTACAACCAATATCAATCATCATCATATTCTTACAATTACCGATTCCATTTGGAATCTTCTTCAGCTTATTCTTGAACATATTTAAGTTTCCAAGCCCTGGAAACGACTTGAAGATGTCTTCGGGGAGCTCCTCAATCTCCTGGTCCAGGAAGCTGAGCTGCCAGACATGCTCAGTATAGTCTGCGAAGCTCTCACTTGGAAATTTTGTGATGGTACCAAAAATGTGCTTGCCGTAGTGAAGAAAATGGGCCCTGCATATGAAACGTCCTTTCTGTTCCGTCAGACCATGCTTCGTTTTAACTATTGTTTCTAAATCTTGTGTGGGTGTTTGTGGTGATTGTAGCTGAGCGACATTAAGTTCAAGTTCAGATTCAAGTCTCTTCAATGCTTTCTTCTTCATCTTGGCCGGACCCTTTCTTTTGGGCTGAGCTGCAGGTTCGGCTGTAGGTGTGGAAAGTCCATAGTGTTTCCACAGGATACTTTCAACTGCCTGTGAAATTTTGGAAAGAAGTGCTATTAATATAATCTTCAACTCGCACACAGTCACATGTTTCGAATTCAAGGAATCAAGGAAGCAAAATACAGACACGCTTTTGGACTGGAAGAATGTCTTTTCACTAAAGCTGCTAAAATAAAATTTATATTTGCAGTCATAACACCACCCATATCACAAGTTTGACCTACCTGAGTTTGTTAATGATGAAATTCTAGTTCTTTTAATATACAGAATTATTTTCTGGTACCACAGTGCATTATCATGAATATCATTTAATGATTCCATTTGGCAAGACTGAAAAAAAGCCGGTTCATGCTGAGCCGTTTTACAACTTAACACTATCTTGAGGGGTATGTTAAAGGACCCATCAGACAAGCTTGATTTCTAGCATTAGTGTTTGTCATATGTGCCTATCACGTCATGACACAGTTTGAAATACTGCGATGGGAAGGCATCATATTCTGTACTTTGCTTGTATTGATAGAAGTTTTGTCAAATACGTACATCTGGGTTCCAACATCTGCTTTTGTCCGCTTTCTTTTCCTTGTCATCTGGAGATGGTACTGTCCAGTAAGCAAACAATGTCAGGGCATATACATACATTAACTTGTGTATGGCAGACTCCAGCTGAGGAAAAATAGCGGAGAAATGTAATCATCACTGATTGGCTAAAATCTATCAGCTGATTAATTAGGAACTCACTGATTGGCTAGAAGTTTTGTTCTGATAAGTTTAATGAAAATTATTGTGATGATCAATCAATTCACTATCTTTGATTTGTTCAGTTTTTCACAACATTACTTGACACTCAAATAAGTGTTATGCCACCAATTTTGAAAAAAAAAGAAGAAATGAGACAAGTGAAAGAGCAAAAAGTGATGAACTTTAGAAAATCTCAAAAGCAAGTTAAACAAATTCTTTTCATAGGGAGGGGGGAGAGGGAGTGCAAGAGCTGTCAGTTTAGTAAATTAATTCACCCCAATATTTTGTGAACAGGTCCACACTCACATTGATAACAATGGGTTTGGGCCGAACCATGATGGTGAAAGGGTCGAAGCCATTTACAACTACAAATCATACCTGTACTCTTGTGGTTGCTGCAGAGACGTCAGGGAATAGTGAAGCATACTTTGGAATGAACGTCTTGTGAAAAGACATCATAGTAGCACTGAGAAAGAAGCCAGTTGTGATTTTGTCCGATGACATGAAATCAATGTCCTCTGATACAGGAATACCAGCCCTGTCCATTAGATGCATCTCTCGAAATGCTACAAATTACAGAAAAAAATAAAAGTGTAAGAATGTCACACCAACAATCTAATTTTAACATGCTTCCACAGGATATGGGCAATAAACAGGAGGTAGTACAGCACAGAAACCTACCATAGCAAACAAATTATTTTCATTCTGAAAATGACTTCAAAACTTCTGGATGACCTTTCTTTCTTTTGAACTTTCAGCACTGGCCCTGATCAGCTGATCTAAACCAGTGGCCAGAGGTCTGGGCCACGGTTTTCTTTTTAGCCTGATCAGGTGAACTGGTACATTTGCGACTCTGACAGGGAAGTATAAAATTTTGGTTAAAGGTGGCAAAAATTAAAGTATAGACAGTTACAAGTGGTGTGTGGGCACATTAAATTTGCGCAAAGTGTCCGTAATTTTTCATTAAACTGATATTTTCATAGCTCATAAATTTTAGTTGACATATGATTGCTTTTGCCGGTGGCCAGCTATTTTCTACATCCCTCGGACTCTGTAAATCAAGTATTAGAGTGAATACTCTTGCAATTTATGTTGAAGAGTGACTAAAGAATGACAAGAAAAGGTTCAGGTATTAGCAAGATTGTGTGAAACAACATCGCTCTTTTTTGTTAGTCAATTTCCTTGCTTGTCACTTGATGAACTGTTCTCGTGTTTTTTGACTAATTGGTCTTTTGATGTTCTTTTCTCTGTATTTTTTGTTCTACTCCTTTCCTGTATTTCTCGACATATTTTAAACAATAATACATTATTTATAGTTTACCATTTGGAAGATCAACCATCTCAGCTCTAAGTAAAGTATATCATTATTATAATTGCAGTAAAGTTCTGAAGTAATTCATCAACCCCTACCTTGTTATAGAGGTTTATAGTAGTTAAAACCTGGAATTTGAATGGACCACTGTACAAACCAAACCACATACGCAAACCAACATGGCAATAAGTGTATTTCCATGCACATTTGTACACATGTGAATTTGTTTTTACGGCCATCGGATGATCTCTTGGGCACACTAAGTCTGTAGAATACCACTCGTCCTTTTATTCCAAAGCAGAACAATTGACAGATCACACACTGTACCCTACAGCATGGTGGTATTTTCTAAAGTAACTGCAACTGTCAAGGAAACACCCTCAGTTTGACATTTGGTGGATTTACACTTACATGTGCCATCACAGAGTAAATGAAGGTCATGGCTTGATGACGCATGGACAAGTTGACGGCACGGGTGCTTTGCCATCGTGTCATTCACATTACGAGGGAGAAAGACGAAAGCCCCATGGCTGCATTCATGCTGTTTGTTGATGTTTTGTACGTCCTTCTTCCAGTAATCAGTTAGAAACCTCCACTGATTTCCCAGCTGAGTCATAATTGCTGAAGAAACAATACAAAGTGATTATTTATATTATGATGTGTTAAGTTTGGTCCACAAAAACACTTCGAAAATGAAAATTTTCAGTGTATGCTTATGTTTTACTTGTCAATGAGAAAGCTTTGAACTAGTCTTTGACTTTTGAACCCTGCGCCCCTGGGGACCTATGACATGCAGAAAGCCAGGTGTTGACTGTATTTTACTTGTCAATGAGAAAGTTTTGATTTGACCTCTCATTCATTGAACCCTGACCCCTCCTTGTGACCTTTATCACATACAGAAAGCTGAATGGGAAATTATATTTTTTCAAACAATCTAGACAATCCTTGGATTCATGTTAGTGTAGTGTGCGCCTAAAAAGTGAAAAACTTAAATTTTTGCTCGAACTTTCCTCAAGGAATCTTTCAGACATTCTTTGTCAAAATCAAGAATAAAAATTGGGGAGTCACTGTGCAAATTTTGTTACTGGAAAAATAAATTACTCAAGATTTACCAATATTTGAAAATTAAAATTGGCCACCCTCCCTGTGTTAACTCTATGGGGAAAACTAAAATGTTCAATTTTCGAAAAACTAAGAAAATGAGAATTTTTCTTTCACCAAATAGTTTAATATGAGCCCCAACAAGTGATAGATCAGAAAATTGTAAAAGTTTGAGAGTCCAAATATCTGTTCCCGAGGCGCATTCTACCTTAAAAATCTAATTTCTCTTTTAAGCTTCTAACATTAATCCATATGAGCCGTCCCACAGCAACAAAGAATTATTAGCACAATTTTGTCTCTTTTCTCTTCTTTAGAGTCTTTGCCACAGCATATAACAAGCCTTTGCCAAAGCATAGAAAAAGTGTTAAGAACATGGCTTCAATTATACTAGTGAAAAGAATATTTTTAAAGCTATACTGTCACCTGTTCCAATTTAACCACAGTTACCATGGAAAGAGAAAATCTAACCAATCACAGATTTAAAGCGGGTGGCCACTTTGGCCACTTTTTAAAAACAACGTCCTCACATGGGCATTTTGAATACCAAAGAACACCCCTTTGACCATATATGGGCATATTTAGATTACAGGTGACTGTATACCTTTAATTACAACAGATCCAGAGGCTTTTCTCTCACTCTCAAAGACTCTTCAGACTCTGAAAAATAACGTGTCTTATTTATGTTTGACAAGATGGAAATATTAGTCAAAATTTATGATCCCCGTGCTCAAAGCTAATGTGCAACGTTTTGGAAGATTTTAACCAATAATGACAATTTACCAATGAGACATAGCCTTCCAAACTGCTGCATATTGCCAACATGATCACATCACCAGCTGGCAGACTTACCTCCCATAAGACGATAAGAGCCATCGCATTTGAAGTCACTGGAACCAGATGTCCGGTTGATTACTACACTGCCTTCCACTTCTGGTAGGATCTGAGGACTGCCTTTTGTCTGCTCCTGTGTACAAGAAAAGGAAATAATCTCGGTGTTTTAATTTGTATGTTTGGTTATTTCAGAGAGTTACAAAAGCCCGTGTAGTTGTTGAAACATCAGGTCCTTTGTAGATGGAATGTGTCGAAACACAAACATCCAACTACACACCCCTAAGACTTAGCGTAAATGATTTTATAAAGATATGTGGCTTGAGGTGTACATTACGGTATATACAGACGAGATTGCACACTACCGGTATTAGGTGTGTTTATAGTATTTCACAAATTTTGATTTCATACAATTTTGCTTCATGACTACATAAGAGACAGACAGGCAGGCTGACAAGACAAAGTGAGAGTAAGAAAAATAGAAATAGACTGACAGAGACAAAAAAGAGATAGAGACAGGAACATACAGACAGGCAGAGAGAGAGAGACAGAAAGAGAGAGAGAGAGAGAGAGAGAGGAGAAGATGGGAAAAGAGTGATTGAGTGAATGTGTGTGTGTGTGTGTGTGTGTGTGTGTTAAAGGGAAACCTAAGTCCAGCGACATTGACAGTTTATCCCTTCCAAAATCACCCTTGAATAAAATGCAGCTCAAATTTTCAACATAATTGCACGCGCCGACGACTACAGAGCGACGAAAAGAGACTTTGAAGTAGACGACATTTATGGAAATGAGCTCGGAATCCCATGGGCGCGAAAGGGCTCATGGGAGGAGCGTGCGTGACGTCATCGGCGATACACGAACGTGTGTGACAGCCTACCAAGCATTGGAGTCTATGACTGCAGGAGTGCAGTTCTGCACGTTACGACTCTTTAATGCTCAGTAGCATAAAAGATAATTAATTGTTGTTCAGTTGAGTGCAAAAATCACTCAAGGAAGAACAAACGGAGTCAGCTTTTACCGTCTTCCAACAGAACAGCTTTTTCGAAGAAAGTGGCTAAAGAAAGTCGGGCGAGTTTAAAAATCTGTAAAAGATACAACGTTATGTTCTAATTCTTTCAGGATGATTGTTTTATAAGGGATTTTGGGACTCTGATACCGATACAAGACGATACCACACAATGCGGTTCGTATCTTGACATGCTGAGTCAGCCTACTATCGCCGGTTTTAACCAGATAAATATTAATATTGGCGATTTCGGGACTCTAAAATCCGAAGACGAAACTACACAAAGCGTCTCTTATCTTGACATCCCGGGTCTGCCAAATCTCTGATATATAACCAATAAATATAGGCAATTTCGGGACTATATCTGGTAATATTGATATTACAAGATACTGGAATGACTTTTTGCCTACTGTGTCTCGGCACGCCGGGTCTGAGAAATCGCCGATATTATATTTACCCGATAAATATCAATTGCGCCGGAACTCCTAGGCTAATATCGATACCAGACGATCCTAGATTTACTTGCACTGTGTGGTGTTGGCATGCCGGGTCTACGAAATCACGGATATTTATCCGATAAATATCGGTGACTTAGGACTTTAACTCTGATACTAGACGATACTTTGTCAAATCGTGGGTAAATATCGGATGTATATCAGAGATTTCACCACCTAACAGATCTGACTACCCGAATACCTCTGTCCGACTCTTAGTTCAAAAATAGCATCCGGTAGTCAAGAACACTGTATGTTTTACATTATTAGATTTATTAATGCTGGAAATACATTTTTTACATGTAAAGCATTTTTTTCATTAAATGTCCACACGGGACTTTGTCGAGAGGGCCGATCGGATATCATCGGGACTCGGGAGGCCCTTGCACAAATTACATTCTTTACATGTAAACATTTTTACTTGGCGATCGGGACTTGAACAGAGGACATATCGGAAATCATCGGGACTTTGGGCTGGTCTTGTATGAAACACATTCCTTACAACAAGCTTTAAGACGATCCTATTTTTTTAAATAGCGGGCAAATATTCATTATATCGGCGATTTCATCACTTTGTAGATCTGAGTGAGCCCGACTTCTAGGTTCGACACCAGGTTCGAAAAATAGACGGCACTATAATAGATTTGTCAAATCGCGTATGTATAAATATTTTCCGATACATATCGGAGATTTCGCAACGTTTAAGATCTACTGGCCAAGCTCGACTTACACGGCAACACATACAATCAGTCAATCATTCCGTATCATTCACGAACCAAAAATTAATTTTTAGCGACTTGTACAGAAAACTCTGTTTTAGAAACGTAGCGTTGAAGGATCGCAGAGTCACTCAGTGTCTCCAATCCAGTTCGGGGTCTATACAAGCACAGTGACTCCCTCCGCTGAATCATACACAAAACGCAAGCAAACAAGATATGAACGATGTTTTGAGATGCTTTCTAATTATTACATATCTTGGTTCAAATTAGTATGGTTTGATTTCAGTCCGGGAAAAGTAATACTCGATGTCAGAAATATCGCTGTCCGAACTCTCCATAGTCGTCTAACGAACGCACTGAACTGTTCACAGTACTCATCCAGCTGCAAGCTACAATCGTCTGTATCGCCGATGACGTCACGCACGCTTCTCCCATGAGCCCTTTCGCGCCCATGGAATTCCTAGCTCATTTCCATAAATGCCGTCTACTTCAAAGTCTCTTTTCGTCGCGCCGTAGTCGTCAGCGCGTGCAATTATGTTGCAAATTTGAGCTGCATTTTATTCAAGGGTGATTTTGGAAGGGATAAACTGTCAATGTCGCTGGACTTAGGTTTCCCTTTAAGTAAGGTGCACAGTAAGGAAACTACTGTCTCATTCTGATTTTGAATGAATTCTTATAAAAGTCAAGCATTTTTACAATACCTTGGTGAACAAAAGGTATGGAACAGCAACAGCTTTTATATCCTCCAGATATGTCTTCCAGGTGAACCTTTTACGATATTGACCACTGTAGCCTGTTTGTGATTGAAGAATCAAAGAAGTAAGAAGTTTAAAGGGAGGGGTTGTCGGAGCTGTGCTCAAAGGTTTTACAGGACCCGTATAAATTGACAATCGATTCGGAAAGTTAAGACGTGTTTGTCGTAATCTACATAGTGAAATTTAAATGTTACAGCTATGTTGACGTGATGCATCTAGATATCATGCATGAAATATGTTCCATGTAGACAAGGAAACTTGCACAGACTCAGTTACAATGACCCCTCCCTTTAACCCTTTGAGTGCCAAAGTCGATTTTTGTTGCGTTTATACAATATAACGCCAACAATTTCTTTCTGATCTACACAATTTTTTTCTGACTTTTTCCAAAATTTTGGTCAAAAAGTGTAGGCCATGAAAATTTATGTCCATCTGGTCCAAAACCATGGACAAAATTATAGAAAAATTCATAAAAATTGATAAAATGTTGCCCGATATATTTTTACGAAAAATTACAGTGCTCATAGGGTTAATGATCTGTGCAATTGTTGACTTAGATTTTGCAGTACTGTTACATCTCTGGTGACATCTGTAATAAGCTTACAAATGTTAGACTACTCAAGATGATTCAACAACTCATTCATAACTCAATGAAGAGTTATTGTCTTTTGGTTCAAAATGATAAAAAAAACTACAGATAAATTCATAACAAATATCAATTATGGTCAGAAATATAACAGCTCTCAAAGAATTTCCAATGTAAACCGATGCCTCTTTAGAGTACCGGTAGATCATCAGATAAAAATTATGGTCATCTTTCAGTTATTTCAAAATCAGGAAACCTTTTCATGGTAGATGATATATAACAACCTGCAATTCACCACATTAAAAATGTTTCACTGCCCTGAACAAACTGTTAACAAAAAGAAACCATTAAACTTATGAATTTGATTATCTTTCATACTTTGAGTAGATTTCTGTGCGCTTACCGCGAGGTTCCTGCAAGTCAATGCCCACGTGATCGCAGTATCCCAGGGGATGGATATCTTTGTCCGTCTGTTCACACCAATAATCAAAGTTTCTTCCCCAGCCATCAAAATGAATCAGCAGCTCACCCTTGTCATTAATGTCATCAATGGTAGCCACACAAGTGAGGTGAGGATTTTTCCTGTCAAGGGCTTCCAAGCGCATTCCAGTCTCAAATTGCAAAGAAAGTGAGCTCCAAACCTAATGAAATATATTGTGTTCCAAAATTCATGGACCGAGAAGAAATATCGTGCAAACATATCACTTATATATTAATAAAATGTATCTAATTATATCTATCTATCCATCTATCTATATCCATCTATTATCCATATTTAGAGATCAGACAGATAGACAGATGGTTAGATAGATACACATACAGTACATACTACCAGCCTACCTACTCACCTACCTACCCACATACCTACCTACCTACAAACATACATCTTGTTGTACATGGACCTGTATGTTTGTCTGGACCACATATCTATATCTTTGGACCATGTTTGTATACACACAGGATATACAACATATCTGTTATTATTATACATCTACCATCGAGAACAATAGAATTTCGCGTGTGCTAAAAAAAGAACGCCCATTCCGTAACACATACGGTTTCCAGGCACCCCATCTGCTGCAGCTATATCTGCGTGTTCACAGCTGAACGGTTTCAAGGGACTCATTGGACAAGTGCCAGAACAAGTCTTGCGCGCTCTGTACGTACGTGTGTAGTGCACACACACTATCCAGAACTTGCAGAAGCACGTCCGAGATAGCATTCCACACTTGCGCTATAAATCGGAAGAAAAATTGTTGACATTGCACGATAACGGTCACTACTCTGACAATTTGATGCCCAACCAGTCATGAATGTAAGAAACAACGCAAAGGATGCACTCAGACATTGGCACCGCGCATGTCCTCGTGCATCCTTTGCTGTATTTTCATAATAACCTCGTTGTCTTTGCTACTTTCTATAAATCTGTTGGTGACCTGTACTGTATGAGTTGACATATAGTTGTTTATGAACAGGGATGAAACACATTTTTGCGAAAACTTCCATTTCACATCTAACTTAAAAAAAGTTCTGAACTATAAGCCGTAGAGCACTTTGGCTCAGTCTTTTGATCTGAGAAACTAGTTTGAAAATGTCTCACATTCTGACACAGTGCATAACATGCAGTCTTCGGTCAGATAGGTCAGACATTAAAATTGGGTAGATATATGAAAGTTACCGATAGTTAAAATGAACAAATTTATACTCACAGGAATGACCGGAGAGTAAATCATGACGGTCAACTTATCATTTCCAGACAGCGTAAAGAAAGGCGTGCTAAGTCTACCATCTGTGACTCTGTTTTCACCCACCTTGGCACCATTCTTCAGAAAGATGGCCTGCGAACCCAATTGAAAAGAATATCAGACAACAGCTGTACATGTTGAAACTACATTGATGTTTACGAAAGGCTTTCCATAAGCAACCGTTTTTATATTCATCAAATGTATCAAAAGGTACAGCTCCTTCACAAAAACATACAACGAGAATTTTGAATGACATTTCCGTTCACACTCAAAGTCCTCATACAAATCAAAGGACTTTTTCATTAATTTTCAAGGACTTTTGAAGCCTAAAATACCACTTTCTAGATATTTTTCCGATTCAGTATTTTTATACATCATTTTACATATCAGTTTGACCATATTATATCGGATCAGACTTTGTGAATTTTGAAAATCACTGGTGACTTAGATTGTTCAGGACTTTCAAGCACTCAATTTCATTTTCAAGGACATTTCCAAAACATTTCCAGCAGGTTTTTAAAATTCTAGTACTTTCCAGGAGCATACACCTTCTATCAATCAATCAAATAATTTATTAAGCACCAGTACACGCTATGTATTTACAGTTCAGAGGCGCTAAACAGTCGCAAAGCAAAAGCTTCAGGAAAGAGGATGTACATGTACATGGGAGCACTAGTATTATCAAATTATCACTGAAATCCCGCAAAAATTCAACAGCAGTTCCTTTTGATTCTTGTGGAACCTTTCTCCGAAGGAGAAAGGATTTCTTCTGTACATTTTTGTAAGGCTTTCCGCTGATCCCCTGTGGCATACCCTATATCATTGATTGCCTGCAGATTACTTCCCACTGGCCTTTTCTGAACCTGTTCAACAACCCCCCCCCCCCCCCCCCCTCAAATCACTGTAAATGCACTCACAATCATCATGGATTGGTTTTGGGCAAGTCATTGCTGAATTAACTGTGCCTGCAAGGGGAATCAAGTGACTTGACTAACCTTGCCGATAAACTCATTTGAATCCTTGTCAAGCTCCCGAATCAGCTTACAAGTGAGAATATCACCTGTTTGAACGTGCTGAAATTGATGAATCGTTCCTGTTCTGGAGAAACCAATTTCAACATTTCCAATCCTCAGACAGTTTAGAACCAATACAGAGAGTTCACTGAACTCTAATGCATTCATCTCCATTCCCGTGATGATTCTCACTGGGTCGTCTTTTGCATGGTTGAAGATATTGCCAGTTTGGGCCCGGTCAATTTCTTTCTCAACAAATTTGTCCTTGCCGACACTTGCGGTCTGGATGATGTGAGCTCTGTGAGACCCATGGTAAAGTTTCTGAAAGCAAACAGGTGTTTCAAAGAAGGTATTGGAATTCATACTGGATAAGAAAAGTACAGAGAAAGCAGAATAAGCCATGGTCATATGACTCTTAGATGACCTTGCATTTATCTTTGGTGTTCTGTTGTAATCACAATTCAACATTATCTGCAAGAAAACTGTAAGTTATTGCTCAAAAAGTGACAATTCAGCAGAGAATTCAGTAAACATGATTGACTTTTACACAATGTTAACCAGTTCATCCCTAATTTCCTATAGCCAGGTCTACACTCGCCATTAGTATAAACTATGGGTTTGGGCTAAACCATTATGGCGAAGGGTGAAATCAAAGTGATAGATCGTCATATCAATGAGGGTACCAGAATGCATGGTCATAAGTGGTACGCAGTCACTAAAAAATCTTATCAAGGCACAGTCACCAATCCTGATGACAAATTCTTTCCGCTTCAAAAAAATATAAAATAAAACAAAACACAATATATTCAATGTTTGATCACAGATACAATGGTAAATGAGCGTTAAAACCTGTCGTCATGTACACACCCAAACCTTAAGACTAGTGATAACCTGGCACGGACCTGAGTTTGACAGGAAATGAATTTGAGTTCAAATCAAAAATAAAATTGAATTTGTACTTTGAATAACGAACCAATACAAATCATGAGATGAAAATGAAAAATCAAATATAAGATTAAAATGGTGATACTAGTATTTTACGATGAAAAAGATTAACCCTTTGAGCTCCAAAGTCAATAGAAAATATATGCCAGTTTTTTCAGATTTTGACTACAATTTTGATAAAAAAACTGTAGTCAATTAATTATGATGTCCATCTGGTCCATAATTATCAAAAAGCTTCAGAAAAATCCATAAAAATTGGTAAAATGTTGCACTTAAATTTGGTTGGAAAAAATTACAGCAGGGTTTAATAATACGATGCAACAAAATCACTGTTTTTATAGAGATCCTGATGATGAATTATTTTTGTTGAGAAATGGATCTGGTTTTGCTTACATCCTCACCCAAATTACCAATGGCATAAATAACATTGAGATCATACAGACAAGCTTGATCTTTAGATGATGAACACAACGAATCTTTGAATATCTAATGAGGTAAATATTTGAAACCACTGAAATGAAAGTTTAGTTTTCTCAGTGTGTCCAATGCAGTAAACCACACTCATTGAGTGGCTGTTTGCTAATTTTGGCTGGCTATTTTTCCCTATTTTTCCATTTTTCAAACACCCTAAGAAACATACAGAACGCTTTCACTTATTTTTGGAAATGAGGATATTGTAGAACACATACATGTAAGATTGCACTGCAGTATTCTGACGTTCCACAGTGAACGCACGCCTTCGTTTTCCTCCTCTTTACATTTCGCTGACTGTAATGCTGCCCCACGATGGCGCAGTTCTCCTGCGTCTGCAGGGTCTGACGGAGCTGAGCACAGGTGAGGTCAGAACGGAATGCTGCAGAGGGATCCTCTGGTCCGTCATCCCAGTTGTGGACGAGGCACACCTTTGTCTTCTCTGAAAAATGAAATACACACAAGAAGTGGCATTAGTTCTTGCATGTCCCCTGTCTCTCAGGTTGCAATGTATTTTGTATTGAGCAGGACAGTTGCTGAATAACTGTGAAAATTTTCCTTGGAGTCTCAGCGTCTTGCACAGGACCAGGATTGCTCATTTTTCACTAATTTCAGTCAGTTGTTTTCCCCTAACAAGCTGTTTCCTGCCTTTCAACATCTGCTTTTCTATGATACCATGCAAACTTTATGCAGCCAGGTGCTTTGTGTTATAAATAAATTTATTATTGTGATAAAATCCATTCTGAATGACACATCAGCCAGTGAATAAACATCGCACACACTTCTGCCCCAACTGTGCAATGTACTTGTAGCCAGTATTTTATCTATAGGTCAACACAAAGTCATGCTTTATTCTGAAATACACTTAACTTTTAACAAATAACTTTTCGTGTTGCTTTCATCAAGAGTACAACTGGAAGTTTCAATTGATAAAAAAAGGAAAGCAGTACACAAACTCTAGAGTAAAAAAATGACCTTTCAATAAGTGAGGAGAAAATAAATGTATGGAGTACTTTAAATTTTCCACAACAACAGTAATCTGTATGCGTGATTAGTGAGCTTTCTTAAACTATAACAATATTCCCATCAAAACAGGTGAAAGTGGAATTTTCTGGTCATTGAGTGTGTCCCTAAAGCATCTGGACTGATAGATCCGTCGCTTGAGGGCGCTCTTTACGCTCCCCCCTCTTGGGGGAGCGTAGAGAGCGCCTCTAAAGGTATACTATCACCTGTTCCAATTTTGCCACAGTTACCATGGAAAGAGAAAATCTAACCAATCACAAATCACCAATGGACATTTTGAATGCAAATTAACACCCCTTTGACCATATATGGACATATTTAGATTACAGGTGATTGTATACCTTTAAGCAATGGATCTTTCAGTCTATAAAGCATTGTGATTATGGAAAAAAATTGCATATTTCTTCTGACAAACCCGTAACTACATCACTTTAACTGTTAAAAGCAGGAGATATCCTGGGCGTTTGCATCTTGTTTGACCTTTGACCTATTCATGACCTCTGACCTTGGCTCACCTGGAGAGAGTAGGTCTTCTTTGCGATGGAACTGGCCACACTTCCCACACTGCTTGGTTCCTTGCAAATGTTTGATCTCATCCATGGAAAACTCCTCAGGTTCTGGAGTCGTCTCAACACAGGATGGACAAGCCACATTTACAAACTGAGAAAATGCACAAAAAGGTTGCGTTTGTTCAGATTACAAACTTTTAAATTTATCACTTTGAAACTTTGAAGCATATGTTACTGAACCACTTTGATGCTCATTTTGG
The DNA here is from genome assembly GCF_041260155.1 of Ptychodera flava. Lineage (NCBI taxonomy): Eukaryota > Metazoa > Hemichordata > Enteropneusta > Ptychoderidae > Ptychodera > Ptychodera flava. The sequence continues at coordinate 14,046,538 of NC_091944.1, read as the reverse complement.
AGAAAAATAACTTTTTGCGTTGGTTTCATAAAATGTACATTTTAGTATTTTCATGCATGCATTTATAAAGCATCAAATTTTGTGTGTGCAACATTTTTCATTTCTCTAATTTCATCATTCTCCTGACAATTTCTTTAAAGAAATTTGAACAATATTTGTGTATTGGACACAGACATGCAAGATTATAAGGTGTGTTCTTTCACACGTCACGTAACATTTCTATTTCATATCACTTACACGAAGTGACTCATACCATATTGGCAGGATTTCAATCGCTGATACCATACAGACAATATTTTCACCTTTCAACCACTAGATTATGGTAAAACTCAATCGTTTTCCATGGCAAGGTTTGACCTCTACTCTTGGCCATGGGGGTGGAAGGCTTAAAATAATAATATTTACCATTGCAATGTGTGGACTATATCGAGAAATAACACCCGTAATTGCTGTGGAGATGACATTGAATGTTCTGTACATGGTTTCTATCAAGGTATCTTTCTTCAGAGTACAGCAGCTGAGATAGACTCTACCATTGTCTGTAGTGAAGAACGAAGGAAAAAATAACATTATTACTTGGAATTGGGAGATATCACGCTAAAAGCTGTGACCACTTTTCTAATGCTTTGACGATATGTTTCAAGTTTGACTCACCTTTTTTCTTAGTAAGGTTTTATATCTCCATATTTAAATACTTTTTCAAACTAAAACCCACATCAATTTCTGGATATCACAGTATAAAGAGTGAATTCACGATCCACACAACTGCAGTTTCCCTAGTGATACCACAAGACACCAGTAACTGTATTACAGATGACATGTAACTATTTTAGGTTTGCATGCGTTAATATAAATATCCAGCTTTTGATTTTTAACTGCCCCCAAAAAACTATTGACTAAGAGTCATAATGGAGACTCCTGTCATATTGAATCACATGGAATCATATCAAATTTCATCTATCATCTCCACTATTCAACACATCTAGGTTGAATAAACTTACTTGCATATACCTCATCATCAAACCTATGATTATTTGAGAGTAGAACTTACATTTAATTCTCTTTTGTGAAACACATGCATAAAATGTGTTTTTCTTTCCCATGTGCTTTACAAAAATATTGCAAATTTGAAAGCAAAATCAAATGTTCTGTGAAAACTTAAACATTTGTATCTTGACAATGACTCCATATGTCATAATAATTTCACAATGATATGGAACAAATGTAACTTTTTTCCAAGGATATTATTTGTAGCAAAAAATTGCAAAACATCAAAATATCCAACTCAAGAATAGTCTCAAAATTAAACCTAAGGCCACTGGAGAACACCTCCTTTCATGGCTGAGATTATAAAATCAGTTGCCATGACTGCAAACTTTGAACTCTCACCTTTGACCTGAATTAGTATATCAATGGCTCCTTGTTGAATCAGTAGTCCCTTCTTCCAACACAGCAGGACATTTCCAAATACACTACACTGTTCAAAGATACAGCTACACAGTCTTTCCGGTAGACTGCCACCACACTGGAAGCTCCTCTGTATCCGTTTCTCTGTCTTGGACGGAATGTCGGACCAATAATGACTCTGTAAAGAGTGATATGGTATGAGGAACGTATGCAAATTTCGACTGACAGTTTTGAAAGATTCTGAACTCTAAATTTCTGAACAGCATTTGTGTAACCATTTTTCTTCATTTTGAATGTATCAGTATGGGGCAACCACTCGTATTTGGTTCTCTTGTTAATTCCTCTTTCTACCCGACAAAAATTCAGTCAGTCAATCTGAATTTCTAATATCAGCTGTACTCTCTGAAAATAGCACAATCTCTCTCTCTCTCTCTCTCTCTCTCTCTCTCTCTTCTCACTAACCAAAATTTGTGGAGTATCCGACTGCAACGCTTGATACATCACAATTGGAACATTTGTAAACTTGTCTTCATCACTGCTGATATGTTTGAAGTAAGACAACTTCATACAGAGTCCAAGATCTTGCATCAAGGTCACCACGTCATTAATCTGAGAAAAACAAAAGAATGTGTCGCTTTTAAGTTAATGTCTTGTGTTAGTGTAGGCTTTACAAGTCATGATTTGTCCGAAAGCTCAAAATCAAAACAAACGTGTACAAATTCAAACAATACTGTTTTGCAACATTTTATATCAAAGTGAAAGAACAATTCTATGGTTCATATCTTCTACTTTGACCTTTTTCCTACCAACAACTCTCAGGGGTGTCGTTTTATAATTCTTATAATAAACGCCACGTTAGGACAACTTTGAATTGTAACATGGTTTAGCTTGGGCCCATTATTCTGCAGTCTCACAGAGTGGATACTGACCTGATCATTTGGAACAAAACCACTGAGTTTCTGCTGAATCAATTCAAAGGACAAAACTGGTGTCTGTTCACCGAATTCTGACAGTGTGCCGACTTTGCCTCCTGGACTCACATCCACCAGTGTGTTGATGATTTTCATGAACCAGTCTACATCAAATATCACTGGTTTGTCTTCAACATCCTTGAAGTATAGCAGCTTACCCTGCAAGAAACAGTGTGGAATTTCAGAGGTAATCATGTGTTCATCACATGGTAAATCAAATCTATCACATGACTTCAATACAATTTGGGCAATTTCAGACTTCATAACAAGTCAAAAACATTGTTGTTGTGTCTTCTATTTCATTGTGAATTATGGAACAATTCTCAAGTTTCCTTTGATATTTTGAGCCGACAAAAACATTTATGAATAGAAAAGGCTAAGCTGTTGCTTCATTGATATTTGAAATGATGAAATCACAACCACATCAAAATAAACACTGTTACACGATTGCATCCCCTGGGTCACTTTGACACATCGCTGTCTTAAAAAAGTTGTCTTTGACTCAAGAATGTTCTAAAGATAACACATACCTGCTGATTTTAGGAAATTCACAGAAATTCTTTAGCACTCGTAAAATTTCCAAAATCTTGAGTGCACATTATGTTAAATTATTTTGACTATCATGTGACTGACATTAAAATTGTACAAGCTGATATGAACACTTAAAGTCACATGACAATCACTTACATCACTGATATGCAACCATCATCTACAGTATTTTAAAGAATTTTACCCCACACTGACAGCATCAAATTAGGTCACATGACAATCACATGACCGTTTATGCACCTACAACTGAGTGCAGAGTTTTAAGAATCTTATCATGCACATAAGCAGTACCAAACTTGGTCACATGACAATAACATGACTGATTAAGTGTAGTTTTAAGTATCTTATCACACATATCAGCAATACCAAATAGGTCACATGGCAATCACATGACTGATTAAGAGTAGGGTTTAGAGAATCTTATCACACATATCAGTAATGCCAAACTGAATCACATGATAATCACATGACTAGTATGAACTCACCATCAAGTGTAGGGTTTCAAGTATCTTATCATGCACATTAGCTGTACGCAGTGTCATCAGCTGTTCTCTGCCTCCAAAGAAAAAGTCATAATCTGAGAATGGTACAATCTTCCTCGCTGTCTTTGCCGGAACTTTCAGGAAATTTTCAGCCTCTTCCACAAACTCCTTGGAAAACTTGACAAGGTGTGGGAATGTCTCGTCGATTTTGTCTTTGAGATTAGCAAGGCCATCATGAAGCTTGTCCATGCCCTGAAAAATTGACAAAACACACAGAATGATACACTCAGCAGTTAATTTGTCACTTCTCTTATTCTGTCACTTTTTATTTTGCCACAATTTTCCAATTTATTAAATTAATTGCATGAGAATTTTATTGTTTACTTTGGTTGCAAATACACTTAGAACTAATGCAGGACTTTTTCTTTATATTCCAGGAACTTGGCAAATATGGATCCATCAGCAGAATGAAAAACTTTGCAAAGAGACAAAAAAATGAATGGTAAAAAGTGTGATGATATATACCATGAGCTGTCATGAAAAAATGAATTAAATTATGTCTAAAATAAAACACTCACACAAAGAGAAAAAAATGTTTTGCCTTTTTGAGCAAGTCAACCTCTTTTCCTAATTTTACTTTTTGATACGATCAGTTATCATGCAAATCTGGCTCTTTAATTCTAGTCTTCTGAAAGTTTTGAGCATCTAGCATGACTGCAAGAGTGTTGCATGTGATAGCCAAGTTAGAAGTAACCTGGACTTCAAATGTGATCTCTTTACCTGGCCAGAGACTGGGTTGATGTCATAGACCTCAAAGTGGGGACTTGATGACATTACAGACTGGATTCTACCGTACATCAGCTGTGTTTGGAAGTCTGCTAGTTCTGGTTTACTGTAAGACAAAACAACGTCAATATTATAGTATGAACTAAAGATGGCTGCAATGTGGTACACTTTAATTGGCTTTTGTCACTAAAACTTACTATATATTCAGATAACAGATTCATGTCTCTCATCTCAAACCAATTGCAGTTCAGAACGGTTACCGTGCCTGCAAAGTTCAATGCAGGGATGAATTTTCCTTCACTTTACACACTGAGTACACCCAGTAGACTACAGAGTTTGAATACACACGTACCACATTCTCTTATTTTCATTCTAAAATACATACAAAATCTCATCTGTGGCTTCTGACCTACAGAGGTATGACCTGTGACCTATAACCTCTAACTTTAGATTGCACCTATATGCTCATTTAGAGTCAACAGTCTATGATAAGACATAGCTGTTGACAATATGAAACAATATATCAAAGAAAATTCAGCACAAAATAAACTTCAAGTTCTGTACATATCTGGATTATGGACAGCAGAAATCTACTTGTTCACTTTCGCTGATACTAAGACCAATATACCCTTTTCTTAAAGCATATCAAAAGAATCTCTCATTTACCATAAAGTATATACAGAAGAGCACTTACTTATCAATTGCAGCTTTCATTGCATGCAATTCTGTCTTCCTCTTTTCCATCAGAGACAAAATGTCTTGCAGCAGTGTCTTTGCCTTTGTACTTTCATCATCCTTGCCCTCGTGTGTTGCCACAATCACAAAGAAGGCATGTACGGCCTAATGATGACATCACAGAACACTACGTAAACTTTCTTGTTAAAATGTATGTTGCACATTGCAATATCTCATCATTTCAAACTGTGATAGGACAGTCTGCAGGATGATGTGTTTTCAAAAAGCTACTAGGCAATACATCATAATGCTAATTCCTGACAGCAAAACTGCTTTCTGTGCTTGAGTTGTTTCACATTACACATTCTCTGTGCATCAAGTGCTCTGTTTCCTAAATACAGAGTATTTATTTAAGAAAAGTATGTCAATATGCATTATGAATCACTGTGATAATTGAAACTTTTCAAACAAAGCTTTATGGTTTATCAATCAATCAATCAATCAATCAATAGGTCAAGCAATTAGTCAATCAATCAAAGGCATTAATTAAAAATAGCCCTGAAATAGCACCAAAATCCATCAGTTTTCTAACTGTCGATGGTGAATGTGCTACACACACAGTATTGTACAGGATATTCCCTATTTGAACAATTGTTCTCAATATCATTGTTGATGTTACCAGGTCAATCATAATCATCATCGTCGCCTCCACTATCAATATGAATATGCTACACACAAAGTATGGTACAGGATATACTCTATTTGAACACTCAATGTTGCTGTTGATGTTACCAGGGCAATACACATCATCGTCAAATCATCTTCTTCTGCATCATCATCATCATCATCATCATCATCATCATTACCACCACCATCATCCTCATCATAAACATCATCATCATTATCATCATCATCATCATCATCATCATCATCATCATCATTATCATCATCATCACCACCATCATTATCATCATCATCATCATCATCATCATCATCTCCACTGCCAACATATTTCTACAATGCTATGCTTTTACAATCCAGGATATCCCGTAATGTGATGACACATCACAGCTCAACTTTCATGATTAATGTTACTTACCTGTACAGCTATTTTTCCAATACAGCTGACACACTTCTCTGCTGCTTTGGCATCATTCAAATCACAGGTCACAATAAAGACATAACGTTCACTTGTAAATAAATCCAGGGTGCACTGCAAGTATACATGCAAAATATTCTCCATTAAGGTAAAGTATACCTCAGACACAGATATTTGGACTCTCAAGTTTTATCATTCTTTTGTGACCTATCAATTGTGGGGGCTCATTTTAAAACTCTTGATGAATAGAAGAATAGAAGAATTTTCACTGTGTTAGTTTTTAGAAATTCAAAAGTTTCCTTTTTTCCCGGAGTTAACACAGGGATGGCAGCCATTTTGAATTCCATTATCAATTTAAGACTGGACAATCTGTCACTTGAAGGCGCTTCTTGCAGTACCTTCAAGTGACATCTTCCAGTGCATACCAACAGGCAAAGGTAGAAATCTGGATAAAATTTCATTTTTGGTAACTGAAAAAAGAACACTATCTTCTTTGTCTTTTGAAACAAAAAGAAGTTAATCTTTCCTCGCAATGCATCATGTACAATGCACAATATTATTGTTGACAATGGATCAAAGCCTACCCTGAAATTCATTAGTCAACAATAAGATGCTATGGGACATTACACATATAGAGCCTCTGTTGACAAGTTGAACACCCATCATTTCAACATGATTTTAGAAGTAGAATGATTCTGTATTTCACAGACTCAACAAAGACGCAGCAAAATGTATCCAAAGTTACATCCATGTGATGTACAGGTCTGACATTCAATGTACAGAACAGCTATGATTACCTGGTCATTGGCATCAATGACATTGTACACCATCTGCTTATCCTGATTCTGTTTGCTCCTTGGAACCCAGTTTCCATGGATATTGCACATTTTACCCTTTTCCTTGAAAGTCAAGCCCATCTGATTTATCAGTTCTGATTTCTTTCCTCCACAAAGTCCTGTCACCACCATTTTGTAGGCGGAGTACCGTGTCCATTTGTTGTCTGTTCAGTAAAAAGGTAAAAATTGTTAATTATGGATGTTTGATCTCAACTCTTCAGCAACGCAGGCCTTACTATTCCTGACTTTTTGTATAATTTTCATATCATCATGTTTTTTTAAAAACTTTGAAAACAAAACAGGCTCTCATGATTTCTGTATAGGGATTAACGTTGAAATTGTACAAAAATTGTTATACAACAGAAATAAAGGATATGGCTGCAAAACACATGTAAGTGCTAATAGCAAGAAATTTAGTTTCTGATTTACAATAGTTTGCACCAAAAAAATGAAAGACTTAAAACTTTTCCTCAAACTTTCATCAAGCAACTTTAAACCATCTCTTTCAAAATTAAGAATAAAAATTGGAATACCATGCAAATTTTGGTAATAGATTTACTAGAGGAACAAGTCATCGTTGATGACACAGTCCCCACTTGTTAATGGGTACTTTGATTACAGGTCCTCAGAGAGGATAGAGTCGTCTTCATTAGGTCTGTGATAAAAACACTTGAATGAATTCGCTTGATACATGTCTGAGTTGTAGCTCAGGACATGAAAAAATCGTAATGGCCAAACGGTTGGCCATATTGGATCGTATCACAAAACAAATAAATGAGCATATGTATGACATAGGTCAATGTCCTTGTAGCAAATTTGATTAAAATTGGTTGAGATATGCCCGAGTTATGGCTTGTACATGAAAAATCATAACAAATGGCTGCACAGCAGCCATATTGGATCATATCATTCATTATCATTATTAGACTTTATTTAAACTCGATAGACTGTTTAGCCGAAGGCTCTTCTCACACAGTGTCGAGACGCAAGAAATATACAATATGTACATTAAAGAATATAAAAAACGGAACAGAGAAAAACAAAACATTAAGACAGCAAGAAACAGATGACAAAATATAAAAAACTCCAAAAATGGCTTAAAAATTACATTTTGCCAAAAGATGAGGCTTACATTTCGTTTTAAAAGAGTGAAGAGTAGAGCAAAATTTGACATCCGCTGGTAAACTATTCCATATTTTGACACCGCTATACGTAAAACTCCTCTTAAAAATTTGAGTTCTGTGTCTTGGAATATATAATTCATTTCGAATATATAATTCATATCACAAAACAAATTAATGTGCATATGTATGACATTGGTCAATCTCCTTCAACTTTGAATAAATTCGCTTGATACATGTCTGAGTTATGGTTCTGGACATGAAAAAATGTAATAAAATGGCCACACAGCGGCCATATTGGATCGTATCACAAAACAAATCAATGTGCATGTGCATGACATAGGTCAATGTCCTTGTACCAAGTTTGAATAAAATCGGTTGAGTTACGCCTGAGTTATGGCTCTGTACATGAAAAATTCGTAACAAAATAGCCGCACAGCGGCCATATTGGATCGTATCACAAAACAAATTGATGTGCATAGCTATGACATTGGTCAATGTCCTTGTACCAAGTTTGAATAAAATCTCTTGAAACATGCCTGAGTAATGGCTCTGTACATGAAAAAATCGTAAGAAAATGGCCGCAAGGCGGCCATATTGGATCGTATCACAAAAAAAATTGATGTGCATATCTATGACATTGGTCAATCTCCTTGTACCAACTTTGAATAAATTCGCTTGATACATGTCTGAGTTATGGTTCTGGACATGAAAAAATGTAATAAAATGGCCACACAGCGGCCATATTGGATCGTATCACAAAACAAATCAATGTGCATGTGCATGACATAGGTCAATGTCCTTGTACCAAGTTTGAATAAAATCGGTTGAGTTACGCCTGAGTTATGGCTCTGTACATGAAAAATTCGTAACAAAATGGCCGCACAGCGGCCATATTGGATCGTATCACAAAACAAATTGATGTGCATAGCTATGACATTGGTCAATGTCCTTGTACCAAGTTTGAATAAAATCTCTTGAAACATGCCTGAGTAATGGCTCTGTACATGAAAAAATCGTAAGAAAATGGCCGCACGGCGGCCATATTGGATCGTATCACAAAAAAAATTGACGTGCATATCTATGACATTGGTCAATGTCCTTGTACCAACTTTGAATAAAATCAGTTGAAACATGCCTGAGTTATGGCTCTGTACATGAAAAAAGTGTAATAAAATGGCCGCCTGGCAGCCATATTGGATCGTATCACAAAACAAATCGACGTGCATCTTTATGACATATGAAGTAATCCTTGTACCAAGTTTGAATGAAATCGCTCCAGGCATCTCTGAGATATCTGCGTGAACGGACGGACGGACAGACGGACGGACAGACGCATGCACGGACATGACCAAACCTATAAGTCCCCCTGGACGGTGTCCATGGGGATTAATAAATACCCAACATATTTACGCATATTTACCAATGTATTTGAAATTCAAAATGGCTGCCATCCCTGTTTTATTTCTATGGGAGAAAATCAAATTCCTGATTTTCACAAAACGAAGCCAGTGAAAACGTTTTTTTAGCTCTATATATTTCAAAATGAGCCCCTACAAAATTGTTCAAAGTTTCTGTAAACATGCAGGTCCAGAATCACAAATGATTTGATAACGATGGTTTTGAGCCAAACAATGGTGTGACAGGGTCAAATCTGCCACCCTTCATGGCTGAGAACATGTTTGGAGAGTAGCCAGCCAAATCTGTGACTACCAGCCAGGTCAATTTGCACTAAGCCTTGCTGCTGGTAATATTGTATATTCTACCTACTTCTGCACCAAAACAAAGATGTCAAATATCTTTAATAGCGCTGATCGCAAAAGATGTCACTTTTTTCTCATTTATATGCATAAATAAATATTTGTCCGCATTTTTCCATATAAACGAGGAAAATAAAATCTGCTAGTGTTACAATCGCTACTAAAAGTCACACTTATTCGTATGAATTTATGGCTCAGTCTACAAGCTGCAATAACAGCAGCGCATGTAACAACAAAATTTGTCTGAATTTTAGGCAGTTGTCCGAAAGTCACGCGCGTGCAACTATATTTAGTAAACAAACCTGAAATCGCGATTAACGCTATTCTGTTTACCTTGATAATAATTTTTGACATAAGTGGCCACATCAACCTCTTTTGGCTCCAGCAGGTCTTTCATGGGAGTGTGTATCGGACATCCTTTGATACTGAGGTATTTGAGGGACCCAGCAGCCTCAGGAATTGATGTGATGGCTGTACCGACCAATGACACATACTCTAACTTGGTGCATTTACTCAGCAGCATCATCAGAGATCGGTCTGTGAGATTTCTACATCCACTGAAGATGACCTGGGATAAAGATGAGGAGAATTGATCACCATGACAACATGTTACACTGTGTAAAGTTGACATTTTGATCTCATTTAGACTCATTAATCAGACTTATTAACACTCTTAAGAAATATTAAAAGCAGAATGCATATTTATGCTCATTAATATTCATGTTCAACCATTTTACCTTCAATCTTTGGAATATCCCATTGTTTTCAAAGGGATGGACTAACCCATATACTAGAAAATGGTAGTGAAAGAGTTAACCCTTTGAGTGCCAAAGTCTATTTTTGTCCCCTATATAAAATAAACCCCAGTCAATTTTTCTCAGATTTTTGCCAAAAATTTGAGGAAAAACTGTAGCCAATGAAATATGATGTCCATTTGATCCAAAATTATTTTAAAAATTACAGAAAAATTCATAAAAATTGTTAAAATTTTGCACTATTAAAAATTTTGGCAGGAGAAAATTACAGCGCTCAAATGGTTAAATGTGTGCAATATCAGTACTTTGGTCATATGTGGCAGTACTGAAGTGGAAGACTCACGGTTTCCAGGTTTGGACAAGCCTTTGCGATCCATTCCACAGAATCATCAGTGATGTTGACACAGCCATGCATTATGAGACTGACCAGATGTGAAGATTTATCCTGACCCCAGTTGTCGAGCCAAGTCTTGATCACCATGTCCGTTGTTTGCTCAATGCCGTAGAAACTCATTTTACTTCTCATCACATTGCCAGGCATGCTGGATTTGGCCACCTCCTGTCAATAAAAAAATTTGGAAAAATCTTGAAATTTTTGTGTTATTGTGACAATAAATAACCTTCATATTTTCAATTTATAGAGTACAAAGTATCCTTTGGACTAACTTGAAGAAAAAGACATTTTGAAAAGACATTTTTAAAGCTTCACAAAGGAACAAATTACATTTATTAAGAGTTTATTAGAATGTTAGTACAGTCATACACAGTCTAATTTTGATTATTCCTCTCTCTTATGGCCGTGGCATCTTTAAAAAAATAAGAGAAATTCAAGTTCAAATTCTAATTCTTGATTGGTATATTAAACTTATGACATATCAAATCCAATGAACCTTGTGGAAAATTGTTTAATCAGTAAAAGTTTATGAGAATACTTTCAAAAATGGTAACCCTATGGATGGATAATGGATGAAAAGTCAAAGATAATATATACAGGGTGCCATTGGCTTACGGCAGTAGAATATATATCACAAATTTTTTTGTGATTGGAAATATTGTGAAATAAGAATAGTGAGCAATAATTGTTGCTAAATGCAAGAAGACGAATTTTTTCTCGAGGTCAAAATCAGTAGTGAGAATTTTTGAGACATTTGGCTTTAAATTTTGTCAGCCTAGCAATGTGTATGTATGTAGGTAGGGTATAAGATGTTGTCAACAGGCTCTGCTTCACTTGATCCTATGAAAGTACTAGGATATAATTCATTCCCACTGTGCAAACATCACCAGCCACACTCTTAAGAACAGCTGTCTGTCTCATCTACAGCAATGGCAGATTTTGACAGAAAAATTTAGTTTGTGACGGGTTATGCTCATGTGTTTACAAATCTATCATGAGACAAAGAAAATATCAAAGACATTTTGACCGGGTGACACTTTAAGTCTGGTACAATCTGTAACAGTGTTGACTTTTCAGTGCATAGCAACACCACAATGTTATACTCAGTATGTTTACTGACACTTATGGACTCTCCACAGTCGCTGTGCCTTGTTTTGTGCGCGCCAAAGTTGGGCCTGCATTCGAAGGCTACGCTGAGCAGCTGTACTGTGAGCACGCGCTGCCAGACACAGCGACTGTCGGTTCTTGCAAGTATATGAATATTCATAAGGTAGTGACGTCAAAAGAAACACCTATCTAACCGGGCGGAGAGAATATATACTAGTAGCTGGTAGACCTATTTACGCGGTATGTTTTATTTTTCATTTTTCATTTCATTTGGCTAGGTACTTGTCATTTTTTGTTTTGATTAACGGATGTGTGGAGTTCTATAAAGTACCCGGATCAGGCAGAAATCCGACCGGTCGCTTGCAAGAACGTCCAGACCCTGGGATTCGCGTCGCGTCTCTGAAGGGCGCGCGCGTGTTCAAACTGACTGACACTGGGAAGAACGCGAATCGCAGGGTCTCTGCCAGACTATGACACTTACTGAACAATCTTAATACCAGACAATACTTATTTTCTTAGAATCTCCTGCACAATGCATGAATGGTACAGGACAGAGAAGCCATACTAGTTTGGAACTTGGATATTGATTATGCTGTTCTTAAAATTCTATAATTATGAATTTGCTGTATAAAGTGCACAATGCACATCGGGTCATTCCAATATTCTAACACTCTAATTACTGTGCTGGTCTGTAGCTTATGTTGTTCACTTTGGAGCGTGTGGAGTACATTAATAAAGTTTACACCATCTTGTTTCTAGTGAATATTAAAAATTTAATTTTCCCCTTGGCATTAACACAGTGTTAATGCATTTGGAATTTCAAATATTGTTAAATTTTGGGTAGGTTGTTTTCTCACTTCTATCGTCCATGCTTATACTTTGTACAGTGACTTGATTTTTTATTCATGCATGATCACAAAAGAAAACGCATGAGAGCTTCCTTGAGGAACAATTTTGAGCAAAAATTGAAACTTTCTGTTTCAGATTACCACCAGAATTACATAAAATATTGTTCTGTATATACAATTCCCTAACCATGAACCCACCACTGATTAACGCTAACTACAGTAACATCAACTCAAAAGAGATTTTTTCATTTTTGCAGGTAAGGTATCTAGAATGTGCTCGGGGAATGCTATTCGAACTCTCAAATTTTTACAATTCTTTTCTGATCTACCCACTTGTTAAGGCTCAGTTTATAGCTTTTGTTTTCTGAAAATCAAAGATTTTATTTTTCCCCAGAGAGTTAACACAAAAATGGCAGCTAATTTTGAATTCCCAATGTCAGGTAATTTGTTTCTCCAGTATTAATCTTTGCACAGTGACTCCTGATATTTATTCTCTAGTAAGAGTGTGGTTAATAGTTTCATTGAAGAAAATTTGAGCAATTGCTTAAGTCTTTCACTTTCGAGGTGCATACTACCTTACGCAAGATAAGCTGTTCCATTCAGTGACATCCTTCCCTCTTAGTCAAACATTCAAATTATGTGACTCAATGGTTCTTTAATACCAGGGATTTGTCTCTCCTTTAGCGTGAAATTCAAGTTATCTTACAAAAACTAACAAGAACCGGATTTGAAAACTTTGCTTAAAATAAAAATGTAACTCTCTTTATTTTCATTGTTATAACTGCAAATGCAAATAAACTGAACAACACATATGATCCAACCAATCTACCAAATACAGTATGGTAAACCATTCTATCAGATAAGTACTTGTGTAAATTTCTCAAATGCCAAATATTCAGTTTGAAGGAAAATATTGTAAAATTATTGATTAATTTCTTAGCTAATTTTATCTTGCAAACTTTAGACTATGCTTATGAGAAAATTCATGTGTAAATTAATAAGAATAGTTTTGGAGGGCTTTCATTACTCAGCTCTGTATTTGTACCACTGAACTATTGGAACTATCATTAAACTTAAGGTAGCGGTAAAGGCTAGAGCGTCAGTTATAAACTTCAATAAAACTATTAAAACATGAAAGTAGTCAACATTCTCTGTGGAATAAAAAAACTAGACATTTGGGGTCATAGGCATTGCAGAGTTATAGCCTGTTGAAACTTTTGAAAAACTGACCAAATAAGAGGAAGTTGGGGAGTCCTTAGTGTATTAACTATGGTAGAGGTCCCCTAGCTTTTAAAAAAATGTTTGAAAAGGGAAAGTCATTTTTTACTGTTTTTCAGGAAAGTTTGACAAGGCAGTGTTTGCATTCAGAATGTGTGACTGTCATTATAAATGCATTTTTAGATTCTTTGAGTGTCAAAGAGGTGTCAAAAGTGAGATTAACCAAAAAGACTGCTCTGTGACTTCAAAAGAGGGGTGCAAATATGGCTTGTTTTCAACATTTTTAACAGAATAATAGTTTTCCTACATAATTTTATACCAATTTAATCCAACCTTTGAAATGAGATATGGACATGGAATTTTTACAGCCTATTAACAAGGTTACAGATAAGATTTGTACGGCACAATTTTCCTGTATTTGAAGTACTTTTTGAAAAATCACATTTTGAAATTTGAAAGAATTTTTAATAATTTTTTGATATGTAAACCCATGTAAAATCATAAAAACAAATTTTATTTACAAATCCTGCCGTACAAATCTTACAATTAATAGTGTCAACATATTTATAACTAATTTGGTAATATTAATATATTATTAAATTAAAATATGTAAAAAAATATGAAAAATTAAATTTTAATATTGATTGGTGTCATATTTCAAAATCATGGCTACAAATATACAATTTTTATATTCTTTGGAGAAAGTATTAACTAAGGGAGTTATCCTGAAAATTTGAACTAAATATCTTGATTCTAACACTTGAAACTTGACATTAACTCTGAGAAAAGAATTGGTGCAAAAATAGCCTTTACCGCTACCTTAATAATTACTGAATTTGGTTTTGTTTGCAATAAGCTACATTTATGATGAATTTGGAAATTAAACTACCTTCTGCAAGTTCTGTATGATTTTTACAAGTCGTCTGCTCAAGTCCCATCAATAATCTGAATGTAGATGTTCTCATGTGAAACTGGATGTGTTAATTTTTATACAAATTTAAAAACGATTTTACCGTATACTTATTAAGGTAGAATATGCCTCTGGGACAGACATTCAGACTTCAAAATTTTTATGATTCTTTTCTGATCTACCACACGTGGGTGCTCATTTTAAAGCTCTTGAAGAGAGAAACACTTTCACTGTCTTAGTTTTTCAAAATATCAAACATTTTACTTTTTCCCATAGAGTTACAACATAGGGACAGCAGCCATTTTGAATTCCAAATGTTAGTAAATTTATGGTGATATATTTCTCTAGCACCAAACTTTTCTCAGTGACCCTTTATTTCTATCATTGATTTGGTAAAAGTACAGTTGATGGTTTCATTGAGGAAAGTTTGAGTAAAAGTTCAAGTCTTTCACTTTTAAGGTGTGAACTACATTAATACTACAGGTAGCTGTTTAGATCTTGAGTTTCTCATATCTTTGGGAAACATGTCATGGGTATAAAAGAGCCGTTCAACTAATTCAACTTCGTAAAGAAGAATTAATCTTTACAAAGGATTAATTTTATTTTGAATGGAACCCAGGGAAAAACTGTTGTCAGCATTTTTGGGTTGAATATGTTTCACTACAATCCTCTGAAACTGTTGCTTTATCTTAAAAAAGTTGACCTCCGTTATAAACAGAAATGATGACAGACTTGTATACAGATCAGAAACATCAAACTTAGCATCATGTGCAATGTTGCATAAATATTTTAGAGCCACATTGGGTATTTCTTAAAGGTACACTGTCACTTGTTCTAATTTTGCCACAGTAACCATGGAAAGAGAAAATCTAACCAATCACAGATTTTAAGCGGGTGGCCACTTTTTAAAAACAGCGCCCTCATATGGGCATTTTGAATACTAAGGAACACCCCTTTGACCATATATGGGCATATTTAGATTACAGGTGACTGTATACCTTTAACCTATTCACCCTCAATTTCCTTTCAACAGGTCCACACTCACCATTGATAATAGTGGGTTGGGCCAAACCATTGTGGTAAAAGGGTTAAAGTGTAACTGCACAGGTGTTAAGGAAAGGAGTTCGTATTCTCCCTGGTTTAACCTACAAGTGTGCTATATATGATATGAAACTTGAATATGAAATTGTACAGATCTGTTTCTGAGGTCGGAGGGAGGTTCCTTGCCATAATTTTTAACTTGGCCAAAGAAAAACAGGACCAAAAATGACCCATTTCAATACAAGAGTCAAATACTAAAGCACTTTTCTGGAAAAGCTGGAAAAAGTAGACCAAGGTGGTCGGTACAAAGCTGTATAGCTGTTCAATATTGTATACCCTTCCTCACAAGGAGAGGTGTCTGCAAATGTCACAGAAATACTCAGTGAAGTCTACGAATGTAACATGAAACACCTGCAGAGGTAGAAAAAAAATTGGTCTCTTACCATCATCCTATGAATTGGAATATAACTGGTGACATCTGCGTCGAGTTTTCGTAGTAGGTCCACCCTGGTAAAATCAACTGAAAAAAGGGCAAAACAATGATCATATTCTTATCTTTTGATTTAAGTGAGTTTCCTTATAACAGAAGTTTCCAAGCTCCTTACACATTTCAAATATCCACATCAGTGAAAAATAACTTACAATCTACAATTTACACGGATTTGAAATGTTTAAAGATATTGATGTTCAAGATGAACACATTCTAAACGTACAACCAATTGCATTTCAGTGTATCAAAAAACTGAACAAGCGTAAAATTCATCTGGTATAACAGTAAGATCGATATGGTCGACGATTTTTTTATTACATTTTATGAGGAAAGACTGTATCACATAGATTTTACTCTTGTTCTTATCAGTTTGTTGATACACTAAAATGCAATTGGTTGTAAAGCACATTCTGGAATACAAAACGATTGTGATACCTCATATATATATGAAATTCAATGACAGTTACGATACATTCAAAATTTATTGTCATTTAAGAGAACCATTAAGCACCATCAGACATACAACTCATGAAGAATGCCATCTTGAACACAGTCTGCGATGTAGTGAGATCTTCGCATTTGATAAATAGCATCTATTGCTCTTTCTCACCTGTTTTAGAAGCTTGCTGCCTCAATTCTTTCAATTGTACCGCTTTACCAATTTTAACTTTTGCCTGTTTTAAGTCACCAGCGCTGAAAGGCAGTGGCGGTGGAACATTATTTGAAGTGTTAATGGAGAACAACTGCTCATCATCATCATAATCTTCGTCATCGTCATCGTCCTCATCATCACTCTCATAAACAGCTGCTTTCTTAAGTTTCAGCGGGGGTGGTCTTGCTTTGGACTTTAAAAGAGGACCTTTGGATTTCTGCGGTCGTTCTGTCAGCGGAGGTTGCGATTTTCGTGCCAGGGATGGTGGTCTTGGTGGTGGTGGCGGCGGAACAAAATGTTGCAGATGGTGATTCTCATTTCCATGAGACTGAGGGGCAATGGAAAATCTGGATGGCGCTTTATTGCTCTGTTGGACGGGGGCTTCTTCATATACATTACTCTGCAGAATGGGCTCCTCAAACGACACATTGCTCTCAGGTACGTTGCCTAAATTACTGGTGTCAAAATAGGACTGCTGAACGGCCTGTTGACTTTCTTCAAAGTTAGGAACTGGTGCCTGGCTTTTGAACGGCGTTGCCTTCTTTTTTTTCATTGCTTTCTTCATTTTGCTGTAAAATATGGAGAAAATACTTGAACCTTCTATTACAGTTAAGGGTTTCCAGTTTCATGATATAGACCTCCTTAGTGCAGCCCTATCTCTTCCTTCTGTGTCAGTATAATAATGCCTATACTGTATACAATGTGCCACAGATCCAACAGTGTTCTCTTTCTCATATTGGTATTTATGACATCACTGCAAAGTGGCGTTGCATTTAACAAACATTTTTTTTTTAATCCCCTTCAAGACTGCAAGATATATACATTCCTATTGTTTTCGATATGGCTGTTGGACCAATACATCACAAAACTGTGTAAAAAAAGGATAACTTTAAAGTCCTTTAAGTATTTCAGTTACCTGGATCAAGAATATGTTGCATGTTGAAATACCAAGTATTTGGTAAATGTCAATAGAGTCTAACTGACTTCACCTGGTGCCTTGTAATTGTAATAATTATAATTTCTGTCACAACTTGAATTTAATACTATTAAATAGTCAATGCTAACAATGCGCTATGTTGACACGCCATAATACTTGGTAGTTTTGAAGGGAGCACACAAGGAAAATAAGTTTGATCCAAGGAATAAATATAAAAATTTGAAAGTATCAGTCATATTGGAATATATGTAGTTGGTGGATATACAGAAAAACAGAGGCAACTTTTAGTCCTTTAAATGGGAAGTTACAGGACCGTGGGTGCACCATAGGGGGTTTACTGATGACGCAGTCATTTGCATACACTGAGCAGGAGTTTTTGAATTCTCATAGCATGGCTGTGACCTTATGATAAATTTGAATAATCATGATGGACACTTTTGTGACATATGCAAAGAGGGGCCAAATGGTTGTATAGGAAACACATTGAAACATATGCCTTCTCCAACAAAAACGGAACATGTTTTCAGTTTATTTGCGACTCAAGATTAGTCGCTATATATTCACAGATCTCATATGCAAGATTTAATGACAATGAATGCCTGAAACATGGCAAAATTATGGAATTCTGGGACCAAACATGGCACGTCCAATCAGTAGCGTGGCTTTTTTACATTTGCATAGGGAAGTTCACATTTAAGAAAAACATTACACTACATCAAAGCTGAAAGCAAAGCAAAGAAATAGGTCTCCTTGAAGCGATTATGTAATATCTCTTCATGATTTTCACACCTTACAAATTAGTATGGGAGCAATGACAGACAGTCTCATATGAAAAACGGGAAGCAGATAAGAGGCAAAACACAAAGCATGTCAATTTTACTGTGAGACTCCGAGACAGATCATATTGCCGATGTACCATAGTTCACAGGGTAGTTCAATAGCTTGGGCACTTTTCACGTGAATGCTACCATTGCAAATTGGGTTATGAATGCGTAACTGTAATGTAATTGGCCAGCAACAATTGGTACATCCCTCGATATACGTCAACATCACACGTGTGAACAGAAAAACAAACTGCTCAAATTTTGAAAATTCAAAAACAGGAATGATTCAGCATTATTTCCCTCACTTCAGAGAATTTACAATCGACTTGGGGGCGGGGGCGCTGGAGTGAAATATTTGCAAGGAGTTTGCTGCCATTAATTTACCACACACTGGAGATGTCCTACCTGAAATAGCATTCAATTTTAGAAATTTTCAATCGAGAAGATGCAAAAATTTCAGCAAGTTGTAACTATAGGATTTTAAAATTGCATTGTCTATATTGTTGATTTCTTTATTCAATACTTCTATTGTAGATAATTGGTTTAACTGACAAAGACTGCCATTTTTATACACATGAAGTGCAGTTGGTCACTGATTGAGGTTTAGCTGTGGGTCCATAGCTGTGGTGTTTTCGGACGGGATCTCTGCCTTTTACCACAGGCGCACGGAACGTTTCGTAGATCGTCGTTGGATGGGAAGTGACTGACACTGTGAGGCCGAAGGCCGAACCTCCTTTCTTATACAGTACCGAGGTTCGGCCTTCAGCCTCACAGTGTCAGTCACTTCCCATCTGACGACTATCTACGAAACGTTCCACGCACCTGTGCCTTTTACGGGCTGGTTTTGACTTTTTGTGTTTTTAACCCCGCCACCACAAAACGTAAAAGTCAAAACCAGCCCTTAAAAGGCAGAAATCCCGTCCAAAAACACAACAGCTATGGACTCACAGCTAATTGAGGTTTTGCTGTTGCTGTTGTTATTATTATCAGTGTTATTAATCGCCATCGTCATCACTCCTCATTGGAGTGATCTTGGCAGTAAAGCCCGTTCAATTAAGTTTTCTAAACATTCTCTCTGTCGGAAGAATTCTCTGATTGAAAGAAAGAGCTGGTTTGTGGTGCAAACCAACAATTTTCTCCAGCCTGTAATTCTTCTGTATAGTGTAACTCTTGCCAAGTCTTGGCAAGTAAGTAGAGCCCGTTTGAAGATAAAATTAGTTTTGTCGTTTTGTTTTAGAAATGTATTCACACTCACCTTTTTTCACGTTTAGGCTAGAGTACCATTTCACGTGGTTTTTTTTTAATAGGAAGAATGATAATCATATCAAATAATTTGGGATTATCATGTCATAAAACTGCCAGTGTCACACCATTGACCTCTCCCGTAAACCATTTATACTGGTGAAACTGCCTTCCTTCGTTCCTATAACAGGCTTACTGGAATTTGGGAAAGTAGAGACTGGGACACGAATTCATGACGAAGAGAAAGCCCGCGGGATCGAGCTCAAAAGAGTGTCACATCACATCCTTCACGCAATGAAGGCAGAGCCGCCGCTCTACTGCCAATGCTTTACGCAACAAAATGCAAGGCTCAACCTGCGGCCAGTGTGACTTGCTTACCTGTGTCAGAATCGACCGGTCTCGAGTGGATTTTACGATACTCTTCAAGATAAATTTATGGTATAGCGACGCATTTACAAGCTGGCTAACTAACCCTTTGGCTTGTTAGATTCACTAGGCTGATGGCGGCTTTGTAAGTACGCAATTCTATTATTGCCATTCCGGTACGCTCTGCTCCTGATGTTGCTATGTCGCCATGTTGCATCTACAACACTTCCTTCGAGGTGAAAGGTCAAGATATGAAAAGGCGCTTTTTAATATTCATATTATTTTGACAATGGAAGACAAGTATGTGTAGTACTTCATTTTGGAGACGTGACCATCGTCTTGTTTAACGGACTTACTCGTATTTGCGGCAAAAGCTATGTTTTCGTCTTTTCCTGCAAATTACAAACTTTACTCTCTTATGACAATTTATAGCGCCCTCTAAGTTCGAAAGGAAATCGAAAGTATAAGACCTCTGGGCCTGCCTCCGGAATTGAGGAAATCAGGTGACACACTATAGGCCTACTGGTATCATAGCGTTCATACCCTGCAAAGTGAACTAGGGAATAGCCATTTTCAGGCGTAACTTTGAGGATTATAACTTGACATTGACAAAGAGCCTGAATGATATAATTAATATTATTCTAAAAGTGATTTCTGACAGAATTGGATGGAGCACTATCATACATAGCCCTGCTATATCTTACAATAATGAGTAGGGCAGTTCGGGAAACCTATGGTCAATTTTATGTTATTCAAGATCATGAGGCCGAGTAAATCAGTCAACGTAACTTAATGACATAATTGGTTACTGTTTCTGACAAAGAAACAGGGTTGCCACTCTGATGAGAGCAAAATGTTCAGAAGAGCTATCCTGAACGAGACTTTCATTGCCGTGCAATCTGAGCAATTATTTAATGATTTACAGATATTTTTCAGTGCAGACGTACGTTTTGATATACTTGTGATTATGAGTAGCTTCCAAACCAACAATCACCATAACATTAGTAGTTTTGATTGTAATTATTTTCTCAGTCTACAAACGCATTTCGATGGCGTTAATTGTATCACAAACGGACCTACAGAAGCACTATAATTTGAAAGAGAAACTATGCCATTTTTAAGCACATATCACATTTTGTGATTGTCAATCTAACACAAGTGTAAAAAAGTAAAATCCATTCTTTATGTATAAGCTGTCAGCTTATTCTCCTGAAAGCATGGTAGGCAGAATGCTCCCTCTTGTAACTGAAAATACAGGCCACAACATAAATTTGGCTAAAAAAATTGGCATAATTTCCTGCTCAATTAATTATATTGCAAATATATTATTACAGTGGTATTTTATATCAGAAAACATTCTTCAAAGCAAGGAAGCTGCAACTTTGAGAAATCTTGAACTATTTTGTTTGTTCTGCATTAGGGGACGACTGCATTAACTTGCATGGTACCTGAAACCCGAGTCCTTGCCTGAGCAACTCGGGTGACAAACAGAAGACTTTTAATCCCCAAGGTGTGAATGTTCCATTGTTATGTTTATCTAATCCAGCTGGTGCTATTGTAGTGCCATTGTAGGAAAGGTAGGTCTGTGAAATTGATCCTCTAGGGAAGTAGGGTATTCCTAAGTTAATGGAGCCTTCCCGTAATGGTATGTTAACTGCAGTGTCCTGTAAGCCCTTTCGAGCACCGAAACATCCATGAATTGATTATTTGCTCTGTCAACATGACCTGTCGGAGATTGTGAGTAATGCTGATTATACACCGGTCGCTTTAGCAAGTCAAAGAGAGGCACTTCAACATCCCAGAGGGAGTGGGGAAAAAAGCTGATGTCTTAAATACATCACAAGAGCTTTTTCCGATGCTAAAAGTATTCTAATGACAGAACTCATAGGAAGTTTACTTTTCAAGAAGTTACACTACAGAAGACGTTAAACTAATTTTACATGTGACATGCAAAACCATTGGTGTGCCTCCCTTCCAATGTGATTTTTTTTTTTTTGCGTGTGAAAGAGGTCGCCCTCAACTCAGTGACACATCAATTTGTCTCGGGATGGGGTACGGGTAACCATGATATATGTACTTTGATAAGTTGTAGTGTTTTGCCGAAGGTAGGCCCTAAACGTACTTTCGACACACTCTTTGTACCATGAAAATAGCTCCTGTTCATTATTTGTGTATTCTTTTCTGTTATCTGGTTAGGCTAATGAGGACACAAGGAACGTACCTGATGGACATGATGGACATGGCTCCCTGAAGTTGTACAGGATTGGCTAAAGCAAGGAAATATTTAAGTTTTATCCGTGTTTTATAGAAATATAAACAACTTTACCAATTACATGTATATTATCCACGGAAATTTTGTCAATCAGGCCCAAAGGGCACATCATGGCGAGTGAGGGTGCAAAGCCAGCTGTACCGGCTACCGACTTTGGAAATACACTTTCAGATTTTGATAAGGGCAAGTACGCGACAATGCGTGGCTCCATCCGACAAACTTGAGAACAGATATTTGTTATTGCACAGTGCGTGCAATAGTATAGACCTGTGACGTAATTTGAAACTCAAGCCTCCCTCATATTGATAAAGGATGGACTCGCATAGGGATGTCAAACTGCGAACTACGGACATTGTTTTAGCGTTCCAAAGTTGGCAATGTTTGGGGGTTTGGAGAAGGTTGGGTTCGTATTCCTACTTTCTCCCTAAGATGGACAATATATACCTACTGATTTTTGTAGTTACTCTGTTTTCGTTGTCGTATGTGTAACAACTGATATGTTGTAATTCATTCAATGTTTGTACTCACTGACTGAAATGTAACAATATATTTATCTGACACAAAACTAGATCTCTGTAACCTCGTCGACGACGGATAAGCTTACCTTTACTTTAGATGATAAGCTTAGCTTGTATGGCTATGAAAGCCTACATGGTTGTGTTACACTTTTACAGTGGTATCAATGCTCTTGTGAAAGTGTTATACGGGAACCATAGCGACCGGGGCTGTTTAAACAGACAGCGGCACACTCGGAGTGTGGTGTCCGTTCCGAAGAAAATCTCCGCCGTTTGGAAGCTTGTATCCAAAGCAATCAACGAAATCTGATTGTTTAATGCGAAATCCTTCAGAGTTGTGTTTCTGAAGAGCTGAGTCTGTTCTGGTGTTATTGCATGTTGGCCTACTGTAGGAGAGGCGGAAAAATCGAGAAGAACAAGTATGTAGAGGTAAGATTTGCCAACAGGATTGTGTAACTTTTAAAAAGACGTACGGTACTCGGGCCTAGTTCACATTCAGTGTTTGACCAGGATATGATCAGCCATTCCATCGATACAACTCAATTAACGAGTCAGTGATCACAACTTTCCGAATTCAGTGCTGGTTGAAAACAGGTTATGGTTTCAGCAAAATTGCGTTCGATACAGTTGCTACACGGATCATGCAGGTCAAGTTATACTGACATGCACGGCCAATAACCAACCACGGTTACTCTAGCAGTGAACCAACGAAGACAAAACACGCTCACTTCTTTTCAAAGACTCCACCAAACCGGTGAACTAAAACATTTAATTTCCCGTGGCACACTTTTTATGACCAATGCCTTGAACGAATTCTAATTTTTTCGAGGCTTGAAAACTTCAGGATATCGTTAAAGTAATGCCACATGATACCTTTCTGGACAAAACCACGCGAGAACTGGATATGGCCTAGAACAATGCTCAGTCACAAAAAGGTTACAGTACAAACAAATGCCATGTACCCTTGTTTTGTAATTTTGAAACTAGGCTGACGAAATAAATACTACTTGGGAGATTTTGTTTTGTCACCAAACGTATTATGTTTACAGTATATAGTGCCAAAGGTTTTGTAGGCAAAGCTGCCTTGTGTGAACCAGAATATAATCATGTTCGTTTTAGAATTTCCGATTATCATTTTCTGTGGATCGACAAATTCACTTCTGTAAATAACTCTTCATTTGATGACAGATGCAGTATGCTATGGGAATAATTTAATCTTTTTCCGCTGCACACTAAACTTGACGAAGGAGAACTAATGAAGAAGGAATAACATATACACGATGGAAATTATCATTTCAAGTATGAAGTTGTCGTAGAAAAAGATTAGAGACACGCTGATAATTGAGAATTGTATCGAGTGTGAGACAAAGATAATACAATAATGTTACCATTGCAGTTTCCTTGAAGACAAAAACAACATCCATAAAGTAAACGAGCAAGACGTCATAATTGTTTTGCAGTAACGATACGACTGGGACAAAAGCTGTAAGTTTTGATAATACCTAGCTTTTCTTTCTAAAGTCGGTAAAGTATATTGAAATACAGAACCTTATTCTTGCCTACACAAGGTATTGTGTTACGTATGCAATGTAATGAATTTGAGTCAAAACTCAAATTATCTATAAAGTATAACATGGACATTTCAACTCTCATACAAATAAGGATTTGACAAAATTTTGACTCTTTATTTAATTTGATTTAATTTACTTGGTCGAAAGTTGAAATCTAGTAAGTTCGGTATGAATTGTGGAGCAGAATAAGATACAGTATTTTACAGGCAGAACGTGAACGATGGAAAATGTGTCAAAAACTACAGCTCCTGGAGCTTTCCCATAACATCAAGTATCGGCTGACTTACTATTTGGTTCTCTGATGTATATGGGGACCCCGAAAGGATCGACTTACGGCCCCCCCCCCCAATGTCAGAAATGTTAAAGCCTTGTTCTGTTCACTTCCTATTTACCTTTTTTACAATTCGAACCCTAAAGATTGTTAAAATCACCATCTTTGAAAAACTATAGTATACTGATTTTCAGAAAACAGAACAGGTCATCTGAAAATTTGATTTGACCAGGAGGGTTTCTGAAAATGTCTGTTTTTTTCACAGAATAGTACAATTTTTACGATTTTTCGTCCTTGTCTTCCAGGACGTGAGATGAAACATGGAAACTTTGTGAAGCGATGACACCGCCTCGATCATGGCAGACGTTACAGTAGAGTGCGACCTCAGCGACAGACAGCTCTCTCACCTACCAGGTGAAGTTTTGAGGAGCACTGACATCGAAGCTTTGAACCTTGAAAATAACCAAATATCAAGTCTCCCAGACAACATCGTCCATCTTCTTAATGTAGAGGAACTTGTTTTAAGAAGCAACAAATTCGAACAATTTCCCTCACAAGTTCTTCACTTGTACAAGCTGGTGGAGTTAGATATCGGTAGGAACGAGATCGGTTCTATCCCACCAGAAATCTACCATCTGAGGCATCTGGAAAGAATTTACGCCGATGACTGCGGTTTGATGAAATTCCCATTTGGCACTGGCACAGAACCGCAACAGATGAAGAACGATTCACCGGCTCTCAAAACACTCCACACGCTGGCCCTTCAAGGAAACCCGTCCCTGAATTTCACGTTTGGCGCGCTGACACCTGTTAATCTGACACGTTTGGATGTTTCGCGAACGAGCCTGAGGAGCGTGCCTTTACAAATGTTCAAGCTGGGACATCTCGAGGAACTCTACCTCAGCCAAAACGCCCTGCAAGAGCTCCCACATTCCGTCGGCTCGCTTAAAAGACTTAAAATACTCTGGGTCGATGAAAACAAAATCAGGGATCTTCCTCCGAGTCTCGGGGAGATTGAAAATCTCAGAGAGCTTAATGCGCACGGGAATCGCCTTCGAACTCTTCCTAGCGAGATGAGAACGTGCAAGAGGGTCGAAAAATTAAATTTATCGGATAATAACATTTCTGTCGTCCCGAATGTTATTGTCCGGATGACCCGGATGAAAGTTTTTACCCTTGGCAACAACAAGATAAGAGACTTTCACAGAAACGCTACAAATCTGCGAAAGCTCGAATACATCGATTTTGGCAGCAACTCGCTGGCGTCGGTGCCGAACGAAGTGTGCCAGTTACGATCTCTTAGATGCCTGATTCTACAGAACAACTTCTTGGAAAAGTTACCTGCCGATATTACCAAACTTGAAAATCTTAGAGTTCTGGATCTATCGAGGAACAGACTTTCAGAGCTATCACCGCAGATGGACTGTCTAACGCAACTTCGTGAACTCCGCCTCGGCCAGAACGGCCTGATTGAGCTGCCGGAGTGGATCGGTTCTTTGAAGCAACTCCGAGAACTGACCTTAGACGACAATAAATTGCTAGAGTTGCCCGACAGTATTGTCGAGTTAGATAGCCTCACCAGACTACAGGCGGCCAATAATGACATCCGGGTACTTCCGCCAAATTTTGAAAGGCGGCTGCAAAAGTTGCGCGAACTCTGCCTGGACGGTAATCCGCATTTTCAACCGAGCGATAGTGCCAGTCCGAAATCGAGGTCGATGACCCGAACGAAGATGGGTGCTTCTGGAAACAAAGCAGATCACGCGACATCTTCACAGAAAGGTAAGAATACACAGCACTAGTCGAGGAAACTGGTGAAATAATTGATGACCACAAAGAATGAGTGTATCACGACGCAAGAGATATTTTGAAATTCAAGAAATTTCGCAAACATGAAATGGAAAATAGTAAAGACAATTCAGCATTTCTTCTTACTTACAATCTTACTTTGAAGTAAATAAGTCCATTGATGCTTAAGAGGAAAATGTGATGACGTCAGGGGTCCATCATTGATATTCAAGAATGAATGTTTATCTGAAAGTTTGGATGAGATTTTTCAACTGGGGAATTTGACCTATAAGCTTAAGAAATGGCAAATTAGTATTCTGTGACCATCGATGTAGTCAGTGACAGTAAACAAATCACAGTCAAAACATCCGTTGACAGGTGCAGCCCTAAAGACATCCGCAAAAAAGGACAAAAAAGACCCTCAGTATGTTTTGTATCACACTCCGAAAATTATATTTTAATTATAAGTTCAATAGTAAAAACCACAGAAAGGAAATGATCAAATTATTATCGTTATAAATAATTATTTTAGGTAATACAAGAGTATTGACAGTCTGTTTTGTATTGGAATTTAATTATTTTGAAAAACGTACATACTCATGTCTTATTTTGCTGTTCAGATGCAAAGGACAAGATCGACGAACGTCATTGGTTGTGGATAGGACACATCTCGCGAGATCACGACGCTGTATCTCGTTACTCAGACACACCGCTGGGCAGCACGAACGATGAGAATACCACAAGAAAGAGTAAGATATTCTTGTTCCTGATTAAATTGTCAATATTCCACCTTCAAATTTCAAATATCTTGTCGAAGTTTTAGAAATAAACTCTATTTTGGAACAGAGTCTTGTTTTTCATCCGCTGGTATCTGTCCGACTAGTTCAGTTTTGTGCACCTTTGAAATTGCTGTATAGATCATTGTTCGCGTCAGACCCTTTGCAATTACCAAGAAAATGAATGACAGCTAGAGTGGCAACAGATTAAATGATGCGGGAAAATTTGATTGGAAGTTGTGGCATGGACCGACAGAATAGGGTGAATATTCCCTTTTTAACACTACATGTTGGACCTCAAAGGTTACATTAGTCTTTACGAAACAGTTTTGAAATAGATCGGAACATGTACAGTATCAGTACAATAGAGTATGGCTCCGGCATCGATCACCAGCACTAACATCTTTTTATGTACTAGCCCGACCCGATATAATCGATGGATGTATCGATATTGATATCGATCGATATACTGCGTATCGATTAACGTTTCCATTTTCTCTATGTAACTAGACTCACATGATACCTCTGAAAGTTCACTGTTTGAAGTATTTCTCTCTCAGAATGGCTGTTTAAAATGTTCTTGCAGAGAAAAAGAGAGTTTTCAAGAGAAAGGTCGAAGCGAAATTGAAGAGCACGTCGCGAGAAGGTATGTAAGAGATCCAGTCATTTAGGAATAACAGATCTGCACGCTTAGGATTGTCTGTATAAGTTCCTATCCACTTTCCAACTTTGGATCACCTTCATCGGCATACGGTGATACTCAATGTCTATGGTGCATTGTGCAAGTTAAATAGAACAATTCTCGTAGCTGTCAGATGGTTTGTTTCTAATTGCTACCCAATTCACCATTTTTTTCGACTTCAACATCCACACAGCCGTCCAAAATTTGCGTCAAATATTGCTAAACTGTAGGTCATTACAATGATCGCCATGGTACAGTCATAATATTAGCACTACTTCTGTCCTCCAGCTCGCAGACATCTCAATACAGCTGCCCGTCTGAAGAAAGATCGAGACGATGAACTGGCGGGAATTATTCCAACAAATGCAGAAAATACTAGAGGTATGCAAAAGTAGAGACCTATCGATTTTTAATATGCTCTCAAATGACTGAAGTTTGTTTGTAGTGCTACCTAATGTTGAGGAGGGTAACAGAAAACTAGTTGTTATTTTTATGCTAATATCATAACCTTAGAATGTTTGTATCCGTGAACCTTTGAACTCTTGCAAAACGTCCGGTAACCGATAACCTATTCAAAATCGTCAAGTGAATTTTTTGATCCATTATCTGATTACAATTTTGCAAAATATCATAGCGAAAGTAGATTTATTTTTGACTTTATTTTTACGCAGACAATTTGTCTAAAGCCTTCACTTACCTGGCGGAAAATTTTGAATCGAAAGAATGGAAACATTTTGGTATAAATCAGCTCAATCTGTCGCTTTCCGTCATCGAAGCCATTTCTCAAGACGCCCCCAACGACGAAACAAAGCAGAAATACCGCATGATGAAACTGTGGAGAAGTAGAAATGGGAAGTACGCGACGTACAGAACTCTGGTCAGACGGCTACGAGATGCTGGATTGGATCAGCTAGCTGATGGTGTCATGGGTAAACAGTCACATGTGGATACACATTGAGTCAAACTTCGACGGGGTTATGCGCCATTTTTCACAGTAGGTCAGACTGAGTACTTGAAATGTCAATTATCCGTGATCGAAGCAATACAATATTTTCCACACAGCGAGAGAACTATTACTTTCTGCCATAAACTGAATTGCTTCAGGAAGAAAAACATTATGAGCCCTAGAAGTGATTTTAGACTCTCTAAATCTTGCAGTTTTTTTCTCATTGTCTACATTTTGAATGGACGCATTTTGAAACCAGTTGAGAAGTTGAGTTTTTACGAAAATATGAACAGCGTTAACACAGAATATTTCGGTCATTTTGAATTCCAATTGTCGGTGAATACCAAGAAATCTTCACTGATTCTACAGTTTTCTTGGCTTTTGGTATCAGCGATAGAAGAGAATGGTTTTATAATTTCGTTGTTGAGAATGTAACGACTGAACAATCGAATGTTTAAACCTCTTATTTTCGAGGTGCGCATAACCTTAACGGTGACATTTCTTTTCCTCATGGAGTGAAAAACGCATCAGAAAGTTTTTTCCCTATCTGTAACTTGTACTGTAAGCTGTTGTAACTCCTCAAGGCGAAGTTTTGTTTATTTTTTCCAACTTTGAGTTGCATAACTGCTCAAAAGTTTAACAACAGAGGATTGAAAATGTACATAGTTTTCACCATACAACTTTTCGTATATCGGCATCACAAATCTGTTCAGGTTTTGACAATTCCTCTCAACTTTGGGCGCTTTAATAATTTGATTTGAGTAAATGTCATTGATTATGCTTGTCCTTTATAAAATGAAACGAAAATTAGATGTATCCTAATGTCTGTCACAGCTACATATAGCCGACCTTGATTAAAGACCCATTAGGCCCTAATAGTTGTAGTTGAATATATTTTCATCACTGACACTCTGTTTAAAAAATACGGTTCCTTGTTCCATTCCTGAGATGTTTGCGAAGTATTTAGTGCTCAACATCCAAGCATCCTGTGTGCTTGTTACATCCGATAACATTGTCTGCAAATGAATTTTTATTCGGGCTAGAATTAATTTGTTAACAATAACATTGCCTACTGTCCGGAATGCAATACGTTGCAATGCAAATGCATATTGCAACATACGTTAGTAAGCAGAACAGAAAATGTACTTGTTTTCTGTGACAAAAGTATAAGAAAGAATGTAAATTTTTCGTTGCTATTGTCCCCTTTTAGTCTATGCAAATAAAGTTTGGTGTTGTAGTATCTTGTTTTGTACCTAAATTACTATCGCGAAAGTTGCAGTGGCAGATAACTTCTAGTTTTTTGTGTAGCTCACACAAAGCGCGTATTTTGCAGGAAATAATCAACAAGATTAAATGATATTCACTCTATGTAAAGTCCTCAATTACTGGTGTTTCTAAGCCAGAACTACGTACTTTGAAAATGTATCGGTTGAAGGCGAACTAGCCTACTCCCTGGACGAAGTATTTTTGCCTTTGAGGATTTTTGGCCTTCGCCCACGGACGAAGGCTGAAAGCGAAGTATGGGGTCTAGGCTACAGGTGAACCGAACGACATTTAAAAGCACCAGAAAAATGTCAGAAAATGGTCTCTTGCCCAAATCTCAAATATGAAACTATTGTGACGTCGCGACATCTATATCTTTATCGACTATCACAGAAGAAACTTGGCATATCCATTCCCAAAGTGTTGTACCTGCAAGCTCAAGCGAGAGCAAAGCGCCCTTTTCACAATATCCCTGCGCCATAAAAACGTCCACAGAGCTGTAATTTGTGACTACGATTAATGAATCCTGTTGCCAGACGATGTCGCTGGCGCTTTTATTGTCCTTTTCTGGAAACAAAATAAGTGTTTACACAGTTGGTTCGGTTACAGTTCATCTGATTAAATTGAGCGCCTTCCTAAAGCGGGCGAGCTCTCGAGTCTGATTCTAACCGTTGGCCTGGCTTGCAACTATCTGTGCATAACATTAATATGTCTTCCATGATCCGAGAAGAGGAGACAACTGGAAAGGGTAAGTTCAACTGTAATTTACCAACCATGTATCGGAAAAATTTCCGAGCTATACAAGAATGCGTTGTTCGCAACTTACCGACGCAATGATGCAAACACAGTATTAATGGAGGACTCCGACACAACGGCCGTGATTCAGAAGTGAAGCCCAACCGTAAACACTTTATGTCAGAGTTGACTGCGAGCTAGTGAAACTTATAATTCATAGAATATTTTTCCTGTTGTAAATTTTATCATTTTCGAAGAAAACTATCATATCAAAACTATCAACCGCAAAGAAATATAACCTGTGTAACTCGGCACGTCTCACTTTAATACAACCACGTACACAACCTACCTCTGCTATGTCTGTTATACATTAACAGCTTTTGTATTACAATCTGACAATGTTCGTGGAAAACAGCATTTGGACCTTACATTCTGTTGAAGCTGCGCACTCTGATTTTGAAATCCAACAGAGCTGTGAGGAGAAAATAGCTTAGGCAGCCTCCAGTTCTACTGGGAGGGGAGATCTTTGGGATTTAAGCTGCATGAGAAATGTAAACGCTGACCTCCCCTTCACTTTGCAAACTGTAAAACATGACCCTCCCTCAATTCATTAATTATTAACAGTATGATTACACTGTATGCTGCTGATGACATGATCGGAAAAGTTAAATTATTATCGTGGGGGCTAAACGCACAAATTTTGGACTGCCCGTAATATCAGCTTGTTAACCATAGGGAGGCTCACTCCTTAGAGCGGACTCATACAGAACCAGATATGAACTGAAAACGCTCACGTGTTTCAGTATATATTGCAGTTGTCAGTGAATTTAAACTTTTGCCACATGTTTGAACTTATTGAAAGTTTTATGATCAACATCATGAACAATATTCACCACAGATTAATTACAAGGTCGTTAAGTATATAAATATGTAATAATAAAAATACTAAATTTCTTTGACTGCTGTCATTGTATCACCACTTTATACAGCAAGTGTAATTGCCTTTAGTCAAGTCCTTCAAGCTATATATGCCAAACTGTGAAAGGTCATTAGATATACAAATTATAAATTAGGTGACATGAAAATGCGAAATATCTTTCACCAACATAATTGTCTCACCAATATACATGGCAAGTTTCATAAACTTTTCATCATGCAATTTGTGTCATCTTCTAAGATTGCAGGCCAACATTTTCGGACCGAAGGGAGGTTTTACCTATTTTGACAAAGACACAAGAAGAAATTGTCTCGCCATAAAAACTAAATGTACATAAGTTTTATGTTCACCATGCGATATCTGAAAAACCCGGCTCATCTCAACTCAAAATGTCGATGTTTTCGTTTTCACACTTTATTAGAGTATGACGTGTTTTTCTCGCACGACGGAACAAATCTCGATGACTGCGCATGGGTGAAAGAAATGGCAGGTAAACTCGAAAGGGATCACAAACTTACGTGTGCATTTGCGGAACGTGACTTCATCCCCGGTAAGCCTGTTTTAAAAAATATGACACGGTGTGTGAAGAAAGCACGGGTGATGGTTCTGGTGTTGTCTCCGAGTTTTGTTCAGAGCGGCTGGTGTACGTACGAAGCTCAGGTCGGACTGACAGATCATCTGACCAGGGAACAAATTATGGTAGTACCAGTTATGCGGGAGGAGTGCACGAAACCAGATTTTATTGCTCATCTGACGCATCTTGACAAGGAAGAATTCGTCGAGAGATTTATCACGATCGTCAATTCAGGTATTCGTTTTACTCCCTTCCATCAATAAAAATACATTGTCTTCCCTTTCATGCTTTCTGAATTTATCACTGGACAGAAGTTGAAATCTGCCTGCCATTTAAGTGTAATGACCATTGTTGTATCATTTCTTTAGTCACAACAAATTTTACACACCATGTACGCTTATTAAAAGTTTAAAAAATCTGATCGCTGGCAAGTGGCACGCATATAACAAAACAGAAAAAGTCACTGTGTGGGAGCACTTAGGTTTATCATGTTAATTATCGTATAATATAACTATGTGAATAAGCAGAAGTAATCGCAACTAAAAAAATACTCAGAGTGTATTATATGGGAAATGAAAGTATTTTGCCTGACCCTAAAAAAAAATCAAAGATCGATGTTGTCAACACCTAGGTATCTTAGATTTCGGAAAAAGGGGGAAGCTGACAGCCAGCTGAACGTTCAACGTTTGTTAACTTTGATCATTTCTAGATGTTTTATATTTAATTTTGCTTTCTCTCCGACAGACAATACCTCACAGGAAGACATGAAGGAGTTTTCATTTGGTGAAAGAGTCGGTGGGTAATCAGTTATTTGCAGAAGATTTTGTTCCGATTATGATCATGCAGTTTGTCTCTATTCAATAAGTATTCAACAAGTTTTCAACATAAAAATCAAATATAAAGATGAAAATAAAATAAAAAGTCTTGCAGGAAATTCAGCCTCCAAAACTATTGCCGAAGATAAACACAACCAAACCCAAGCATGTAGCATTCATAAAGGTATCAGGTAATTGGAAAGATATACAACGGAAGACAAAACTTTCAAATTTCGGCACAATTTAATCAATATTTTGAAAATCGATTTACTGACACTGCAAATTCTCGTCTTTGATTTTATTTGGAGACCAATTTAATGGAAGGATTATCACAACGCAGAATTCGGAGCCAAATCGCTTGGTAACATCCTTTGATATCAATGAGACTTTTACGTCACTCAGCGCTAAAGGAATTCGGGTAATTTATCAGGAGTCTTGTTTAAAAGCGGTTGTTTGCTACCTAGAGACTGGACAGAAATTGTAGGTAGCGAGCCGATACGGGGAGGGGAGGGAATTCAACCCCGACTTTAGTACATCCCATAGAGAGTTCAAGCTACAAAGCACAAACTCTACAATTTTCCGTTAAAGGAGGGTTTCAAAAGTCTATATATTTTTGCAAATCCTAATTTTAAAACTCGTCATTGTTTTTCAAAATGATCAGTCAAAATGTGTAATTCAGGTCATAGGTCATGGTAGGGCCAAACAAGTATCAACAGTCTACATTTTATTATCATTTTCTTGATCAAAAGTTTGCATGAAGCGAAAAAGAAGGTTTCAAAACTGCGGTACATAGTTTTATACCATTGCAATAGAAGTGCCCCCCGGAGGCGCACAAATATTTTTAAACGGTTGCATAAAAGAAATTAACCCTCATTTTATCCATGCACAAAAAGTAGTGACCCACTCCTATACTGTCTAGCTTGGTCCCAGTTTCTTCAATATTCTGGTCTTTTAAAGCCAATTGACAATGGTACACTAGCCAGAGTCTCTCAATATCCTGCGGATAAATGAGTTCTGAACAGTCATTTTTGAAAGTATTCTTGAAGCTCTTCCTCAGAGACTATGAGAACGAACATACTTAGCCTGAACTAATGGGGATTTGTCTATAGGAGCATTCATAATGAAACAAGGAGAGAATCATAATCAGAATTCTGGTTGTTTAACCCTTTCACCACCATGGTTTGGCCCAAACCCATTGTTATCAATGGTGGTTGTGGACCTGTTTACAGGGAATTGGGGGCGAACAGGCTACTTTCTGTTCGTTTGTTCTGGTTGCATGAAAAAACAAGCACAAAGAAAGACAGAAAGAAAGAAAGAAATTGCGTGATACAAAGAGACAGAACGAACTTTTGTCTCGTTTCCCTTTTATTTCTTCTTGAAAACAAGTACAAACAGAAAGAAGGTATTTTCGGCTTGTTTCTTTTTACTTGTCTTTATTCTTTACCTTAACAAAGCAATTTCAATTTTTCGTCTCCAGATAGAATACTCCAAACTGGAGGAAGCTTTCAACAAGCTTGGGAACAGTAATAAGCTTGCAATGTGGCGTTATTATTGGTCACTCTTGATCGCCATAATATTTGTTTACTGGGTCTACGCACTGTACAAGACAGCCCTGCTTTGCTTTGAATTCCAGACCATCGCAACAAGTATGATTTGTATCATACTTGGCTGCATCGGATTGGTGTTTTCTAGTGTTCAGGTAGGTAGTGATTGGTTGACGCGATGCATTTGATTGCGAAATTGGTTTTATGGGACCGTGGGAGATGATCGATCTTACAACCGATCGTTTTTATTGTATACACTATAACAGTT
Source organism: Ptychodera flava (assembly GCF_041260155.1). NCBI lineage: Eukaryota > Metazoa > Hemichordata > Enteropneusta > Ptychoderidae > Ptychodera > Ptychodera flava. The sequence goes on along the minus strand of NC_091944.1, from coordinate 14,011,111 downwards.
GAATTTTGGTTGCAATTTTGACATACTGCAACCAAAGATATTGAATTTGCCGTATAAAGAAGAAGAAACTGACAAACTCGCAGATGACGCAATGAGCACATTACATTATCACTTTGATACACCTGAAGAGCATATGGCCACATTCCCTTTATAGTAGATATCAGTGTTTGTCAGAAGGTGACTTGTATACGAATAAATAATACGTAATCCTAAAATATTGTCGTCCCACAACTTACCGTGGGCCCGATATTCTCCAGTCTTGCTTAACTTATTAATTAATTGTCCTTTGTGTGTATGTATAGATCATGGGCCAGCAGACGTGAACCCCCTCCCCCCCACTTTCTTTTGGAATTTTGCGGACGAAGTTCGTACCTTCGAGCACGATAATTTATTTCCTCCAATGATCAAGCGTTCATTAATGTACCCTCCTTTAGATTAGCCAAAGGTCTGTTGTCATCGCAACTGAAGTCCTTGTGAACCGATGGAGCGATAAGGTGTCGATCGGGTTCTTTTTATTTATTTATTTTTATTCGTTCTGACATCCAACAGGCATAGCCCAATAACTGGATGCAAACAGAGAAAAATTAAAACATGAAAAAGACAAATTACAACATGCAGAAACTAATTTTTAAAAAAAAGGCACTAAACAAGTAACAACAGAGACTGACAAACATCAAAAACTCTCGGTAGTAAAATGACTATCAGCAAGAGATAATAAAACAGATGACACTTGTGTTTTAAAGCACTAAGACTGGTAAACAAATCAATATCAAAACGATAGACACTATTTAAAAGTGACATTGCCCGAGACGAAAACAATATTTAGACAGGTTAACGCGGTGATTTGGAATCCGGAAAAGGTCAGAAGACCTGAGACGCCTTGGGGGCACAAAGAAAGTGAAGGAGCTATTAATATCTGGACAATCGGTAATAAAATTGACACACTTGTGAATAAAACACAGATCTAAAACTTGACGACGAATAAAAAGAGGCGAAAGTTTAAAATAAGAACATAATGTAAAATAATTATCAACATTGTACTCCACACCCTCCTTAAAACAGAGAAATTTTTCAGTGATGAGATTGTTATTCTGCGCCTACCTACTGGGTTATATCTGTCTCATCTTAAACGTTGGCCTCACGGCTTTGAATGGTGAGTCGCCTCCCAGTCTCGTCTTTCTCTGTAATTAGCTACATTTGAGAAAGGGTGTTTTAATTGGATAAAACATTTTTATTCCTTTTCACCTTATAAATCAATAATTTTAAAGAATTGATCTATTTTTAAAACTGTTTAACTTTTGCCTGTTTGTTTTTAAAGTGTTTTTTTTTGTTTACTGATTTGGTTTTGTTACCTTTTTTCCAATATAGGTAACCATTTTGTATCGAGCGCCTGTATTAATTCAGTCAATTAATTGTCCTTTGTGTGTATACATAGACCATGGGCCAGCAGACGTGAACCCCCTCCCCCCCACTTTATATATATATATATATATATATATATATATATATATATATATATATATATATATATATATATATATATATATATATTATATATATATATATTATATGGCTAGTACATTCGTTTGTTGTTTGGTGGTAATATACAGTCTTTTTCTTTTCAGATCACAATATTACGCTGCCGTACCTGTTCAGTTACATGGTGATTCAAAACAAATTGATAAAAAGTAAGATTTGTCACATAAACACTTCAAGAATCAAAGAATCAAAGGGCCTATGAAAATATGTTAGATGCAATCGTCATCTATGCTAGAGTTTGTATTTTGTAAGCTTTCCTGAGGTCCTAGCATTTTGCGTCAAATTAACGGAACGAAATTCGGAGGGAAGGTGATTGTTCTCGGCTGTCATACTTAACATTTAGGAATTTTCTTTCGTAGGGTTTATTTTTACGACATCGTCTCGAGTCATAGCAAAGTGGCAATATGCAGACCAATTTATCTTGCCATAGTTTATTTAAATGAATGACATTGCATGAGTTAATTCACTTTCACATTATGAATTAAGTAAATAAAATCAAAACACTTTGATAAAGAAATAACAACAACATAAGAATAGCTGACGAAACCTTTGCCATAATACCTTTGCCAGAATAGTTACGATATTATCGTATGTAACATTATAAAGATTCTGTTTTAAATGGAAAGTACCAATCATAAATATTCAAGTCATCAAATCATTGTCTTTCCTTAGATGGCGTTGAATTGGTAAAACTTGTGTCCATCTTCATGGCGTACATGTCTCTGCCCATCGGATTCTCGATTTTGGTGTGTCTTATTTTATACATCTGTTTTAGTAATTATACCATAAGTAAGTAAGCTTGCTCGATGCATTTGGTAGACTTACACCTTTAGCAGGATGTGGTGAACTTTCTCAACAATCTTGTTGCAACAGTGGTCTTGCCGCAATCTTCTGTTGTTTGCCGCAGTGGAACGATCCAATTAAATGCATAGTATTTTTTACACCTGTCACCGCCAAATCTTTCCCAAACTACATGCTACGAATGTAGAAGAAGACTTCTACATGGGAAAATGGAGGAGAGAGTAGCTTATAGATACCGGAGTCGAACTATTAATCCTAGTTTTTTACATTGAAGAAACTAACTGTTACGTTTTTCCATTGAGCCTTAGCGACACCTGCAGCTTTTCGTCTCGGACTTTGTATATCATGCAAGTAGTCATGCATCAAATATTGTACAACTGTAAGATTGTAATCCTCGATTGTTCTCTATCAGACCATCAGGAGCCGTGCTATCCACGAGGGCAGAGCGAATGCAGTTTTCTTGGAAAGTAGCATAATGGCAGGCCTTGTCAGACGAGGTCTCATAAGACGTTCTTTCATTGTATCCTTGAAGGGTTAATCTTGTAGTAGTGTCACATGCATTATTATTTTTGATATAACAGCCATGGCATTTGCAGTACAAATTATATATATATATATATATATATATATATATATATATATATATATATATATATATATATATATATATACCTATATATGCCTATATATGCCTATATATATATATATATATATATATATATATATATATATATATATATATATATATATATATATATATATATATATATATATATATATAAGTATACAGATGTCCTCCTGGGAAATTGCAGTGCTCGATGCTAAAGCAGAGCGTTATAAATAATAACACAAAATTACTTCTTCTGTCTGATGATTGCAGGATGCAAGAAACTTAAGTAACAGAGATCATTACTTTGTACTTGAAGTAATTTTGTGCTGTTATATATATATATATATATATATATATATATATATATATATATATATATATATATATATATATATATATATATAAATCCAAAGTGTTGTAAAAGTTTGAGTCCGAATAACTGTCCTCAAAATATTGTAAAAAGTTTGAGAACCGAATATCTCTGTCAACGAGGCGTGTTTTACTTTAATGAACAATTCATAGAGATTATCCTTAATACGATTGAACAGCTGGCGTTTGTGTACTTCAAGACAGATAAATGCAAGGTAAGCAGTGTGCAAGTATTGCACGGTTTTTGTCAGACACTTAGAGCGCTCAAAAGCAGTTTTCATGAAGTTCGGGGATACTTGCAGCTTGTGTTGGCTTTAGGGATAGACCATAGAATCTTGGGAGGTGCGTTAATGATAAGAACATGCGGCGGAGACCTACTCGACTGTATTTTTGCGAACGTAGCGGTGTCAGGTTACAAATGTTTTCACAATTTTACCTCCTCCTCCCCTGTCAAAGTCTTGTGATCCTGCCATCATTGAAGTGCTGCGAGTATCTTTCCTGTCGTCAGTTGACCAATCGTGATGAAGTTAAGAGTCCCTGTGTTACACTACCTGCTGAACTTGACTGTATCTGTAAAGTGGCTTCGTGAATATCAGATTGTTGTGATTAAGGACCAAATGATAGGGGCAACTTTTGACAAATTTTCATTAGTTTTGTTCAAATTTCATTAGTTTTGTTCAAATTTCCTCAGCCTCTTCCTAAATATATCCCGTTAAATACAAAGTACATGTACTCTTGTCTCGCAAACTCACCACACAGTGTACAATATGAAATGGTAATGTAAAGGTAGTATGCGCCTCGAAAGTGAAACTTAAACTTTGCTCAAACTTTCCTAAAGGAATCTTTCGATCATTGTCTTTCAAAATCAAGAATAATAATCGGGGTTACAATACAACTTTTGGTCCTAGAGAAACAAATAACCCAAGATTTACCGATATTTAAAATTCAAAATGGCCGCCATCCCTTTGTTAACTCTATGGAGAAAAATGAAATTTTTGAATTTCAGAAAACTAAGCCAGTGAAAAGTTTTCTTGCGCCAAGAGCTTTAAAATGAACCCCAACACGTGTTATATCAGAAAAGAATTGTAAAAGTTTGAGAGTCCAAATCTGTCCTCTAAGCGCGTTCTACCTTAAGAAGTCAATTCTAGTATAGACGAGACTAAAATTCATTTTTCAACGGTGACCTAAGGCTGCATTCACAAACAGCTCTGGATGGGGGATTTAAGGGGGTACATGAAAAGATTTACAACATGCCGGGGGATCTGAAAAAATGGACACTACAAAGGGGGAGGGCTTGAAAATTTATTAAATATCAAATTCCTTTTCAAATGCCTTCTAGATCTGGCACTTTCATTTCCTGCCATTTCCATTTTCGGCACGCCCTTTGGGCGCAAATTTTAGGGTATATTAAACAATTTATCGATGATCCAAGCAGCCATCTTGAGGCAAAAGATTTCGGTTGTCACGATTTCTACTTACCCAACCCCTCTGTAAAACTGTCCTCTATAATGACTAAAAGTTTCAGCTTAACCTTTCAATGGCAATTTGGGAGATAACTTTTGATAAATTCTCCCATTGACAATACATAGGGTATGGGTCAGTGTCAAACGTTCATGTCGCCGTACGTACATTTTTTATTTTTTGAGGACTTTGACAGAATACAAACTATTTAGAATAGTGCATAGTGTCATCAACAACAACTGGAAGCTTCAGGTCAAACAACCTTTGAATAACAATTTAGGAGACGGTAACCTATGTGTTATTCATAGTTTCCTCATCGACTACAATGTATAGTGGATCAACATTTCAGTGACATTCCAAAATCAGATTTCATGCACATACATGGACTTATAACTACCCTAGTCTAATCAAGTACATTAATATTAATAATCAAGCGTACATAAATACACAGATTTACCGAGTTTTGTATTGGAAAAAAATATTCATACCTGTAGTTTCCTCATAGACTGTAATGTATAGTGGACCAACATTTTTGGCAAATTCGAAAATCAAATTTCTTGTAGCTACATATATGCACACGTAACCACCCTCTTCTAATCAAGTACATAATGTCAATTATTCAGGGTTCATATATGCACAAATATTGCAAGTTTTAAACCCCTTTACTACCTATGGCCGGATATTTCCGGCGCCATATTGAATTACCATATACCTTGAGTGCCGGAAATATCCGGCACAGTTAAATAGGCGTATTTGCTTCGTTTTTGTCGCTAAAAATCCCGTATTTTCGGCACCAGCACGCAGCACAACTAAGATTGATGTATTCCGATCTGGCCAGAATGTGATTGCGCCCCGTACGTCCGAGTATGGCCAAAATCCGGAAGCAAATGTCGTGACCCATGACCTCGACCCTGAAAGGTCATGCTGATCACAGAAGCGTCGCGCTGATTGTTTACAGTTTTCAGAAGTACAGACGATCGCGAAGATGTTTATTGGGGTTTTTTTAATGATATGAAATGTTTATATATTGAAAACAAATGATTTATATGTAAATTTGTTCTATTAACAGCAATATCCGTGAATGAAACTAGAGGAAATACAGTTTTTTACCATAAGCCAATGAAATTCATAGCAGCCATATTATCAATATGACTGGTCACATGACTGGTCATGTGTTTGGTCATGTGATATGTTGTTCCCTAAAATGTATTTTTAAATATTGTAAAATATTTTTTGATAAATCATAACCATTTTAGATGCATGTTTCTGCAAGGAAGACATAAAGCAGGTGTTTACAAATATAAAATGTGTTGATTTTCAAATACAGAATCATGTCAGATGCTGATGTTATGGTTCATTTACTCTGCCTTTTGTGAGAAAAATCTTAAATAGGAACATCTATAAATAAAGTAAAGGGTAGTTATTATTTCAAATATGTAAAGACAATGCCGTGAAAATTGCAACTGTATTCAAATTTGCATCATTTTATGGATTCAAAACACGTCCTGATGCTTCAAATATTCATATTCTTTGCCAACTCTGGCCACATGACGTGTCATGTGATCAGTCACGTGACCTGGAAATACAAAATTTATGTAGGAAAAAGTGGGAAATTTCATGCTGATTCAGAAAATATATGGTTTACAGTTTTGTCATAGACTCCCATGTCTAGTGGATCAACATTTTCGGCGAAATTCCAAAACTAAATTTCGTGTACACATGCGCACATGTAAACACCCCATGCTAATCAAGTACATTTATATCAGTTATCAAACGTCTGCAGATGAACAGATATTGCTAGTTTTATATTGGAAAATATGCGTTCATAGTTTTCTCATAGACTACGATGTATAGTGAATCAACATTATCAATGAAATCCAAAAATCAACTTTTTTGTGCACACATTTAGTTTTTACCTGCCACCTCAAGCAAAGTACATTTACATGAATTAATGCATACATATAAATCTAGAGATATGGTTTGTTTTTGTGGGGAAAATGTTAATAGTTTGGCCGATGCACTCACATGTATCATGATTTAATATTTTTGGATGAAGCAATATATCGGCCACATTTTGCCTTCCTTTGAGGGGGCTTCAAAATTATAGCAAGTTGGAAGGGCGGGCTTGAACACATTGCGAGTTTGTTAGGGGGTATTTGAAAAATCTTAGAACTTATTTGGACTCTCCCACCCCACCCCCTCCTCTAGAGGTGTTTGTGAATGCAGCCTAAATGATGGAAAACACTTCAAAGGTATACCGTCTTCCTATTAGTGCAAGATGCGAGGTATAATGATATTCAAATATGCAGATTACACTAATGAGCATTGTTTCGGTATTAAATTCTATGCTAATGACCCTTAATCAATGCGGAATATTCATGTACCTCGGATCTTGCATTGTATACCGTCTTCTATCGTTCTTATATCGTATACAGGAAACTCTTAAGAAATATCTGAGTAAAGGAAATCAAAGCGTACGTATGACATTATCGTTCTTTATCTGTTTACACCATTATTTTTAAACCTAATATCTTTAGTTTCATTATGCTAACAGTACATGTCGCGTACATAATTTTACATTTGCTAAGAATGATTAAAACTTTATAAAACATGTCTGATCGACTTTTCTTTCGTCATACGCCGAAATGATATCATTATTGTGGTCCTCAATAAAGATCGTGCCTCTGTACTGAAATCGCTATTTACCTAAATATCCTTCTGTACAACAGAACCGGGCCGGTGAATATCTAAGTAAGACCTGTGGAATGTACATCCGACGGCTTGTTGATAACTCCATGCCCACACCGTTGAGTGGACAGCGCCATACTAAACATGGGATGTGTCTCTGTCAGATGGTGGAGAGTGAATATTTTGGCGAGCTTGTTTGACAAGCATTCGACACTGATCTGCTACCGCTTGGCCATTCGGCTGAGGACAAATGGCATCGTTTAACCTAAAAAATATTGTAAAGTACAGTGTCAGTTTTGACGAGTCATGAACAAGATTGTTCATTGAAACGAGGATTTTTTCCTCAAACGACCAACCTGACTTAAATTTTGCAACTTTTATCGGATACAAAAACATTATACTGCAGTCACTATGACATTGTCCTCACTCTTTATTTTTTTCTATGTAAAAGAAGACTTGCCTTTCTGTCAAATATTGTACACTAGCGCGAAGTTTTTGGTATACTGTAGTGACAAAGTGTAACGTCAAACGTTAATGTTCATGTAGTCTTTTCAATAGTGTATAACCTGGATTGAGTTTTGAATTTTCACGCATTTCTGAGTACAATTTGTTGCAGAATTTTGCTTTCACCTAAAACTTTAGAATTGAAATAGTGCATGTTTATTGGCAACTTTATTGTTATTTATCGTAAACAAGGTTACGCATAGACCTCTTTTATAGGGTCTATAATTTAATGCTTTCGAAGTTTATAAAATTTGAAGTGGAATTAGCGAATGTTTCGAGGGAATTTTTTCTGTGGGGGCGCTACTTGCAAAAGAAATGCGGCTGCGTATAAATCCGGACGGCAGTTATTGCTGTAGTGTTGCTCCTGTTAATAGCGTTATGCTTAAAGTACCTGACATGTTACGCTGAAAGTAGTTTCATGGTAGCTGTAGTAGTTCATATGGCTCTGAACAAAAGTCGTGTGAGTATCCTACATTACCTTTCGTAACTTGTGAAGGAAAAGTCCACAGAATAAATCCAAGCAATAATAGAAAGATAGTGTACATAATGTTTTAGGTAAGTATAGCCAATCTGCGAGGAGAATGTGTTGAATAACTGCCAGAAATATTTGTCAAATATTTCAAACAATTGTAATATAGGATTAATTTGTAAGGTAACAGTACACGCTATTCATAAAACCTATCTCAAATATGTGTATTTTGTTTGAAACGCGATAGCTTTCTCAAACTTACCCTTTCAATTTTTATTGACACAACACCAAAGTTTTTTTATATTTCTACAGTGGGATTCGTCACAAGCATTGCATTTGGGCATATTTTAATATTGTGCGAAAAAATAATATAGTTTTGTATGTTTCGTTTGTGCCTTCATATTGAGTTTTCTCTGTAGCTAGGTTCTCGAGTATTGCATATTTTACATGTTCATGGTTTTGATGTAAAGAGTATAGGTTCCACCAGTCCAAATTTTTTGTTTGTTAAGAATTACTTTGTCAATATTACATGCCACTGGTGTGTGTACTCAAAGTTTTGTATCAATAAGTTTTGACGTCCATTGTAATCAAATTCAAACTAGACAGAGCTAGCTGACACTGCCAACAATAAAGCACAATTATATGTATACCGATTACATAAAATGTGGGTGTCGTTCTTCTTTTACGTGCTTTTGTTTTCCAGAAAACAACTGGGCATTTTTTATTCTTCCGTAAGATAACTGAACACCATGAGAAGTGACATTTCATGAGCAAAACTTTGCAGAGTTTGCTGTATTGTCCAGCAGAAATTTAAAAACTGCATCTGGTCTAAACCGGTTCATACAAGTTCAAACCAGTCATTTATCTTCTCCACTACAATTTGCATTTTTATTTTCACTCGAACGATGTTCCACTCTTCTCTCACGAATGAGATTAGGGGTGGCCTATTCGAGATGAGGAGGTCAAAACGGAAAAAAGAAAATCTGGAGAACATAAAACATTACTTAAAAAATTGCAGCCAGTACCCTTTTCCGGCAAAAGTCGCGCAAAGGTGAACCTAAAAGGTTTGGATTAGGGTGAGTGGTATGTATATATGTGAAATCTAAAAGGTTTAAAGTATTTCAACGCAAAAATACATGTCTGACTATCCCTTACAAATCTTTGACTTTCTCAACTGTTTATCAAAATATGTTTCTCTGTTAAAATGGATTTCCCCTGTTTCTAAGGAAATGAAAATATGATTTAAATTTTTCGATGGGTTTCAAGGGGAATATTAAAATTTTAGATGGGCAAGAGGAATATACAAATTTATGCAAAACGGTCACCTAGGTCTTTGAATCACATACAAGTATTCCTTACATATTGCGTTCTCTTCCCTATGAAATCACTGGTCAAAATTTGAAGCAACACTAGGCTATAAAAGGCTGTCGTTTTTAGTCCCACGGACAACATCCGGGGGGCTTATAGCTTTGCTCATGTCCGTGCGTGCGTGAGCGTCCGTTCACGCAAATTTCTCAGAGATGCTGGGAGCGATTTCATTCGAACTTAATACAAACATTACTCCCTATATTATACATATGCGCCTTGATTTGTTTTGTGATGCGATCCAATATGGCCGCGTGACGGTCATTTTGTTTCCTATATTTGATGTGTATAGTCAATAGTCGGACAGGCTTTGACCAAACTTGGCACCAGGACAACGCACTGTAACTTACATTTGGACGTAAATTACTAAGTATTTTAGCAATATGATCCAATATGGCTGCTAGACAGCCATGTTGTTTTTGTTGATGTACTTTTAATGAATAAAATGAGCTACAATATGATTGATCTTGTTGTTGTTGTTGTTGTTGTTGTCGCTGTTATTGTTTATTGTTGTTGTTATTGTTGTTGTGTTGAATAAAAATTGACCGCAAGAACGAATGTCAGCTCTGGAAGTTTGCAAGGAAATTAATCCTTATCTGATTCCGAAAAAATTACTGACATTCATCATGACAGTTCAAAAAACTCTGAGGTAAAATGTATTGTATAAAATTTTGTGAAATGAAGATACTGTGATACAACAATATTCAGTGTGTCATTAAGCATCTTTACTTCGGCCAATTCCGAATTTGCATATTTAATGAATTTCTCTAATTGGGGATATCTATCTGATTTTACTGGACCAAAGTTGATGAAATTGGCTCTGTTCATTGAAGATAATATGATATAACATTATTGAAAGTCGTTAAGCATTTTTACATCAGCCAATTCATAATTTGCATATTTAATGAAATTTCCTAATTAAGGATATATATCTTGATTGACTCAACCTAAGTTGCATATCTAATGAACTTTTCTAATTAAGGATATATATCTCGATCGACTCAACCAAAGTTGACGAAACTTGCTACGTACATCGGCCAATTCCGAATTTGCATATTTAATGAATTTCTCTAATTAGGGATATTTATCTGAATTTACTGGACCAAAGTTGATGAAACTTGCTCTGTACATTGAAGACACTATGATTACATTATTCAAAGTCATTTAGCATTTTTTCAGCCAATTCCTAATTTGCATATTTAATGAACTTTCCTAATTAGGGATATATACCGGGATTTACTTGATCAAAGTTGGTGAAACATGCTATGTACATTGGTGATACCAGGTAAAACAATATTGAAAGTCATTTCGCGTTTCCATGTCAGGTAATTTATAATTTGCATATCTTATCATGCTGTGGTGAACATTGTCCATGATGTTGATCATGAACACTTTCAATGAAGTTGCAAACATGTGGCAAAAGTTTAAATGTACCAAAACTGCGATATATAATGAAACACGTGAGCACATTCAGTTCATATCTGGTTGTTGTATGCTTTACAGCACAATTTTTTTCCAAAATATTTGGATTACATTTGGCGACCTTTGACCAACTTAAATCAATCCCTGCAATTGGTGGTTGTTGACATCACTGCTTATTTGATAATAGTCCTTTGTGTTCTCCTTTGAAAGTTGTGTACATTTAGTGAAATTGCCCGTAGGTAAAGCTGATACAAAACCTGACCCTTTTGTTCTTTAATTTGAGTTTGCTCCATGTGAATGACACGTCGGAAATCATTTGCATATCTATTTCTATGAGCGTTATCTGGGTGACGAGATAAACGAGCGCGCCCTGCTATGGTGTCACTGTGCTATAAAAAGCGTTCCGGGTCAGCTCCAAAATTGGAGACGCTATACCATAATATTTCCCCTCTCATTAGCCAATCAGCGGCCAGCGCGCCATCAGTAAAAATTGTATTTCCTGGCAACCTCCACATGCGTCCTTCGTTACGTACGCCATACTGTGTCGAACTCCCGCGCCGTATTCGATATTCTGTCATAATGTCGAACAGTTGTGTGGCCACTCTGTCAAAACACAATTTCAAAATCGCGTACCAGTTTTATTCTGGCTAAGACAACCAAACCCCATATATCGCTGTGATTTCTAGACTCTGGCTTGAAGTCCTGCGAAATATAAATCGTGTACCTACACAGATCGTTCAGAATACCCCATTTGTATCGGAGATGGCAGCGATACAAATTCTACCGTATGGGGAACAGTTGTGTGGCCACTCTGTCAACACATTTTCAAAATCGCGTACCATTTTTAGTCTGCGTTTGACAACTACAAAACAGGTATCGTTTTAAAGCTCTGACATTGCTCTTCTTTCTTGCAAAATGTTATACGCGTACCTACACAAATAACCTTTATAACAGTATTTCTAATAGAGATGACGAACATCCACAAAATGATTCTCGGTACTTGAGCGAAATCGATAAACTGGGGGTAGAAATGAATCGTCAATATTTCGCATATTTGTTCACTAATCGGACTCCTTGTTGGACATGACCTTCTGCAGAACACGTGGATTATGTTGACTGTCGAAATTCGTCGAAATTCACAAGACAGGGGCTTAATAAGCGGCCCAAAATGCCGATCACACTTGGTGGGTAATTTGTGACCCAGCGTGACCTGTACTTTATTAATGATGTAATCTGGTCGATGATTGGCTGAATGCCGGAATACATTATCATAATGAGTCTCCAATTTTGGAGCTGACCCGGACTGATAAAAAGCGTTCATAAGGAGGGACCTTCGCCTTTTTCTTGTATACAAAGCGAGAGTTTACACGATTGGCTCGTCGTGCATATAGAGTCCGTTGCGGCTTTTCTTTTACTTCTTAGATCTATTGAAATCGGACGACTCCCTGAAGCTTAAGAACCCAAGAACTGACTGAACATTGGCCTGACTTTCGATCATTTTCTACAACATCAGAATGTCTTCCGGGGTCCAAGAACAGAGAGCAACTGAAAAAGGTAAGCTCAATTGTCAATCACAAGCTGTATTTCGGCAAAATGACAAGTAAGCGTTGTTTGTTAAAATAGCATTGCCCCAAGTCTTAGTATATAAATATCAAACCTGAATAAACTGGGGCAATATACTCTTGCAGACTGACGCGTAGATCGTCGTGTGAACGCAATGGCCAACCAGTAATTGCTGCATACTTGTGAGAATAACGAAGCGACTAGGACCAGTCTATAACTCAGACACCCAACGTAAAGTAAATCCGACCCAGAGACCTTAATGCCAAAGTTGGCAGTTCACAGTCCGTACAGGGACTGTGCTGTATAGAAAGCTAGTTTTCCTATTGTTAATTTTATAAAATTTCAGAGAACGTGACCAACCGCAAAGAGGTGACCGAGTTTGCTTTATTATGAATACAACTGCACAGTCTATACTTATCAACAGTTTAACACGTAAAATGTTGACGTTGTTTGTAAAAGACAGCGATTTGACTTCTCTCTTGTCAAGCTACGCACACGGTGTTTTCGAAATCCGTTCACGTTTTCAGGCCTTGGGACAGAAGTTATTTCTAAGGGTCTGTTACCAGGTGACAGGTTCTGGTCAGATCCTGTTGTATGCACATCCTGAAATACGTCTCCGGTTTTCTTGCTGTGTAAAGGTCATGTTTACAGTAATGAAAAGGGAAAGGCAGACAAGTAAATGAATGTATATATATATCAGTAGTTTCGATGCCAACTGAATTGAACATTTCTAAACAGGCACAATCTTGACAAGGCCCAGTTTCCGGTTCTACAGCTTGGTTTGGATTGGTAGTTTCGATGCCAATGAAAGTGAATATGTTCACACTGGAACAATACTCACAAGGCCCATATTTCAGTTCTACAGCAGCAGCGGGTTGTCTTGCAGTATAACTTCTAGTATGTATGGAAGACCGGTCACGACATGCGACATGCGACCTGCGACTTCAAAACTGCGACCTGCGTCCCGCGAGTTTGAAACATGCGACCTGCGACTTCGGCATTTAGACCTACGTGTAACCTGCGACTTCACAACAGCGACCTGCGTGTTTGTCAAACTGCGACCTGCGACTTCACAACTGCGACATGTGACAACAACACGTAACGTTTCATGGTGTTTTCCTCAGTATTAGATTGGAGGCGTCTTGCGTGAACTTTAATCCTTTGAGCGCCAAAGTCTATTTTTGTCCCCTTTATATAATAAACCCCTGTCAATTTTTATCCAATTTTTGCAAAAAAATTTGGAAAAACCTGTAGCCAATGAAACGTGATGTCGATTTGGTCCAAATTATCAAAAAATTACAGAAAAATCATACAATTGGTAAAATTTTGCACTAAAATTTTGGTGGGAGAAAATTACAGCGCTCAAAGGGTAAAACGTGGAAAGGAGATTTAACGTTCAACATCGATCAATTAATAAGCCATTGCTTTCGCTTTGGTAAATCGTTCACCAAGTCTGGCAAAACTCAATTCATGTACACACCAGTTCACTCATTTTCATCTGGAGAGATAATTTTATGACGGAAATGTTGACAGTCCGTGTTAATGCATGGAAAATAATATGCTACGTGATAGGCATTTATATGTTTATATTATAATTTCAAATTATTTTAGATATTCTTCGTCTGCCTTACCTCGCTTCTTTCCTTATGTTATCGACAAACTTTTTGATTTTTAGAAATCTCTGGTATTTATCCTCATTTCACTGTGGTATAACCATCTAGCTGTCTGTTTAATTCATCAGTTGTCCCCCCTGTATCATAACTGCGTCAGTGTCATTGCAAACATTCGAATTTTCAGTTATTGTCGTTCATTTTCTAACATTTCCAGTTTTGTTCCAATTCTCTAGTGATTGATCATCGGATGTTGCCATCTTTTCGTCTAATTTCATTTTTAAATTCACTTTTCGTCAAAAAATCGAATTGATCCAACTTTTGTTCAGTAATGTTGGAAAAATAAAAATATTCTTACTGGTTAACTTCGGACTACATTTGTCTACACAAATAACATATGCAAAGTAAAGCAGTTAAAATAATACTGATATTGACAGAAGTGCAAACATATTTGCTAACCATGAATAGCCAGAGACCGACTCAAGTTCTTTATAGATAACGCGAGTTAAAACTGTAAAACAGGACATAATTAAACCCTCCTACAATCCTATTTTCAGTCTTTAAGCCTAATATGTACATACTATAATATGTACATATTATTTTTTGTGTGTATATAATATTTTAGATCATGTAGGCAGAAAAGTTCCAGAAACTATTAAACACTGATGTAGACGTTTAAAACCCTATTGCTATTGCATTATTTCAGATCGGTTTGCCTTTCGTAAGAAGGAAAATAAATTTGTGCTCTTCGTTTGTGGAATTCTCTACCGTCACAGCTTCATGCACTTCTATCGCTGGTTGAATTCTTTCGCTGGCCGATTTTTGCGTAGGCCAGCGGTGCGAAAATAATGCTCTGGTCGCGAGAATGCGGTAAACCGGCTGTTTTAATATAGTGCAATGGTGTCCCTCGTGTTTTTCAGGCTCGTGTTCAGAGCAATGGTGCGAACAAATCAAGACTGATATCGCAGTTTGACAAACACGCAGGACGCAGGTCGCTGTTGTGAAGTCGCAGGTTAGGCCTACACCTTGGTCTAAATGCTGAAGTCGCAGGTCGTATGTTTCAAACTCGCAGGACGCAGGTCGCAGTTTTGAAGTCGCAGGTCGCATGTCGCATGTCGTGACCGGTCTTCCATAAGTATGTAAATGTGTCTTCTATAGTCAGCTCTTTCACTGCGTCACGGCTGTGTTAACAATTGTCCAGTATCTAGACGTCCGCTTTGAAATCAAACTCATGAATAGGATTAGTTGGATAGAGATTATAACCCAATACAGCAACATTCTATCACGGGTGGAGTCCCCCATGCAATTTTACATTTAGAGCACGCCACTATACTGTGTTTTGGGTCTGCCGAATCCTAAACAAGCTTGTATAGATACCAGACAATATTTATACATTGGAAGGGGTCGGAAAATTTCAGGTAAAAATCCAATATGTTTGCAAAGTAAAATTTTAATTATCGCTTCAACATTCGTCCACACCCCATTCAACATGATCAAAACTTTTAACCACGAACCTGTCCGACCCCCCCCCCCCCATTAAATATGAACGTCGCCAAAGCAGTTGATATGGGATAGGGCTCGTCCACACGATTACCCTCTATGTATGGTATATCAGAGTTGATATTTTATGAGTAGTTTTTCCGGTGACATATTAGGAGAAATATATTAAACTTAAGGTATTATGCACCTCGAAAGTGAAAGACTTAAACTTTTGCACAAACTCTCCTTAATGAAACTCAGCCATTCTCTTACTATATCAAGAATAACCAGATATGAACTGTAAATGCTCACGTGTTTCATTATATATTGCAGTTATGTGTAATTTGAACCTTTGCCACATGTTTGCAACTTCACTGAAAGTGTTATGATCATCATAATGAACATTATTCACCACAGATTAACTCTATAGGTCATTAAGTATTCAAATACGCAATTAGCTGAAATAGAAATAATTAATTTCATTGACTGCTGTCATTGTATCACCTCTTTATATAGCAAGTGTAATTGCCTCTTGTCAAGTCCTTCAAACTATATATTCCAAACTTTGAAAGCTCATTAAATATGCAAACTATAAATTAGCTGACATGAAAACTTAAGTGCGAAATGACTTCCAATATTGGTATAACCTGGTATAATCATCAATGTACATAGCATGTTATGCCAACTTTGATCAAATAAATCCAACTACATATCCCTAATTAGGAAAGTTTATTAAATACACAAATAAGGAATTGGCTGAAGCAAAAATGCTAAATGCCTTTCAATAATGTTAGCCTACATAATGGTATCTTTAATGTACATAGCAAGTTTCATCAACTTTGGTCATGTAAATTCAAACATATATTCCTAATTTCAAAATTCATTAAATATGCAAATTAGGAGCTGGAAGAAGTAAAAATGCTTAATGACTTTCAATAACGTCGTATATCATAGTATCTTTAATGTACATAGCAAGTTTTGTCAACTTTGGTCTAGTCAATACAGATAAATATCCCTGATTGTGACAGTTCATTAAATATGCAAATAAGGAATTGGCTAAAGTTCAAATGCTTAGTGACTTTCAATAATGTTCTATCATAGTATCTTTAATGTACATAGCAAGTTTCATCAATTTTGGTTATGTAAATTCAAATATATATCCTTAATTTCGAAAGGCCGTTAAATATGCAAATTACGATTTGGATGAAGTAAAAATGCTGACTTTCAATAATGTTAAATCATAGTGTCTTCAATATGCATACCAAGTTTCCCCAATTTTGATAAAGTAAATTCAGATATATACCCCTAATTAGGAAATTTCATTAAATATGCAAATTAGTAATTATCTTTCACGCACCCCTTAATAACTTTCACACCTGATTTATCTTGATGTGATCAACATTTGTAGCAAATCTCATCAAATTGTGTGAAGTCGTTCTCAATGTATATCCCGTTTTTCTAAAATCATTAATTATGCAAATGAGCAAAAAGTAAGCAAGCCACATCCACTAAAACTAGTCAGTTCTTGCCATTTGCAAACTGAATCTATGTACCAGATTTGATTCTGATCTGATGAGCCGTTTTTGAGATATTGAACACACAGACAGACAGACAGACAAGACAGACAGCCAGACAGACAGACAGACAGACAGACGGACAGACACACAGACAGACAGACAGACAGACATCGCTGCGACATATGCTCACGTGTGTGAACACGTGAGCAAAAAATCGGGGGTCACCATGCAAATTTTGGTACAAGAGAAACTAATCACCCAAAATTTACCGATGTTTAAAATTCAAAATGGCCGCCATCCCTGGAAATGGAAAAGAAAAATTTAGATTTTCGAAAAACCAAGCCGTCGAAGATTTTTCTTACTCCAAGAGCTTTAAAATTAACCCCCATAATTGGTATATCAGAGGAGAATTGTAAAAGTGTGAGAGTCTGAATATCTGTCCCCGAGGCGCGTTCCACCTTAACACCAAGCGATAAGTTGGCAAGGAATTTCACCAACAGAAGTTCTAAGGGGATGCTGCTGTGACATGTTGCGTACACCAGACCAAGTAACCCACAATAATGACTATTTTTATTTTATTCTTTTCAACAGCGCCAGCTGGCAGCCACTTACAGACAAGTCAAAATATGAAAAATAAACTATAAATCTATTAAATGTAAGCGAAGAAACTACATACAAGAAACATACTACAGAATGATTAAAATCACATAGACAAGAGCGCAAAGATGTTTATTTTGTAAAGTTGCATTGAATCGGCAAAGATATCAATATTACACTGGTATGCAGATAAGAATGGCCAGTGAAACTGATCTAAATGTTGCCACACTTGTGTAATTGGTTTGTAAAGTTGTTCCAAAACTTGCCTCAGAAGTTGCACTGACTTGTTATAACTACGGTGACAATCCGAGAGCTTTTATGGACCCATAATAAACACACACCAGGGAGTACACTTTGCAGTGCAATTCACATACAGAGGCTCATATTACATTCTTTTACCGCTGCTTTGAGTTACATTGTATCACAGCCAAGTCAGAGTCTAGTTGTCATTAGACTATTGTTGCCTTTGCATCGTATGAAGTTCTTCGGCAAAAAAAAATCATGATCCACAGGAAAAGAGGTGTACATACGTCAGAAGTAGTAAGTGAGAAAGTTGTCGAAATGTACGTGGATAGAAAATCAGGAAATCTTTACCCTACACACACAGACACTAATCAGTTCCTACTTTACTGCTGTATCTCAACAATTACAGTGGAAGCCTACTGTGAAACAACGCTATCATCTGTCTTTAGTTTGCCGCAACTCAACTAAAGTTACCAATCCTGTAGTAAATTTTGAAACAAGTTTACAAACCAATTACACAAGTGTGATAACATTTAGATCAATTTCACTGTCCATTCTTATGTGCATACGACAGTAAGCGGGAAATGCGACCAATGAAACTTCTCTTTGTAACGTCGACTTTATTATGAGGTATAAAAATTAGGTCCCTTCGTCTGGCACTAGACCAAAGAAAGATATACTATCTGTACAATTAAAATGTGATGTGAGCAAGGAGGCATTTTCAGAGCCACTGTAACAGGTACAGTTGCAGATCTGGCGTATTGTCAATCAGGTCGTGACTATATAAACTTGTATGCAACTTTAAGGGACTGGTCAGTTTCTTCGGCCTGGGGGGGGGGGGCGGTGGATTAATTTTTGCCGACGTCAAAAAGTGGCTGACCCCCTCTATTCCAAATTTCAAAAACAGGGTGACCCACCCCCCACCCCCGGCACCGACATAGGTAAAACAAAAGGTGGACATAAATTATATATATATATATATATATATATATATATATATATATATATATATTTATATTTATTTTACATTTTACATAATTTATATTTTAAATAGTCATTCTATGTTTTAATGAATTGTTGACATGTCAGTTGTAAGATAGGAATTTCAAAGTGTCAATCTTAAAGTTTGAATACAGTACATTTTGAATGAGCTGTATTTTGAATTAGCTGTGAATGTATTTCACACTTTCTATGCTAAACCAGATGTCCTGAACTGTTGTACAGAAATGGATGTCAATCATTAATATCAAAGAGGAAAAAGCAGTGAATCAAAAACTTTGATGGGTGTTAAGACTTGCCAACCATCCAATAAAATCTCCTGAGGAGCCATAGAGAGCTTTTTTAGCCAAATCTGATGTGTACAGTGTCTGAGAGGACCTTCTCTTGTAACAGTGAAACCATAAAAGCACAGCTAATAATGACAAAAACTGCCTTTTTTAACTGTTATTTTGTTCATAAAAAAGCATCTTTCTACAGAAAACCTGTGACACAAAGGAAATAATTGCATCAATGAGAAGGAAAGATATCTTGTCATTTTTCTATCTCTAAAATAGGTCACTGTATCAAATATATATTGACAAATATTTGTGCATGTTGCTTTCTCATACTGAATTCTCATAGAGAGAACAGAAAAGTATCAGGAATTTATCATCCTTTTCATATGAAATGCAGATTTCATAATGGTGCACTTTCACTTAGCAAACATCAGGATATCTCTGATTTATTAAAGTATGGCGCCCGAAGGGCGCGCCGAAAAATATGAAACATCCTGATATCTCTGATATATATGCCTTGTATATATTAAAGTCATGCACCTGAAGGGCATGCTGAAAAATGTCTGATATATTAAAGTAATGAGCTTGAAGAGCACGCTGAAAAATATTGAACATACAGATATTTCTGATGTATGTATGCTTGATATGTTAAAGTTGGGCGTGCTGAAAAATATGGCTGATTATTAAAGTTACGCGCCCGAAGGGCGCGCCTAAAAGTACAACTGAATGATGAAATTTGTGGCTGACACTAGCATTTTAGGCAATGATGAGCCTGTTTCAAAATTCAAAAACACACTGACCCCCCCCCCCTTATTGGGCATTTCAAAAACATGGTGACCCCCCTATCACCAAAGTCAAAAACAGGTGACCCCCCCATGAATCCACCGCCCCCCCCCCAGGCTGAAGAAACTGACCAGTCCCTAAGATGTGTTTGTCAGGCGGTATCTGCATCTCAACTTAAGCTCACCGTTATTGGTTTACTGCCCTTGTATTTCAGAATACGACGTGTCGTTCTCCTACCACAAAGACAGTTACGCATGGGTGAAAGATATGGCAGGGAAACTTGAGAGAAATCACGGACGTACTTGTGCAATCGCGGAGCGCGACTTCATCCCTGGTAAGTCAGTTTTCGAAAACATGGCGACCGTTTTGCAGAAAGCGCGTGTGATGGTCATGGTTTTGACTCAAAGCTTTGTTGAGAGCGGCTGGTGCACGTACGAAGCACAACTCGGACTGCGAGACCACCTGACCCGACAACAGTGTATGGTAGTGCCAGTGATGTTGGAGAAGTGCACAAAACCTTACTTCATCGATCATCTGACGCATCTTGATGCAGGTGATGAAGGTTTCGAAGAAAGATTTACAAAGATTGTCGCTTCAGGTATATGAGTTTGTAGTTATTTCCTAGCTCTACAAACTTTCAAATACTGCATAGTCGATATCATAGTTCCAGCGCATGTAGTCGTTAACGCTAGTAGCTGTTGAGAAACCACATGTACGTGTGAAAAGTAAAAGAAGTGTAAAGGGTCTGTGCACATCCTAAGGGAACGTTCAGTTATTATGGCCGGGGATGGGCCGGCAAATTCTTCCTTCGCATCAGTCAAAATAAGTGAACCCCCCTACCCATTGTACCAAAAAATTGATGACCCCCCCCCTTTTAAGATGACAAAATTTCATGACCCCCCCCCCCCCACATTGCTTGAGTAAAGCTGCACACACAAACATCCCGGGGGGTATGGAGCGATAGAATCCAAAAAACAAAAAGATCTTACATTTTTTCAAATGACCTTCCTTACAAACTCACAAGGTGTTAATGCTCAGATTTCCCCTTCTGACTTGCTATAATTTTTAAATTACCCCTCAAAGGGGTTGGACAGAAATTACTGGTGGATCGCAATATTTTTTGCGCAAGCGTGTGTGTACAAAATTTTGATATTTGGATTTAATTGAAAATCAGCTGTTGATAATGTTGATTCACTAACATGGTAATGTATGAGAAAACTATGTAATACTTTTTCAATGCAAAATTATATCTATGCATTTATAGATATTTGATAATTTACATAAATGTACTTAAATGAAATAGGGTTGTTACAGCTGGCATGTGGACAAAAAGTTTGACTTTAGAATTTCACCAAAAAAGTTTATCCACTATACATGGGAGTCAATGATAAAATTGTGAATAATTTTTTTTCCAATGAAAAACTTGGTATACTTGTGCATATACAGACGTTATATAATTAACATAATTGTACTTGATTAAAATATGATGGTTTAATAAAGGTGAATATTATATGTACAAGAAATCTGATTATGGAATTTCATTGAAAATGTTCATCCACTATACATGAGAGTCTATGAGGAAAGTATTAATAATTGTTTTCAAATACAAAAATAGGTAAACCCGTGTATTTAAGTACGCTCGATTATTGATATTAATGTACTTGATTAGATTAGGGTGGTAACAAATGGATGTGTTCGCCAGAAATTGGATTTTGGAATTATACCAAAATGTAGATTCACTGTACATGGGAGTCTATGAGGAAACTATGAATAATTTTTTCCAATACAAAACTATCAAAATCTGTGTATTTATAGACATTTGATAATTCATTTTATAGTACTTAGTTAGCCTAGGATGGTTAAAGGTTGATATGTGTGCAAGAAATTGGATTTTGAAATTTCACTAAAAGTACAAATAAAGTTTTCAGAACGCATGTCAGAAATCCAGTCTAATTTAGCACATAGCCGAATTACAAAATGTCATTTGCATATGCAAATGAGCCGAAAATCATTTCATTTGCAGTGCTGCAGTGAGTACATGAAAGGTATACAGTCACCTGTAATCTAAATATGCCCATATATGGTCAAAGGGGCGTTCCTTGGTATTAAAAAATGCCCACGTGAGGGCGCTGTTTCTAAAAAGCGGCCACACACTTAAAATCTGTGATTAGTTAGATTTTCTCTTTCCATGGTAACTGTGGCAAAATTGGAACAGGTGACAGTATACCTTTAAAAGCTCACACATTTATAACAATGCTGACTAGCAAATGGTTGTCTTGAATTTATTCGGGCAATTGCGTGAGTTTTATTCCTTCGTAGCTCCGCGCTACCTGAAATGCGGTTTATTTCTGGCAGCGCACGGTCGTTCGAGGTAATAAACAGGCACTTCTGCCCTGGCAACCGAGCTACATGTTTCAGTAACATTTCCATGAACATCTCTTTTCTCCGACAGATAACTCAGAAGATACAAAAGAGTTTTCTTTTGGCGAAAGAATCGGTTTGTAATCAGTTACTTGCATACGACCCTTGTTCCTATCATGATGTATTTTGTCTCCTTTTGTGTCACCCCTGCTCATACCAATTCACAACTAATGGTGCTGTAAGTTTTATAGTATTCTACTTATTTTTGTTCCAGAACAGAAGTATAGGTTTCTTATTCTTCCACCACCATCATCGAGATTGTGTTGAAATACAAAATAAACACAGCGCTTATACTGTAGCCCAATGCTATTGTTGACAAATGAAATGTGTCCGGAGTAAATTTCAGGTTTTCAACAACACTACACATTATACCTATACAAGTAGTATCGAATAAGTCCTGTTGTCATTTCAATCCGTAAGAAACATTGCTGAAAAACATAAAACAAAAACAAAAAATGACAGTAAGAGACACATGCTCTTTTATTTACTTACAGTCGTAAAATGTAGACTATGTAGTTTACACATTTTAATTCGATGCTTCGTACAATAATAATAAAAAAATTCCAATTTACAGATGAGTTTAATGGAAAGATTATTACGACGCAGAAATCAGAAACGAAGAGATATGTAACGTACTTTGACATGATGAAGGCTTATAAATCACTCACTGCCAAAGGAATTCCGGTAATTAATGCCAATTGGACACCATATCCTTTCAATACTTAGATTGTGTGAATGTATCGGCGACTAATATTTGAATGTGTAAAGGTTAGACCGATGAAATTACAGTATAATGATGTCAACCATGTGCGGCATGTCTTGTGGCAGCCATACTATATACAGTGCACATTTCAAGATTGTGCCATTCAGATTAAGCAATCCGTTTACATTTTGGAGAATTACTGCAAAATGCAAGTTTCAGTGCAGTGTTTTTTAAAGCGTTTATAAAGATTTTTCTGATTTATCTGGAGCAAGTACTTTGATAATGGTGCCATTGCTTGCTAACCCTCCTTACCGTGTCATACATGAAATATGGTAGGCCATTGCACGAAGATAGGCGACTTAGTGACCCCGCCCTTTAAAAAGTCCCGCGGTCAATCCGGTCCGGACCCTTACGTCGTAAATTAATAGTCAATATGACATCTTGATACCGATCCATGTCTCAGATAGATACTGGAACGCAATTTCCAGATGTGATAATCGTTGATCATAGATTGATATCAACAGTTCCTATTAATGGTTGGTGAAGTATTAACAAAAAACAACGTTCCTTTCTTAAGATAACGGAAACCGACCTGAAAGAAGCCTTCAACGAACTCGGGAACACGGATTTATGGGCAATGTGGCGTTACTATTGGTCAGTCTTGATCGTCATAATATTCGTATATTGGATTTACGTCCTGTACAAGACAGCTCTGCTTTGCTTTGAATTTCAAAACATCGCGACCAGTATGATTTGTATTATCCTCGGTTCCATTGCAGTAGTATTTTCTAGTGTTCAGGTAGGTATAAACTAAGGTAATGCGGTTTTATTACATGCCTCGATGTGGATGCATATCAGTGCATTGATTTGAATAGGAACATCCGGGGAGTTGGCGGGCCCGTAAACGATGTACTGACCGGTTTCCATGGTTACCCGGTCCGGTGAAGTCCTTCGACGTTTTCGACGTCAAAGTAGACCAATAACAGTAGATGTAAAATATCCATACGCTATCCACACTGCTATTTTGTCTTACTTTATTAATAAAATTTGTTTGATACTGTTGCATAATGGTAAAATTTTGAAAATGCAGTACATGAAACTAAATGTCATATAGTATTAACTGTGAAGAGGCATGTAATAAAAATATTATTGCCTGAATACATGGGTTTATGTGCCCTCGCAGCAGGAGACATTTTGCCCTTCTGGCGTCGGGCAAATTGTCACCTGCTTTCGGGCACATAAACCCATGTATTCAGGCCATAATTAAACAATAAGCACACCCGGCGACGGAATACCACGAGATTTGACCAGTTCACGACATATATGCACGAGCGATAGCGAGTGCATATATGAAGTGAACTGGTCAAAATCGAGTGGTATACCGTCGCTAGGTGATTTATTGCTATTATAACATAACAGTATATTGAAATTCTGGCGTGGAACGTAAAAAATGGATTTTTGCTCAAGCTGAGAGCTCGCGCGTATGCCAACCCAACCCAATATATATTATATCATACCAGTATATTGATGGCGCAAATACAGCGATCTGATTGGTCCGTGGTATATTGGCGATATGCCACGGCTGGCATACGCGCGAGCTCTCAGCTTGAGCAAAACTCCGTTTTTGACTTTCCAAGCCACTTGGAATAACAGTATATAAAATTGAAGAAATGCATATTTTGATGAAAAAACAAGGCATGTGCAGACAGAACGACCATACTTTATACCTGATCCATCATGAATATGTTTAAATTTTGTTGTTCGTATTTGCATGAATTTTGTACTTTCGAACACGAGTATTTATTCTCCTATGATCTGGCGTTTCTTGATGTCGCCCTCCTTAGATTGACCAAAGGTCCGTTGTTGTTGCAATTGAAGTCCTTGTAAACCAATCACGATGGAGCGACAAGGTGTCGATCGGTATTCAGAACAACATATTGATCAAACTGTTATACTACGTCAATATCCTCCTCTATATCTTTCTTATCTTCAACCCTGGCCTCATGGTTGTTATTGGTGAGTCGACTATAATCTTTTCTCTATCTCTGAAATCTTCTAAATATGGGTGTAGTTTATTCCCTTTCATTGATAGTTTGAAAAAAACAAATCGATTTTTGTGCTTCTTACCTTTTAAAGTCTATTGTAATTGTTCACTGAATTTGTCAGTCAAGATTTCTTACGAATGAGATAACACGTTTATCGAGCAACTTTCTTCATTCTTGCCTTTTTATGTGTGTGTATATATACATTTTATTTTCAGATCCACTAAAAATGTTCAGTTGCGTGATGATTGAAAACGAATTCATAAAAAGTAAGACACATAAATTATGTATCTTTCTGTCTGATTGAATCGTCGACTAAAGATATCATATTTTGTAAGCTTTGTTAAAGTCCTAATATTTCGCCTTGAATTCACGGGAAGATAAGTAAAAGAAACATGAAGTGCTGAAAAAAAATCTTGGCTAGAACACCTTTGGCATTGTAACTATTATAAGATATATAATATATATATATAATATATAGATATATTTACATCTATATAATATACATAGATATATATAAGATAGTTTTAAATGAAAATGCAAGTCGTAAAGTTGAACCCATCTAACCATCGTCTCTCATATTAGATTGCATAGAATTGATCAAGCTTGTGTCCGTATTCATGGCGTACTTGTCCCTGCCAATTGGATTTTCGTTTACGGTATGTATGGCTTTATTGATCTTTGTTTGTCCATTGTACAGTGTACGGGCTTCCGTTTGCTTAAACCAATTTATACCCTATATCAAGGAAGAATGCACCTCGGGAACAGATATACGAACGCTCAAACTTTTACAATTCTTTTCCAATCTACCACTTGTGGGGACTTGTTTTAAAGCTTTTGGTGTAAGAAAAACTGTCACGTCTTACTTTATCGAAATCAAAAATTTTATTTAACTCCATAGAGTAAATACAGGGGTGGCTATTTTTAATTCCAAATATCTTGGGTTATTTGTTTCTCTAGTTCCAAAATTTTCTCAGTGACCCCCGATTTTCATTCTTGATTTTGAAAGAGAATAATTGAAATATTCCGTGGGAAAACTTTGAACAAAAGTTTAAGTCTTTCACTTTTGAGGTGCTCGAAAACAGAACACAACATCTCGCTATCCTCCACTGGCCTATAACAAATCTGTTCACCGGGGTCAAAGATGCCCTCTTATCGTATCGATACCTACTATAAGGCCATAGCCCTGTGTCCTAGCCCTACTAACGCCAATATTTTTCGTACAACACCCCAATCGTACGATAATAGAAACAGAACTCTACGCGGGAAAATGGTTTAGGTGTTGTTTAGAGGCCGCACTACAAACCGTTGGATTCGCACAGTGAAATGTTCCTTCCATTGAGCCTTACCGAACTATTGTGACTTCAGCCTGCTTTCTATATCATCCAAACTTGCCAGAAACTTGCACGAAACACGGTAAAAGCAGTAAAAAAAGTTTAATTTGCGCTTGTTCTCTTTCAGACTATTCGGAGCCGTGCAATCCATGAGGGCAAAGCAAATGCAGTTTTCTTGAAACACAAGATAATGGCAGGCCTTGTCAGACGGGGACTTATTAGACGTTCTTTCATTGTATCCTTTACTGGTCGATCAAGTATTTATATTAGTAAACTCAACATTTTTGACGTCCTAATGAATTATATTCTTTAAAGTGTAAGGTTTACTATTTTACATATGAATAGAAGTGTCACGTTTTACTAATTTGCATGAGAACAATAGGACGGCGGTGCGTTTGGGAGATAAAATGCAAGGCAATAATAAACGGGTCACGTGAATGGCGAAGAGTGGTGAGAGAGAGAGAGAGAGAGAGAGAGAGAGAGAGAGAGAGAGAGAGAGAGAGAGAGAGAGAGAGTATGTATGTGTGTTTGTTTGTGCATGTTTGTACATACATATGTGCATATGCGAATGTGGACACATATATATATACGTATGTACATATCCATTTTTCGTCAAACGTTTACAACCAGCACATTTTAAATCCTCTATCTTTTAGATGCGTTGGATTTTTGCTCAAAATTTGAAACCCAAACTCCTGCACTGTCTGTCTTACAGTCAGGCGCCTTTCCATTCCCGATCGAGAAAACCTGAGGAGAGCAATCTTGAAGAAGAAGAAACTTTCAAACTGACATTCCTCACCAGTGCACTCGGTGCAACCGATGTGTTTATACCTTCATAACAGCAAACCGTTGTATAACACTTCAGGTTACGGCTCTTGAAATTCTCTTAGTCTTGTAGAAAGTATTGACAAGTTGAATAAAACTCAGTATCATTATGGAAGTAAAACAAGAAAGTGTATTTCACAGAAAGAACACAGAAAAAGAAAGTAAATCAGTGGAATTACAAATAAAATTCATTAATCAATACTATACAGCCAATGAGGCATTTGACAGAAACCAGTCACAGAACTTTTGAACTTTGCGTTTTATAAGTTATAGGTCATCCTTTACGATTAAACAGCTGGCGTTTGTGTACTTCAAGACAGATAAATGCAAGGTGAAAGTATATCACTGTTTTTGTATGAAAGAACGATCAAGTTTTGGGCAGTAATATTGAAGTTCGATAATATGCCCAGCTAGTGTTGACTCACGGAATAGACCATGAAATCTTGCGAGCTTTCAGCCATCTGAATTGTTTGCGAAAGTAGCAAAGCTAAAAAAACTGTAAACAGCAAGTTGGATCTGCAGCTCAGATATCTTGACTATTTTACCGCTTCCCTGTCAAGATTTTGTGGTCTAACTCAGATTGGTGCACTTTGACCGCCATTCGCAGTACTGGCTGTGTCCACTGTTTTCAGAATGGGTCATCACATGATTGTATATGATGAGTGTGCATCTCTCTCCCCTTTGATCCACCTTTGCTCATTTTCACTTCATGGCAAACAGCTGTGATCACAGTCGCCAGTTTTCTAAAATTCCGCTCTGCGCCTTCGCGCCTAATAGACGTGTGCGTAACTTACATACGCCTGAAAAGATGAA
The DNA here is from genome assembly GCF_041260155.1 of Ptychodera flava. Taxonomy (NCBI): domain Eukaryota; kingdom Metazoa; phylum Hemichordata; class Enteropneusta; family Ptychoderidae; genus Ptychodera; species Ptychodera flava. The sequence continues at coordinate 13,982,679 of NC_091944.1, read as the reverse complement.
TTCACACGTCTATGGGGCGCGTAGGCGCAGAACAGAATTTAGACCAGATATGAACTGAAAATGCTCACGTGTTTCATTATTATTGCAGTTGTGTAAATTTGAACCTTTGGCACATGTTTGCAACTTCATTGAAACTGTATGATCAACATTATGAACAATATTCACCGCCAATTAACTCTAAAGATCATGAAGTATACAAATACGTAATTAGCTAGAATAAAAATACCTTCTTTGACTGCTGTCATTGTACCACCACTTTATATAGCAAGTGTAATTACCTTTATTCAAGTCCTTCAAGCCATATATGCCGAACTGTGAAAGCTCATTAGATATGCAAATTATAAATTAGCTGACATGAAATGTGAAATGACTTTCAATATTATTTTAACATGGTATAATCATCAATGTATACAGCATGTTTTGCCAACTTTGATCAAGTAAATCCCAGTATATATCCCTAATTAGAAAAGATCATTGAAAATGCAAATTAGGATTGGCTGAAGGAAAAATGCTTAATGACTTTCAACAATGTTGTACATAGTATCTTTAATGTATATAGCAAGTTTCATCAACTTTGGTCAAGTCAATTCAGATATATATCCCTAATTAGCAAAGTTCATTAAATATGTAAATTAGGAATTGGCTGAAGTAAAAATGCTTAATGATTTTCAATAATGTTGTATCATAGTATCTCCAATACATGTAGCAAATTTTGTCAACTTTGGTCAAGTCAATTCAGATATATATCCCTAATTAGGAAAGTTCATTAAATATGCAAATTAGGAATTGGCTGAAGAGAAAATGCTTAATGATTTTCAATAATATTGTATTATAGTGTCTTTAATGTACATAGCAAGTTTCATCAATTTTGATCAAGTCAATTCAGATATATCCCTAATTATGAAAATTCATTTAATATGCAAATTAGGAATTGGCCGAAGTAAAAATGTCTTTTGACTTTCAATAATGTTTTATCACAGTATCTTTGATGTATACAGCAAGTTTCAACCACTACAATCAAGTTAATTCAGATATATATCCCTAATTAGGAAAGTTCATTAAATATGCAAATTCGGAATTGGCTGAGGTAAAACTGCTAAATGACTTTCAATAATGTTGTATCATAGTATCTTTAATGTATATAGCAAGTTTCATCAACTTTGGTCCAGTCAATTCAGATATATATCCCTAATTAGCAAAGTTCATTAAATATGTAAATTAGGAATTGGCTGAAGTAAAAATGCTTAATGATTTTCAATAATGTTGTATCATAATATCTCCAATACATGTAGCAAGTTTTGTCAACTTTGGTCAAGTCAATTCAGATATATATTTGAGATATCGGACCAACAGACAGACAGACAGACAGACAGACAGACAGACAGACGGACAGACATCGCTGCGACATATGCTCACGTGTGTGAACACGTGAGCAAAAGACTGGCGACTGTGCTGTGATTATCGGTTGAGTATATATGATACATAGAAGCCATGTCATTAAGACATTGGTCAATGTCCTTGTACCAACTTTGAATACCAGATATGAACTGAAAATGCTCACGTGTTTCATTATATATTGTATATATGTAAATTTAAACCTTTGCCACATGTTTGCAACTTCATTGAAAGTAATATTATCAGTATAATGAAAAATATTCACCGCCGATTAATTCTAAAAGTTCATGAAGTATACAAATATGTAATTAGCTGAAATAAAAATATTCAAGTTCTTTGACTTCTGTCATTGTATCACCAGTTTTTATAGCAAGTGTAATTACCTTTGGCCAAATCCTTCAAGCCATATATGCCGAGCTGTGAAAGCTCATTAGACATACAAATTATAAATTAGCTGACATGAAAATGTGAAATGACTTTTGATATTGTTTTAACCTGGTATAATCATCAATGTACATAGCATGTTTTGCCAACTTTGATCAAGTAAATCCAGTATATATCCCTAATAAGCAAAGGTCATGTAAATTAGGAATTGGCTTAAGTAAAAATGCTTAATGATTTTCAACAATGTTGTATCATGGTATCTGCAATATTTGTAGCAAGTTTTGTCAACTTTGGTTAAGTTGATTCAGATATGTATATATCTCTAATTAGGAAAGTTCATTTAATATGCGAATTAGGCTGAAGAAAAAATGCTTGATGACTTTGAATAATATTGTATTATAGTGCCTTTAATGTACATAGCAAGTTTCATCAATTTTGATCAAGTCAATTCAGATAAATATCCCTAATTATGAAAATTCATTTAATATGCAAATTAGGAATTGGCTGAAGTAAAAATGTTTTTTGATTTTCAATAATATTATATCACAGTATCTTTGATGTATATAGCAAGTTTCGACAACGACAATCAAGTTAATTCAGATATATATCCTAATTTGGAAAGTTTATTAAATATGCAAATTGGGAATTGGCTGAAGTAAAAATGTTTATGACTTTCAAAAATGTTGTATCATAGTAGCTTCAATACATGTAGCAAGTTTCATCAACTTTGGTCCAGTCAATTTAATATATATATATATCTCTAATTAACAAAGTTTCATTAAATATGTAAATTAGGAATTGGCTGCTGTTAAACGCTTAATGACTTCCAATAATGTTAAATCATAGTATCTTTAATATACATACCAAGTTTGGTCGATTTTGATCGAGTCAAATCAGACATATATCCCTAAGTAGGAAAGTTTGTTAAATATACAAATTACCAACTATCTTTCATGTCACCCCTTAATGGCTTCCACTACTGATATATCTTGGTGTGATCAACATTTGTAGCAAATCACATCAAATTGTGTGTAGTCGTTTTTAATGAATATCCGTTTTGTCTAAAGTCATTAATTATGCAAATGAGCAAAAAGTATGCAAGCCACACCCACCAAAAACTAATCAGTTCTTGCCATTTGCTAACTGAATATATGTACCAGATTTGATTCTGATCTGTTCGGCCGTTTTTGAGATATCGGACAGACAGACAGACAGACAGACAGACAGACACACGGACACACAGACAGACAGAAAGACAGACATCGCTACCACATATGCTCACGTGTGTAAACACGTGAGCAAATAAAATATTTTTGACTTTGTCTGCTGCAGTGTATTTTCCTCGACCGTACCAAAATACAACATAACCATCCCTTATCGCTCTTATATTGAATACAGGAGACTCTGGAGACGTATCTGAGCAACATAAATCAAAGAGTACGTATAAAAAAAACTTTGCCAATATTATTGTTCTTTGTGCACTCCTTTTATTTGTAGACATTATTTTATAGTTTCATGACCATGGTAGCAATAGACTTTTGCTGTATTAAAGAGGCACTCCCACTTGGTAACATTTTTAAAACACATTTTTTTAATGCCAACGGTCGATATTTGACATGGCGACTGCGCGCGGATCGCGAGATATCGATAAAAACATGTCCTCAAAAAAGTTAAAGTTTGAATTCCGGTGGCCCACCTGAATTCAGCTTCCGAACATAGAACGTTCGGCACTGGGGCCATTGTCAACTAAGCTATGGAGTACGAGTCTACGCTGACGCTGCTGTATGCCACAGCAGTACCACTCGCGTCGGTGAGCGGTCATGTCCCGTGGGAGAAAGCCGAGTCCTACTGACTCGGCAAAAAAACGAAAAACAAAGTTACTTTGCTGATTCCACCAGAATTCGCATAGGTGACTAGTACAGATAGGTGCGGTTGATACATAGTATGCATAGTGGCCGCCGCGTGGTATGCGCGCATACCACGCAGCGGCCACTATGTATCGAACCACGCGTAACTGTGTGGCAGACGACAAAATGTAGTCATCAGAGGCAACTAATATTTTACACGTAAAAACTGATATCTATGTGGTATTGTTTAAAAATTTAATACAACTGATCGAGAATAATGAAAACGACAAAACTAAGGAGAAGTTTTAAAAAAGAATTACCAGAGGTAAGGGCATTGATAATGATGTATATAAAGTCATCGCAGTAGGAGGTAAATTAATTGCGTCATTCGAATGTTTTTGGACTCCTTAGAATATCGTCAATCAGCACAACAACACACTTTCGGGGGATTTCGGGTCATAACCAGAAACGATCGTAAAACTTTGGGATGTGAAAAATACGCTCGGGAAATGACATGTTTTTATCGATATCTCGCGATCCGCGCGGAGTCGCCACGTCAAATATCGACCGTTGGCATTAAAAAATGTGTTTTAAAAATGTTACCAAGTGGGAGTGCCTCTTTAAGGCGGCACTTCAGCGTTACACCGTGCACCCTGTACATGTACGATAAATTGATTAAAGTTTACAAGACATGCTGATGTAGATTTCCTTGCGTTTATATATATATATATTATATATATATATATTATATATATATATATATATATATATATATATATATATATATATATATTATATATATATATATATATATATATATATATATATATATATATACGACGTCATTTCTGTGGTCATAAATAAAGACCGTCATCTTTACTTGAAATTCGCTTCAATACCCTTCTGCACGACAGGACCGGGCTGGTGAATATCTGAGCAAAACCTGTGGAATGTTCATTCGGCGACTTGTGGATAACTCCATGCCGACACCGGTGAGTGGACAGCGCCATACGAAGCATGGGATGTGTCTGTGTCAGATGGTGGAGAGTGAATATTTTGGCGAGCTTGTGTGACAAGCATTCGACACTGATCTGCTACCGATTGGCCAACCGACTGAGGACAAACGGCATTGTTTAGCCTAAAAAAGTTTCAGTTTTGTCGCGAAGTAAACAAAATTGCTTGGTACAGGGATATGTCGCCCTCCAATCATGTCATAGTGTCGACTTGATAATGACGTTTTTCAACTTTTATCGGATAAAAAAATATTGTACTAGAGTGACGCCGATCTCATTTTTTTGGTTTTGTTTTGTTTTTGCTATGTATTGTACGAAAAGAAGGCATGCTATTTTGTCAAATACTGTACAATATCGCCAAATTTAAAGTTTACTGAAGGGACAAAGTGCAGAATCAAACATTAATCTTATTATGTATTCTTTGCAATATTGTGTAACATTGATGAGTGTTGGATTTTCACGCATTTCTAAGTGCATGTACAATCTGTTGCAGAGTTGTTTTCCCCTCAGAATTGTGGATTTACTTTCTGTATACCGATTGGCCGGTTCACGTTAATTTATCATAGACGGGTAAATGCATAAAGCTCGTTTCTAGGGTATACGGTTAATGCTGTCGTAGGTTATGAGATTCGTTGAAATTTGTCGACGAGGGCGCTATTTGCCAGAAAAATGCAGCTTCTTATCAAAAGACCCGGATCTGTGATATTCTTAAAAACCTATTTTGTTTGAAATATGATAGTATCTTCGAACTCACAGGACACCTTCAATTTTTGGACACAACACCAAAGAATCGTGTTACTCGTATCGTGGGATTTGTCACGTGCATATTATAGACATGTTTTAATATTATGCAAAAGAGAGAATAATCTTGTATGTTTCGTATGTACCTTCGTATTGAGTTTTCTCTATAGCTATGTAGTCGAATGTAACACAACTTTTGCTCTTTTTTATGTTTTGATGTAAATTCTATATGTTGCAAGTTTTCACCTGTCAAAATTTTTCTGTTTATAAGGCATTGCTTTATCAGCATTACATGTCACTGCCACTGGAGTTTGTAGCGATAAGTTTTGATGCCCATCGTAATCAAATTCAAACTATATACAGAGTTAGATGACACTGCCAACAATGAAACACAACTATACGTATTCCAAGTAAACAAAAATTGTGGATGTTGTGCTCATGCGCCAGATTAAAGGTATACAGTCACCTGTAATCTAAATATGCCCATATATGGTCAAAGGGGCGTTCCTTGGTATTCAAAATGCCCATGTAAGGGTGCTTTTTTAAAAGCGGCCACCCGCTTAAAATCTGTGATTGGTTAGATTTTCTCATTCCATGGTAACTGTGGCAAAATTGAAACAGGTGACAGTATACCTTTAATATCACTGGATTAAGATGTAAAAACCAAGGTTGATATTTACGTGTTTAACGAAAACGGCTGGGCATTTGTTACACTTCCTTAAAGTATGCGCCTTGTAAATAAAAAACTTAAACTTTTGCTAAAACTTTCCCCAATGAAACTTTCAACCGTTCTCTTTCCAAATCGAGAATAAAAGTAAGGGGTAACTGCACAAAGTTTGGTACTAGAGAAATTCAAAACGGCCTCCATCCCTGTGTTAACTCGATGGAGGAAAATAAAAATAACGTAAGACCTCTTTAAATGCAAAAAGTGTCTTTGTTCTGAAGAGTCCGTTTATTTATTTATTTATTTATTTTTTGCAATTTCATGGAGTCTGCTCAAGCAGTTGTAGTTGCTCGCATTTGATCATTCGTAGGGTTATACTAAAAGCGATATCCTAATCTATGTGAAATTATCAATAGCACCAAATCAGTGAGACGATATTCCATTATTCACCGTCTTATGACCGTAATGTTATGATTTTATTGATACGAACGGTAATTCTTCCTATAAAGCAGAACATGTCTAACTTTTGATAACAGTCTCATTTCCTAACGATAATTTTTTTAACTATTGAAATATGTTTGCTAGAAATTTGATATTTTATTTACTTTCAGAATTTTTATTACATATACATCTTTTTTAGATTGTTTCATTTTTGAAATGGTTTGTGAAATTCATATTCAGAAATTTGTTTTTGACATTTGTACGCCCTCTACGGCTGTTATGCATGTGACACGGGGCTGAGTGTTTCTGAATAATATTCTACTCAATCTCTCCTTCCTGTTCTTATCACTGGGCTCACTGACATGTCTGATTCAACCGGGTTTGAATTTGTTATGTTTCATGAAAAAATATCTGTCTCATCACAACACAGAACGACATGACATGTCTGATCATAAAAGCAGTGACCTACATGTACATGCTAATATTTTCGGATAAAACACATGCTAACGGATTAGGGTACCGCCTATCTGTCATCTTTTTATACGACGGGTTCTCTACCAACAGACAGCGACTGAGATAACTCACGCCTTACTATACCGTTGCTCTCAGAGTAAACAAAATTGAAGGATTTGTCATGAAGAACAGTTTCTGAAAAACATTTTGTTTAAAATCAAAAATTTCTCTAAAAGTAAATTTAATTAAAAAAAATTCAAATAATATACTGGCAAATACATCAGAAGCTAAAAATCATAAATGGAGCTAAATTACCAATTGCTGAGAATCGAACGACTTTACAGTGAAAAGCCTATACCGGTAACAGCTGGACAACCGTAATGACGAAAAACATGTGACAAAGTCCAGTCGCTGAAGTTACCATTGACAACTGGCCATATAAATTTATGAGGTCGACAGGGCTGTACTAGTTTCAGATATGTAGGGACATTTTGAATTCCTTAATTTGACGAGTTTCATGTTCCGCTTCTTATGTTGTTGACCTGTGTTCGACGGATTCTGAGAAAGGGCAATTCAGGCGTTTCCTGACCCGACTTACCTGAACTAGCATCGGCGGACCGTCTTTCCGTTCTCGGCATGCCCTCCAAAAGCAGGAAAACGCAGGACTCAAACGAAGGCGAGAAAGGTTAGTTGCCGATTTTACCGTCTGTTTCAGCCATGCAGGGTGGAGGTGGAGGGACAGTGCTCGTTATGACAAATCAGAGGAAAGATAGCCTAATGTTCATAGCCATGAAGCAGGTTCTAATCTGAACTCACCCCGCATGGACGTACAGTTCCTGGAAGAGTTAGTGTAGTATAGTACCTTATATGAATAGCCAAACAATTTTTAGTTTACACGATCCTAATTCTAAATCTGTGTTCTGTTACTTTGGTTTATTACCACCAATAAGCATTATTGGGCAACATTTCACATAACATGCATAAGACAGTCTATTTCCATTGAGAGACAACAACGACCATAATTAAATTAGATACGACGTGATATATGTAAATATACATAATATTTCAAACATTTACATGTCTACATTTTCTCAAGAGTCTATGGTACCTATTATCTGACATCAGTCGAATGTCGCGAACACACCTTTCTACAGTTATAACAGATTATATGTCTCTTTTAGATCGAATGTAGACCACATGGCCACAATAATGACAAAACTGATATTTGTTTGCTGATCGTTTGTAAATACTAAGAGTACTTGTCATCATCTCTGCACAATTGCCAAAGCGACCTACTATATAAGGTCAAGCTCGACATTATAACTCAGCCTGTAAAACTTACATATCTATGTCTTCAAACGTGCTCGTCATTTGTCCGGATAGCATATATCGAGGGAGCGCCCAGCTAATACAAGGGGTGGGCCGGGGGGAATCCGAGGTGTTCCATCGTGTGAAATGTGACCCTCCCCAATACCCGTATCTAAAATGTGACTCCCCTTTTTCAAATTTGTAAAACATGACCTTCCACATTTCATGTTCACTCTATGTTCACACCCCTTCATTTGTGCCGCTCTCATTTTCTTATTCTATGGAACTGCCTTTGTTTTCCATATGCTAGATCTTACTCTTCCCAAAAATATACTAATTTGTATAATTATCCCATATAAAATACAAACTACCTTTCTAAATGTATGTGTAGGTATATCCCTTGCATTCCCATGTATAATGAACAGAAAGTTTGGGTGAAATTCCAATACCATATTTGTGGTACATATACGCACTTCTATTGACACTTAACTAGTCTAGTACATTTATGTCGATAATAAAGTATGTATAAATGCAAAGATATAGCTAGTTTAGTTAAAAAATGTCATTAGCTTTCCCCGTAGCAGGGTGAAATACTAATATCACATTGATTGTACATATACAAAGCAAAAGCACATTCACATCAGTTGTTCAACACACATAAATGCATTAATTTAGCTGTTATGAATTTGGGTGATATTTTAGATTAAATTTGATAACAATTTATTGTATATATATATATATATATATATATATATATATATATATATATATATATATATATATACACACACACACACACACACACACACACACACCACACATATATATATATATATATATATATATATATATATATATATATATATATATAGAATGAAAGATAGAGAGAATATACATACATCATGTCATTGCCATACAATCTGTACAATTTATAGTGAAAATATTTATATGTTAAACCTACGAGATCTAACATATGTAGTGTGGGGTAGCTATTACAATTCTCTTGGTAAGATTAATGTGAAATGTTTTTAAATCTTGTAAACAATAAAAGTGAAAATTTGTATTCATTATGAAATTGGCAAATGTAAATTGTGACATCCCCATTGGTAAATTCGCAAAATGTGATCGTAGCGCCCCCCCCCCCCAAAGAAAAATCTCACGGGACCACCCCTCATAATAATTGACAGCTCCCTAAGCATGAAGTAGAACTCTTTCAGTTTAAGGCACACCATTGCATGGACGTCTTCCAGTTTGGTATACACTGTAGTACCAATTATGTCCAGGAAACGTGATTTCGGACCCAAGCAGTGCTCTGATCCAATTACTGTGCGTGGTGATCCTGGTGATTACGGAATTTAATCATAGCGACTCACGTATGTCCTCATGGTGCATGGTGTGGCGTGATATCAATGTTTGTTCACCAATCAGTGACCAAACAATACACAAGCTCAAACGAATTGATATTTAAAGCCATATTTGTGGCACGTATGCCACAGGAGTGTCATGGATTGCGTGATGTCACGTGACTCGGTTTTATCTCTCCATGGAGAGGGAGTATCTCGTCTTTGTACATGTATTATCTATTGTAAAGTTTGGCAAGTATAGTTGTTCAGGATGTAAAGCTCAGCTATAAAGTAATTGACTTGCTTGAAGTTGGTAAGGGAGCCTTCAGTTATCATGATGCCTCTTTCTAAAATGTGAACCTACCCTTCCTCCCCTCGAAACTCAAAAGTTTGAAATGTGTGGGACGTAAAAAGTGCATGTGAATACAAGAAATTTGATTTTTGGATTTCATCAAATGTTGATTCACTATACATGGTAATCGTTTAGAAAACTATGGATACTTTTTTCAGTATAGAACTAGCACTATTTGTTCATTTATAGACGTTGGATAATTGACATAAAGGTATTTGATTAGAATAGGGTGCTTACAAGTACATATATTTCACCAAATATGTGGATGCACTATACGTGCGAGTCTATTGAATAAACTATGAATACTTTTTTTCCAATATAAAACTAGCAATACTTGTTCATTTATAGACGTTGGATAATTTACATAAATGTACTTGATTAGAATAGGGTGGTTACAAGGGCATATCTGTACAAGAAATTTGATTTTGGAATTTCACTTAAAATTTGATTTATTTTACAGACTTTGCATCTATCATAAACTTGGCAATGTGAAATGTTACCCTCCCCAAATTCCTCCGGCCCATCCCTCATAATAACCGAACGTTCCCTAAAAGGAGTTATTATGTTGTGAAGCCAGATTAACTTTATGTATTTTAAACTGTTCACTTTTAATGTTGCCTGAATATGATTCCCTCCTCTTCTTTAGCGTCTCCTGCTGTAGGACGTAACTATCTGTGGATATAATTACCATTGCATTACGAATCTTGGGACTCAGAATTATGGTTTTTTTTCTAATTCTTAAGTGCTTTTTCAATCTGTCATTGCAGTTTATGACATATTCTTCTCATATAACGCAAACGATGACAAATGGGTGAAAGAGGCTGTGCACAAGCTGGAAACGAAAGAGAAACTTAAATGTGCATTCGCTCAGCGCGACTTTGTCCCTGGTAAACCAGTCTTGAAGAATATCGCACTTTGCGTGCAGAGAGCACGAGTGATGGTGCTGGTGTTGTCTCCAAGTTTCGTTAAGAGCGGCTGGTGCACGTACGAAGCTCAGGTCGGACTGACAGATCATCTGACCAGGGAACAAATGATGGTATAGTCCCAGTTATATTGAAGAGATGCGACACGCCCTACTTTATATCTCATCTGACACACCTTAATGCACAAGGCAAGAACTTTTGGAAACAATTTACCGAGATCGTCAGAAAGCCGAGTAAGTTTATTTTCGAGGGAATATATATCGGATCCCTCTTGTCTCGTGTCATTTAGAAAAAATGAAATTCTTAAATGTGTGCGTGTAATTTTCATATCAGATAACAATACTAAAATATGTTAGATTTGTTTGGTATTATGCCTTCTTTTTATGAGGAAAGTCGGATAAAATTTAGCACTACTTGGAGGAATCCTTGATCAGTATGTGATGAAAATTTCCAACATTATTACATATGTGTGAACTTGACATTATACTGAAATATCTATTGTAGAGTTGTATGTTAGTGTTCGTGCATGTCATTACTAGAATGGCTGAGCGGGATTGCGATTGAATGTAAACAAAAACGTTTCACGTTGACGTGACGTAGAGACACACTTTTGTTGTCACTCTTTCATCGCCGCGCTTTTCCGTCTTCAGGTAACTCGCAGGGACTTCACGGCAATTGCGAAATCTTGAGAGAGTACGCTTTTGGTGAAAAAGTAGGTACGTACGCAAGAGACTGTTTTCCGGCTCATTGTAAGATCCCGATAAACTTTGATATCCAAGGAATCAGTCGATCGTGGGAAGTCGGAGTTTGTATGAAAGCTAATTTGGAACGTCAACGCGCCATGATTTGTAACAGCAATGTGAATTTTCTTCGGTCCTCACTGCTGTATAGATGATGTACTGTTTATGTTGTGATACAATACAGTACCTGATGAAAAATCGAGCCATGGAAGACCTCTTGCGAAAAATGATTGATTGTAAAATTTACTTGAAAACAATCATGACCTGTTTTACTCTTTCACTTACAAAATAAGATTTAGTAAAAAAACATAGAGATAGACATTAATTAAAGTATTCGAACATTCAACATTAGTAGCTTACAAAAAACCCCGATGAACAAGCGAAAGACTGTATATATCAATGTGTTTTCCAAAATTGTTACTTAACTCCGACATTCATGTCTCTTATTGCAGATCCATTGAATGGCAAAATTATTACAACGGAGAAACCATCGGATCGTTTCCTAACAAACTTTGATGCCGAAAAAATTCACAGATCGCTGATATCTAAAGGAATCTCGGTAATGTCGATTTCATTCATTTTCTTTCTAGTAAATAAAAACAGATTGAAGAATATAAGCCTTATATTGATAAGGACATTCAGGTAATAACCCTTGTTTCATTGTGATTACAATGTCAACTTTTCTTGGAACTTACACAAAGACTGAAGAAGAGGCCACTGCGGAAAACATTAATTTCAGAGAATGGTGTCATCATTCTAGACTTCAAGATAAAAAGCAAGATGACGTCATCTCTATATAAAAAAGCAAGATATAATTCAGCAGTCTTCACGGTGCCTTAAGAAATATCATTGTGCATCTTCAACTTGTTTCTTCAAACATCTTACATGAAAAGCAAATTTGTAAAGGATCGTTTTTGAGAAATTTACGCTGAAAGGAAATGATAATACTTCAGTCTTCATCAGCTCCACACGTTTGAGAATAATAATAATATACCTTTGATCTCTGACGTGTACGCATATTATTCAGTGTGCATAATTACCTTACATATAGCGGAGAAATAGCGAAGAGAAATAATGCATCGTTATTATACATTGTCTCAGATCTCCGAACATGACCTTGGAGAGGCCCTCGAACGGCTTGGGAATACAACGTTTGTCGCAGTGTGGCGCTACCACTGGCCGTTGCTGTTTTCCATAATGTTTATATTTTGGGTTTATGCCCTGTACAAGACAGCGAATCTCTGCGTCCAGTTTCAAAACATGGCTACCACTATCGTCTTCATCATCATCGGCTGTCTTGGATTTATATTCTCAAGCACTCAGGTACGCCTGATTTGTTGTTTTTGATCATATAATAATAGACAATGGAGCGGAAGACTGTCCATGAATTATGCTACCTTTCTGATAATTTTTACATGTAGTAGCTCCGCTGTCAGCGACGCGGGCCTATCTTGTCCATCGTCGCCCGTTGTTCGTTTACATTTGACTTCATCTCCGGAACCGCTTGTCTGATTGTTTTTGAAGTTGGTATACAGGTTCCTTTTGGTGACCTTAGTTAGGTTTATTCAAATTGTGGAGAAATTTGCATATTTGTATGACAATTTTCCCATTTTTGGTTAAAAAATCTTCTGCTCTGAAACAGCTTGTCCGATTGCTTTTAAATTTGATATGCAGGTTCCTAAGGGATAACCTTAGTCAGTTTTATTCAAATTGTGATAAATCTGCAATATTGTATTTTTCGGGACATTTTTTGCCATTTTTGGTACAAAGGTCTTATGTCTTCTTTGAATGTCCTTGAATATTTTGTATTTTCTGCTTGATAGAAAAATTACCTCTGAAAAAGCTTTGTCATCTGCTCAGCCAATGACATCTAAAACATGAATTCTTCACAAACACTTCTCATTATGTGTTAGGGACCGTTCAGTTTTTACGGCTGGGGGGGCCCGGCAAAATCCAGGGGGGGTCATCATAATTTTGGAATCCACGAAGGGGGGGTCATCACTTTTTCACTGGTAGGAAAGGAGGGGTCACCACATTTTCAAAAACATAATACCTACAATAAAGTTCACTTTATGCCATGGCCATGATCGACCCTCTTTACCGGCGGGCCGCCCTCGGCGGCCCACTACAATAAATATATACTTATGTATTACCCATGACCCTCTTAACGGGCAGACGCCTTTGGCGGCCCACTCCAATTAGGTTTACTTCATGCAATGGCCATGATCGACCCTCTTTACCGGCGGGCCGCCTGCGGCGGCCCACTACAATAAATTGACTTTATTGTAATACCGCATGACCATCTTAACGGCCGGACGCCTTCAGCGGCCATGGTCAGTAAAGTTTACTTCGTGCAATGGCCATGATCGACCCTCTTTTTACCAGCGGGCCACCTTTGGTTGCCCACTAGAATAAAGTTGACTTTACGTAATGGCCCATGACCCTCTTAACCGGAGGGCTGCCTTTGGCGAACCACTCAAATAAAGTTTACTTTGTACAATGTCCATGGACATAAGTTGTCCATGGAAATGAAGTTCAAAATTGCCTTACAGTCGTCCTAATTAACAGACGTTTGCATGGATGTGGCTGAGAAGTTTGTGCACTTTCATCTCTGCTACACGAATAAAGTGCGCCACATACCGGAGTTCAAATCCAAACCGTGCGGGTAAATTTGACATATGGGTTTTGGTTATTTTTCAGCGGGGGGGGGGGGGGGGGGGGGTCATCAAATTTTTTCGTCTGACAAAGGGGGGGTCATCATTTTTTCGCGAAAAATTCAGGGGGGGTCATCATTTTTTTGAACACCGGCGACAAGATTTTGCCGCCCCCCCCCCGGCCGTAAAAACTGAACGGTCCCTTATATCAAATGAAATATCACAGCGGAGTTCTATCGGCCGCTCGGTCGTTTCTTGTTACTAGGCTTTGAAGAAGTATTTTGCTTTTTTTCGCAGATCGATCAAAGATCGGTTGTTACTGCAATTGAAGTCGTCATAAATCAGTGGACAAAAAGATCCAGAAACTATTTCGGAAACATTTTGTTTCTGAAACTATTTGAATTATACATTGTCTACTGTGTAATCGTGATATGGTTGTCCATCATCAACGGTAAGGACAAAACATATTCTAAACCACTCAATGCAATGTTATATAGACCAGACCATTTTAGCGGGCAGTTTTGGTCGACGCAAAGTCTTACGTATTTACAAAACGCTTGATCGCCTATTGGGCTGACACGAGACCAAAGTGCCACGCCTTTACAGGTCACTCAATGGTAATGTAATCATATCTCCGTTGAGTTCGTGATCATAAATACGGCAAAGGTTACGCTAAAGGATGAATTTATGTAACATGTATCATAAAATATACGGCATGAATGAATGCAATAAATATGGTTTTGCATCTTTATGGGAACATTCATCGGAACTGCCCCTGAGCGAGTTTCTTGTTTACAAACAATGTATTTCGTGCACGATATCTAGATGCACCTCATCATCATAACTGCAACATTTAAATTTAAATTAAATTATAATTTAAATTGTACGATGTAGATTATTTGACAGACATGTTTTAACTTTCATCAATCACCATCAATCTTGGATACAGTGTTTACGTTGGCCGTATTGGTGCCATACGACCTTTGAGCGCAGTTCCAACGACTGTATCCCTTTAATGGGTTCTACTAGATTTAGTGTTATCCATTTTACGGCTCTTGTCCATTACTTTTTGTAGAACACCATTCAAGAAACTCATACAAATATCTATATGAGGTTGTGTACAGTTGTCTCTGAGTCTGCATGAGTGTGTGTCCTGTATGATTGTGTCGTTGTCATACTGTCTCAGTTTCAACAATTTCTGACATATTGTGTCGTAACTTTTCCAGATTATGTCATGTGGCTTCCCGATATATACGGATACCTTATGATAGAGGATGGTGACGTCATAAAAAGTAAGGCACATTCAGGTTTTGACCAGTTGAATGTACTCGAAACCGAGCACAAGAGGGCGAGTCCTCCCTATCATGCTTGTCGAAGTGAAAAAAACCACCAAATCACGGTCCGTCTATCTCTCTTTTAACAGATGCATTGGAATTGGTTCGACTCTGGTCCATATTTACTGCTCATGTATCGCTACCGATCGGATTGTCTATTGTGGTATGTCGCTTGTTTACAGTACCCTTAAAATTGGGACATCCGTAGATATGACCGTGTTCGTGAACATACTTTCTCTCGTGGAACGCCAAAAATTTCTTTGTAGCGAAAATTATCATTTAGTCAGTAACAGACACTGAAATCGCGCTTTAAGAGGATCGACGAAATAACCTTTTGTAACATATTTATACGTACCTTTCGGAAATCACATATGAATGAGCTCAAATACATTGTTTTGATACATTTTAAGAGTAAAATATAATTTACTGTAATGTATGTGAAATTTGAAGCTTCCTAGCGCAGCTGCACCCCGAAATTCCTTTTCTAAAGTGGTTTTGTTCGCCATTCTTTCAGCATTTTTCGGGGAACTCCATCATCTCAAAATTGGATCTGACTCCCTAAATATCACCAAAATGCCAACACGATGCTCAAAGTAAACGGCTTTTCCCTTGTACAAAATGTGACAAGCAAAAGTAGCACATCTACATGTCACCGGGTTCCTATCTGAATGCTGAACCATTCCAATATGTTCTAGAATGCAAAAAAATACCCGACAATTTTTTCCTTCTCTCATCGTTTTTAGACGATTCGTAGTCGTGTTATCCACGAAGAAAGAGCGAATAATGTATTTTTGGAACACAAGATGATGGTTGGCCTTGTGAGGAGAGGTCTGGTCAGACGCTGTTTCGTCGTATCCTTTATGGATGCATGAATTTGGATTTTTACAGGAATATCGTATAAAAAATCAAACGAATGTACAAGCAGATTTAGTATCGCTTCTGCAGCTCTATTCAAACGTACTGCCTGAAGAGAAATGAAAATTGAAATTTTAATAATGATGGTATATTTTAGAGCGGATATCATTTCAGCTACAGTGAAGGGGAAAATTTACACTCCAGCATGCACCGTTTATTCAGCGAAATATCTACACCATAGCTGATTTGGGCGGGGACCTAATGGAGGCCTAGGCTTCATTTCTTATGAGGGGCCAGTGGAAATTGGGGAGGGGGGGGGCGGGGCGGGGGGGGGGAGGGGCTGTAGACTGAAAGATCCGTCACCCGAGGGCGCTCTCTAAGAGGAGGGGGAGGGGGGGATGACTTTTACGAATCGGTTATGGAGGGGTTCAAAATTGTACAATAGGCATTTTGAGGGGTTATATTTTACAAAAGATACAGTGATTGGGGTAGTTTCTCTCACAGCCACTCACAGGCTGGCGGCGCAAATGCAACTATTCAGAGCGCCATGGTCGCGGGAGAGAGAGAGAGAGAGAGAGAGAGAGAGAGAGAGAGAGAGGCGAGAGAGAGAGAGAGAGGAGAGAGAGAGAGAGAATGTAATGACTGTCGTTTCAGTATTTCTATATCTGGAATTTATTGACCTCGATTGTACACTATATGATAACAGCAATGTCAAATCGCTTTGTCATATGCCAAACAGAATGACAACGATGGAATGTGTCACTAATACAACTTACTATCAAACCATGTTTTATATATTTCCTATTTAAAAAAAAATCATACAGCTAGCCTTCGTCTATTTCAATCCTGATAAATGCAAGGTACGTACATCACTGTGAATTTCGAAGTTGTCACCCTTCACACAGGCACGGAATACGTTATCAAAATATAATTAAATGATGATTTACCCCGGCAAAAAATCTTCAATTATTGACATTGAGTGCACTACACTGCCAGGCCCATGCAAATGCTGGTAATAGATCGAGACATCATTGAGATAGCGTTTACGTTACTTAATATGCCTGAGTGTTTGGTCATCATTGACATTCTATTTGAATATTTCCCTTTTCGTGCTTCGTTTGACGTGCAACACAGAAATGGCTGGAGAGGTATCTGAAACAGGGAAGTGAAAACGTAAGTAATGCAAGCTGGGTATCACAAATTATTCGGTATATCCACTTATAGGTGTATAGCGTCGATAACAACGGAGGATAATGCTAACAAACAAATAAAGTTATCAAATGTGCTGATATTTGAAGTTTGGTTCTGCAGCTGGTCTCTGTTTGACCATATCGCATGCCCTCAAACGTCAATGAGGAATCCGATTAAGTCAGATGTAGAGATGGGCGACGTTTCCACCTCTACCTGTTCTTTGCTGTTCTCGTTTGCTGAGGCGACTATCAGCGAACGAGAACAGCAAACGAAATAGCTTTTCTATTATATTGTCTGTAGAGCGATCTCATCTTTTATAGTCTCCAAATTTACATGCATAGTAAAGGTAAAATTGTTTAAAAGCGATAATGTCTCAAAACTTTCTAAGGTGCACTCTTTTATACCTTCAATAAGAAAACTTTACTTTCCATTTCTCGGCGGCAATAGACGGGTAGTACCGATGTATATCTGAATAAAACCTGTGGAATGTTCATCCGACGGCTTGTTGATAACTCCATGCCGACACCGGTGAGTGGACCGCGCCACACAAAGCATGGACTGTGCCTCTGTCAGTTGGTGGAAAGTGAATATTTCGGTGAGCTGGTGTGAAGATTGGAAACCGTAGATAGCACGTGAATCGCCTATCCATTGACCAATGAACCGGGTCGAGAGCGCTAGCTGGGGCACCATTCAACAAGCGAAGAATAATGATGTTGGATAGTTATAGTTATCCGAAACGGTTGCAACTGCAGAGGTTTTTCCTCCGATGGAACTATTGCAGTTACTGTAGTTTAACCCCTTTGCTGCAATTTCCCCACCCAAATTTCGGTGCAACGCTTTACCAATTTTTATGAATTTTTCTATAAATTGACGTAACTTTTCATATTCTACAATTTTTGACCAAGATTTTGGAAAAGGTCAAACAAATTGTACAGCTCTGACAAAATGTTGGTTTTTTTTATTCTGTAAAGGCAGCAAAAACTGACTTTGCACATAGCAAGGGGACTGTTTTTGCCACGCTCGGGACACATTACAATATATTGAATTCTATTCCACAGTCGCTTGCGCGGTAATTTGAAGTTGTACGGCTAGCCCAACAAACTAATTTGTAAGACGATAGTATTTCTGCCAAGCTGAATTATAGAATTTGTTAAAGATGTTAATGTTGATATTTGTTATAGATGTCTTATTTTTCCAGTATTTATTGACCTCTTTATCGTAAATCATCGTATTGTTTTATGCTATTGAGAAATTGGTCGATGAGGGCGCCCTTTCCCAGAGAGAATTCCACGTAAAATCAGAAGTAACTGAAAATTGTAGACGTGTTTTCATCCGTTTGGGCTGTAAACAGCGAACAAATAGGACCATTTGTATTTTATCGATTGCCATGCAGAGTAAATGACAGCGACACAACAAAACTCAACGAATACAGAAGTTCCGATTCTTTGCAAAAGTACTGAATTATGACCATTTCAATTTATAGCACTGATGTGAAAAACAACCAACATTAAACAATATCTGTATTTTGTGGAGGTAGTTCTTGCTTTCAGGTTCATAATGAGATCCTCTCTGTTTCAAACATCTTTCATTGGAATGTAATTACTTTTCTTGTATCTCTGGCTATAAAACTTGTTTGTCTACAACAGAAATGCACTAAGTTATTAAACATGTTTAATATAATATAATCGTACATTGTATCTTGACTACAATGAAAAACTTACCAAAAACCCTAGACGTGCAAAAATCATAAGCTTGGACCAGCCAGAATGAGGTCAACCCTGGCAACCAAAAAAGTAATTCAAGGCTACCAAGCCACAAGTTTCAGAGAAGAAGAGTTATTAAGGCTTATGGGGGAAAATGACAAACAACCATACCACTTCAGGCTAATTTGACCAAATTTAACTAAGGGCAGTCCGTGGAATATATACGCACCAAATATGAAAGCTGTTGTAAATTTCAACCCTTATCCTATCAAGTTCGTATGTCACCATCGGGCCAAATTGGTTAAAACTAGCGACACATAGGGTCCCATTTGTTGCATTTTAACAAAGATTTGAATATTGAAGGCCCCTCGGGCTAAAAACAGAGATACTGTAAACATGATTTTTGACTTAACTGTGGTAACATTATTAAACATACCAATTAGGTGAAAATGTGTAACGTTCAGGCTCAGTGCCACTTTTTACTGACATGGCAGATGGGAAAGTGAAAGGCCTGGAAGGACTTGAGTTACAGTAAAACAATTGGAGCCAGTTCATGAGTTGCAATTTTGTGCCACTTTGAACAAATCTGAGTAAGGGCATCCTCAGTATTATTCAGTTGAATCTGCAGTTCAGAAGTTTTGCGGCTTCAACCACTTTCACATTATCCTATCTGTAGACTGAATTTTGTTGGTTCAGCACATATTTTGAGAAAAATTCCATCATGATTCTTCACACCAAATACCAAGATGATACAAGCTGCGGGTCTGTAGTTGACGGACACACATACACACACACACTTGTCCAACTACCAAACAGCTCCCAATGCCACGGGCATATTGAAGCTAAAATCATGAGCAAGAGCAAGCACCAGCACCAATCCACTCTCACCCAACTTGACAAACTGTATACTAGTAGGGATTTTACATGAAATTGATAGACAGCTACAATAATAATAAATTATATATCAAAAGAAAGCTCTCTTCAAGACCAATTGATTGCATTTTGTTTGATGAAAATCGGTTCAGTACATGCAGAGATATGTCCTGTTGAATTTATAAAAAACTTCTTCCCATTTAGAAATTATGCCATGGTAGACACCTGTAGTTATCATAACCACCAGGTGACCCCATTTTGAACATTGTTTGAGAAAACTAGAACTGCAATTTCTTGTGCTTTTTGCAATAACTCAAGCATTTCTTATTGAAAATTGATGAAATTTTTGTGGATATTGCTGACGAAATGTTCAATGGTTTTTAATTTTTATAAATGAAAAAGGTTATTTAGAATGCTGTTTACAAGGTAAACAAATAAACAATACCTGTAAAAAATCAAATGATACCTGTGACATTGATCGCTGTATGCATTATGTAGGTTGTGAACATCAACAGAAATATGATAATCATATTCCATCATATTTACTTTGCATATATGAAAGCAGTTATTTAGATTATATTACAAGGTAAACAAATAAACAACAATACCTGTAAACAATCAAATGATACCTGTGACATTTTAGAACTTGATTTGAATTTAACAAAAAATTCTTTTAGATTTTTTTTAATTTGAACTTCGAAATTTTTTAAAAATTTTTTTGTGTGATTACAACTGTTATTAATGATTATGAAATATGTCTGATTAATGTAGATTTTAAGTTAAAACAATTACAAGAACTTTTCCAAAAAGTCCAAAAAACTTCGTTCTCAACTCTTTGTCAATGCCGTAAAACAGCAACACGCATTTATAGAATGAACAACTGCATTTAACTGGATGTAAAGTTAAGCTGCCCCCGAAATAACATAGACCCTCGAACATATCGAAGTCAGCGGTCCGAAATACAAACCAGTATAAATACAACTTTTCCAAAGTCAGGGACACCATCAATGAGGAAAGAACAAATTAATGATCTATGGCTTTGTTCTTCAGAGAAAACCAAAATAGTCCCCTTCTCGGGAACTAAAGATCGAAACTAAAATTTCAGTATAGTATCGGCAAAGTGTGGTGCACGTGCGTATGCCTACAGTTGTACACTGCAGTGCAGTGCTGGCTTGACAACTTCTCAGTGTCTATCGAAAAATATCACCCGGAAGTCAAACTACTTCGAACAAGATAACGTTTGAAAGGGTAAAGTATATTTCTCTAGATCCTTGCGTTAGATAAGAAATCAGACAAATCAAGCTGCAAAATCATGAACGTCGGAACTCAGCTTAGACCTCCTGACACAGAACATGCGGCGAAGCGCCGATTACTTGTATGTTATTCCTGGGAGTGCCCGGATGTACAGTTCGGGTGAAACCATACTCGCTAAAAAGGGCCTTAAGCATCATTTTTCGCATCGTCAGACTCGTAATTATTGCAGAATTACAATTAATATTTATCATAAAATTAATTTTGGGGCCGAACGTTTAAGGAAATCAAGATTTTCTTTCAAAAAAACACAAACGAAACACAAAGTTTGATCACAGATTGAGTTTTTCTCGGCCGATTTTAACGTTCGCCCCCTCAAAATGAAGCCCATGATCTCTACTTTCGTACCAACCTCTAAAAAATAGTGATGCGATCAGAATAAGTCATGCGGAGAGCCTATCAAAGAGCTTATGTTCGATCTCCTTCGCGGGACATTTGAGGTCACGGCACAACGCTCATAATGGACGCCAAAATCGCCGGTACGCGTGAGTTTGTAGTCGTGCTGCTTTGCCATTTATCGTAGTACAAAAGTGAAAATTTCCCAAAATGAAGTTAAAATAATAATCTTCAACACTACAGTTTCATTTTCTCTGATTATTTGGTCTATTTAAGAATTAACACGAAAGTTCGGACTAGACCTGCATCGAACGCGTACGTTCAACACAAATGTCACGTGACCTAAAATCCCTAATACTAGCTGATAATAAAATACACAGACAAGAAGAGACAAGTCTTATATTTATGCTGTGAAGATACAGAAATATTTAATATTATTGAGCATAAAAGAAAGGAAAAACATCAAGAACCGGGTCTTTTATACACTCATTATTTAGTGGTACATATTTTACGGTTTCTCTCTATAATACAGCATTTACAAGTTAAACACATTTATGGCTACATAACAACTACCTTACATAGATGTACACAAACTTTCTACAACTGTATTTTTTTTAACTTTCTACATAAGACAAATATACACGGAGGACAATGGCATATACACTATCAATAGCATTTTACTGTTGTATTTTTTTTGGTCTTAAAGTACTACAAATTCACAAGAAATACAATCTACAATAAGCCATAAGATTCTTTTTTTTTCGCTCTCTACCGTATACCAAATTCCCCCATAAGCTCACAATTGGTTAAAGACTCACACATATGGCTGGAATTGTTTTTTTAAGTAACTCTATCGCTACAGTTTCACTCTACCAACTACTTTTTTAGCTGTGACCGCAACCTAGGAATAGTATCTCGAGATAAAAAGTCTCTTCTACAAGTGGTCAAAAACCTGGTGAAAAAATGGTGGTGTTCCTGTAGATTATCTGAAATCAACCTGAAGTCTGTTATAGGTATTTGATATATATTTTATAAAGAGATTCTGATTTTTGAGTTGATAGTCTAGGATAAGAGCCCCTTCTCAAAATTCTGGCATCAATACTTTCTGGAGTGTCCACTCGGGCTTTGAGTGACATGTGGCAGTGTGTCCAATATGCCTCGCAATGCCATGGTAACACCAAAATCTCTCCTCATTAATACAATTAATGCTTCATAATGCAAATAGTATTCAAATTATTTTATCAGTTTTGCTTCTTTAACCCTGGCAATCATTTATTTCGCAAAACATTCGTTTTCAAGTCACAAAAATAGTTATCAGTCTTTGTCATTCAAAAATGAGACTGGTACGAACAGAGTCATAAAAACGTTGAAGGTGACTGAAAAAAGAAATGAGAAAAGAAAGAGAGTGGTAAATTGGCAGCATTCTGATTGGGTTTCTCTCTGTGGAGTCATTTGAATTGAAATGGCAAGCAAGGTTTACTACAATCGCTGAGAAACTTTGGGCTCTGGCGGGCTCAATCGGACAAAAAAAATGCATTTCCCTAACATTGGTCACAGCGTGAAAATTTCTCTTTAAACTTGATTTTTTTTAGCAAAACAGTTTCTTAACCATGAATATTAATGTTTTCTATAATACTGTGAATACAAATTGATACAAGAAAAAAAACATATAAACAATGACGTTTAAATACAATCATCAAATATATAGTTGATCTTTTACAACTATGCACAAGGCACAAATATAACCAGTAGTTATCAGTAATAACCAGTGAATAGCCATATTAACAAACAAGTTCTAGTTAACAAACCTGTGTACAAGTGCAATGTATTAACTAGGCGACCGAAAATGAAGTCATGGCAAATTAGGGAAAGAAGAAAAAAAATAGAAACACAAAAACCACAAGTGGTATTGCAATGGTCAAAAATTTCTGGAAAAAATGCAAATTAGGAACTAGACGTAACCAGTTCTGAGCAAAAAGTCAACTGGTCTGAACTGGACTGGACTGGTTACTTCCTCTTTTTTTTTAACGGCTGAAAAAATACACAATGTGAGCTGTTCTCAAAAACAGGAATGTTTGTACATCATCTTCAAAAAAAGCCCACCGACAAGAAATAGCTGGGACGAATCTTTACAAAATTTGTACAAATGTACATTTTGAAAAAAAAGTATCAAGTTCACTTACGTACAAGGGGGGCTTCATTTCTTACAGAGGGCTAAATAGTAGTTTCAATGTTACAATAAAATAAGTAACAATATATATAGTATTTATATCAAATCCATTGAAAATAGAACCTAAGCATGGCAAAGACTCTTGATTTACTACCATACAAAAATGACCAATATGTATAAGCGAAATAGAAAAACTTCAAATTGAGAAAAATAATTACAATAGTCGGAAGCATGCCTTCTGAATTGTGTAATGTTAGTAAAAACATTGGCCTCAAGTTAATCACACCCCAAAAAACACTGCAACGCTAAGGTCTAGCACACAGCTGTAACAAAAGTCTTCAATTTTCCCATCTGTACACGTTGTTAGGTTAGTATCAAATTCAGGTTTGTAAGTAAAAGAGTAGCGGTCAAAATATCCTGGGCAGTCATTTTTTTTTGGTTCACGTATCCTCTAATTTACAATTGGTGAAAAAGAGACTTGTTTACATAATGGCGCATCAACGGTGGGATGCATTGTGAAAAAACACTGGGACAAAACCGGTCTTAACCGGTTTGAACTGGATTTAATTCTCATGAACATCGCTGGTGTAAACTGGTGTTATTATTTTCTGAATAATGTCTATACACCTCAAGTCCTATTCAATATTCAGATTTGTACATTTCTACAAGTCGGATGAAAAAAGTTACAAGAGCTCTGCATTTTTTTTTCGGTATTTTCAAAGATGACAATTTTTACATCTTAATGTCAGTTTTCTGTCTACAGGACCCAATACTTATAAATCTCTTATCTACAATGGTGTCTCAAAATAAAACAGTCTGCTTTACAGGCATACAAATCTTCAGTCTAAAATGCTTCATATACAAGTCCAAAATTGGCAAAAAACTGTACAATAGGTAGGGAAACTTTTTTAATCAATATAACCTGTATTTCTTTGCAAAATATTCAAGTTTTTGTGTGTGAAATCTTTAGCACCAGTAGAAAGAATTAATTATCAGATATGTTACGCTGTTATGAACAGTTTGAGGGGAAACTCTATTCATTGCTCGCTGGTAAAAAGGATTCACACGCTATTCTCGGGAGTGTCTATGAGAAACCGGTTTGAACTGAATAGAACTGGTCGACACACTAGATGCCCACAATACAGCACAACCATACCAATTATAGTATAAAAAGCGGGTGCAGTGCTCGTAAACCAGATCGATTAGGAAGTAACCCACTTTATAATTTGATCTCTTTTGTTTTTAAGAAAAAAAACTGGGCATTTGTTATTCTTCCGTAAGATGACTGAACACCATGAGAAGTGACATTTCATGAGCAAAACTTTGCAGAGAAAACTGGCCTCCAGTCACTTCTGCGTTTGCCAGCAGAAATTTCAACCCTGCATCTGGTCTAAACCGGTTCATACCAGTTCAAACCAGTCACCCTTATCTACTCTACTACACAACAGCTGTTTGTAAACTACCAGACTAATTAAAATACTACGCCTCTCTCTCTCTATTATTTTCACCTTGCAAAAACAGTGCATGATTGGAAAATAAAGCCTGCACAATGAAATCTGTATGTTATTTATACACCAGAAAATACACAATTTCATTTCTGGACTAATGATAAAATTGCACCCTTTCCCTGTGATGGTTGGTAGACAAGGCAGTTTTTTTTAAGTTACAATATTATACAGAATTTAAAAAAGAAGACAATGTGAAATTTACCCTGGTCAGGCAGTTACTAGGCTGAATGTGGGCAGCTCTGATAAGGTGAGAGATGAAATATACAGAGCACACAACAGAAGCGCACCCACATGAAACTTACACTTGGCCGGCAACAAGCCTCTGAAGGGAAAATAAAAAAATTTTGGCAGTGTTTTTTTTTGATATTTGCACTCAATATTCAAGATAGATAGGCTTCTGAAGTCTACAAAATTTATTTCGCAGGATTTTTCTTTTTTGAAATGCATTTGATTTTTGGAATATGTAGGAAAAAGATTTGTAGAAATATGACTGACGCTGACATTCTCAAAATGTCTACTTACAAACTCTTTCAGATGTAATGCCACAAAGTGAATTCGACGAGGAGGGAAAAATTGAAAAGGTTTCATCAAAGCTGCCCTCGATCCCCCTGGTATTAACTGACCGTACATTGCAGTTGTATTTTCATTCTTGATGAAAAAAATTACATTTACAAAGATATTTCCACTGTACACAAGATTACAGCTGTGATGGGAAAAACTCATTCAATTAGTCCACCATTGCGGTGGAAGATTTGATCAATCAAATTTTTTTTTTAAGTTCATGATTCTTGGCTCTAGGCCCATGCTTCCTTCAAACACTACATATTTCACGACACTTACGCCGTGGCGATTGTTACGTAGAAATCGTGAGAAATACTAAGAAAAATATGATCATGAAAAATACAAAGAAAATGAATAGGGAAATAAAGGTTAAAAGAGATTTCTAAAGTTGAACTTTGAACCCGTCACCCATAACCTTTAACCCATGACCATTTTATCATTTGTGATTAGCGTTAAGTCGTAATTCACAAAATTCAACATTTCAAGCGTGCCAAAATTGTCACGTTACGCAATTCCAATCACAGTCACAACAGTTTTACATTTCTGGTACACTCTTTTTCGGTCTGAGTCACAGACGCGTATATCAACATGGGCACGTGGATCACATTTAATGAGAAAGAACGCCATGTTCTTGCGTGATTTGAAAACACTCGTAAAACTCTCGCTTTCACAAAGCACCATTTGGCGGGCCGCCAATGGGGCCCAGGTCATTGTTTTTCAAGTAGTACTTCTCTAGTTTGGCTAGTATGTGCTTGCCGTACGTGAACTTGCGTAAGGTCGATATATGTGGTCTGATCTTCTGCATGAGTATGCGACGTTGGCCGGGCTCAGCCACGTCGATCATCTTCTGGACAACGTAGTTGGCGTATTGGTCCTTCATCATAGTATATAAGGCACTATGAGGGCT
This sequence comes from Ptychodera flava, assembly GCF_041260155.1. NCBI lineage: Eukaryota > Metazoa > Hemichordata > Enteropneusta > Ptychoderidae > Ptychodera > Ptychodera flava. Next base: position 13,955,672 of record NC_091944.1, on the reverse strand, counting down.
GCAACATAAAAATAATGTTGAATGTTAAAGTTTGACCAGTTTTTTACGGGAATTTAATCCTTTCACCCCCAATCCCTGTCTAGAGGTCCAACTTTACCATAGAAAACAATGTGATTGGTTCAAACCATAGAGGTGAAAGGGTTGTAAGCACAAGAAGAGTAAGTTCTAAAATGCCACTAATTCTGCTGAAATACTTAAGATATCTCAGAGACTGTACGTTGCAATTCAGTCCAGTGGTGGCGCTGTTCATGATCTTTGACATGCAGATTTCATTTCACCAAGCTTGTGGGACTATATATACGAGCCATTTATTTCATTTTCTAAGCTGTCTACAGACATGCGATGACACTTTCATGCTAGATTTTTCTGTAACACAAATCAACATGGGCAAATAATATCATTGTAACAATGTCTGAGCTGAAAAATTCTATAAAAAAATATGAGCTAAAATATGGATTTTGAATCAAACACAGCTATGCACAATTACGTACATCAATACTACATAATACATACTTCCACGTCACATATTGCTGTAAAAAGTAGCAAGTCTCAACACAGCAACACCTTTCGGTGCATTTCTGCTAAGTGATCTACATGTAGAATATTATTATAACTTATATTTAAACATTTCTGGATTATATTCCATTGATATCCAATTATGAGTTTCTTTGTGTATATCATAGACAGATGCTGAGAGTCAATTACTCAGCAGCTGTAGGTGACTCATAAGATATTAACCATGGCTTGACGGAGTTAAGTTTGATATTGAGTGGGGCTCAGAGTTACGATGGATTGTCAAATATAATTACATACCCGTCATTGTAACTGATCACTTCATCAATCAGTATGGCACGTTCTGGTCTTGAAGCATGAGTCACACACTTCTCAACAACGTTGCTGAAATATCAAACATATTACAAAGACAAGTGAGTAAACTTCTGCACAGCGAGACAGGCTTTGAATGGAAAGTATACACCTGTGCTCACTTGTACACCCGTACATCTTTTGAAAAACTCAGGCTTGTTCCAGTTTCCCTATGACAATGGCTTTCCATATCAAGTTTACCTTTTTGACTTTAGAAGTGAATTATACACATTCATGGTTCCATATTTTCCTTCAAAAAAGTGTTGTTCACTCTCTCCTTAACGATCCATAAACTTCAGGTGAAAACAACTCAAATTTCTGTATCTGCTAGGAAAATCCTCCACGTTAAAATACTTCTGAAGTTCAGATTTTGCTCTCTCAGCGTTCCTGTTTAGAAATCTTGCTGCCAGGAAGGTTAAATCTCCATGAGCTGCAATAGTTAGACGCTGCTTGTAGACAGCAAGTCAGACTGCAAGAAATATAATTGTCTAGTTCTTTGTAGATTTGACAAAAAAAATTATACCAAATCAACGACTTTTTCCAATGTAGGTAGTTGCCTGCAACTTGACAATTTACACATTTCACCCTGAACGGCTGCTGTACAGCTGTAACTCTGAAGAGAGGACCTGCCTCCTTACCTTGCAAACTTGTGCTGGCTTAGTACCAGAACCTTGCCTCTCAACTCAACAACAATCTTGCTCTTATCTTCTGGTCTGCCATGTTCCAAAACATGCTGTAATGGGAGAAAACAAGAATCTATGCCACACAGTTTCTTGTTTAACCTTGTAGTCTCCCTCTTTTGTTATCTAGGGTGAATACACTTTGGTAACAAATATTTGAACTCTCAAAACTTGTTCAATATTCCTTTGGCCTACCACTTGTGGGGTTTATTTGAAGCTTACTGAGAAAATAAAGTTTTCAAAGGCTTAAACACGTGAACATTGAAAATTCACTTTTTTCCTATAGAGTTTACATGGGGATGTGGCCATTTTGAATCGAAAGTGTCGGTAATAGTGGGTTGTTTCTCCAGCACCAGATTTTGCATGTTGACCCATGATTTTTATTCTTGGTTTCAAAACAGAGCGGGTTAAAGATTCTTCACTGATAGTTTGAGCTGAGGTCTTTCAATTTCCCCGTACAAACTACTTTACTGTTTCGTAGAAAGTAACTTCCCTTGAAATGCACATAGTCTGTTGTCAGACGTTGGCAAAAATAGCACAAGAAATAATATCAATACACCGCGTCTCGTAATGAACAGATTATTATGATACAGTATTGCAACAGTAAAATTTGATCGACCGAAGCAAACAATAATAACTTTGGTTGATTTATAACATTACTAATTTGAAATATACCATTAGCGGAGACATAGGGACTGAATTGTCATACACATACCTGGATCACATAGTTGCCGTACTGGTCTTGAACAAGGCGTTCAGTGTTATCATGGAGTTCATCCAGTATTGGTATGGTCTGGTCGACGGTACAGTGCTCCAAGATTCGCTGAATTACTCGGCAACCATAGGGATGAGTTGACAGTACAAATATCTACAGCAGAGATAAAACACACACAGACCATTTACTCGGTAAAGTAATCGGTGACTTTATCCTTGGACATAGTAATGGTGCTAAGCAAAGTTGAGACGTTAATTGCTTCTCTCATTTCCAAAGTTCATCTGATGTTTTAAAAAGCCTACTGCTGACGTCTGGCATATGTATTAGGACATTCAGCCAAATCGTCATTACGATTCTCTCCAGGGGACTCCCTAGCTTCATGAGGCAACTAGACCCCCTAGAATTATGGTGATTTGTAATATTGTTCAGCGTGACCCAAGTGTTCTTCAGTCTTGCCATTTTGTCATATCAATATACAATCCTTTCACCACCATGGTTAGGCCCCAAACCATTCATTGTTATTATAGATGCTTTTGGTCCTGTTTACATGGTTTTGAGTTGTGAACAGGTTAGTGGCCAAATCAACTGGATACCATTGTTAACCTTTATTCCACCCGGCTTTGATATATCCCAAGTGAAGTCAATGGGATCTATGGACTTATATGTACGGTAAATGGGGAAGTGTGTCAGTGTGAAAATGCCAAATAATGATACTAGCATCGGAAATTACACCTCAACCATATCCTTTACGTTTATTGTAATGGACCTTATGAATTCATAAACAAACCACGCATAGGTATGTATCTATTACGGTTTGTCTTCACATGACAGTTTGGACTCAGTCAGCAGTCTCTGAATCCACAGAATTGCACAAAGTTCTGTGTTATTTGAAAAACACACAATAGTACACTTTTATTAATCAACTTAATGTAGCTTTCCCAATTTACATGTAGGCTTCAGGTTCCTTTATGCTGATACATATAGCAAAGAGTTCAGTGCAGAAATGGTAAAGTCAATCAAGCACTGATAAACGGGACAGAAAACTGTATTTCTGTGCTTCTTTCACCAAGCAGTGGTGAATACTTGATTTCTGAACTTACCTGTCCACGGAAGGCATCAATGATGAATTGTAGAGCGACTGGTTCAACGCATTCGATACATTTCTGCACGACATGGTTACCATTCTGGTCCTTAACACACTTCAATACATGTCCGTCTAGTTCCTTCACAATTTCAACCTGTGAAAATACATCACAACATTTAGGATGACTCTGCATCATCAAAACTATCATTCGACAGTTGATGAGGTATGAAGTTTAAAGATCATTGTATGCAAATGGAGCAGAATCTTGCTATCCCAAGTCACAAATTCTAATTGAGAATTTGGGAACCTAAACTACGACATACATAAGCTTCTCACAGACATACTATCCAGCAAGGTTTTCCATTTTTCAGTAAAATTGGACGTCTTTCACCCTTTTGCAATCAAATTTTATTTAAACTTTTGTTTCCTATGGAAAAAATTGCAAAAGGGGGATAGAAGTCTTGTGTCACACAATACCACATTTCTTGATACCATTGTCTATATGACTCACTGTCACCCAATGTTCTTGAAAGCTTGCATGATAACTCAAGCAGTGTGATAGATGTGATCTGACAGACACATACCTGTTGATCTGGTGGAATGGATTCCAAAGCTTTCTGGATGACACGGCAACCGTACATCTGGAGGGCCAGAGGCAGGACATGACCCCTGACCCGCTGTGCCAGGGCCATTTTCTGGTCAGGGGTGCCAAACTCAAAGAACTTCTGGATCACGTAGTTTCCAAAGACATCTGTCATTAGGTTGTATGCAGAGCCCAGGATCTCACTGAAGACAATCTGACGTTCAGTTGGTGTGGCACGTTCCAACTTCTGCTGAATAAACCTGTGAGCAAAGAGTTTTTGTCAAAATAAATCTGGTTGAACAGCATGTGACTGAAAAATCTTACAGTTGGCCATATCATGGCAAAATATGACCATCACATAACAGCATACCATATACTGTGTTTTTTTCTGCAGTGTCACCAACGATGTCTTGATAGCAAACTGTGAGGGCACACGTCAGATTCTACCGGTGCAAACTAAAGTCAATGAACGCTGTCCTCTCCTACAGTTACTATGGTGTAGACACACAACATGGTCATAGAACATTACATGTATATGTCTGACTGCTATACAACCTGAGGGTAACCGTTCATTTCAAATACAGATTTTGAATTCTTGAAGTACTTTCCAAGAAAACATGGTATACTTTCTTCAAGGTGGAAAATGTACATTGCAGCTCAAGCATGTTACACTCAAGGGTTCAGAAACTGTGGATATCTTGGCCAATACTGAACAATAAAATGTTCATGTACACTTGATCTCACTATCCTTCAAATTTTAGCCCTGTTTAGGGATGCTACAACGCCTACCTTGATCCATGTTGGTCTTGAGAGAATTCAACAATATGATTCACAAGATCACGCAACTGCAGGTTTGGGAATCGGTTGTTGCGGAAATCCTCCAGCAGACGGCTGCGGCCACTGGGGGAGTCCTTCCCGATGATGCCGGGGTTACGGATGCGATTTGGAAACAGGGAACTAGATCCAAAGAGACTGCTGGAAGAGCCGGAACCCTTTCTGTAGTTGGCTTCAGCACCTGGAGCTGAGGATATGCACCATAGAAACCTCATTTACAACTTCTTTCAATACATGCATTTAATCTCACATGAGCCCGACTTCACAGCTATCAGACTTAATTTCACTTAAGTACGTTCAAGTTTAGTGAATTTGCACACAAGATTACCTTTTGCAAATTTTATTTGTTTTGCATCATTTTTGAAAATATAAAAATATCATTCTGAAAATACCAAAATTACTTTTACTACATGATCTTGATTTAAAACTTTTCACATTTCAGACTTAGAACTTATAGAAGTTCCATATTATGTTACTTCATTAAAGGGCAAGTTTGCTAATGATAATCTTCAATAATACCCTGAATTTGGTCTAACTGATCGATTCACCAGAGAATATCGATTCCTAGAGAATACCATATTCAATGTAAAACCTTGAAAAGAGCAAGTTCAGTTCTATCACATTAGTAAAGCAAATCTTTTAAAAAATTTTCACATCAGCTGACGACACAAAACAATTCTGTAACTAGTGAGAACAAAAACCCAAATATACGCATGGTGAAGATTAATGAAACTTTTAGCCAGACTATCAGCTGACAGTGGTGTTGTGATGGCAATAAAACCAAATAGGCGAGCGGCGAATCCACAAAAAAGGGCCTTATTTAGGAGTTTAATGTACCCACCTTACATACGGCCACATCATACGTCATTTGAAAGCTTATTATCTCTACTTTAAGAAAATTGACGATGTGGAGCTGCCAAGTAGGGCCATAACCTCCTAATTTGCATAATTAACAAGGGTACCCAATTTGCATAAATGCGATATAATATTTGAAATTTATTGTTAACTTCTCTAACGATACGTTTAAACTATCGAGTGATATATCAAATGAAAGGTCTTTCCATGTAGAATACAAAATGGATATTCAAAGAGATATTGAAATTGATTATACTGAAATATTTTCATGTTTATATGGAAAACAATATTTTCCCCTTTTGAATAACAATATTTTAAAAATTTTAACACATACAGCCACAACACACAGCCACACTATAGTCATTTGAAAGCTTATTATCTATACTTCACGAAAATTGACAATTTGGAGCTACCAAATCGGGCCATAACCCCCTAATTTGCATAATAAACACGCATACCCAATTTGCATAAATGCGATATAGTATTATAAATTTATAGTTAACTTTTCTAAACATACGTTTAAACTATCGAGTGATATATCAAATGAAAGGTAGTTACATGTAGAATACAAAATGAATATTCAAAGAGATATTGAAATGGATTTCACTGAAATATTTTCATATTTATATGGAAAAAATATTTTCCCCTTTAGAATAACAATATTTTAAAAATGTTAACACATAGAGTCCTATCATACAGCCACATCATACGTCATTTGAAAGCTTATTATATCTACTTGAAGAAAATTGACAATGTGGAGCTATCAAGGAAGGCCGTACCCCTTTATGTCCATAAATTACACTGACTGGTAAGCAATTTGCAGAAATGAGATATGAAATTAGAAAATTCATTGTTAACTATTCTAAACACACTTTTACACTATCGAGTGATATATGGTCTGTGGTGATGGTATTTGCATGTAAAACACAAAATTGATATCAAAAGTGATATTTAAATTAATTTACGGAAATATTTTCATATTTCTGTCGAAATAAATATTTCCTCTTTTAATAATGGTTTTTAAAAAAATTAATTTAAGTATCAATGCAACAAAAAGATCCACACGAAAGACACTGTTGTAGTTGTTGAAATGTAGCTTTGTAGCTGAAACAATGTGTCAGAGTAAGCTGCAGTCAAAGTAATGGCATGATTCATGATCCAAATCATTCATGTCATTTCCAGTAAATCTAGTAATTGTAGGAATTCATCATCCTCTTCTTCACCAGCATTGTCATGAGTAAAAGGGTTGCCACAGTTATCGCTGCCTTGGCAGGAACAAAGGTCTGTGCAGGGAAGATTAATTCGACAGCAGACACAATTGGTGACATGTAATAAGAGAAAGCAGCTCCGCAAATCGTTCATATCTTAGTTGTTTGAATTTTGTGTACGGTACATGTGTATATTGTAAGTGTATATTATGTTATGTTTGGCCGTTTTATGTATAGTGTTGATTTGCCATGGCGAGACGTAACCCTAATCTACGTGTTCTGCCCTATGGGGTAGCAAGACTAATGTGACACCGCGATCCTTTGATGCTACCTTTTGAGAGTACTGAGTTGTCTTCATCAGTCCTTCATTTTTTTTGGTGAAACATGTGCACTGATTGAATGATTGTAGGTGTTACCAATCGAGTTGTTCCACTGAAAGTTCAGTTTGTTCAAGTACGGAAGCTAGAATGTCTACTGTTCGTTCAGGCTGTATTTGTGTACGCTCATTTGAATCGGAGATCGGACTGTTGTAGGTTTGTGAAGTTTGGCATCATCGTAACGCTTATATTTCCGTTTCTTATGTATGTGATTAGGCTACGCTCACAAATAACGGTGAGAGGCAGAGGAATTCGGGTTGGATTCGAAAATTTTGGGAGATTGTAGAGGGGTACTTGGAGATTTTGATCAGCATATAGGGGACCTGAAAATGTTTTGGTTCCCTTTTACTATTTACGATTCCAAGGTTTTGAAATTAATTTAATGAAAATTTAATAACATTTAAATGTCATCCGATTGTCCAAAGTTAGTAATAATTTAACAAGATTTAGAATAGTTTGGTCGCATTTCATTACTTTTATCTCGAAAATATCTTGTATTCTCTATTGCCTTGTTGTTGCATGATTGTTCTAATGTATCGTAATGTTTCGCGTTTAACAAGGCCCTTGAATGTTGCCGTTTGGTTTCGTGAACCGCAATGTATCTGTGGTTTTTTGTGTGTTATGCAGTCGAGAATGTCCTCTTTGTTCCACGATGACCTTTATAGATAATGAGGTCTAACGATATGATTTCTTGAGAAGAGCTTTCGAAAATTTGAAAGTATGATGCATTTTTCATGTTTGATATGAATTCATTAAGCTCGTGTTGAGTTCCAATGAGAATCATACATCGTTTCTGAATCTCAGTCAGAGCGATATTTGTTCAGTGTATTGCTGAATTATTCTCATTTTGTCTTGTGAAATGTAATGTCGGGAATTTCTGGTAAAACTGGAGATCTCGTACCGCACCCAAATACATGACGGTAAAATTCACTGTTGACTTGAAAGTGTTGTTTTTCAAGATTATTTTCAGCATAGCTATCATGTATTTGTTGTTGGTTGTTTGATTATGCAATCATTTGATGATCTTTCCTGATTTAATGCTCTGTCGACTGATTCCATTGGTTCATTGTGCGTTGTATTAGTGTACATTGAAACAATGTCTAGTGTTACCAATGTCGCATTGGCCGGAACTTTTATTGTCTCAATTTTCCGTGTAAATCAATCGTCGTATCTTGATGTATGTGTTTATTTCTTCACGATTTATTTGAGAAAATAGTCAATGAATTTTTATCTGTGAAAGGTTGGACTGCATCATCCACTTATATTGGGCGGCCCACGAACTTTCCTCGTGGGCGTCATTTTGTTCACTTGTATTTTTAGCATAAGGTACCAACTTGTAAGTGGTGCTAGTGTTTTACTCTTAACTAGAATAATCGCCATGGCTAATTAACACTTTATATAAAACAGCCAAACATAATATACACTGACAATATACACAATATCATACACAAAATGCAAACAACGAAGATATGAACGGTGTGTTGAGTTGCTTTTCCTTCATTATATGACAATAAATACGATAAATGAAATATGGTGCCTTCCGTCTACATATTCCGCATAACTGAACTGAAAATACAGATGTAACACAGATGTAGTAACCAATGATGTCTCCATCAAACAAGATTTCTAGAGAAATTGAAACAAAAATGACATCAATAATACAAAAGGGTCATTCAACACACAGCTATTTATAACAAGATTGGAACTAATTTGGGATAATTGGATGGTGAAGTAATGTCGGTTAATTTGCAAAGTTAAGCTCATCTGCTTTTCTTTTTACTTGTAATGTTTTTAAGAGTAACTTGTTATATTTCAACACTCAACTATAGAGCACAAAACACGCTTTAGAAAATTTGCAAAATGTGAAGACCCAATTATCCCAAATTAGTTCCAATTGGTTTTCTGTATTCTTGTTGTTCAGCTATATGGGAATTAGACAGGGAAATGTTCCAGTTTTCGTATTCTTAATAAACAAAAAATCATTGCAAAACAAATTCAGATATTTATCCCCAAAACTTTAGCATTATTGGTTATTAGTACACAATATTTTGAATATTATAAACTAGTCAAAACGTTTACGATTTAATTGAAAATATTCAATAAGAATATTTGAATACACGTTTGGAGTTCATGATTCTATTCTACATGCAAATACCTATCATTTGATAGATCACTTGATAGTTGAAAAGTAGGTTTAGAGTACTTTGCAATTGATTTTTGTAATTTTATATTGTGTTCATGAAAATTAGGTACCCTTTTGCATTATGCAAATTAAATCATTACAGCCCTATTTGTCAGCTGCATATCGTCATTTTTCATGAGGCAGAGATAATAGGCTTTCAAATAACGTTTGATGTGGTTGTGTGATGCGGTTCTATGTGTTAAAATTATTATAATATCGTTATTAAAAAGGGGAAAGTATATTGTTCTACATTAGTACGAAAAGTTTTAGTAAAATCATTTTAATATCTCTTTGGATATCCATTTTGTATTCTCCGTGCAAATACCTTTCATTTGATATATCACTCGATAGTTTAAAGTATGTTTATAGTAGTTAATAAATTTCTAATTTTATATCGCATTTATGCAAATAGGGTACCCATGTAAATTATGCAAATTAAGGGCCACGTCCGTACTTGACAGCTCCACATTGTCAATTTTCTTGAAGTAGAGATAGTAAGCTTTTAAATAACGTATGATGATGCTGTAAGATTTGGCTTTTTGTATTAAATTTTTTTAAATATTGTTATTGAAAAGGGGAAAATATTTTTTCAATATAAATATGACAATATTTCAGTAAAATGAATTTAAATATATTTTTGGATGTCTTTTTAGTATTCTACATGCAAATACCTTTCATTTGATATATCACTCGATAGTTTAAAAGTATTTTTCGAGTAGTGAATAATAAATATCTAATATTAATCGCATTTATGCAAATTGGGTACCCGTGGGACTTATGCAAATTAGGGGCTACGGCCGTACTTGACAACTAAATGTTGTCTATTTTCTTCAAGTAGAGATAGTAAGCTTTCAAATGATGTATAATGTGGCTGTATGATGTGGCTGTATGTGTTCAAATTTTTAAGATATTGTTATTCAAAAGGGTTAAATATTTTTTCAGTATTAATATGAAAATATTTCAGTAAAACCATTTTAAATATCTTTTTGGATATCAATTTTGTATTCTACATGCAAATACCTCACATTTGATATATCACTCAATAGTTTAAAAGTATGTTTAGAGTAGTTAACAATGAATTCCTAATTTATATCACATTTATGCAAATTGGGTACCCATGTGAATTATGCAAATTAGGGGGTTATGGCCCTACTTGGCAGCTCCACATCGTCAATTTTCTTGAAGTAGAGATAATAAGCTTTCAAATGATGTATGATGTGGCCGTATGTAAGTGGGTACATTAAGTGTGAAAAATGGGTGTGTCTGCCGCTCGCCTAAATATGGGCTTGATCATGAATACTTATTTTGACAACTTACCTTAGACTATGCCAAATATGGGCATGATCATGAATATTAATGACAACTTACCTAGACTAAGTCCTGACGACAGTGATGGTGGTGGTGTCAGAGAACTGCTTGGTGGATGGCTAGGTACCATGCCGATAGGACCCAATGAGGGCGACCCACTGGTAGCACCACTGTAGAACTGACTGAGGGGAGGCAAAGCCTGCCGTTTGTTGTAGTCTAGACTGCCAGTGAGGCCAGTTAGAGAGTCACGACGCTGTTCAGACGAGGTACTGGTGCTGGTGCCTAGGGCAGCTATGATAAACACAGACACAGAAGTCATGTTAGCTACTATAACTAGGTGTGGGCAGATGTTGATAAATTTACTGTTTTTTTCCTCCTGTTTTTATTTTTTGAGATGAATCAGTGTCATCGGTCAGAGTCATATTTAACTGATGATTTAGTATAGAGGGTGTCTCAAGGTGTTACTGTTGTGGGTATTGCCTCAGGATTACCCAGTTTGAAAAAGTCAGTCAGCATGCATGATACTATGTATACTCTCCATTATTCTTCAATTTAGGTGGGTCTGTTCGGGCAAATCATCTCACTCGAGGCCGACGAGGGTGTCTGTTCCCCTTTTAGCACTTTGAAATAACATGGCTAATGAGAATAATTGGTGTTACGTCATTTGAAGTTGAATGAATGAGTGAATAAAAAAAATAAATAAACAGATGAATAAATAAATAAATACACCACTCACTCTCACCTGATCCGAGCGTTGTTGACCCAACCGGCCCAATCCCATTGGTGAAGACTCCATTATTCTGACCTGAATTGAAGGAACTGTTGATGGCGTTGGCGTTCTGTGGTGTCTGGGCCTGCATGGTGCTGGTGTACAGGGAGTTGGCCTGGGCTGCTGGCGGCGTCTGGGTCTGCTGTGGCTGGGTTCCTAAAATACGGAAGGCACTGTTTGCTGAGTTAAGGCCATTGGCAGCGGCTTGGGAAACAACTTAAAGAAGGAAAACAGAGGAACAGAATATGTCAGTAGATAACAGAATGTGGCCGCTCTGTAAGGAACATTGCAAAGTTTTCTGACAAGGGAAACAGAGATAGAACGAATCGGTCACAACCAAAGATTCGTTTTATATAATAACAACTAGAAATATGACAATATTTCTGCACCATAAAAGTTGAATTATATTTCCGGTTTTGCTTTCTCTGTACATTTTGGCTATTCAGGTTTTCAATTTTACAAGCACTGAAGTTCTGACGTTGACAGGCAATAACAAGGATGGACCAGATCAAATAGTTGGCACCACCAACAGGAGAGGTTATAGGGAGTGTTAGCAGTAAGCAATATAGCAACATCCGGAGAGGAAATAAAAAATTAAACTAAAATATTCAAAATTCTGCAGACATGCAGACACTTTTTCTCGCTTAGGAGTGAGAAACCAAACTTGTTTTCTTCCTCAGGGATTAACATTTAAATGGCATTATTTTAACTCAAGTTTGCATTCTTTCCAAAAAAATGCATTTTGAATAAATTTGTGTTGCGCCTTACAACACAAGTTTTTTGAAATGGTGAAAATTTGACTTGTGGTATTGTATTTCTTTGCAGGCTCAAGAAATTTACTAAAAAATGCTGAAAAGTGTTAAGCTGATAGTACAAGCTCTTCTTATGGTAGGTCTTCGCAGGCTCAGTGAGAAATCTTTGAAAATGATGAAAAAACACAATAAGAATGTTGCAGTTGCCGTTTTGTTTAAATGACAGAAAATGAAAAACTTACCAGGCTGGGCAGCACTGACGATGAGTGGTGCAGGGGACACCAATCTCATTGGAGCACCCATAGCACCACCTGGTCTGGCATTACCCATCACCAACGCACCTGTCTGGTCGTAGTACGCTGGTGCTATCACTTGGTACCCTCCTGGTATTTCAATGGAGAAGAACAAAAAAAAGAGAAAATGAGTTGGGGTCATTCTTTTTTGTTGTAAGGATTCACTGTTTGCTGTGTTAGAGTATACTGTGTTTTAATCCCTTCAGGCCTAAACCCCTATATATAGTAGTTGCTCTGGTAAGATACTACAATGTTGGGCCTGAAAGGATTAATGATTTGACTGTTTGTTTGGCAAGATCATGAAATTTCAGTGTTGAGGCATTACCGATACACAAAAAAATTCTATTGCAATGACGTGAAATTATTTATATAGAACTTGATACTGCAGGCACAGGATTTGCAATGAACACTTTACCATTGAAGTCTTATGTGTAAAGCTCAGGGACTTGAACTGAACAGGTTTATTGGTAAGTGAATTCTGGCAATGATGAATAAAGCTGGTATCGAGCACGTATCAACATGAACTGAGGGAACTTGAATGCTACAACAAGATACCAAAGCTTGTTTGTTATTCTATGCAGCTAATGCCACTGACGGTTCATTACAAAGTATTGCAAAATATCATATTTGCCATAATACTATGTGTCTGTATATATATCTCTACACTGCGGTACCTCATTACTGAATAATCTACCAAACACTGACAGAGTTCTGGCAATTTAGCCAAGGACTTGCAATAACGTATTTGACATCAGTCTGTCTGCTTTCCTACCATTCATATAGCATTGGTTTCTCACTCACCTGTTGGAATAGCTTGAGCTACTGTGGCAGTCTGTGTCGGGGTTCCCATCTGATCCAGTTGCTGCTGCTGTTGCTGTGGGGTCATAGGTCGGGCATTCTGCCCTCGCAGGATCTGCTGCTGTTGCTGCTGCTGCTGCAAGTTCTGTTGTGCCGGGGCCTGCTGCTGCTGCGGAATAATGCTGACTGGGTACATGGCTGCGCCCCAGGGGGCCACTCCGTACGCATACTGGGGCTGTACAATGGTTGGAGCACCTACTCAGATAGAGGGGGATATTACATCAGATGTGTCACATGACATTGTCATTTGATCATTTCACCACAGATTGAACTTGACTTGCTAAGGTAAAGAGGGTAATATAATGATCTGTCTCACATCCTCACAATATTATCAGAATTTCACATTTTCAGATACAGATTGTTTTTATAGTCTTGGGTATAAAATTAAGATGTGCCTCATCTGGTATTTTCTCACACAACGGCAATGACATTCCTGTATATAACCTGGGTACGAATTCTTCAGTCGCTGTTTTCGAAAAAACTTCAAGGTGGCTAAATAATGTTACTTTGGATTTACTTTGGATTGTTACAGCGGTTAGACACCATTCAATCCTACCACTACTACTAGTTAGTTTTGGCTTTTATGACAGAGGGTATAGGGATGACATAAGTGGGGAGGCTAAACAGCTACTGACACGACATCTCCATAGTATGTGAGGGGGCATGGGTAATTAAAACACACGCACAAATGAAACTCATCATATTTAGGAAGAAGGGCTTTAGGTCTATTTTTATTACATTTTATGAATTCTTAGTAGCTGTGTGCCAAGGTTACACTACTGAAACTGTGTATTTGCAGGATTCATTACCACCATTCTGATTTTATTCTGAAACGTTTTGCTGTTCAAAATCCTGTCACACATGGAAACTTCACTCGCATTGTTTTAGCAAGTGATCTCATTTGGAAGTTTAACCCTTTCACCAACATGGTTTGGCTCAAACCCATTGTTATCAATGGTGATTGTGGACTTGTTTACAGGGAATTGGGGTGAACGGGTTATTAAACCGCACTTCCTTTATAAATTTGTTTTTGCTTTCAAAACTTTCAGGGAGAGGGGACGGGTGACAGGAAGGCTTGAGGTTGCATGAAAAGAGTTTCATTTGTGCGTGTTTTAGTTACACAGTCCCATCACTAAGGAACTGCAAATGTTGCCTTTGAAAGAAGCCAAGGTGTACTGAGTGCACACAGTATATCTCATTGAATGAGTTCTATGAATGGTCACTTGTAGATTACCCATACAAATATACTCAATATTCACTGTGGTTTCATAGATAGCAAAATATCCCTCCGAAGAAATTTCAATGTTCTTTTTTTTAACATTCTTTTTGAATCACAGCACAATCAATGAACTCCTTGTATCCTAAACATTCGTAAGAAAACAGGGAACACCTCTACATAGTTCTCAAGACATGGAATTCTGTAACCGTTGATGTTCATGGATTTTGGCAGCAGAGTACAATTAGAAAACTTTGTAGTCTAAACAGTCACCATTGACATGTATACATCCATGTTCAAATATCATTTTGAGAAGGCTGTGTGCTACTGTCTTATTGTGTCAAAAAGTTTGGCCTGACATTTTTTGAGGTTAAGTCGGTCAAATTAAAGATGAATTTGGAAAAAGTCCACAAAGTCAGCTGTTTTTCAATTACACCCCACTACCATTATTCAAAGGCAACACGATGCACTCCAATACTGAAAAGCAAACTTCACATGACAAAAAAATAATGGAAAAAGTTAGAACATGTAACGACAAATAATGTACCATGTAAAAGAATAACACGCAGTTAATGACATTGTATATCAAAACAAATCAATTATATCACTTGAACTTTGTAAACTGACGTTTACTGACGTAAAAAAATGAGAAAAAAGGAAAGAAAAGAAAATGACAAGGATCCTAACCTGCCAAAGTTGCGGTTGCTAGTCCTACGGTATAAGGGTCCTGGGCCGTGGGAGCAGCGTTTATGA
Source organism: Ptychodera flava (assembly GCF_041260155.1). Classification (NCBI taxonomy): domain Eukaryota; kingdom Metazoa; phylum Hemichordata; class Enteropneusta; family Ptychoderidae; genus Ptychodera; species Ptychodera flava. Next base: position 13,940,341 of record NC_091944.1, on the reverse strand, counting down.
TATACGGGCTAGGTGCAGCAAAGGCAGTTTGGGTAAGCCCTACAGGCAATGAACATAACAGCAAAAACTGTCATCAGCAACATGCAAAGTAGAGAAAACTGACATCTTTGTCTGAATACTGACTTCAAAAAGGACCACATTTGACAGAAAGGGGATATAAAACGTGGCACTGTTGGCATCATCCGTCACCTTGGTGCAGACAAAAACATCATTCTTGTACCTATCATAACATAATTTTCAAGTTCAATAATTTATTCTAAATGTCTTCAGTTTATGGCTTTTCTGTCTGCTTTTATTACTGAAAGGTTTTTCTCCAGAAATCATGAATTGTGACTAATTATGCAAACCATATCCAGGGAACTGAAAATATCAAGGGAGTCCAATACAATTTATACAAACTGTGAATACACTACCAAGAACTATTCAAGTCAATCTCAGTAAACATATAAATGATTTTGTCCTTAATAGATATATTTAACTGAGGGGATTTAACTGTGTGGGGCATCTCTTTTTTACAAATATAGTATACCAATGAAATTCAGCCATATTATGACTGTGTACATCAGAAAGTTGTCATTCCAGGGGATGGTCAAACTATGTTATCTGCTTTTTGTATGAAATCTAATTTTGACTGGAAATTTGAGTCAGTTCTAAAGGTATTTTTCTATCACTACTTGACTAACAGAAACATGACTCCACCTACAAATGGGTGACTTGTGAGCTGTAAGTTGTCATGATGAATGCATGCCACTTCTAAAATCTACACTTTCTCATTTTCCCCTTTCTGTAAATGCGACCAAAGTCAGTACACAACGCAGTTTACACTCTCCAGTGTTATTTTGTTAGTACATTCATTAGGCCTCCTTAGGTTCCCCATCTTTTTTACTCTTCTGCCATTTGCTCAGCATGCATGAGTTGTAAGAGACCCGTACCATCATGCAGAGTGAAACATGCCAAATATTCAATGAGCTAGGGGAGCAGACACAACTATGTCGGTTACTTTTGAGTCGATGGCTTGGATGAAACGATACTGCTTTGCTAGAGACAGCTTTGTATTGAGACTGAGATGTCAAAGAAAACACTCCCAGTACACAGACATCTGCTGGGATTGAGGAAACTCACGGGTATTTGACTGCTCAGTGTAAAATTTGAGAAACATCACTACTGTCATGCAATCTCTTCACACTAGGGGATCAACGATCAATACAATTGATGGTTCTTACTGCGCATGTAATTCAGCGCTGGCCGCAACGCAACTTGTAATTTTCAAAGGATATTACAAAAGGTATCACTGCCCTGTACTACTACCATGCTTGAATTTACAATGATGTTCAAAGTGTGTTCACATTTCCACCTTCCTAGGTAAGAATGCTGATTATTCCTTGTCGATAAGACAGCTTGGAATTACTTAGTAATGCGCTCTGGGGTTAAAGATTGCATATGGCTCGCCATCCACATAATCATTCATAACTTCTTACACAGGACACAAACAGTACACTAGCTTGTGATGACTGCCATACTTGATTGCCTGCTTTAAGCTGTCGAGACACAGAGATTATCAGAATTTACAATGCAGCAAACACAAACAGACAGCCAGTCTTGTCTCCAGATGTCACAGTCAGTTGGCTCATCCTGTTCTCTGAAACTAGGATAACATTCAGACCTACACTAGCACTACTGAGAAAGCACAAACGATAAATCTGCCTACTGGGGATGCAATTTCAAATCTTTCTCTATGAACCTATACACTCTCTCTCCATCCATCTTGTGTGACATGTCAGTCTTTTGTATAGTTCATAGTAACTGTGTTAATTTCTTTCTGGCGATGAACTGCAACTCACCTATTTGTTGTTGTTGTGCTGCAGCAATGGCGTATTGCTGCTGTTGAGGCGTCAACTGCTGCATGGCAATGGCTTGTGGAGTTGGCTGGCGTTGTTGTTGTTGTTGGAAGAGCTGGTGGGAGGGGCATAACAGAAGAACATTCAATATCATTGCAATGACATGAAGGCAACAGCGCCCTCTACAGGCTAAGTTTGGTCTATGTATGTCTGAACAGATCAACTTTTTCACCGCTGGAGAAATTTATCTACATGACTAAATTTCTGCAAATATCACGGTAAGATGAAACAATTTTGTCTAAAATTTATGCAATATCTTCCTTCCATCACTTTTTTCTCAATTTCCTAAATTGTGAATTGAAAGTGTTCACCAACATAAATTAATTCATTACTTTTTGTATTACCTGCTGATTGTAATCAATGTAACTAGGACTGTCCATGCTTGGCACCATTTGAGAGGGATAATCAAATTGTAGCGGGTCCACAGTCACTGGTTCCATGTTCTCCATACCCTGTAGACTGTTTTGAGTTTGTGCCTCGGCGATGTTGTCCGGAGTCTTGGCCAGGATTTGTCTCTGCGGCACTTCCATGTTGGTGTGTTTGATTTGCTCGGGTTTGTTCTCTTCGTTGGGCGAGGGCTGTCTACTGCCACTGTTGTTCCTGAGGGATGAGAGAGAGAGAAATATCGGTACATCATTCTTTGATGTCTCCTGAGATGACACAACTACCGGTGAGTTCAAAGTCTTCCAAAAACACAGAACCATTGTTGAACTCTGTTTTTTGTATGACATCACAGAAGTGCAATAACACAAGGCTAAATGTGCCACACTCTAAAAAGGATGAACAGAGAGCTGTATGCAATACCATAAAACACAGATTAAACTAGTTTTCTGTGAAGGCATCCTGTGTCACTGTATGGCCAACTTGATTATAAAAGGGATTAACACACTGCTGATGTAACAATAACCCTGAGAGTTTGGTCTTTTTCTGTTGAGAATTGTGATTATGAAAAGGCTCAACACACAGATGACGTAATAATGACCCTATTAAAGAATTTGGTCTTTTTCGGTTGTGGCATTAAGTCCATATATTTTCCTAACATTCTTCAATTATTTTATATAAATTCCATAAAAAACATATGAGGTGTACCCACATAATAGATAGACTGTGATATTAATTTTATGCTGCCAAAGTTACAAAATACAAAGCAAAGCAACTGGGGATACTGTCATAATCTGCTGATATTACAGATCATAATCAAACGTACAAAGTACAAAGATATACAGTTAATAAAGTCCAATCTCCACTTCAAGATAGCCAGAGTTGGCGACAATGTGCGGAAATGCCTACAGAATCAGTGATGTAGCGCTCTGCTGTGGTGATAGGGGTTACATACTCAAAGAACACCACTTCCAACCAGCTTTCCTTATAGGCACATTTATCTATCCAAGGGTCACTTAGTTCCTTCACATGTTTAGTACAATAACAAAAGACGGGTCACACGGGCATCTTCAGGACTTATGGTGTCTGTTGCTTGTTCTGTCAGACTACTGATAGCAATTATCAATGCATAAACAGTCAACACAACAACACAAAAACAACTTAAGACAGGAGAGACACCACAGTGACATGATTCGCATTCTGTTCATGGTGACTTGTACCAAAATACTGCAGTATTATGCCGCTGAGGGGCACCTTTGAAAGTGTAGCACATTGAGGACTAAAACCACTGGCATCCATTTATACACAACACACACCTGTGTATATTGGGACTTGGAATACAGTCACATCGTGGTTGATTGTACCACAGTCACAAATCATATTGCCCAGAGTTCAATGACGCCGGTAGGAATAATTGCAAGTCATACCTGTACACAGGCTTCTCCTGGTCCTCTTCGGCGCTGTTTCTTCCGTTGCCATTTTGAGGTATGTCTTGGATGTTCTCCGTTTCTTTGGATTTTACCTCCTCCTCGAACGGCGACGGTGTTTTGCTCTTCTTTTCGTGTTTAGTACTCTGTGGGTCGGATTCTGGCAGGCTGTTCTCGTTTGGAGGTGCTCCCTGTGGACAGGTATGCGAACGGGGTGTGTTAGTGCAAGCTTCAGAAATGAAGTACAGACTGCAGCCACAAATTAGCTGCGGTTTCCTCCACTGGATTTCAAGTATTAGCATATGCTGGTACCTTGAAAGGGCAAAAGTTATAATTTGATGGATGATCCTGCCAACAGTTCATGTCAGCACAAAGGCTGGATTGAATAAAAATATTGTTTTTAATAAGAGATTCCGCAGACTTGTTCAACTCTAAATCAAACTGAGTTTCCTTCACGAATCAACACCAACAGTTTCCCAGTCTCTGGAAGTCTCTACTTTGGAAGAGGATGGATATCCTCTGAAATGAAACACAGCACATATCTTCATTCACGATGTAGATGACACAATGTCACATATATTCTTGCTGCCACTTCTGAGCACATTTCCTTTCATAAATTCAGTTTCTGACCCAGAAAAATAAGCTATATTTGAATACTCTCCATCTCCTGCTTACTTGTACGACCAACATCCCTTCAACAGACTTGATATCGTACAATTTTCAGGACAGGACAGAACAAGTCATTGCCAGATATATGCAAAATTGTCAGTTGTCCAGGTTTGACACAGAAGAAAAGTTCAACTTACATATCCCTGTTTCATTCTACCGAGTCTGGTTTCCAGCTCTTTACCCTGTGGAGATGAACCCAGTACATATTCTACCATGCTGACCCCTAACCCTCCACCGCTCTCGGACCGCGGTGAGAGCACAGCGTTGGCATCACCTGGCTGGTAGCCACGACGCTGCATGACGATTGGTTGAGACACTGAGTGATCTAGGTGGGACAAGATACGAATGTTTGGTCAAGGTGTGATGTACTGACATCAAGGAAACAGAAAAATTTTTCATCTACAGTGTCAAAGCATATGTCTAAGCAACGGCACATAGGCATTTCTTATAATGAAATTGTTTTACAATAAATAAGAATATCCAGTTATTTATTCATCAGAAATTTCTCTTTAACCTTTTTGCAGACGCTAAAATGCAAGTTTAATTTCGTTGGAAGCTTGTCATATATTTGATAAACAAGTCTTTCACTAGTTCAATTTGATTCAGCCAGCCCTCTGATCAAATGCTCAACAACAGTCTACACATGGATTGTTATTTCGAAATATCAAAATTGCACCTGATGTGAGTTGTTTTGAACTAAAATAGTTGGGTTAATAGTGAAAACACATTCTTTAAACCAGGAAACAGCACAGCATGGATACACATGAATGTTCAAGTTCTTTCTGCTATGCTGCCATACTTCTATTCTACTGTTACTTACCGTGGCCAGCATTGATAGGTACAGCTCCCCACGCAGTTCCATGCCACTGATCACTCAGAAATATACCCTTGGGTTCATCTTTACTCCGCTCGTCTCCATCATTCATCTCCCAGAATTTCTTTGCAGTCGGTGCAATCTGGAAAATCAACGAACAAAAACTATTTTATTGCAAGTGATACCACTTTCTGGTGTCTGAAGGAGACAGATAGATAGACATATATATATTTAGACATAAATCGTAGGTGCATACGCGGAGAGACAGACACATGCCAAACAATCTGAATAGCTCCAGCTGCCACACAGTCATAAAGCATCTGGAAGCTTAATGTACAATCTGTAAATAATATCGTTTGATAGTTGCGGCGTGTTCATACAGATTGGCTAATATGCATTACTAAACTGTGATTTCTACACAGACTAAACTGACACATCAGGTATACACGGAGCATACACCATAAACTATGCATGGATCACATATGGAATGTAGTGGTAGATTTTTTCATTATGGAAAATGTTGAAACTTCACGGATGACAGGAAGAGGAAGTGCAACCGGACCACTGAGGCTTGTGTGGATATGCTGACTGATTTTTGACTGAGGGCGGTCTGTCTAGCTTGAGCTGTGACACTCGCCAAGAGGTACATGTATGATATTATTGAGACTATGGAAGTGTGTGTTGTAAATTCTTTTGATAAGTACCACAGCGTGGAGGTTTGATGGATGCTGCAATGGCCACAGTGAATGAGTGTACACAGAAACTGTGCTATGGTGCGAGGGGTCATCTTCAAAGGCCAAGGACTACTTATACGTTGTGGTGGAAGTTTACAGTACAGAAGATGAACAACTCTTGACTCTCCTTGAAAAGTATATAAAGCATATTCAGTTCAAGGTTTGCGATGAAAATGTTGCACAGAAGAAGTTTCACATCAAGACCACAAGCGTAACCAAAGGAAGCGATAAAAGTGGTCAGTTGCTACTGTAACCGGGCAGAATTCATAATTTTCACTTGGATGGAAAAGTATTGAATCTGACACCAAAGTTATGAGCCAGTCTATGTTCACCCACAATGGCTGCCATTATCATCCGCTCAGACACTTGTACCACCCTGACCCATACATCAACTGCTGCCGTGTCACTGCTAGTCAGCCAGCATTCTTGAGCAGATTACACAACCATGAATGTGTGAAGGAAATCAGTTTCAGTTCATGACTAGACCTGCATTTCCACATATCTAGGGATCTTTCATCAATGACAGGTTGAGTGAAATAGCATGAACTCCAAATACTATGAAATAGTTTAGTATAGTGCAATTTATTTTGAAATTATACATGAAGTCACTGCACGTGACAATAACACTGCATCTTGCACAGAGCTTATACAATTTGAAATGATACAACCAGTAAAAAGCCAAACAAATACAATGGACAAAATGGTTTAATTTACAGAATTTGACATGAAGTCGACAAGGGTTGCTTTGAACTCTCACTGCCCACTGATCAGTTATATCAACCCCTCTGTGTGCTGCAATTTTTCTGCCCAAAATTTAGGTGTAACATTTTACCAATTTTGATGAATTTTTCAGTAATTGTTTGACAATTTTGGAGCAAATGAATATCACTTTTCATTGGGTAGAGTTTTTGATCAAAAATTGTGGGAAAAATCTGAAAAAAATAATTTGTCTGAATCTGAAAAAAAATTGTCTGATGTTGTATTTCATAGAGGTGACAAAAATTGAATTTGGCACTAAAAGGGTTAACATTAACTTGCTACATAAAACAAGAGGATAAATATACTATATTCACATAAATATTTTTTTCCAGCCATAGCACCACCTCTGAGATGTTATCAAGGTCTCTTTCTATCTGGCAGGACATTTCACTCCTCAAAGAAGGCCAAAACAATCCCCAGTGTATACCAACAATGACCTTTCAAGACCCAATTCAAGTTTGTTTCGTGCCAAAAGCACACCTAATTTTCAGATGTAAACAGTGCTCCATTACTGCTTGTGAGAATCTTGTTGGCTCAAATTACCAGCCCAGGAGGCGTTGACCTCAAGTGATTATTGATCCAGCATGCCTGATGATACAGCTGATGGTCAAACACTTGAAATGTGTTTAGGATATTAGTGTGTGTCCTCACAGACGTAGACAGATGACATGATGGAACTGACAAAGGACTCATCTCTGGAGAGACACAGAACTTCCACAGATTTCCAGACAGTCTCAAGCAGATTTCACGAGACAGAAGCTGCAACTTTTGATTTTTTCACAGAACTTCCACAGATTTCCAGACAGTCTCAAGCAGATTTCACGAGACAGAAGCTGCAACTTTTGATTTTTTCACTTTTTTTGTTTTTAATATCAACTAATATCTTGTTCCATGCCTGAATGAATGTTATGAAACATAATATTCAGCTTGTCAACTCAGTCTGTACTCGTGTACACTGCAGTGTTATTGCTGGCAAGTGAATTCTGGTCTTGACTAGAATTCAAACGTCAATAACAGTGCACTTTGCATGTGTTGAAGCTGTTTTGAAAAGCTATTATAAGTGGGTGTTTGAACATTCTTCAGGGAGTAGAACAAGAACTTGCAATTGACATACAAAATAAAAACTGAAAAAATCATTAACAGTTACAGTTGCTCGCCCTCTTCAAGATTTAACACATTTCATTTTCCCTGCAGACTTTAATTGGCTCTTTATTTTCAATTCATACTTTGTTCCACGCAGTTGTGAACACTCAGCCGAGAGACACCTTCTGAGAAACAGGTATGACACAGATTTCAAAATAAAGTTGGAGGTCATTCTACCCGACTGTGACCGAGAACGTCTGCCTCGTAAGTACCTCTTATATTCATAAGACAGATGTAACGCATGACACAGATTTCAGTTGGAGGTCATTTCATGCACATTTTTTTCTATTCAATTCTGAATTGGAACACAAGGCAGATGGACAACTTTTGCCAGAGATGGAGCCCTCCACATGTGTGACAGATTCGTCAGAGGTCAAAAGAGGCTTTGGAAGGCTGCGGGAGAACTCTGCTGCAGATTGACTATCACTAAGCCTACGGTACTTTCATTGCTGTTGCCTAGAAACCAGTCGTGTGTTATCAAGGGAATGGTGAGGAAGCTACAGCAAGCTACAGCGGTCACTTCCTTCCTGTTTTAACACTAATGCAGGGCAAATATGACCATTTGAACAAATTCATTCAGCTTCAATGATAAACTGGTCAAAAACGATTCGATTAATTTTAACACGAAGATTACAAAAGATAAATAAATAAATAAAAATACATGAATAATACACAGAACCCCATATAGCACCAGTTGTATATAGCACCAGTTGTGAGAAGAATCTTTGTCAATGAATTTCAGCAAATCATAAACAAGGTGACCTATTATTTACAAGATTACATATTTTGTGATTTCTCTACAAATTTTCCTATACACCGCATGAACCAGTCACCAATATAACACCTATCAAGCAATAGGTGACAAAGTTTCAATATGATTCATTGTTACATGCTAGGGAAAACAGCACCATCATCTGTTCCATTTTCTAAGCATCATAACTCACACCTCAGAACAGTACCCACTGTCAATGCTGGATCAACACACAGAAACACACGACAATACAGTGATGTTACATTTCTAGGAATATTTGAAAACAATGTAAAAACACAAACAATTTATTGAATTTCAAATGCACAGCTGTAATTTCTTTCAACAGAAAATATTACTCATATCAATAATGTTATCTTCTTTTATTTTTCTTTCCTTTAATTACTTTCTAATTAATTTCCCACCTGCAAGATATTGACCTTGGGGCCTTTTGTACCACCAAGGATGCCCACTACTTCCAAAAACAGCATTTCATAACACACAAATCTATCAAATTTTCCTTTCATCTTCAGGGAGTGGAGCCCTGCCAACATACTAGTTGCCATGCCAATCTGATTCCAGAGCATCTAAAATGCTGCCTATGACATTTCTACTGCTGATATTTGAGCTCCAAAATACACAGCATTTCCACTCTTTATGAGGTCATAAAAATCTCAGACATCTAATTCATGCAATGCTGTAGCCAACATATGGAAGACTGACAGACTTTCAATAAAACACGGGGAGATTGGTTTTCTGGAAAACATAGTTTCTAGATTTTTTGTTTTCTCACCATCATTTCAATTTTCAAAACAGTTTCTGTATTTCTTTTTGCTAAACAATCAATATTTTGATTTTCAAAACAGTTTGAAATGCTTCAAATCTGGCAACACGAATTTAAAGAGGGACTTTAGCCTATCATATCTCATTTTGGAATTCCTTCAGCAATTACACATGCTAAATTTGCAGAATAAGCTGAACTAAATTGTGATAGATTTTTCCTTCCAACCAAGCAAAATAGCTATGTATGTTTACAGTTAATACCACACAAGTACAGTCAGAATCCTAACTTCTAAGTTCTTTTATTTTTCTGAACTGAATAAAGTAGTGGGTCTGTATTTTCAACATTACCACATTTTTAAGGAGTTGCATGTGTAAACCCTGCAACAACTTCTATCATACGCAGGCTTGTCCATATTGGAGAGCAAATCGCAAGATGAATGACAGACCTGGTGAAAATTGGGGTTAATTCTTTGGGGGCCTCTCCTCCATTGAATTACTACAACTTCGGAAGGCATTACATGCTCATGTGGACAAATCAACGCTGGCCTTCTCAAAACAATTACCCTTCAAGTGGTCATTCCGGAAAGTCCTTTCTACAAAACCTGTTCAAGACCAATTAGTGCTGGCAAAGGAAGGAAATGCATATCAATACCCCTGGTCCTACCACAACAAAGAACCCAGTCAGTGTACTGCATTAAGGCGTACACTGACCGACAAAACACAGTCATATTATTGTCAAATTCCTAACATTCTGGCCAACTCTGAACCACAACTCCACAAGACAATAGCACCAATGCCAAACCAGAGACTGAGTCTAGCCAGCGCAGGGCTGAAACAACACACCATTCTTTCCATTTCAACAGACTTAGGAAACCCATTCACTTAAAGAAAATTCTGTCAAACCCTTCAGCCGTGAAATTATGGAAGAATCCTATTGTATTCTTTTGTAAGGTTGGACCTTCATACTGAACCATGGAGAGGAGAGAATCAAAATACACGTCATTTGAATGGGGTTATTATTTTCATTGCCATGTAATTCTGACAAAACGCGTCATTTACAAGGACAATTTATTTTTAGTGAAAGGCATTTGTCTATTTGTCGACACTTGAACCAGTTGAAAGCACACAGTCAACATATTGTGGGCAAGTTTCTTGCAACAATAACATTATAACATTATTATTCTGTTGATCAAAAGGAACAGAGCTGCAATAATTCATGCCTCGGTTCTTGTTACTTGTGGGAGTTTCCGCCAGATGAAATTACACCTGTCATGTTGAAATCAAGGGATGTGAAACGAGACCTAGAAATAGAATAATACCGTCATATCCATTCTAAATAAATATCCAATTTTGATCATGTTTACATTGATTTTTTCCCCCTGACAAATTATCTACATGACCTTGACACAGATAACTAATCAGAATATCGCAGATATGGAATAGGCCTCAGTCTCATCAATGGATCATAAAATGGTTGCTACAAAAGATGACACTAATTCATATCTGTGACCTGGGCGTCGTAAAAAACCAGCCATCAATTTAATTCACTGAATTTCCAAAACAGAGGTCAGACATTTATTAACACATCTGAGAACACGAATATGAAAGACTTGATTGTGTTGAAAAGTCACACAGTCCGCAGACAACCTGAATTTTCAAGCTTGGCCTAGTTAATATAACCCTCCTTGTTAGCTACAGGCTGCAAGTTCCACATCTTCTATGCTCTCCTGCCCTCTACCTGTTCAGGAAATACATGAGGTCACATGTCAAAGGTCAAAGTTCTAGATCCTGCTGACAGGGCACTTCACAGTTACTTGAGTCTATTACAGTAACGCAAATAATGGTCTGTGTAATTTTATTTTCCTATTGGGTCGCTGATGGCTTGAATCAATTTACTATGCCGGTTCACAGGGCACAATAATGAAAACGAAATTTGAAAAATAGTTTATATTCTTCTCTTTCAGAAACCTTGGTGAAACACAGATCATTAGTCGAGATGAAGAGATAACATAAGGTGTCATGCTCCAAGTCACGACATCATTTACATGGCAGATTTGAATGCAGGGGCAAAGATACTCTATGAGGAACTAGTTTGAATAAAAACAGTACAGGGTCATTCTGATATGCTCTTATATTGCCTATCTTCTTCATTGTACAGAGGAAATATTGAAACAGAAACTAACTGTAACTGTGGAGTTGCATTGTCATGTTGTACACCCTTGGAAAGGAATCCACAGGAACCATAGGTGCAAAATTTTGACAATATTTTCATTGATTTTGTTCCATAAAACAAAGATATGCTATTATCATTTTCTCCACAAGATATATTAAAATGTTATATATCACAGACATCCAAAAAAACCCCACAGAATGCCAGCCTTGCCTAAACACAATAAACTATTGTTTATGAGTACATTTTTGTCTGCACCAAAATTCAGCTGCTGACATGCAGCGTGCTTAAAAGGCTACATCTGATTGGTCGATTGTCACTGTTCACAGCAACTTAGGGAGTTTGTTTGCATATTCAATTAGATTCAGCCAACCAATTGGATAACAGCTTCTGAAATATTGCACATTTGCCAAAATTCAGTCATCAACAATAACATTTTACATGGAGACATATAGACTTTACTGACAGGGTGAATACAGGGTATTTTCACATTATTTTTTGAGGTCTAACTGACAATTTATTTCACAGACTGAACAAAGCATTCCGGAAAATACACCAAAACTTATTTTTACAACCCATAGTTTTGACAGATGTCAAAACTTGAAGTTGAGTATATCTATTTGATAGACATCAAAACTGGCAAATGAATGTCCAAACATAGAGACACTGATTTATTGGCAAATGTGTATTTTGAGGAAGTCAAACTTTTGACAGGTGCAGTAGTCATATCTCAGCACTTTCATCAAATACATCCACACAATGCGAACACTTCAATTTCATTCACACCGACTCAAAATGGCAATCTCTTATTCCCCTACATCTGCCTTTTATAACCTCATCGTTTTTCAAAATACTGATTTTGAAGTACCATAAACCTCAAATCTGTAACACTTGTGGCAATTCCAATAACACACAAACTTTTCAAACAGACCTCATTTACATAAAAGTAAGGCAAGCAAATACGCCCACAATGTTACATTAGAATTATTTGGAATGTTCAATAAAACCAAAAATATGCGTTCATGCACATGTTGGAATTCCTGAGATTAGGTGCTGAGGTATGCCGAGGGTCAGGAGTCCCTGTGAGTGCAAAAAAGTCAGTAAATGCATTTTACATTGCAGATTAACACATGCAAATTGCTAGAAGAGTGGTACAACTGACTGCATTCCTGATGACTGACAGTCTACTAAGCTACCAGGTCACAATTATTTGCTTGAGAATTCAAAACAACACGATATAATGCACCAACTTTTTAAAGTCCTAACAGACACAACAATAATTCTTAACTTGCTAGCGTTGTATTAGAAAGCATGTATGTTGTCAGCCAAGCATATCATAATTTTCAATTTATTATTATTTATTAATATATATTAATTTACTATCATATCACCAGTAAACATTCAGCGATTATATCAGTGCCAATGTGATGGAAAGTTTTGACCACAATGAAATGAAAAGTTACCCTGCTTAATTTGAATAAATATCGGACAATCACTACTTATTCCAATATATACTCAGTTATTCATTTTCACCTGATGAAATAAAGCTACTTGTGTACTTGGCCAGCTCAAGCGCCAAAGTAAACCCATTTGCATTGCAAAGGTATGAGACAACACCTCCCTTGATACACTTTATACATATCGAACGGACACTTTAGTAAAACGGTATATTTCTGCCATCCCCCCCACATTACACAAGCGATTGCTGGAACTCCGATTGCTCATACGATTGACCCTGTGACCTTTACAATCCAGAGACACAACAACTTTCCAAGGTTTACACAGCAGTGGCAGAGTGGAGTTTGCTTTCATTGAAGATTACACAAATCAAGCACCAATGTGTGCACTTTCTGAATGGCAGAAGGCACGCTGACCAATGCTGACCAGAATTCCTCATTACAGCCATTTTATGTAAACCCTCCTATTCAAATGACTGAGACCTTATTCAGTTCACGACAAAGGCAATTTACTTTCTTAAAGGTACAAAGCCGACATAGGGGCAACTGTAAAGGCTATTTGACCAGGTTGGTTTTATGTTCCATGGTTGTGATGAATCATTCATTACCCTTCATTGTACATGACAAGTGATAAGTCATTTGAAGTGGCTGTGTAGATCTTTTTCTCTTTCTTTTATGGTGAGAGTTCTGAACAAAACCTAAAGTCTTTAACTCTGAGCGACTGTGCTTAGCAGTTGCACATTTGCATATCACTTTCTCTGACACCTGTCAAAATAATCTTGTCACTGTAAAGGAAAACACTTTATCAACACAATACTAGCTCATGGCATTCTGGGTCCACCGTTTCTCAGATGAGTAGAAAATCATTCAAGTACATGAATGATAAAATATGAAGACAATGATGAAAGTATTGGCTTACTACTCTTGATAAGCCCCTATTTGAAATTATTGACTACAAGTTTTGTTAAATTGAAACCCATCTAGCCGTGAAATATTCACAACTGGTGTAATGTGCCTGTTAAAAGTCAGAGTAAAAAATTCAAAAAGTCTTATAAGATGTTGACGTGCTTCTGAGATTCAAACCATGTCTGACAGACTGTTACTATCCATGCAGGTCTTTTGCAAAACAAACAATTCTAAATTCAGAGGTGTCCTGAAGGTCAACCTGCACTTCATGGAACCCTGCAAAATGTCAGTTTCACAGCAGATTTCAGATGGCAAACATGGGTATCTTTCCTGTACACCTCTCTAATATTACAATATAACTAGAATATGGTCAACTATTATTTTTCCTGACGGCAAAGTTCACGAGGGCTGTGTGCTGGCCATTACACATGATATGTATTCATAGTATCATCTAAAGTTAAAACCTAAGACAGCTAAAACCTAGAGGGAAAAGTAGTGCTAACCATCGTAGAAACTCCCCCCTCCCGAAGTTGTTTACCGTGCACGTTTTAATTATCTACGGCCCCTAATATTACCATGGTAAAATACAAGTGATTAATGCATGTAGCATATTATTTTTGTTATAATATTGTCATGGAAAAGTACACTTCAAATGGGCTAACTGGGCCCAGAACATGTTTATTACTATTCTTGACTTTAGATAGTAAAGTTGTTATGATGATTATTCAGGTTCTTGGGCCCAGCAATAACCAAGCATTCAGGAATGAGGGGGCTGAGTGTGTTACACATGGCACATCCAGACCAATAAACATCGTTGGTCTTTTGCCGTTTTTTTACCGGATGAAGAAGTGATTTATGTAGAATCTGAACTTTGTCACATGATCCAATAAGCTTGAGAATGAAACCTAACTACTATGAGAAAGTCGGGAAAGAAAAAAGATGTTGAAATAACAAGATGTAGAACACCAAAACATTGCGATCTCATTTACATAATGAAGCAGTGTGCATTCTGACAAAAGACGATTGTGCAGCGGCTGAAAATTACATTGTCCATTCAAATACAACTCATAGTGTATGTAAATACACTGTATTACAAACCATAAATCATTATGATATGTTTGACAGTGACAAGCACACCTATCTTCATACAAAGTGTGATCAAGATAGTACATGTTAGGAGTAAAGAGATTCAAGGAGTAAGGGGTAAAGAGAGTTATTTAATAGGAAGCAAACAGAAAAAGTGTAATTAAATTTCTTTAGGAAAATCATGTTTGCTCACAGCTTAATAATAAAATGGATCAAGAACACACAACGCCCAGACTATTTCTGTCTATCTTTGAACGGAATACACAATTTATAGTCATTTACAATTTACTTATTGAAGTCTGCTATGGTGAATCACAGGTTATATTATCATGGTGTCACTGAAGCTCATTGGAAATGTCAATCCTGCTGCATTGTCAGGGGTATCTCCTCTGCTCTTTGTATGCAAATCAGCTTGTTAGAATTATAACAAGAGATGTCCAATGTAATGCAATATGCAATTTTTTTTTCATCACAAACAAAACCAATGCTGATTAATTCTCCCTTACATATCAATACAGTTGACCTTACTGGAGAGCATGTCGCCATGGAGATGGGAACATCCTCTGTGATGTCACACTAGTTCATTAGATAGGTCATTGATTATTGCCTTTGTATGTAAATTCATCGCAGGCTCACAAACAATGCATGCCTTCCCAAGGCTGATATAAATAACTGTGGCAATTATGCAACTGATACACCAAGCTGATAAGTGAATTAACTCCTCTCACTGCTGTGAAAATTTTTCATTTCAAAATTCACAACTTTCATCCTTTCACCACATCTCTGAGATCACACACACAGCTATAGACTTCACAGACACATCTGAAATCAAAACACAGCAACAGGTGACTCTTGCAATGAACAGTCCCTCCTGAATATAATCAGAAACTACTGATCACAAAACACATCACAGAACAGATGAATTCAGAAAACCGAAACCAAAATCACAAAATCCAATCACTCAGTACAGTTGTGCAGCTCATTCTGCGCCATACTGCAACTCTTCCAGTTTGACATTCATCAACCAGTCACCTACAAACTCAGTAGTATTTCACATATATCCCCTCGGTCTCATAAACAGTAAACGGACACGTAACCAATTAGATACAGAAAGAGTAAAACCACTTTGCAACAAAAACACATTACACCTTCATACAGTCACAACTTGTTTCTTGATCAGCCAAGTTACGACACACATCATTCCACAAATTAGAGCACAAATCTGACCCATTAAAACATAAATATTGTACAGAATCACTTATCCAGGTTTACTATTTTCAACTTATGGTAATCATCCACCTAGACTGATCAAAACATTGCTCTACAATTATTAAAAAAACAAAAAACCTACACTGACAATGGGCATTCACATTTGATCATACCACTTATATCTTTATATGAATCTTTAGGTTGTTTTGTATATAACTTATTTTTACTTTTACATGCTTGTGTTATCAGCTGCCAAGTCTAATCAAAATTATATCTGCAATTGTCTCTGAGATACACAAAACACTGTGACCACACAATGAGAAATCCTTTGTTATTTGCAATATATAAAGCACATTAAATATTTTTTATGAACAAAATATACAACCTAGATTAGGTACGAGGGAAGGTACATGTGTCTTTCTGAAATTCAAGATCAAATTGGATGTTAATTCTCTAGCTGTACTCTGGAAGGCTCTCCAAATTACACCACTAGGGGGGATATAACAGTAGAGAGATATGAAATTATCAACAGGCTCAGGGCTGAACACCAGCTTGGCCAAGCCGACATCTGCTCCTGGTTATTTTAGTCATTTTTCACTTCCATGCAAAGGTAGTTCCTGGTGCACAACCGGAGTGACGTTGAACAGCTCTCCGGCTGTGACCAATATCCCGGTGAATGCACATGCACCAAAATATACCCCAATAACTCAGTAATACGAAACTCTAATAGCTAGAAAGTTGAGACTGAAATATTGAAAGTTGAGGGAAAACTATAAATTGTACTGAACGCCGCTTTATTACCTACCTGATCGATGTCACAGTTATCATTACATCATCTTATAAATTTCACAGGACACCCGTCAAACAATGGTATGACATGATGTATCTTTTTGATTTATTACATTATTCATTAGTTTGAATAATTGTATCATCACTTCACTTCAGATAATGTTGTGTCTATATATGACACTAGCATCAGCAAACAAAAGCATGTTTCGGAATAGAGGACGTATCATATTCCCTTTTTACTAGAGTCCTGGAGCCGGGAAGGCTTTGTGTTGGAAACAACTGACACAAAAGACTTTCCCTGTGTCTGGGTTCCGTGTTCAATCAAATATCTTATCAATGTGTTCATTCAGGTAACACTAATAAGCTGTAATTCACCCAAAGGATAAACCGTTGATGATCTGATGAAAGACAGGAAAGATGACATCGGGATCCAGGGACATAAAATTAGACACAAAAGAATCATGCGAGCCTTTTTATGCACATGTAACCTCCTTCAGCAACAACACAAGCTTTCATTTTTAATTTCCAATCTTTTGTACTGAAAATTGCCTTCTGAACTCGATACATAGAGTAACTCTTAATAGATCATAACAGACATGAGAGAAATGCCTGTCTACAAGGTCAATTTTGAAAATTGTAACTGCCATCACATCAAGAAGTAATTTTCTGTCAACAGATATTTGTAATGAGCTAATGGCCAGATCACAGATAAGCTACGACTTTCACAAAATATTTTGGCATTCTATTGTCCTTGACCATGCTATTCCTGTCATGACACAAGCCACTAACAGTTTTTTGGCTTCGGCTGGTTTCTGTTGTAAGCTGCACCAAGGACTGCAACTTTCACATGAATAACATTGTGGTAAAAATGTAGGTTTTATTGTTTGTCATCAAACTGCCATAGTTCAGAGTGACCATACACTCTAAAACTGTGACGAAGACACATCAACTAAAAATAACTGTAAAGTTAATCTCATCAAGGATGTTGCTCAATTAAAACACTGCAATTAGCAATGTTTACGCAATTTGTTGTTGAATATTTTAGAAAATTAATTCAGTATATTTTTACGATCGCAAAGCGAATTGGCAGCACCATTTGTGGAAGCTTCCAAACAATTATGATGAATGACCTTTTTCACAGATGACCTTTCAATTCTGACAACCTTTGACAGCCTGTAACTTTTATTACATGTTCTAGAAACGGTACACTTGTTTTGTTTTGTTTAAGCCTTCGTTTAATTAGTCCATTGGAATCCTTGATGAGACATCATTTGGACAAAGAGTTTGGTATGGAAGAAATTCAACGGTCTGCTGGGTGTTTTACTCAACAACAATCCTTGCTCCTTCACAGTGTCACATTTCAATCTTGGCAGAATTTTGGAAGCAAGAAAAAAAAGCGGAGGCCGTGGGTGAGTGACCAGAAAACGCCGTCAAGCATTCATCAATCTGTCTAGCTGTCAGTAACAAAGGAAAAGCCCACCGCACCGGCGTTCTGCTCTGGCTTTCCATTCATCACTATCTCAACCCTTTCACCACCATGGTTTGGTCCAAACCCATTGTCACCAAATGGTGATAGTGGACCTCTGCATTTGAAAATCAGGGGTGAACAGGTTAAGTTTCACAGACATCTTGTGACGAAGCCTTTCAATATCAAAGTGATTGAACAAAGGGAGTAAAGTGTATATATACACAGTCCCCTACTTGAAACAAAATCTACAGAATGACAGGCAGACTATAGTTTCTTTGTCAACTCTTCAAGCTGAAATGAAAAATATTCCAAACAGAGATATTATTAAATCATACATCTACTACCATAATCAAAATCACAAAAATATACAACGACTAGAGAAACTTTTCATAAATTTGTGATAAAAAAAATTACTAGTATTCAGACAAGGATCTAAAACTACACCTGGTCGTGAATTGTGTTGCGCTACGAGATAAACTTATGTATTTTGTCTGTCTTTGATTTCTATGGCAGAACCAGTGTCTTCCTTCACGTATGAACAAAGGATTAAAATTCACAATATTGCAATATCCAATATTGCTTTGTTGTAACATAAAATATTCAACAATTATGCTCTCCTTTCCCCCAGTTGCTTGTCCACAGAGGAGGATCAATCTGCGTTATCTATCAAACTTTCGTTTTTATTATCTCTGATCACACACTCGAACACAAAACCCAATTATTTTTTTTCACCGAGTTCTGAATTTTTCAATTTTTCGACTGATCTCTATACAAATGGAAGCTTTCAACAGTGTAATGTTGTGGCTTGAAGCAGTTGTAGTACTTGCTTGGGGGGAAAGCAAATAACCTAAACGTGATTTGAAAAAGAAAAATCATGATGGACAAAGCAGTGATAGATTACATTTGAAATATTCAGCTCCTTTCAAAGATAAAGAATTTCTTGCCTCTATCATCATATTTAATGATTGGCCTTCAACCAGCAAGACATATTTCACCAAAATCCATAAAAAAATCTCGAAAGTACAGTGTTCTGGGAACTATTGATCATATACTGAACAACATGACAATTTATGACCGTTGGATACTTCTTTTGTTTAACACGCATATGGCTCAATGATTTATACATCACTGTAGCACACCATTTCAACACTGACAGCACCACATTTTCAATGATAATTTTTTTTATCTCTAACATGGACGACTCGTAAAACATCAAAATATACTCTTGATTCTGATTCCCTATGGAGCAAAACATTACTTATAAGGTCTCTATCACATGGATTTCAACAAACCCAACGTATACTTTGCATCAGAAACAAAGACCCCTATTTTTTTCAAAATGGCCGCCGCCATATCTGAACCATAGATACGAAAAGGGCGGCAACTGACGTAATGGTTTTATTCTTATCTCTCCCACGCTAATAAATACTTTGGTCACTTCAGGGAAGAAAGTTATGAGATTGGTAAGTTTCACAGTATTTATTTATGTTATTGCATCTGTTATTGTTGGCATATTTTCTGTTTTTTACAAGTGAGATAATATGTTGAAATTCCACCCTCTTTTGAAAAAATGGGTTTGAAGAATATGATCAAAGTTGCATTACACAAAGAGGTGACCTTTGAACATTTCCATTCAAATTTGAAATTTCCCTAATGGCTGTCATCATTTGCCGTCAATTTTACATGTTATGTCTGGACTGGTCTTTGAAAAGTGGCCACTCTCAAAAACGAGAAATATTGAAAATTCTGGTTCATTTCATCAGCAAGACATGGCCATTATAAATACAACTGTAGATGCTTGATTATTGAACTAAGTGTTTTTTTTAAATTACCATCACAATATATACAGAACCATCACTCATTTCTGCAAAACATCTGTGAATGTCTGGATATCACACATTGTCTGCACTTATTCTGGATGCAAGGCCCATGGGAATTATTTAAAATGTATTGAAGTCTTCATTCTGACAAAGCAAATTTTGCCATGTCTTCAACACTAGATTTTCCATCCCCTGTGGCTTTTTTGTGAAACTTTGACACTGCATAATTGATCTGAATAACTATATAGTTCACATAATGTATGTGGAATATTTAAATATTGAACACACTGCTGGCGAGAAAATGTAAGTTCAACTTCATATTGAGTATGCCAGTTTTACCAGCATCTAAATGGCCACACAGGGCTCCACAAAATGCAGAAAACATAAGCTTGGCTCGACGATGAAAACCAAAATTACAAAACCTAAAAATAAGAAAAAGGAAAAAAAAAATTCATCTCCTCTATTGAAACTACAAATTTCTATGCATTTTTGTAGAGGAGCAAATTCTTTGTTCTCACAGCTTTTTTGAATTTCCCTCGCACACAAAACACAAAGTCTTTCAGTGACGTGTACATCCGTTTTTGTCTCGCAGAGGGACTGTCGTGCAAAGATGAGGTACAAGGCACCATGATTCCTCCTCTTTTCAAAATCATTTTCTGTAATTTTACTTTTGAACTGCTCAGGGGTACATTCTGCCGATCAATGCAACATCCATACAGTCTCTCTCTTTGTCTTTTAGTGGCATTCACCTCAGCTGACTGAGTTCAGGGTCACCATTTCAAAATAATGAGACGCCGTGCACATTTTCTCTTTTGCCGCTCTCTAAATGGTGTCACGGCAGCATGGAACGTGTTGGCACTGCTGACCTACATACATGCTCAGTTCACTTTGATATTCTAAAGCACTTCCCTCTATAACACCGCAGTATCACACCCTATGGATTGAAGAAAACATTCGACCTCAATATGAACCCAAAAGAACAGCATAGACTACAGTTTGTAACACACAAATTTTCGACGGCAAATAAGCTGCCACATAAAAGACTAAGGCAAGCTCTTAGGACGGACTGCTGACAAACATTACACGAGACATGAACCTGACACAATGCCAAATCACAAAAACATTTCTCTCACTTACCAATACTGATACAGAGAATACAACCATGTGGGCTAAAATTGAAATATTCAATCTTTATGAAGTGTACTGGAAGACCAGATCTTGTCAAAACGACCACTGAACTCACACAATTTAGGTCTACCTAAATTCATCATCAGTTCCTGGCTAGTATTACAGTTTTCCTGCACGTCATTGGCAGGTAACCAATCCAACATGTTTGAAAGTGCCAAGTTGATAAAAATCTTACAAGCTAAAGTATTCCACAATAACATTTACAGCTAAAATAATTTCCTAAAAACCTCATTTCTTGAGAATAGCAAATATTATTACAAATGCATACCAAAGAAGACAATTTTACAGACGATAACCTTTTAAACATAGAGGCCAAGTCACAGCGCAAAGTACCTAGACCATTTCAATTCACACTGACACTCATGGTATTACACAGACATGAACAAATCTCTCTCAATGACTGGATATGGTTATACAAGAATGATTCAGGTACATCAAAGATGTATAATGGCGGCCACATAGTCTTTCATTATTGAAAATCCTCTTGCAGGATTGTGGTTGCAAAAACCTGTGCTTTAATCACACCTGGAAATCACTTCACACAGGTCGTCAAATTGTCTGCTGTTCAACAAAGCCTGGCACACGTGCCCACACAGACAACATTTATGATGTTGTACACCATGCGGGCATTGCAAAGAGACACTACTGTCGCCAGTATCCCAGTAATCACATTGAAGGATTTCAACAATTTTGTGGAAAGCTTACAGAGAACAGTCTCAAATCCTACTTTATTACCACTGGTAAACAAGTCTAGGGAACACGGAATCCCGATATTGATTACTGAACAAGGAATCATTATAAAGTACACAGTTATGTACAGTCATAACAAAATATGTACAAGTTCCATTCACTGAGTCACAATATTATACAAACAACTCAACTGAAGAGGTGATGTTTTACATTTTTTTAAGTTTTTGAAGACACTCGGCACTATGTCATCAACACAAAAAGACAGTATTCACATCAGCAATATAACTTGATTTACTTCTTTGAAAGACATTTCTTTTTTGTTAAAAGCTACCAATTTTCTTTCAAATTTTCAATTTGTGTACAGTTAGTCAAATCTGTCGTGTCGAACATTCACTTCTGCACACACTTTCCTGTCCTCCAGTCCCTGTCCCTGAGGAACGTAAACATTGACTGTAGATTTTCCCTTTTGGAAAATACAGCATAATATACGATGTCATACTTAAATCATCCTGAACGTCCTTGATACTAATGACAAAAAAACGGCGACATAACAGCACAAGTAACTCCTGATATTTATCCATTTGAGTGTAACATTTGTTATCAACATTCCCTTTATTGAAAGGATTAGTAGAATTATCATAGCGAAAATAAGTTTCATCGGAAAATAAAAGACAAGTTATATAATTGAACAGGGCTGTTCTGTTATTATAAATATCAAAGTGTGCTTTCCGTGTCAAATGCAAATGTCACAGCTCTTAAATCTTGATGGCTGGTGCCCCAGTAAGGGCAAACTTGTTGAGAGATTAGCATCGAAGAGACACTATCACTTTGTCAGGGGGAAAATTTCAAAGAATATTGTTTCAGACCATTGCTCATCATGGCTGATGTAAGCCCTTATCAAATTATTATTCAATATTATTCACACCAGAACAATCAAATTTTGCTTTAAAATTATTCACATGACACCAGCGCCTGTCCGACATACAGCGGTGTAGTCCATCCCTACTTAGATTTACAGTAACATGTTTCTATTCATGGAAAATAAATGACAGATCTGTGGCACAAAATGACAGATTACCCCAAGCACTGACAGCTTCAGACAATGAAGTGTTTGCTCCAAGATAAATGATGTGGGTCAAAGTCAAGTGTGGTAACTTTTGCATATGAGTTGCTTGGATTGATATAAGCTTCAGAGATCACCATAGTTACGTGAACTGACTTAGTCTGTGTCTCTCTCATCCTGTGTGCATCTGTCATGTGAAAGTTACAGACTCCCACCTCCTCCCGTGTATGCCTGGGAGTAAAGTTACCATAAATTTGTGAGAAAGGTGAGGAAATATTTAGTTTGACTGTCTTTTACAAATCTCATTCCCATCCCTGTGCGACAGACAGAACTCATAGAAAGGCCAGCACAGCAACATACTGATCCACCACACCTCTGACGATAAATGACCCATCACGTTGACATGGCAAACAGGTGTAACAAAATCCACTCTCTTTGAACTGGCCCACATAATCAAAAGAAAACTTCAAACACCTTGACAATCTGTAGAGACTTTCCCAAAAGGATTAGGTTTCCGCAAAACGTCTCCCCATTGCTCTAAGAGTTCAAACCAGTCAATTTCGTTTTCCACACCAATACCTAATGTTCTATACGGTCATATGTGCTCACATCATGGTAATGTATGACTGTGTTTCCTCTGGCTTCTGAAATTTTTAGTAAATTTACGAATTGGGTATTGAAACTTTTCGTAAATTTGATATTCATAAGTAAACTTAACCGTTCAATACAGAATATCATTCGATCAAATTCAAATTAAGTATAACATATGCTTAGACAGAACTATTTTGAGGTTTGGGGGCCTTCAGATCTCAATCAACTAGCTGCTTCCTTGCATTCGTATATATACGAATCAACAATGAAAAAAATTAGTAAATCATCTAAAACATTAGTAATTTTACGAATTTAAGAGTGGCAGAGGAAACGCAGTATGATATGAACTGAAATTCAGTGCACATGCTAGATTACAGTCAGGTGCAGCAGTATCCTGAATCAACACCATTGAGTTACATTACAATTAAACACTATCCTGGGGGGGCACGTTGCCATGTATTTACAGTGGAAAGGCACCCTAAGACATCAAATTAAATTTGGCACAGGGAAATAAAACCCTCCCGATGGAGAAGACATGAGCATGTTGTAACTCTCTGGCATCTTGTCATCAACATGGTAAAGTAGTCAAACAAAAGCACCACCCTGATGAGCAAAAGTGAGAGAGTGAAAAGACATGCATATCACAGTGTTTTTGTTCAGGGCACTAACTCACTTCAATTTTACCACGGTTTTCCAGTCACATTACCCGGGTTCCAAAAACATGTACATTATGGAAAAACACTGGTGTACATATTCAAATTGCACACTCAAATACGTCATGTAACTAAGAAATCTCATCCCTGCCATGGATCTCAGAATACAAAACGCACAATTTTTCATAATTTTCTAAATGTTAAAGAGTTTTCAAATACAATCAGCTTGCCTGAGAGTGCTGATTCTATCGTTTTGTCTAATATCTGGTAATCCTCAAATAATCCGACGAGATCATCCACAGAGCTCATCTGCTCCATCAGGATCTTACCAAGGTCTAATACATAGCTATATAATCTTTCACACAGCGTCCAATAACAAGTTGAACTCAACGATTATTGGCAGAACAATGGTGATCACTCATTGCACAGTACGGCAGTTGTTGAGTCAGCCCCGGCTTGACTAGGAGAACAACTCCCATGCATCAAAAGACAACTTTGGCTTTAGAAGATTCCATTATTTCCATCAATTTCGATTAAATTCTGCTCCAGAGTAATAAATCAGCTGTAAATCTTCACCGCTGTCGACAATATTCAACATTTCATTGCAGCCTGATCGTAAAACGACAGTGCTAGCAGGCAGCTGTCAAATTTCCATAAAAGTGCTATTCATGATTTCGGAAAAAACCAAGGCGGCTCATTTTTCAGGAATGAGAGCTAATTTCATTCTGCCGTTGGCGTGAGGTTTTCCGTTGCTGTACGACACACACAGTAAATCTTCTAGCTCTTTGCAAAAGAAATACTTGAATACATAAAAAATCGAATAAAAAAAGGGCTTGGCTGCCTCTAGGTTGACAACAGACCACAAAATACTTGCAAATTTGAACATAAACATCTGCATTTTCCAAATTAACTTTCATTACGTCAGTTGTGACTGCTGCACCTAATGAAACGTTTCACTCGTACGTCAATTTTGCAAGAACACTAATACACTAGAACTGACAATCTTCTTCAGGTGAAATTATGAACTTGCAGAACAAAGAAAGAAGACAGAATATGTAGAATTATAACACGCAACCTGACATTCTAGCCATACAGGGATTGGATAAAGTGACAGAAAATGAGATGTAAATCTTTATACGTCAGGCCCTGCGGATTTCTTGGCTCATTTCTGTAGATTAACAGGAGTTTGCATGAGTCACCCCAGGCTGACATGATGCATAAATAAAACTGCTACCAATCTTCAACCGATCACATCGCCTCCACTTCCAAAACTACGTCAAAATTGCTTTCCATTCTCCAAAAATTATCACATTCTTAATGAGAAGACTCGTAGTAGTGAAGTGGGCGCGCGCTTACATAATTCTACAGGTCCCCATACTTGAGTCACATCTCCCTGTTACGTGTAAATGACACTAAAACGAATTCACCTCAACCGTAGACAATATGGAATCTCCCATGGAGCTAATAAACCTCAATACAGATGTACTTCCGGAGTTCATATGCGAGACATGACTCAGTAAATTGAATGTAACATCATATATTTTTATTATTCCACACAAATTTGCACAAAGATAAACGAGGTCAAAATTTTATCCGTTGTAATAATTCTCACTGACCTAATTATTTTCTATCAAAAAAATGCCTCCCAAGTGAAGTAAATACACAAACAAAGGGACTGTAATTTATTTGATTATTTATAAGTACTGTTAATTTATAAACACATGAATCTTACCATTTCAATATTCTTTTATGGCAAAACAGCAGGGGGATAGTTTTACCAGACTGTTGCATTTGTGTCACTGATATTTGATGGGAATAGAATGAGTAATGAGGTCATCCTATGATTCACCGAGTAAAATTATATGCCAGAATCGAGAACGTAGAATGCATTTCTCTGATTTTAGCACCTAGCTTAGAGCTCTGGTGTCTTTCCCTGGGAGAGAATATTGATTTCAAGGAGCTGGGATTGGTTATATGCAGAATAATCAAGCCACAGTCGTAGATAAATTTTGCACAGAGCGATTATTTGAAATGTCCGGATTGGGAAGACTTCATCGGGCTGAGCATGTCTCTTTCACTTGTTTTCTAAATATACAAAATAGGTGAAGTACATGGTTTGTTTTCAAAATACCCACAGATTATATGAGAACTACACCGGCAACACATTCCATGGTGAGTCATTGTGAAACAACATCCGAGGACAAAAGAAATCGGGGCAAATATTTTGCTTCCTTGTGTGGAGATAAACCAAACAGGATTCCGGCATAATTCTAACAAATGTAGAATGACACCGAAAACAACTTCTTGACCCAAAGGCATTGTCCGCATCACGGCAATACTGCCTGCAGCTTCACCATCACTGATGATGCTGCATGATCCAATCTTTTCTATGTGTGTAAGGTATCAAGGCATTTGCAAACTAATTGGACATCCTTGCAAAACAGGAAAATTACCGAAAGCTCTTTGCATGATAAGCATCTATTGTGTCACAATTTCTACAATATTGTCTTCATATTGCATTCATATAATGAACTGTACAGTCTGTGTGACTATGGTAACAAAGGATTTCTTTGTACCTCTGATATAATGACAAACGTCAATCACAATTACAGAATCATCAAATTTCACAATTAATGCGCCGTGGAAGGAAATAATTTTCAAATGTGCTCAGGTCGACAAGCACAAATAAATCATGGAGCAACAGATAAAGACATACAATGCTCATAAAACGTGAATGGCATTTTTTCAACAGATTACATGATGATCAATGCCGCATTTTGTATACTTGCTGAATTGTGGTTTTTATGACCCTGTAGAATGTTAATATTCCTTCACATCATGGTGTTAAACACTCTGTTCCTATGCACAGGAAGACAGCTGGAGAGTCATATTAAAATATTCAGATCGTTTACTGATGCTGTTCTGGAGTTATTATATCCAGAAATTATGCTGCTCATCTCAAATCGTTCTCAATGACATTTCTCTGCGCTCCAGTGAGTTTCAACTCAGATATGGACTCTCTTGTCTATCAAATGCCCAGATAACAGAAATTATTTCCTGTTTACGCATTACATACCAGATAGCTGGCACCAGGTTATTCCTCAGTGTGGGAAGTTTTGCTTGATGGTAATAATTGATGAACTCTGACCTTTGACCTGAGGAAATATTGTCAATGTCTGCTGCAACAACAATTGAGATTGGCTTACTAAACCCATACAATGCTTTGTTGATGTCGATGAACTCTGAGGTTTCACTCACAATTATGTTTGCAGTTTCTTTGTACTTGGCATCCTCTTTGTTGAATTCTGCTAACACCACACTGAGGGGGTGTAGCAAAGCTCAAGATGACGACAACTTCACGATTTGCCTGTTAAATTGACAAGGGAGCGGCGTTCTGGCCAGTAGTTTATGAAAGAGCCAAACTCTGCAGAAACTTACATCTGTACCGTTGTGTACGTAATCAGTTTGAAATCTACACTCGATGTACCATTTTCTGTCAATCGTCTTTGTTCTGTATCGTTTGTGAGATGTCGTTTGTACAAATGGATTAATCATGGAGAACTTGTTACCAGCCAAAATGACACAAAGAGTTTGAGAGTAGATTTGCATTTATATTGGGAAATTTGAATGAAAGCCTCAGAGCATGCCTTCAGTGCAGGTTACAATTATCACTTCGCTCAAGGGTTATTGGCAAATTACATCCTGTCACTAAGAGGTATGATAGCTACAGGAACAATGCCACTTCCAGTTGCCATCGCATGCAATTTCAGGCTAAAATCCTCTACATGGATTTATCATATTGACGCTTTATGAGAGGAAGTTCTGCTTTTGCACAAAGGTCGAAATTGACTGTTTCAATTTGATACCAGAGCACGACCCAATTACACTTGCAAACTTTATTAACAATAGGAAAAGGGATATTTTGCTGTCAGTTGAAGCTCTTTCAAAACCCTCTGACCTGATTAACATATGTAAACATCCAACTCTGAGGACCGATCACAGCAGGGGTTACACAGGGTCATGTTTGATGTATGGATACACCTCTTTTCAAGCAGAATCAAAATTTCCTTTCAAAGCATACAGTGATTAAAAACTTGATTTTCACCGACAAAGAACTACGCCAGAGATTTTAAAAATCAACAGCAACAAAACTGCGTGACATGGTCTAAAAACATGAGAGTTTTTACCTTGCTTGTATGACATCAAAGTTATGTGTTCGTACCTTCGGGGCCAACACATTACAAATCAAAACAGAGACATAAAAACTACATTTACAGTCTAGCGACAGGGTCACAGTTTGACTGATATTTTAACCACATCAAATACGACCACTGGGGTACGTACATCATACCAGAAAGGAATCCTTTGTACCTGTATCGGTGGAAGAAATCTTCAAAGCATAAATAATTTCACATGAAACATCAACAGGGGAAATGGTATCTTTTATCAGCAAACACTGAAGTCATGTCTGTGTATGCAGAGTCTGTGACCTGTACATCATTGTGTTCAGGTCAGTCTGACACTGCCCTCAACCAGACACCGTTACAAGTACACACAAGTCAAAGGTTAAATTCTGGATTTCACAAGTTTTAATTGGGTTGGCAGGTGTCAGCGGCACAGGTGGGTAAGTTTCTGGGACTCTCAACGCACAGAACATGGGGTCCCGGTGCTTGCTGTAACAAGTCACTGAGTGAGTGACTATATTAGGGATCGATGGACTCCATTTTTGTCACGTTGCAAATCCTTAACCAATAGAGATGGCTAAGTTGGTATTGTTATGAAATCCCCCTCAGTACTTGAGTTGGATGACACAAGTACAAACTACACGCTATGAAACAATGAGGCGGGAAAGATTTACGCAAAGCGTCCACGACCTTTGACCCCTAGGATTCAGGTGCCATTAAACATAGATGGTTGACAATGCATTTATTGTTCAGAGGCATTTGATACAGAAAATGTACCACAATACTTTGGATTCATCCACTTGTATAATCTCTGATAACCATTAACCCAGAATCGCTTCACTATTTCGCTTCAAACGGACCCTACGTGCATAATATTCTTGCGAGGTGCAGTAACTAGCGTATAATAATTGTTGTAGGAGTGAGAATATTTCAGCAAGGCATGATCACTTTATTTATGTGGCGAAAAAGGTCAATCAGCTTGTTTTTTACACGTTTTACGGACATCTCACTCTCTGCGTCACGACAGTCAGGTCAACCCGATGCATTTTAAATCCCACAGAAAACAAAAACAAGTAACAGAACACCATCTGGTATATTCAGAAAAGGAAACAAAACCTTAAAATGCATTGTCATGGTTAACCCTTTGATTCTGGGATTACAAAGATTCCGGGTTTGTTAGATCGGCCATTTATTTCATGAATGCAAGTTCAAAAGTTACAACATACACACTGATGTCACTCTCTGAGGAATGCTCTCAAGATCCGAATAACATTCCAAAGCCACGTTCAAAACATTTCACGGGAGTGAGTTTACACACTTGAGGCTAAGTGCAATGTCAGGGACAGTGGCACCAAGTAAAAGCTAATGATAGTTTTACAAATAGCTGTTATTGACGTTCTTCTCTCAGGTTACCTCATCACAGAGTTCAACCTCCAAAAAGAGATTTGCCGAGATCAAGGTCTACCAGAGATTCAAGGTCAATTTTATAGCCATCAAACTAACTCCCATTAGTGACAAAAGACATATCCAATTTGCATGCATACTTTCCATATGCTATTCTCCGGCTGCCATCTTTGAGTTCTGCCACTGTTCAAATATGAAACCAGTATTACAATCTTGAGCTGAGACCAAAGTGTTTATGGCTATTAATCTTACAGGGTTCAAGTTGACATAAATCTGTTGAACTATGTGGGCTGGAAACATCAACCCTCACAAACATGAAGCCACTGATATGTTTGTCATTACAATTTCTTGATACAATTGTTTTTTCTCCGTACTTGAACTCTGCGAATTGATGGTGACAAATTCTCATGACAAGTCCTTGATTTTGCATGGGCGCCACTCTTCAAAATTGGTTTTTTCCGTTGAAAAATATGAAGGATGTCAACAATAACAGAGGTGGGAGGCATACCACCACAAGTTTGCTTTGGGAGAACCCAGATCCCTGAGATTAGTCTACTAACACACAGTGGAAAGCACATGGTTGTCACACAGAGAACAAAAGAATACACAACAGGGACTTTTATAGATACAAATGGTGTCAGCTTGGTAATTTAACCCAAGATACTGATATCACCAAACTGACCACGTTTATGACTTTTAATTAATGCCACTGCTCATGCATCTTTCTATCTTCAGATCTAACGACACAGGAAATAATATCACTCCTCTATCCTTCCTTGCAATAAGGAAAGCCTATTACACTGGGAAATGCCACCTTGGATGTCAATATTACATAGTACACAAAACAATATCACTACATGCTATGTATAGACAGGAGCGCTTCAACTGTGAATTTATCAGCAAGAAGCCTTCCAGTCTACAGTGAAGACGATATTTCCACATCACTAGATAATTAAATTTTATGTAATCAAGATATTCTCTCATGTGACCCAGCTCAGACAATATTTCTGATAAAAATGCTGCACGTGATTGTTATCGATCATTACACAAGCCGGTGTCCGCACCAAAATTTAAAACCCTATCACTTCTGCGTGCAGGACCAGTCCCCAACAATCACACATTCATTCAGAGGTTTCATTGACCTTACAGAACACACAAGGGGAGTGTCCAAACCCAGGACATTCCATCGACTTCAATGAAATACACACGTCATTCAAAAATACCGAGCCAGATGTCTGGCACACAATTACCCTAGCAGCTGAATTTCATGGGTAGTCATAATGGGAACTACATGCAACAATCAGAAAATTTCAACAATGACGCAAGTGGGTACAGTCAGCTACATACCCTGCAAAAATGCAATTTTTTTTTTATTGCAGAAAATTAATGACTGTGTAGAGCTTTTACGTATTGTAAGTGGACACATGAAATGCAAGTACAATATTTGTTGGACTGAAAATAATCCAACGATTGATGATTGTTGATTTTCAGTCCAACAAATTTATGAGAAGCTGTAGTGTCACAGACAGTGTTTTAGAAACACTTTCTCAGAAGACATACTGTTTTATGCCCTGAGGAAAACTTTCTACGACAACGTTATTGCCTTGTCATTATCTTTATGCAACACTTTTGATAAATCGCTTTGTTGAATTGCAAAATTTGAACACGAATCAAAAATCCACATAATAATGATTTGTACACGAACTAAAATTTTCACACTAGTTTTATTTCCATACATGCATATCTGTAATAAAAGCCTTGATCCTCAGTGCTTTATGGCCAGCATAAATGAAATTATTTTGAAGAGATACACAAATCATCGATACACAGAAATTTCTCCAGGGCCAGACTGCTCAGCTACAACGGTTTGACCCCCTCCCCCCCCCTCTCTCTCTCTCTCTCTCTCCATTTTTAAAATGAAAGAATGAGTTGTGGATGAAAAGGTAGGATGGGAGTGGGGACGAGGGGGAGGGGGTAGGTGTAAGGGGGAGCTCACCTCATCTACAGGTCTTGTACTGCTTCCTGTCTCCAGAGCCAATGCTTGGAAGTCACTTGCCATCTTTGACATATCAACATTGTGTACCTGGTTTAAAAAAAACATAAATACACCTACAATATCAGTCGATCAGTTCACTGACATGTCAACCTTTTCTATTAATCATCAACTTGTAATTTATTCATACATACACACCATCTAGCAAAAGATGTCCATTTTTTGACTTATTCCCAACAGGAAAAATTTTTATTTTAGATTTCACACATATTTTCAGGAAAGTTTCTAAATAATAGAAAAAGAAGCAGCTATGATACAGAGGTGTTGGTGCCAATTTGCTTTTGTCATATATACGCCCAATGAACAACACGACGATGACAAAGGAACAAAGCATTGTACAGCCCAGCCATGTACTGAAAATAGCACGGAAAATTTGAACAAAATCAATTATCATACGATCAGATACCATCTTCTGATATGTTCTAGAAACACAGAAGTGCGTACAAATGTAAAATTTTCACTCAAAGTAAGAAAAATACTAATTTGAGATGCAATATGTACAAAACTAAACATATGGATATGGATTGTAAAAATACGTGATTACCATTTTCAAAGCCGCAAAACAAAATTACAACGGTCTGCCACTCTCCACCACCGTCCCTGATTTCTTAGACCAGCTAAATACCATGAAAAACGTCCAGGCCAACTAAAGCTTGTATGAAGTACTCCTCGGAACACAATGTAATGTTTCTCTAGATAGAGACCTGAGCACTGTATCTACCGTCTGTGTGAAGGGATCCTCTGTAGTGTGTGTGTGTGTAATGTCTGTCTGGATGAACACTACACAGACTGAATGAGTCATATCTCTGCATTAGTAAGGAATTACTCAAACAGCAATATGAATCACCCCTTACTACTACAACCAATCACTTCACTACAATAATAATATGATCAGAAGAGACGGCGAAAAAAAAAGTCTTGTATGTAAATTTATCCCAAGCATGATTGAAATCGATTTATCGTCCATCCTTGTAGTCATTTTAATTCTGCTTCAAAGAGTACTTACGATCCTTAGACTTATTAATTTTATACAATGACTGGTGTACTTCGGAGTGGTTGATTTAAAGCTACCATTAAACTAATGACAAAGCACTCAGTGAGTGACAGTACACATCCCATTGTCTGTCTGCATCTGCATTCACAATGAGCTTTTATTGAGACAGGTGGTTTTACTGAGTACCCTGCCCTGTCAATCCGACTCAAAGTACGTTCTTCGCGCAATTCTGGATCTAATCGAAATATTCAGTCACCTGGATTAGCGGAAAAGAAACTAGTTATTCTGTAAAACAGCACTGTCGATGGCGAAATTGCTTTCGTACTTGTACAGGATCAAGACAAAGAATTGAACCACTTCCTCCATCGGCTTAATTCACTCTCTCCTTTTCTAAAGGTTGATCAACTAGGATTCTGCTCTGCAACTAAGCAGTCAACATCATTTCACCCACATTATCACTCTGAAACACACTGCACATTACTAGGCAAATCAAAGTGCTAGAAATAACAAAAGGACTTTTTTATATGAAAACCCATAAGATTTTTCCAACAATCTATCACAAGGACAGAGTTATGTGTGAACAGCTGTGTTACTTGTTGCTGTGATGAAGACACATGGCAAGACTAGGAAAACCAAACACACAAAGTGTTCCATCTCAATTTAAGATATCTCTCTGCTCTATAGAGGATTCACAAGAAAGGAACTCCTGGCTTTGTTGTGAAACTATTATAACCAGTAAATTATGGACTGCATTACTTTCACAGTTGTGTGGGCACAGTGGCTCCAATCACACACTTGTTAAAATGCGAAGACTACAAGTGGATATCAACTCCTGATATTTTTTATGGTGTCATTATTTCAACCAAAAGGTAGAACAAGAAAATAATAGAATGGTTTTAATATTTTTAACATTTGACGAAATGCAGTTTTTATCCTGTATGTAATCACTGTCCCCTGAAAATCATCTTGACAGCTGATATGCGGAGTAGAGAAGCCGTATTATTCACCAGAAGGAAAAGCTTTCTTGACAACCTATGTAGCTGTGGCATGTACAAATTAATGACAAGAAAGGTAAAGTGGAACCAAACTACAGGCTACATTACACTGCCATTTATAATCACTTGGAGGTGGACCCTGGGAAAAAACCCAACCATCTCCAAATATGGAAGTCTGTCTGATACAAGGTCACGTAATCGCATCAACAAAAACAAAATTTTGTTCACCGACTACTGATAAGCGGTATTATCTTGCAAGACAAGACAAACAAATCGCAAAACACACCACTTATAAATGGCACTATTTCCAAAGGGAGTTGCTGAAAATAATATTATTCGGCAACATTGGACATTGAAATAATATACAAAACCATTAACTATACAAATACATTTATTTGCTTCATAAATAAATCTTTAATCATGTCAACGTGAAAGTATTACTCAAATTATTTTACAGTATATCACCACCACTCAAAAATCTATCACACTTGTACAGAGCTAATATTAAAATAGCTATGCAAGAATTATATCTGATACCTGACATACAAGTGACATTCTTTAATGAGAAGGATTTTATGATTTTATTGGTTGTATGTCCACAAACATTTAAAATCTACCTAATTCCTTTAAACTAAGGCACTTGTACCTTTTCACAATTGATAAAGGCTGTACTTTCATGTGTAGGACAACATATGGCATGGTTTTTGTTCGTTTTCTGTCGCTGGATAATTTTATTTATCAATGAAACTCTTGTAGGTTTGCCTCACTATGTGATGATAACTTACAAGCATGTGTTTACAGTCAATAGTTTCTTTTATGTACTTACAGTAAATTTAGCCTGGCATTTTGCAACATGTCTGCAGTGACAATGAGGTATAGCTGCCCTTGCAAAGACCAGGGTAAATATTTGTAAATGTTAGATATTTTTAGCGGTGGACAAACTTTCAAAAATAATTTCAAATGTTATGAGTTGTCAAACAGAACTCACAAAAAAGGTGACTTACAAGACCTTGAAGTGTTCAGTGTGGTGTTCCTAGATGTTTAACTAGCATTTCAACTGGGCCAGCCATGTTGTGTACTGAACTGCAGTAAATTACACAATCGTTAGTCTGAGATCTCCCCCTGTATACAATATCTTGTCAGACATTAACCTTGAAAACAGGACACTAAAGATACCCTTTCTTTACACACCAAAGCATGGCTGCTGTAAGCTCTTCCGTCTAATGTTTTAAGTCTATACTTTAGATTTATACCCCCCAAAGCGATTAAAATAATGAGTTCAAGATACAGACAACATGCAGAACTGAAATTTCATTTGCTAACTTTCATTTCAGTTTTATTGACAGGGGACATACCGTCTAGTTTGCACAAACCCTGTGGACTTTCACTCCTTCAATTACCGCTCTTCTCCAGTTGAAGGAGATCGAACAAATCAAGACCTTATCAAGCTTTTTATCTCTTTAATCAGAGCAGAAAACTTCCATATGCATGGATTCATCCGACACACAAAGGGCGAAGGAAGCCAGTCGGACATCTTGGAATACTAAGTGGATTCAACCAGATTGCGGGATTCATATACTGTCATCTACATACGCGATTACATAATTTGTTTTTTGCCCCCTGGAGCACCCAAAGAATGTGAAAGTGGAGCATCGATGTCGCAGACGCTGGCTTTTCAGAGTATGGTAATTTATGCTAGCGACTCCACAGAAGACAGTGACCCAGTTTATTGTAAATGGCAAAGTATCAATGATTTCCTTGACCAGACAACTCTTGCATAGTGTCAGCTGCACCAAGAAAATGCTCTACCACTCCCTGATGTTACATAACCAGCCATTCTACTTTAGAATTTGGACCTCACTGACACGATAATCTTAAAACTTCCCAACTTAAAAACCATACTGATACATATAGTATGGTATCCCCAACTCTTACCCTTCATCACATTGGCAGCCCAATTATGAACGTTTCAGTAAATCCAATTAACCCAATCGTTGATAAAAAATAGATAATCGTTTGCAGCCAATTAGTTGCAATCAGTCTAATGATCTACTTGAATGATAATAAATTACTATAACTGTGCAGAATTTCCAAATTATTCATGAAATGCGTACCTGATCAATGGAGCGGAAAAAATTGAGAATCGTAATAACATTCGTGAACTTCAGAATGTGTTGCAAGCACCATTATCAAACTGAAAATCGTCAAAGGTTAGATTTCCACCAGACATGACATACGCCAGAATTGTGCAATATGCAAATCATGTGTCTGCTTCACGCTGTGAGAGTTGAACACAACAGCAATGGGGATCTTCCCTGGCCTCCCCAGCGCTGCATGATGGGAGATGGAAGTCACACAAAGGAACAAAGACACCCAATGTGCACACTACGGTTCTTTGGGAAGAAAATTTGGTAAAACTTACCACATTTTTCACCAGGTTTACTGGGAAGAAATTGAGCTGTGGTATCAGCACTGACAACATCATGGTATGACTTTGTTTGAACATGTCTCCGCTTTCCTTTTTTTTTGGACAGGTGTTCGTATCAGGAAATCTGTTGCAGCATGTTTATATTTTATTATTCATTCTGACTGGGTCCAAAGCGTCTGAGGACACACCAAGCTATTTGGCCTCACAATACACACGCTATTCTTTTGCTCTCTTTTAGAGAAACGGTGTCACCCTTTTTTGTGTAACATAAACTCCTGAAAAAAGATACGTGCTCAGACAACAAACGTTCATAAAACAGTGAATTAAAATTTTGCTAGGTACTATAAAAACTGATGGATGCAGGCAGGAGTCGCTGAGACACACAGACAGCACAAAATTATTGTTAATACAAAATTGAAAACTAGTTTCTTAGATAAAAGGAATGAAATTTCATTGACCCCATCTTTTTGGAATCTTGTTCATTTTAAGGTTATCCTGTATTGCATATTGAACAACTAATGCCTTTAAAGACCAGTGTTCTCACAAATAAAAAAATTAAGTGGGTGGCTAATTTGCATAATCATTTGCATAATATTAACATAATCATTTGCATAATATTGACATATAGTTGTGTTCAGCAAAAATTGACAAAACAGGGTACTCATGAAGCACAGCCCCTCCACTGATTTTTTCAAAATTCAGTACATCCTAACTAAGTTGCATAAGCTCCTACCCTTGTTTAACTCAAATAAAGAAAGGTTAAGAGAGTAAAATATACCGTTAAAGTTGGTAAAACTGCCCAGATCAAAGAAACTATTAAAAGATGTAAAACAATGAGATATCGAAGTTCCCGTGACAGCATCGCTAGGAAAATACTACGTTTTTCAGTACGGTTATCAGGGTTCTCTGACAAGCGCACCCCCGGTACCAAAATAGAAGAGTCCCACTCTGATGTCATATCCGCCATTGTTTACGGTATATTTTCATTCACGCACGCGATCTGGGATTCTCTTCACATGCATTTTCATTTGTCTAAAGCAAGTAACGCTCCATCTGTTAAGAGTTTTTACCGCTGACTATAACAATTTTCATTGCTATGTTGCTGTTTTCACAAGATACTGACCGTTCGATCTTGGAAAGTTGAGTTGCATGCTTTACGTGCAGCCAACGCATGCCGGTGCAGTGACAGACAGTTCCGTAAGCTATGCTACGCTGTTGATCGGCAGCATACATGTCTTCGTTCCACGTTTACTTTTTATTTCAACATGTGAGTCAAACAGAAATTTCACCAAATTGCCACTTCTTTATCTAGGGAATGTGTAATCAGTTTGATTTCAAATTTTTCGTCAATTAAGAGCAGAAATCGTCGCTGACTTTTGCTGTCTTTTGACTATGGTTTTATATCAATTTTTCTGTCCTTTACAATTTCTTTGGATGGGTCGGTGGAGTCAAGGGTTGAACAATAGCGTCGCGGGCCGGCCGCGACGCTGTTTTGGGCTGGGAGAACCCTGATGATGGTGTTAAAAGAATGTGTACTTTCTTGGGGGGAAATTCGGCAGAATCAATCGAGACAACACTTAGATCTTGATGCGACCGCACAGTTTATTGTGTCACCGTCCGGGTGGCGGGACGGTGATTGTGTGAATGGGTTGACAAGTCGGTCGAGCTTCTCTCGCGGTCTTTCTTCCGCTATGGTCGTCGTGACATATCTTGACGAGGTATTAAAATGACAAATTCACACATACAACAACAGCAAAATGTGCCTTATTGATTTAAATTAACACCTTATTGAAATTCGATACAGAAACAAACAAAAGCACGGCATAAAAACATTGCGTGAACCAAACCCGCCACCCCAGAACAAAGGCTGACGGTGGGTTACAAAAGCATGGGCGGCCGAAAATTAAACTGGGCGGCGTAGATTTTATCTGGGCGGCCGTGAAATTAAAGTGGGCGCACCGCCCACTTAAAAGGCGCCGTGGAGAACACTGAAGACACAATCTGACGAAACATGACTGGATCAATTTGCAATGTGCACAAAGGATCTCTTTCCCTTTATGGCCAATCAAAGAACCCACAAAATGGAGGGATGATTTCAACTCTCACCAAATTGCAAAGGTCTGAAGAAATGTTGACCGGTGTTACGAAAAGAAATAGTTTCATAATTCCATCATAGGTTTCATAACACCAGCAGTTTGCTAACCATCCATAACTGTTACGCCGATAACAAAGATTGATATCAGAGATTGATGAAGTTTTTATCACTGAACAGGAAATAAGACACTATCAACTACAATTTGCCGCCTCAAAATGATAATATTACAGATATGCTGGTTTTGATAACATTCTATCAACAATGGTGTGAGTTCAGAATGGAAAGGAACTCTTTCGTATCTGTGTCTGGACATATGTTCATTCGAGTTTCACTTCACAAAATTTTAATTTTTTGCTTAAATTATTGAAAGATTGATTATCCACAGAGGTACTGACAGAAATTTCCCATTTTTCTTGGATGGTTGATTCACTGAGTATTAATATCCTTCATGGACTACTGATGTGTGATTTGCTACCAGAGATATTGAAAGTAGACATTTTACTGCAAAGTAAACACACAACAAATTTTTGTTCATATATGTTCTCTCACCTTATCGACCTGAAATAATAAATATTTGGTAAAAATTACCGTTTCTACACCATAAATTTCAGTTTTGTTCACCATTACTTCACTTTGGACACCAATCTGCACACTTTTCAACACTGACCTTTGTAACATATCAAACATACAAGGTAATGTAATGCACACATAATAAACTATATGAATATTTTTAAATATTGGTGATAATCAATAATTAGCATATCTTCATATTTATGAGATTCAACAGAATGAATAATCCAGAGTCCAAAATGCAAATTTCAATATTTTGAATTATTCCTGTCAACCTCTTGTGAGATACAGAAAATGAAACCTGAGAAGGTTTTGAATTTCATTTGTACGCATTGTCATATGAAAAAAAGAATTGTAAGTGCCGTTTACGAGTACTTTCAAAATGGGTTTATGAAAGACACAGCATGTAACGACAGTGTTGATGTCACACCACATTATTCATAATTTTTGTGAGGCTCAAGGGTTGCCACGGTATGCCCATGAAAATCCTGTTCAGCTTCAAGAAGGGGATGATGTGTGCATTACAAGAAAATCAATGTGATGATCAGGCCCTGTGATACGCAGTTCAAAGTGCATCTCACCTGACGCAGTTCATATCGCTGTTTTCTGAGCTGTGACGTTACAACTCTCAAAGTGCAACCATTTCTTTAGTGAAAAAAATAAAGCTGACAACTTGAACCTGGCTTGTGCCGATTGGAATTTCACTGAACACACAACCTGACCAGTTTTCATTTTCACAAATTTCATTTCAAACAAGTTTTCTGAACACTGACATTTCAGGGGCAACTATCAAAAACAGAAGGTCCAGAGTAGAAAATTCAACATTTACACATTCTTTGTTCTCCAATCACTGTTAGTTTTACCTTGAAATAGTACCAGATTAACACACTTGTACAGTCACACGTGGTTCAAACAAATTATTGCCTACATTTAGCATAAAATAACTATAATGACCCCAGGCATGCTTCAGAATCCTCTATTCAATATCCATGTTAGTTAAGCAATAGCCCTAATTTCCTACGTTTCCTTCTGATTATGATCGAACTCCATTATAATTTCACAAAAGCCTCAGTTTATTGCCCTGAATGGCGTATTTTTATTTGTAGACGCGGCTATTCATGCAGCCTCATAGAGTGAACACGAATGTTGAAATAATCTCAATTTGTACATCGATATACTTTGCATAGCAGACTGCCTCTAACAGTTGACGTAAATGAATTCATAACGCAATTCACTTTGAACACCAGTTCTATCCACTGAGCTGGTCAATGCTGTTTAAGTCATGTTTTTTTTCTTAAACCGCAGTTTATGCCCTGGAAAGTAATCCTATTCTCTAGGTCTCACCCAATTTTTTTATTTCTAACTCAAAAACCTTGTATATGGTGCAAACTAGTCACCACGAGTTGGACACTAACAGTGACAATATTACAAGTTTCATAAGATTCCTTTGTCCTTTGTTCTACAAAGTTTACTCATCTATCTAAATCAGGACATGAATGTTGAGCTTTCAAAAGCATTACCCTTCCATTCAAAAATAAGATACCATTCAGGGAAAAATTCTAGAATAAAAACATCAAAACACCTGAGGGTACAAAGCTTGAGATGCATGAAATGTCTGGGTCAAGAGGTGGGTGGTTATCGTATACGAGAAATTATTTTGCAAAACACTCAGCAGTAAGACAGCTCATATGGATCAAACATTGCACCAGACAATTCCTTCCAAAAAATTCTGCAATGTATGAGAGCAGAGGGTTTTCAAGAACGAGGATGTGTTCTGAAAGATTCTTGCTTCATTAAATCATTACTGCAGATTATTTCCATTTCTGGATTTTGTTCCAGATTGTCATGACCTTGTTTTTTCCACACTGCTGGGTAATCAAAATATATCCCATGACATGGTTATTTTTAACCAAATTATTATTGTACAAACACTGTACTATGGAACAAGTGTACCTGAAAAATATCCTGGTAAGCAAGGCTATGAATTCTAAATTATGTCTTTAATATCAAATATCAATTTTTACTTGTAAAACAACGTGTAAAATGAGCAAAAATATTTATCCTTCTTAAATGAAGTTCCTTATCATAGCAATTTAACACAACTGCTGGGATTTCCTTTGCAAAAAATCTTGCTTGGTTTCAATGCCTATCACAAACTGTTCTCCCAAACTCTAATAACAGGACTAACCCCATTTTTCACACTCATGCACGAGAGAGTCTATACCCCATTTTGACACTCATGCATGGGGATTGTTTGTACCCCATTTTGACACTCATGCATGGGTGGGGGCACACTCTATTCAACAGGAAGAGACAATATGCATGTAAAACACCTCATGAATAATCACCAACGAACACATCAAGGCTTTCTGGTCATTGGTGTAAAGATGGCTATTGAGACTGGTTGACACTGGTGTTCAAGCAAAGGGGGAAAGTATTAGAGAAAAATAACACTAACCAACAAAAATATGGCACTTTTTAATTCAGCATAACCAAAACTGTATTGCTTTTTGCAGAAGTGGGGTTATCCTGCCAGCTACACTGCTACACTGGAACTTCACAGGAAATCACCCCCTCATTGACTAAATACAAAGCCGTCATTTCTTGTCGAGAAAAGAAAATGTTCATGACAACGTAGCAATCTGTACTGGATGTTAGCCAAGCACCTCAAACAATAATCTATTTGTAATTGTATCCTTTCTGCATTGTATATCACTACGCGAATATTAGCAGAGTGCAAAAAACTCGCACTAATTTCTAAATCAACATTTGTCACTTCTATTTTCAGCAACCATTGCCTGCACAGTATAATCTGTCTTTTGTCTACATGGAGTGTGTTCTTTGTCTGCTACGTGTATTTGCATACTGTAAGCTTCAATATGGCAAGCCTTGACCCTAAACAAGAGGGGTTGGGTCAATTTGATATTTAT
The DNA here is from genome assembly GCF_041260155.1 of Ptychodera flava. Taxonomy (NCBI): domain Eukaryota; kingdom Metazoa; phylum Hemichordata; class Enteropneusta; family Ptychoderidae; genus Ptychodera; species Ptychodera flava. The sequence goes on along the minus strand of NC_091944.1, from coordinate 13,898,242 downwards.
TTCAGTAAATTCCAGACATGGTGGTTGAAGGAACACATGCAGACGACTTCTGACCACCTAGTTTGCCTTTTCGGTCACCCTTCATGTGGACACAAAGACAGGTGCCAATGTTCACCATGTTGCACATCGAACCTGTCCAAATGAAACGTGACGCCTTTCCCATTCTGAGTCAACTGACCCTAAAAACTCACAAAAGTTACGGCAAGCCATGCAGAAATCCAGTCCCCGCGTTTCGTATGACCTTCCTTCAAAGTAAATCCGATGACGCGCAGCCACGCCAGATTAAGCCCACCAGTGTTGTTGACATTTGAAAATGACCTCTGCCCCCAGAGATAAGAAACAGACCGCCTGCCCTTCTTTCTCACAGCGGGGAGTTGCTCAGTACGCCCGATCGATTATCGAACCAGCTTTACATCCATCGAAGAATATTTGAAAGCAGCAAAAACAAAAGTCCTATACAAATCACTCGACCGTAAGACGGATTCCCCTCTCTCAGAGCTTCCACCTAAACTCCGGAAACGCAATGAGTCATGCATTGGTGTCAATCTCCAAACTCTATAATTCAACGATCGAACAATAACAAAGTCTACCTATTGTTTGGTGAACCCAGCCTGAGTAAATACTAAGTGGGTTATCTTCTGACACCATAGGAAATCGTAAAGTCGCCGAGTATAGCATATATACACACAAAGAGTAACCGAAGTCACATTTTCCCTATCCGAAAACCTCGAAATCTGGGGTAGGCATAAAAACCACACCCGAGCTGAAATGCGGATACAATTTCTTCAATCTGAAGAGATCAGTGGCGTGTTTAGCTTTACCTGGTCGATTGTGCTATCGTCTCCGGCGGCCCACCGCTGTTTGTAGTGACCCCCTATTCCAGCTTCACCTTCGCTGTGCTGGCGTTGGAAGAAATAGCCCACCATCGCATCATCTTGGGATCTATGGTGGGGGTGATGGCCTAGGCCATGTTGAGGCTGCTGGTTACTTGTGCTCTGCATGATATGAGAGTCATTCCACGCGACTTCGTGCATACTGCTGGTTGTGACGGCTGGGTCTATGCATGAATATCTCATTCCAGTCTGCTGAGGCAAAATTCAACAATAAACACGGTCTAATTTAAGCTATGCGACTTTGTGTGCGGAGAACAGAGGTACTACACAATGCAACTCAAAACATACGCGAGCATCTCATCACGCGTCGACGTTGTCTGTTAGGGCGGGTAACGTGACTGTGCAGACTCAATCGACGCCACCACAGACCATTGAAAGGTCAACAACGGAATCCCTCAGTTGAAGACCAATATCTCCTACAATTTGGAAGAAAAGTCCTTAAAACACGGACAATAAACAGTTGGAATAATAAGCTTTCTCCTCATACCACCGTTTATTTATAAAGACAGTATACTCACCGAGATGATGACGGATGCTTCAGACAAAATACAAATTCAGTTCCTTCGTGGAGATCGACATTTTGTTAGCGCAAGGCATGATGGGTGCCATGTGCTTCAGCAAGACATTACGTCATGTTGGTGGCATTCCCAATTTTTTTAATCACGTGACATTGGAAATATGATAAGCATTTTAAAATTCAGAAAGTGCTTCGTGAAAAAGTCAGTCATATTTACGTGTACATCTAGATCTAGTGATCGCATGGCAATGGCAAATCTGACCCACATTTAGGGTAGCTGAAATTGCCACTGCAAAGCGTTCAAGCGAGAAAATTTCCCGCCATTTCTGTCAACTGTCGACCAAAACATACTGCTAAACTTCTAAAGTAAACTATTTAAAAAGTGGGCATTCATTGGAGGAACAATCTCGATCGTGATTCACATTTGTTGACGACTCGTCATAGTAGCCTGAAATCAAAGGTATAGAGTTGTTAATTCTGTTCAAGGAGAACTATTGCAAGTGCGATAGGGGCCTTTGTCCTTGTGACGTCCCTCCACAAAGGACCATGCATGTATAGAAATATAGTGGCTAGGGGGCTATCTTTGCTGGTGGTACTGGTAGAGGGAGCCTGTCAGCATAGCAGCGCCGGGATATGTACTTTATACAGATCCTGGACTAATAGACCCACCCCAGCTAAAGTGTTATGTTTTGGTTTAATGAATAAAAGCTGACATATTTTCACCAAACGTAATCGATTTTGCGATAATTTATTAGGCCTATACCTTTGCGTAACTACATAGGCCTACCCTATGATAGTGCCTGTTGTGTACTGAATAAATAAATAAATACAAATGTGTAAAAATCGTGCATGCGAGAGCCGAGTATTTGCATTTTATTGTCATCATCGTACCGACAGCGCGTATGTGATACGGCATCGTCATCACAGTCGATAGACCTGCATGCAATATTAAAACATTGTGTTCAATAAAAGTCGTGAATTTTGAAAAAAGTACGCCCAGGAACACACATAAAGCTGTCGCTTTATTAGGGCTTGTGTGTCTCATGAACAAGTTTATAAAGCAATGAATTTTCAAGAACGTGAAGCTTTCATTAAATGCTGTCAGTATGAATAGAACCAGCAGCCCTGTACGCAAGTGAGAAAGCAAGCAAGTGCGGGGGGAGTTTGTGAACAAGTTATTGCGTAAATAAGTTATGAGGTGAACACCAGTTTGTTCTTCCTGCAATATATAGACTAGTTTAATCTACTTGCAAAGCAACTTTGCCAATTTTACATACAACTGCCTCTCAAACGGTTTGATAGTCATCAATAAGTTTTGCCAGGTTCCACCGAAAGCCTGAGGTGATGATGATGATATAGACTAATACAACTGGCTGCGCTCACTGTGAAAGGTGACGGCCGACGTAGGAGGCGCTATTGATATTCCCACACCACACCACACCACACCACACACAACATATGTGGGGGATCGTTACCCGTCACAGAGTCCCGCCAGGTTGGAGGTGTAACCTCCACAAATGTAATAATCTCCACAAATGTAATATCAACCACAATTGTAATAAATCAACCACAAATGTAATAAAATAGTCAACCATTAATGTAACAACCCGCAACCACAAATGTAATAAACAAATTAACCATAAATGTAATAAAACTCAACCATAAATGTAATAAACTTGAATTTGCATATGTGATCATTTGTTTATCAATGCCCTGAGTAAATAATAACTTTAGTAAGACTAATTAAGAAATGAATAATGTGTGGAGTTGCCTTCCTTATTACAAAGATCAATATTTAAGGGCTAATTCCTCAATTGCGACGACAAAATAGATTTATTACATTTATGGTTGACAAGTATTACATTTATGGGTGATTTTTTTATTACATTTATGGTTATCATTTATTACATTTGTGGTTGGTGTTTTTATTACATTTATGGTTGATTTTTGTTACATTTATGGGCGATATTACATTTATGGGTGCATTTTATTACAATTGTGGTTGATATTACATTTGTGGAGATTATTACATTTGTGGAGGTTACAGGAGGGACTGTGATGAAGTTTACTCGTTGACCGCAACTGCCCGCCTCTGAAGTTTCAGAAAATCATAAATTTGTGCAATCTCTCCATTTCGCTCCATCTAGATCAACGCCTCTTTTCAATCGCGAGATAGGGGTCACCGACCTTGCGGTGGATGATAACAAATACATTTCTTCCGCGTCCTGTCCGAGGTATTGACCACTGGAATCCTTTTGTGACACTGACAATGCAGGCCTTCCTCTGTCTTCCCTATACGTGCTTAACATTTGCCGATAAAGATGGACAAATGAAAGGAGTTTTGGATAATCATTATTGGTTTACATGTAAAGGGTAATAAATCAAGAAAACTTTGCGACATATCGTTCTCTGCCATACAACTGGGCAAGATGTGTTGCACGCATAAGCTTACAGTTCACCTCAAAGTACCAGTGTTGCAATATGAGTTGATTTGTGGATTTTCAGCATCGTAAAGCAAAACACTGAACAGTCGGTTGGGATCTCTGAGTCATAGGGACCCCAGTCCTTAGCCTTGTACCAGTATTATAATCATAAAATATACCAGCGTAGTAGCATTATACTAGTAATACCGTACGAGTACATCCATCTCAAGATCGATGTTTCACTGAGTAATCCAGTATTTGTCTATTTTCTTCTTTGCTTCCTGTTTTCAATTTGCGTTTTGTTTGATGGTCTTCGTAATACCACACGAGTAGAGGACGACATACGTGAATGGTACAATCAAGAATCGCACAGGTTCACATTCCTGACGGTTGCGGTTCCGAAGTCAACATTGTTGTTAATGCTACAATGTAAATAAATATCTATTTTATCACTGTGCACTGTAGACCAGAAAAAAACCCAACAACATAATTGACTATTCGATATGCCACCAGTGGCTTCATTTAACGATTTTACAATCCTCTATTTGTCTATGGCGTAAAGTGTCCCTTTTCGGTATATTAACCTCTCGGTGAAGATGGAATAATTCAACTTGCGGTGTTGTAGGGCAATTGAATTTGTTTTCTAAATTGGATAAGCTTCATGAATCCTTAATTCGTCGATGTGTACCTTAAACCTCCATAAGCTTTAATACTCATTCGAAACTTTACAGTAATCTGAGTTTTATCGGGATTATTGCGGCTTATTATATTTCTCACGACTGACAATCTCTTCTGAAAAAAATATATTCGTTTTTACCTCACAGAAACTTATTGGGTCTAGGCCAACGTCCTATTTTAAACTTAAATTTTGCAGTTTTCTTGGAAAGTTCGAATACACCATAACTCATCAACAGGATCCGTGACTTGTATACGACAGTGTCGTTTTGATGACATTTGAAAAGTCATAAATATCGCCCCCACGCGGTTTAATACAATTTTATCATTACAAATGAATCAACGTAATGAACCATGACAGCGTTCGAACTTGCTACAAACTCACGATGACTATTTCATCGTTGAAACATTGAATTCAAAATGCAAGTCATTACAAAACAGTTAACAGAAGTTTTTTTTGTTTGGATTCGGGCTTCTAATTTTTTGATTTATGGCCTTCGATGATGTGATTGGGCCATGCAAAATTATGCGGACTTTTTGTGTTCTTACGGTGAATGGTCCGTAAATTCTGAACGAAGTATGAAAGAACTCAGTGATTCATGACGATTTCCACTCAAAATCGACTAACATATGATATTTCACGTGTTTTAGTTATGCAGGTAGAATCTATAGAAAATGACCTCTTTGGTGACATGACATCTATAATGTGGTAATGTGAAAAAGATTGGAGATTTTAAAATTTTTGTAGCCCGAGGAAAAATGCCGCATTTCTCTACTTGAGTCCGGGAGAGGGGCTGCTCAACCAACTGAGCCTTACACTCTCCTCTCATGCTTAGCTATCGGAACCCTCAGTATATTGTTTATTTTGCATGGCCTTATCTCCCAGAATGCTTTGTGTTTTGGGCACATGTTGTCCTGTACTTGTGCTGAGTGTTTCACCGCAGTAAAGCTGTTCCCTTAGTACATGCCCTTGTGTTTCCCTTGACTCAACCGATACCACACTAACGCTGACACCAGACAAAGTTTATGCTATCAGCATGTTACAATCCACGATTTCTTTGCATTTACGACGATGACAGGGGCTATCACCAGTATCACCCTTTATTTTTGCCTGTACAGATAGATACAACCATGCTGTATGGTATCACATTACTGCGAAAACGAGCCCTGCCACTCCTTGACGTGTTCTGCTACCACTCCAATGACCAAGCTACCCGAGTGGCAGAGGCTACGGATTCGCTGTATGGTATCACATTATTATCTTTGCATCAAAACTGGTCATGTAAACAACACTGATTTGACTTGACATGTAGTAATTTGGTTGATACCCACATTCAAACCAATCAGTTTGCTGGACTATCTGGTAATTTCAGGTAATCCTAGAAAAAATAATCGATAAATAACCAGTGCATATCCTATGAATATCAACTTTATTCAAATTATATTAATGCTTTATCAATATCAGTGAATTTTGTCACCTCACCCCTAGATTATTACTGATAATGTATCCGATTATCAAGTACTGTGGTCCTATGTTTCCTATATCTACAAGTTTCCTGGCATTTACCAAAACTATGAAGCAACAGCAATAATGTTCTCTGCTTCGTCTCATACATTATGTCATGCAAAGTTTGCCTTCGTCCATTATTGGCCGGGATGGGGTTCATTATTTCCTGAACAACACTATGGTCAGAATGGGCCATAATATGAATGAATTACAACAGTATACTTCAATTATTGCAAAAACAACTCAACAGCTTACAGTTCTGAAATGTAGTACATTGAACATTCAAGTGTGGTAATTAATTTCTTCAGACTTATCAGTTACGTTTATTCTATTTGAGCAATCCTACAAAGTACCAAAACTCATCATTGACAAAACTGTGTGCTGCTCAACAGCTAAAATCAATATAAAATGGCAATATATTTCAAAACTTATGGTTCAGTGTTTATGAAAGCCTAGAAGAGTTTTACAAAATGATGTAGATGCTGAAAAGTACAAACGAAAGTTTCAGGAAGAAACATTTTCAGTGATCAGATAGGTGAAATTTTATGAACTAAAATACTGCTACTCAAATGGATATAATACCCTGTTCCACTGAAATCAAGCAGGACTTGTAGAAACTCAGGATTTGCATGTTTGTTTGTGGTTTTGAAATTGCGCCCTCATGGTCAGAAACAACTATTTTCTTTCTTTTCACAGTTTCGCAGGACCTCAAGCGAGAGGTTGAAGGGCAGTGCCCAAACCGAAGTTCTGTTTCTCAAACGTAGTTCACATTGCACACGAGGTGCTTGAGTCATCAGCGTACTCATATGTTACGCGTAAAATCAGTGCACAAACAAGAGACAGTTTGACGTCCATGGCATGACTGAGACTTCATCGTAGCAAGACTTTGAATTTCAACAGAGTAATGGTCAAAAAAGAATTGAAAATTTCTGTGACTCACTGTATGGAGTATCAGTAAAAAATATAACCATTGATGATATCTCTAATTGCAAGGATAGGAATTTTCACCAACAGGTGGTTCACCATAAAAATCACCTCAATTGGCTCCCACAACTACACGCTACATGCTACACGGATGTTTTTTATGCTACTGTAGTTACCATATGGTCATCTTGCCTGTTCCCTTATGTGCTGGTTTCGAGTAATTCTAAAACAACTGAAAATTACGTGTCTTTCACACATTTTGAGGTAAAAAATATTTGAACCATTAAAAAAATAAAGTTTCTTTTAAATCAAAATGGTGTACTCTGGCCCAAAAGAGGAAGTACAAAATTTCCATGTGGGTGAAATACGAATCATACAAGTTCCAGTGTTGTATACTATTCATAGGATGAAGTGAAACATGACGTAGAATTCAATGACTTCTGGTTATTTACAGAGCCTATGGATCATGCAGTCCTGAAATGCTGTATTTTGATCTGTGTATTGGGGGACTTTCTATGGGTACATCACTACACATGTATAGATAATGAATTTCTCCCCGAATATCAAATATTTCACCAGCACTTTGAGGGAATATTTTCATCGGAATTATCAAAATGGGGCAAAAAGCAAGCAGGGGTATTATTCTACTCTCCATGGTTCATTTTTCGGTTCAACTTGACTTGACTTGACTTGTACAATCACTTGATACTTCATAACCTGAGAGTCATGTCTTTTTTCTTACATTAATGTGATCATTGGAATCATGACTGAGGTTTTTCCAGACATAACTGAAACATACAGAATTTAAGATCTGCACAGTGTTATACAGAATTTATGATCTGCACAGTGTTATCACTAAAAATATATGTTTGATGTGTGTAAGGGCTTCCCTTCATTCCCTTACAGTGTCAAAAAGGATGATAAAGGGTTTTGGAGTCAGTACAAACAACTATTGACAGTTGTATTAACAGTCTGACACCAAAATGGTAAGTGGAAAAAGAAAATTGCAGTAGTATTTCAATGTCTGGAAGATCTGTCAGTCAAGGGCACTCACTGGTGCTCCCCCCCTCCCCCCCCCCATCTTAAGAGGAGGGGAGCATAGGGAGTGTCCTCGACTGACGGATCTTTCAGTCTACATTTCAATATAAATGCCAAATGTCAAGGACAACAAATAAATTCTTTCTTTTTTCAATTAAGTGTAAATACACTTACAAGAAAACCAACATGACAGAAAATTCTAGGAAGTTTATTTCAATTTCTACAAAACCATAATTTCCTGACTTTCTTTTTGCCACAGTTCAAAGGTTGCAAAAAAAATATTTCCTTTCAGAAACTGAAAATTTATTGACCAAAGTTCTGTGGCATGTTTCCACATCGTCTAATGGAAAATTCCCTGTTACTAAGTTAGGTATGTGTGGTTCTGTACTTATATCAATGGAACTCTTGGTCTCTACTTTATTGTTAGGGTTTGAAGTTCTATTACCACAATTTTCAAGTATATAAGTTGCACAACAACATTTGCATTGATAAACGACAGACTAAAAAACATCTGCATCAAAGTAGGAAGTATCCGTCAAAATTTTAAAGTCCTAGACCAAGAAATTTCTAAGTTTTAGATTTTTGACCAATATTTACATTTATTTTGATCATTTGCATAATTATCATGTGATCAACTTGGCTCGAACAAACTTAGATCTACAAACCCAGGAGGACTATTTTTTTTAATTTTTCAAAGGCATAGGTGTCTCTTTTTTGTCATTTAAAATTTTTTATCAATTTCTGCATTTTTTCAGCAAAAGTAGCATATTTTTCGACCATGACATTGACGCAAAATACATTTACATGTCAAATTTCAAGGTGATAATTACCATTGTTTCTGAGAAAACTCAGTGGATGGACATACATACATACACACACACATACATACATACACATGCTCTCATACACATATACATATATGCACACACGCACACATACAATTGGGTCAATTTACAAATATCTTTAAATTTCTTTGAGAACAGCACGTAATAAGTAAAATGTTCTTGCATCAGAGATAACATTCTTGATTCAGTGGTGTGTCAATTGAGCCTAGAGGGGTCATTGATTCTCAATTGGATCAACCCCATTGTCTCTCCCCATTGGATCATGTGTAGTTCCATTCACTGCATCAGATCATCCCTCTTTCCACATGTACATATTAAAACCACACCACACCAGCATCAAGTCCCTTTTTTGCTCCAGTAGCTCATAATTATCACAGCAGAAGCTCTTTCTATAGCATCATCTGTTTCTCTCACTATTTTCCGATCAAGTCACCATATACCCATTCCATCTCCACAATTCCTAATTACTCCATTCCCAGCCACCGAGACCCTGCTTCCCTGATTAATTTACAACTCCATCACGTCTTACAACTTCTTCTTCTGTCTTCCGACAAAGTGATCCATAGATTGGTTGACACCACATACCTCCACGATCTCTTTCTGTACTTTCACTGGAAGTAAACTGAGAGGACAGAGATAAACTAGTACAGTAATTTCACTTCAGAGCATGCATGAAGTAACCACACGATCCTTCAAGAAACAGTACATGATATGTATTATTTCTGTCAAGAATCTCTAGGGATTGCACATGAATGTACTTGTCTCCAGTTGTTTACCACATCAAAAAAATTCTAAAAAATTCCCTTTATTACATGCCTCATACATATTGAACATCGTGCACCCCATAGATTTGATGGCAACTTGTTGGAGATGTAGCGAACCGCTCAGTCATCAGTTGACAGAAAGTAACCCGGAACTATTTTCAACTTGACAATTTTGGGTTTAAAAATGATCAAGTTACACGTTTGATACAAAAAATCCAGTTTTTAGAAATGTATGCGTTAAATATCGATAAACCACATAACATTTATTTAAATTTATCAATAAAATAAAAATTGTGCTATTTTTTAACAGGTTTTCGTTCACCATGAAAATAAAGAATGTGGTTGTCATTTGCAAATTAACCTAAAAACTTTGGAGTGGAAATTTATAAGAGAGGCATTGCATGTAATAAAAACATTATAGCCCAAACAAAGGACATTGTACCCTTGATGCAGTGGACAATTTGCTCTATCAAGGAAGTATGCACCTTGAAAGTGAAAGACTTAAACTTTTGCTCAAACTTTCCTCAAGGAATAGTTCAACCACTCTCTTTCAAAATCAAGAATAAAACTCGTGGGTCACCGTGCAAATTTTGGTAAGAGAGAAACAAATAACCCAAGATTTACCGATATTTGAAATTCAAAATGGCTGCCATCCACATAATAACTCTATGGAGAAAAATAAAACTTTCGAATTTCAAAAAACTAAGCTGTTGTAGAGTTTTCTATCACCAAAAGCTTTAAAATGAACCCCCACAAGTTGTATAGCAGAAAAGAACTGTAAAAGTTTTAGAGTCCGAATTTGTGTCCCCGTGGCCCGTTCTACCTTACCATCAGGCAAATGGGGTGACCTGCCCTCAGGCACATAGTCCCCGGGTTATTGACAGTATTGTGAGTATGCATTAACCTAGGCAGGTTACTTCAAATATTGCCCTATAGTGGTTGACACTCAGAGACAGGAATAACAAATACAGCACAAGTGACGTGGCTGGCCAGTGAGACAACTGCACAATTCAGTGAAAATGATCCAGTATGGCCATGTTTGACATATGGCAAAGTGTCTTTAATAGGTGGCTACAGCAAAAAGGTCCATAATAGGGAAGTGTATTTAATAGAAAGGTAAACATGTATTCTATCTGTAACTTTTAGCAGAAAAAATCCATCTTTATCAGAGACACGCAACTAGTTTCACTGTATCACAAATCAAATGAAAGCAACTGATAGCACAACCATATCAACATTAACATAGGACTCACATGGCTATTTATTTATAAACATTTGATGTAGAATTTACTATTTTCGTCTTTGGAAACATGCTGCTGGCATGCCATGGTTGAAGCAACTCAATTCATTTGGAAACACAAGCATGTAACCTAAATCAGTAACTATGTAAGGTAATTACGAATGTTATCATCAAATTTTGATGAAATCAATTTTTACTCTTGTCATTACACTTGTGAAAATATGTGACCTTCCATCCTATTTGAGGTATACTTTCAGTTAAAGCATTGTGGTTTGAAATACTGGGTATCAACTTACCCCTTGACTCCGATTAACACATAGAGAAGTCTTGGCATGTATAGCATGACTTGATTTGTTCTGACAGCATCAACTATTTTGTCAGCACAGTCATCTGGTTTTAACGCCTTCAACAACCATGGCATTCTGTGAAAATGGTCAACAGTTACGACAAGAAGTTTAAGATTATGGGAACTGATGTTTCTCTACACAGCATGAAAAGATTCACTGCTGTAACAGATCCCGTACAGCAACTATCATAAATCTGTGGTATTTGTCTGTGTCAGCAAACTTCAAGTTGGCTTATAAGAGCTTATAAAACTCTTATAAGATTCTGATAAGTATGTTATTCGCAAATTATTTGGAGTAAGAATCTTACAAGATCTTAAAAGATCTTGTAAGATTCTTATAAGAAAGTAAATTCCCGGTCAGAAATTGGGTTCACTACAAATATTTATAAGAATCATATAAGTTCTTACTCTAACTAATTTGCATTTAAAGTACCTATAAGATTCTTATAAGAAGGTTTCTTATTGAAGCACGCATCTGCATACATAGATTGTAGCAGGCTATGAAATTTTTACACTTTTCATGAAGTATCACTGGACCACAGACATGTCATTATTAAATATGAACAAAAATCTTGGAATATTGTGAATTTTCGGACCCTGCTACAGTGCCTGAAATTCAACACTGGACACAGCTCTGTCTGTAAAAGTCTTGTTTCAAACCTTTTGCCACAGCAATGGATGCAGTCTGAAATTACTTGACTCCATTCAGATATGCAGTGACTGACCTGATACATGTCATGAAATGTTCCTGTAGACTTCTTGCTGTGTAAATTGAAGTTTTAACAGTCATTTAAAAACTTTGGCTGTTTATCAAACAATTATAATGTTCTAATAAGTAATCATTTCTTATATTTCTTTCAATTTCATCAAATCCTGATTGTAGATACTCATGATGCAGTTAATCTTTACTGTCAGTGACTACAGGTACTATTCAATAGACATACGATATGATAAACACGTAATCAACAGAACGGAAGACAAGAGATTTATCAAACAGCAAGTTAAACCATAGTTACTCCAGACTGTGGTTAAACAAATAGAGGGAAATTGCATTGAAAAAATATCTTGACTTTTTCCTAAGAAAAATAAAAAGTTTGTTTTCCATCCTAGACATATTGCAAAAATGATGCAGTGACGCAGATTTTTTCTCTCAATTATTTTTTATTCTTCAACCAACAAGAGCAGCCAAAAAACATGAAAACAACATAGGAATGCATGCAGAGATAAATGCACAGCAGTGTTGCTTTAGTATTTTTGTATAGCAACAGTTCTGCAGTTTGACTTTAAGTGCAGCAATGCACAGTTTTGACAGCTTAAAACAGTGACATATGTCTGAATGGAATGTTGTTGTCAGTTATTTTGTTTACAGTTCCGTTTTATACAGCACGTATGCACTATCATAGCGCATTTTAGCATTTATTTTTTTTCATTTTATTTCCTCATATGCAGAAAAAAGGGTGACGCGTCGGGTCTGAATTAATGCGCACAAGAATGAGAAACAAACTTTATTTTTCTTGGCCTAATACACATTTATTACCCATTGACAATTTCACAAAGTGCAGTTTTTCTAAAATTATTATTATTACTATTAAAAATTAATAAAGTTCACTTACCTGTAAGTGACCCCTTCAAACATTCCAGTTTCAATGAAAAAAGGACATACTACGGTTGTGTGCACACCATCCTTGCCCATTGCACCGATTTCGAATCTCAGAGCTTCGTCAAAACCCACCGCTGCAAATTTACTGGCGCAATAGTCTGACAGTCCAGTGACGCCAATGAGGCCAGCAGAACTGGCAATGCTGACAATGTGACCATGGTTTTTATTGAGCATGGAAGGTAGGAATGCCTTGACAGTCTGGAAAACAAAAACAAAAGACGATTCCTTCCCGGTGACTGCTGATCATCTGGAAATGACACTGTAATTGTAAGAATGGAGTGTGTGTGAGTGTGCATAGAACCGTGTGCCCTGTTTGAGAATTCATATCATACTGAAAATTAAGGAAAGAAATAAAAATAGATGATTATGAAAATAATGACTCTGTAGAAGGCTGCACGTTGCTTGTTATTTTGTATGTCTTGTTCCTAAATATTCAAAATAAGTCAGTCACTGCTCACACCTCTTAGCTGACTCAGACAGTACAGTGCTCGGTGCATTCATTAACCCACAGTCCCTCTACCTATCACAGACGGTTCATGGTGCTACGGTATACATAATGTGACTACAATGTATTTGTGCACTTCAATTAAAGGCCAGGGACTTGATCCCTTGTTGGATCAAGTTTCTTCCAGTCAGTAAGAGGATAATGGAGTGTAATAGCCTTTTGTTTTACATTGACATTTGTAATCTAGTAAGTAAATTTCCTTGCAAGACAATCTGACGCCTTTACCTCCGTCCCAGTCAGATATTTGGTCTCTCAAACTTCTATAAAATCATTTTCTTCAATTTTATTTTACTCCACAGGGATGACTGCTCTTTTAATTCCAAAAGTCTGTAACTGTTGGGTAATTTATTTCTCTCGTACCACATTTTGCATGGTGACCCCTGATATTGAGCAAATGTTAAGTTTTTCCAATTTCGAGGCACCTACTACCTAATAATGGTCACCTTCCTACAGTAAGTGAGGCTACCCACAATTCCCCTCGATTTGTTCACTCAGACATTTTTTGCTAAAGGCTTTTTCAATTTTATCAGTTTCTTAACAATTTTTAACTTAGAATTTAAGTTCAGGATTATTTGTTAAAACTATGTTCCAAAATTATTTATTATGTTTAAAATTCAAGAGTAAATTGAATGAGAAGTCGATGTTTGGAGGTGCTAAAAATTGCACACTTGTCAAGATAAAGTTATCAGCAACTAAGATGGTCTCATCATACCACCTGGCAGACATGCAAATTTCCTTTGTTACGAACATTTAAAAAAATCAATACCCTTTCTTTTGCCAACACAGATGCAACTTATTCCCTTAGTTTCCTTGAAAATATTGTGTATGGCTATCAAAAATCTATGTCGACAAAATTATAAAATTGCTATCTATTCCGCGGAAAAGGGGTTGATCTTCTCATTATTCACAGTGGGAAATCAGAAATTTGTGATTATCAGAACTATGTTGCCAGAATTTTAATATGGACCGAGTTGTTCTGTGTACAGAAGAAATTTGCTTCAGTTCAGTGATTGATCTCCGTGTGTACAGATCATGGAGAATTGTGGGTAGCCTCACTTACTGTGCTTCCTCTAAAACCTTTGATGGGAAAGTATCCTTTTCATAGTTGATATATTGCAAGATGTCAACATTGAAAGGTTCAGTGGTTAAGTCGATCATGGATGTATCCGAAGATCTGACAAACCCATGAGATGACTTGACCAGGGTCCAGTTAGTTGTTGGCACCGCGCTCACATCTACAGTACATATGACAATACTGAAAATCAGCTTATTTCTCTACTAACAGAACAAGAATTATCTTTTAATGAACAATTTGCAGATTATATTTTTACTTTATATAACAAAGAAATAACTAGTTATATTTATTATTTGCTAATATTATTATACTGTAATACTTTATCTTTATTGAAGAAAATTTGAACTTATTTTTGTATCACACTTTTATTGCCACAAATGTGATGTAAATCCTATATTTACAAGCAAGCAATAAAAATATTATTGTACTTGGGCCTCAGCCCAAGTACATTTGTTTTCATTCCGTGGGAAAAAACTGTAAGGTATAACCATTTCTGGCTGAGACCAGGGAGGGCAAAATGTATTGGCTTCATCTTTCTTGGCATAATAAATGGCGTAATGATGTTAACTGAATGGAAGTGCTGCTCTCAGCCAGTCTTGAATAAGTGAGATGTGAATATAAATGCTTCTCTATCTGAGTTTTGGCCACAAAATCTTCTGAATATAATCAAAATGTGCATCGAAATGCAACAATTAATGCACCCTCCGTTTCCTAGGCGATGGCACGACCCTTGCTACACCCACTGGACGAGCCAAAGTGGGAGGGGTAATTTCGGTTTGGTCGAACAGGAGGGCTCGAGACCAGAATTTAACATTTAAACTTGAAACATGTTTAATCACTGACAAGATGTGGATTAGTGTTAATCAAAGAGAAAGTTTGAAAAGGAAAGGTTTTATATCCCGGACACAATGAAAAACATTACGACTGGAAACTGTACCCCCGGTTGAGAATAGTAATGCCCACAGCGATGGAGAACACTTATCCTTGAGCTGAGAAAACCAGACCATCATTTCGAAATAGAGCTGCAGATTCGAGAAGCTCGTTAAAAATAGCTAGGTACACCCCAAAGGGGTGGTTTCGAGTCTTGAGGGCAAATTTCGCCTCTTTCATTTAGAAATCGTACGTTTGTTTTTCCAGGGGAACACATCATTTGACACAAAATTTGCATGAAAAGGGGTCGCCAGTAAGCACGTGGTCAAATCTGGCATAAGAAACAATATGAAATGTTGGGTAAAGCCAGTCCAAAATAAACTGATTTGAACTTTTGTGTTTTGTAATTTATACCACTGCAGTAACATGACTTTTTTTGACAACATCACACAATGTAATACGTTTTGAAACTGAATACTCCGACGTATTCTGTGTCCCCTTTGCTAAAAAATACGGTATGCCGATTACCATGTAAGGAGATGATGACGTCAAGACAGATTTGTAGTGCGTTTGGTCTTGGATGGTGCACGAAGTTTTGTCGAGGTAGCTTGTGTATTTATTTTCTAAATGGGAGATATTAGGGTCGATCTAAAAGAAGGCCGAAAAATGTTATGATACTCTAAGCGAGCTGAACTCCAATGCGAATGGTTGGATAATTTGGAGGATGTCTAGACTGATCTCGTCTCATAAAGATTATTTGGCGGTCAGTATTGAATTTCAACTGCGTCACAAGTTTGCGTCGAACGGTCAACGAACGATATTTTAGAAATCTGGAGACATTGCACATCGCAGTTTTATTTTAGTATTTATATTTTACAAAAGATGTAAGAAGCAATGATTTTGTTGAAAATTCTGAAAAAAATATAGGAAGATTTGATCGCGAACACATTTTCACTTGGGGGTCAACTAGCCCTGCGTACGATGCTGTGTGTTCCGCTACAGCTAACCGCCCGCTCACCACAGCCCTGCAAAGACCGTACGTTGGGTCGGTGACTTCAAATCCATTTTGAAACTTGACGTAAAAAGCCAAATTACTGCCGAAATTCAGCGTTCTTGGGCCCAAGTCGTATCCCAGCCTACCTCAGCTACTCGATCGCTTCCAAAAATGACAGTCTTTTATTCACTTCTCGTAAATAACCGTCGATGTCGGCAACTCTCTCGCTGGCCCTGCGTACGAAGCTGTGTGTTAGCTGTAGCACATAGCATCGTACGCAGGGCTAGGGGTCAACATGGGGTCGCAGCCATGTTGCCTCAAAACTTATTTCTGTCTGCACTCAAAACTCAAAAATGTCGCATATGAACCTGAAAAATCGATGTAATTTTGTCAAACTTCGGCGAAATTTCAGCCTATAGACAAAATTTCATCTAGGTAAGGTAAATTTATTGAAATTTGATCGACAAATAATCCTGAGCTTGAACGTGACAGCTCGCCTTCTCCGGGAAGTCATGCATCCGGCCAGCTGCCCATATGGCCGGGTGCATGAGATTGTTTTCAAGCGACGGCGGCAGACCGTACGGGGCTCTGGATATGAACCTACCGCCGGTGTAGCTGTAATAACTGTTGCGTTGTTTTTAATTACCACGGACGAAGTCCGCGGGGACTTATAGGTTTGGTCATGTCCGTGCGTCCGTCCGTCCGTTCACGCCTAGTACCCAACCCCATACAGATGCACGTCGATTTGTTTCACAATGCTATCAAATTTGGCCATGTTAGAGGACTTTTTAGTTTACACCTCCATAGACTCCCATGTATAAGGCAGTTCTCCATAGACTCGCATGTATGATGCCAAGAAAAATAAAAAATTATTTCTCATTGTATTCATATTGCCTAAAGGATGCAGTGACACAGTTTTTTTGTCCCACGGATAAAGTCCAGGGGGCTTATAGATTGGCTCATATCCGTCTGTGAGTCCATCAGTGAGTCCATCGGTTCACGCAGATATCTCAGACATTTGACAAAATATCATGTGACCTTGTGACCTTTGACCTGAAATATACATTATTGTCCATAACTCAGTAACCACAAGTGCTAAACCTTTCATATTTGGTATGATGGGACACCTTATGACGCCACATATTGTACCCCATTAATTATGTGCATATCTAATTATGAGCGAGCCAATAGAGCAAGAGGTCTGATTTCTGGTACTAGTATATAGGGATAAGTTAACAATATAATTTGTTTGACAAAACTTCACGTGACCTCAATGACCTTTGACCTAAAATATACATATTTGTCCACAACTCAGTAACCACAAGTGCTACACCCTTCATATTTGGTATGAAAGGACACCTTATGACACCATATATTGTACCTCATTAATTATGTGCATATCTTATTTTGAGCGAGCCAATAGAACTAGAGGTCTGATTTTTGGTATATAGGAATAACTTAGCAATACAATTATTACGACAAAATGTGACGTGACCTCAATGACCTTTGACCTCAAATATATATATTTGTCCACAACTCAGTAACCACAAGTGCTACACCCTTCATAAATGGTATGATGGGACACCTTATGACACCACATATTGTACCTCATTAATTATGCGCATATCTAATTCTGAGCAAGCCAATAGAGCTGGATGTCCGATTTTTGGTATATAGGGATAACTATAGGGTAGAAATCTAAATATGCCCATCTAAATATTAGACATCTACCATCGAGAACAAAAGAAATTTGCTGTAATTTGAATATTTAAGGAGTTTAAGCAATTCCCGCTATAAATAAAGAACCCCTGCCTCAAACTCCACAAAAGTTGCTAGACATATTTTGTAGTTGTCATGCCATTGCTTCGTTTAATAACCAGTTAATCAAATGCCTCATTGACAGGAGGAAATTCAAGACCATATTTGAATAGTAGTATATATTGTCCTCAAAATTACTTTATCACGGCCCAAGTACTCATTGCCTTCAGCAATACTGCCTTGTTATTATTATTATTATTATTACTATGACCGTCAGAAGGCACACAATCAGTGGAACTAGACCCAATGACAGAAATATAATTAAAAAACCTACAGAAACAGCGCAGTAAGATAAATGTATAAACATACCCAAAAGTGAGCCATAGCATTTACTTGCATAGTCTTTTCAACAAGATTGTCAGGGCATTGTAAAAACTTCTTCCCTGTAACTATACCGGCGTTGTTGACCAAGATCGACACGTCTCCGACCTCCTCCTTCACCATTTCGGCGTTTTTATATACAGCATCTCGGCTGCTGCAATCTACCTTGTATGAGGAGGCTTTGGCACCCAATTCCCGTATTTCTCTCTCGGTGGCTTCGACGCTGTCAGAGTCTATGTCCCATAAGACGAGGACCGAGCCAAGTTTGGCAAACTTCAGAGCCAGAAGGCGACCAATTCCGCTGCCAGCACCCGTTACAAGAACAATTTCGCCAGCTACATCTTTACGCTTCTTGAGAAAGGGCAGTAGCATTAGGACGAATGCTTCAAGACAAAACCACAAACATTTTGCAAGAGATATAAGGAGCTCTACAACGATATTCGCCATATTTTGTCGAGACAAGTTTAAGCTGTAAGAACAAAGTTCGCCTTCTGCAGCTGCATGCACTCCGATCCTCCTTCTTGTTCAGAGTGAACTTTGACACTGAATAAGAGCGCCCTCTAACATGGTTATCACTATAAACTTTAGGAAGCCGTCATTATTTACGACCGGGGGGTGTTGGAGGAATGTAAGGTAGATGTCACTCGAAAAATGGAAAGCTACAATGGCGTTGCTCAAATTGCGGAGAGAAAGAAGGGGGGGTTACTCAATTTTTGGTGCAAAATGAATTGAATCACCTCTCGGATTGCACCATTTCACATATCAGTTTCTTTTCAATGCGAGGGGTACACCCCCCTCCCTCGAGCGCTCTCCGCTTTGGTGTCTAACTGTATTACGTAGTAAAAAATACAAATTGAAAACACCTTTCATATTGCACCAGACTGCACCATTGCACATACATCAATTTCTCAAATTTCTCCATGCTACAGAGGGTACAACCTCCTCTGACACTTCCCCCTCAGCCTCCAGCTTGTCCCCCTGTACTTTCAAATTCTGCCCTGTCAGACATCTCAGTGAAAACCATGTCATGATACCCATCCAAAGTAAACAATACTATATGGTTGGTACGGTTTATAGCTCGAGCTTTTATATCTACATTTTATTATGACTTTGAATTTCATTTTGTTGGTTTCATCTTTTTCAACTGTCATGAGATAAACGATGATCATTATAATTTATTTCAGAAATTCTGGATTGCATAAAGATAGTGAGAACTGACATGAAATATTCCAACACTGCTCACACACAATCAATGTTACATCACATTGATTGTTCACAGAGCCAATATGTTAAAAGTCTCATGAAAAGTGACTATGTCTTATGTATTTTCATTCTATAACTCTTTGAGCTACAATTTTTCCCACCAAAATTTAAGTTCACATTTTACAAATTTTTACTAATTTTTATGTGATTTTTTTGATAATTTTGAACAAAATGGACATCACATTTCATCAAATTACAGCTTTTTATCAAAAGTTTGGAAAAAATCTGGAAAAAATTGACTTGGGAATATATTTGATGGTGAAAAAAATGAATTTGGCGCTCACAGGGTTAATACCTCAATCAAAACCTGTGGATTCATGGACATATACACTTATGAAAGTCAAATAATAGGGGATTTGAAATGACATTGGCATGATTTTATTTATATCAAAGTTTGAAGCCCTGACATTTGAAACATAGAAAATTCACACCAAATTCTGATGTGCTCTGTTCTTGCATACTGTCAGACTGACAGTATGCAAGGACTGACAGTGTCAGTGCCCTTGTACATTTGCATATGAAAAAGAATTCTGAACCTTTCACTACTGGTGGTCTGTTCAATACTTACACTTCCACAGAAAGGTTCCTAACCATTTGGCATTGTGGATTCTCTATACAAGAAAATAAGTGTGTCATGTATGGTAAGATCTGTGAACATTGAACTTTGAGTAAAATTGTGTAGATTTGACAATTGAACATGTACACTTGCCTTGTGAGAGGGTTGTTCAAACGTAAAAGTAACTTTAAAATCATGTAATTTCACTGATGATCAAAAGATTACACATTTTACATTTTCATGTTTGTTTCACTCTACAAATACAAGAAAATTTATCTCAGACTTCATGGAAAGGTCACATTACACCTACTCATCCTATCACTTACCTGTAGGGTTGAACTTGCCAGTGGTTCAGTAATTTTCACAATTAACAGATTGTATTTTATTTCATATCATGTAATGGGGTAGTGTTTGACAGATTATAGTTTATTTATTTTCTTATATCCATCACTAATGGGGTAGGACTTTTTGCTTTCTACTTTCTAAAGTTCATGCGTTATGTACACAAGGCAAGAGTCTCCAGTGCCAATGAAATGAAAAGAAAATGGTAATTTCACTTTTCTGACCATTCTTGCACAACAGTTGATGGAGGGGAGCTCCGATATCAACAGTCTGCAAGCTGCGTATGTCATGGTCTGAATAAACTGTAAGCCTGCTGAAATAGTTGCAACACAGCTGTGGCATTACTAGAACACAAAGGCCACTCCTGTCTGCTTGGCTAACAGACTCTAGTTGTATGCTGAGAATTTTTTTTCACTTCTTCAATTTGTCCATTGTAATTTTTCTCAATACACCTTTTAAGATGTCTTATACATGACTTGAAAGGGCAGCTCGGGTTACCCATATCATATAAACACTCAAGTCTTACCATAAACTTCCGGAATGAACAGCTACATTGACGTTTTTACAGTTTACAAAATACACTCACGTTTCCATGGATTTTCAAAAAAACCATTCCACACCTCCATGATAAACCTGGGGTCATTCTAACATTTTCAAATTCCATGGATTCAGTTTAATCCCCTGGGGACTTGACAGTGGGCCCTATGCCCTGTGCAGTGTAAATGACAATTTTATTCTTTCCCTGTGAATTTGTTTCTGAAATTTCTTTGTAACAGCCCCTACCGGTGTATGCAGTATGCCTAATTTTCTGGACATCAAAGAAAACATTCTTGAATCAATAGCTTGTAAATTTGGCTCACCAAAAGTGGAGTTTACAAATCAAAATCAAGGTGAATGTGCTTCTGACACACTGAATCCTGTAACCTGTATAGCTATTAGTCTTGAACTGAAAATTCTTGCAGTTATTTGCAAATTGCCTAGGTTTTATCTTGAGAATTTTCACATTGCAGAGGGACAGGTCAATGTCCTTGCGTAGATGTCCTACTAGCAAGCAACATCTGCAGAGGAAAATCAAGAGCAGCCTGGCCCTTAATCTTCACGGGCTGTACAAATAGAAATTGGGGATGTACAAAAGACTTCAGGACTCGTCTTTGCGAGTTTCCTATGGTGCGCCCTCTATGAACAACTTACCGTGTGACTAGCATGTGAGGCTGAATGGTACTTCCACTTTCATGTGGTGCAATTCTGAGTTGAAAGTCCCAGTAAACTTTTCCATATTTAGAATTTTCTGTGTGTCACATTTCATCATGCATTCCTTAAAGCACATCAAATACCCAGCATTTACGATGTGTTATATACAGCCAATAGCTGTGTCGTCAAAATGACAATTGTATATTTCACAAACAACATACCAATTGGTCTAGGGATATAATCAGTCAAATACTGGGCCTAATGCAAAGGCAATGTAAATGTAGTCTGATAGTCCAACAAAAAACTATGACAAGATACTGGGGCTCATAGAATAAAACATTTTGACACGAGCAGACAATGCAGTTGGATTTGCAATTTATTTCAACTAAATTGAGTATATGATGCGATGGAACCTGACACGGCTGGACAAAAAAAGGGAAAAAAAATAAAATCAAATTCAACAGATGATCAAAATTCAGTTTGTAGAAGCCTTGGGGAGGGGGAGAGGAGGTTTTAGCATGTCATCATCTTGATTTATAAACTGTGTTACCAAAGTCACAAGGAAGATTTGAACAATGGGACAATTAAAATACATGTCACGCAACAGGGACAATAACAGTTTGATTCAGTTTCACACCTCTGGCCTGGCCACCTTTGTTCATAGAATCGGTATGCAACATCCTAATCCAAGTTTTTCATTCATAAGCGACCATCAAAGTGGTGGATTCACAGGCCAATCTGTCCATAGTATTTCAATTGTAGTCATTTCCTAATATTAAAATATTTTCTCAAATGAAAATCAAAGCCGGCCCTCCATGAATGAAGCGTTTTCCCCCGGTATCAACTCTCTTGTTATTTTGTCTGTAAATGTACAATCTATTTACGTTTGGATTTGTTTTTGTCTTTTGCTCGGCGGGAGCAAGAGAGCAAGTTTCAGTTTGTAAGCTCCAAAAACACCAGTTCTCAGCACCAGTCATTTTTGTTTTAGGAGTACTCTGGTTATTCAAAGGAAATCCAAACATGGTCTTGAGCATGTATGTTGTCCTGTCTTTAAGATATCAGTCTTCCCACCTCCGTCATGTGAACAAGAGGAGGGAGGCGCTGCCTTCCTTGCCACGATGTGAATAGTTTTTAAGTCTTTTTCGTTATGTCTCAAGGTGGTTAGGCAATGCACATACAAAGATCAGTTCAGTTAGGCAAGTTGGACCTAACTCGCACAGTTAGGCAAGTCAAGACCCAAACTCTTGTGTTCCTATAGTTTTGTTTCGGAGAGTGTCTTCTGCGTAATGTATATGCAAGTTCCTTCATATTCCCTATGTTTCGACAAGAGCAAAAAGTTCGTTTCCTTGCCAGAGCTCTCGGTGATGAATTCTGCGGTGTTTAGGCGATTCCTGGCTGTCCAAGTGGATTGGTCGATACCAGACGAAGCTGCTCCACACTCCCAAAACTGATGTAAAAATATGCCATTCGATAGCAATTCCAATTTTTTTTAGTTTTCTAAAGAGATTCAGAGCTATTGGGATAGACAGATAATACGATGATCATAACCATAGTTTCAAAGTGCACACTATAATATTCCAGCTATGGCGTAAAATAGCACTGTGGGCTACTGCAGCCTGCAAGTACACTAAAATACACAGAATTTAACAAAGTCTGTCTTGTTCAATCAAGTTTTGTTTTGAAGTCAACTTTTTTTGTCGTCAGAAGCTTTCACACAATCCTAATCAGGTCTGTTTAGGGTCCTATCACTGTTCGAAGGGAAAAAAATCCAGAAGATTGGTTCTACAGTTTTATTTTAAAGATAATTTTAAGCGTTTTCCTTCAATAGGCACAATCATCATACTAAGTTCCACTTGTTTTCCTTTGGTTAAAATATGCCATTGTTCCTCTCTTCAAGTTTAGTTTCTGTCATTTGGTTTCTTGACCTGAAAGAAAATTTGTTTCAAAAGTTAGCTGCTGGAACACCTACAAACAACGAACCGAATCAACAGTCACCATTGCTGTTCAATGTGCTGAACACTATTAGGTCGATAATTTCTCTTCAAGATGACGTACATCTTGAAGAAAAACAAGAACTGGGAATCGATGAAGTATTGGGTACGTTTAGCAAAAACACTGATCAATATAATACAAACCGAAATGGTTTCTTTGAAATACAGGAAGCTATGCGAAGGTCATTTGAAGGATACAAAATTTGCATACATGTCAGTAGGTTTCATTAGAGCTTGCCTACGGATTATCCCTTCACTTGAATAAATCTATTTGTGAACCCCTTGGAATAAATAATCAGAGTATCATTTTTATGCAATACAGTCACTCTGAGGCTAAACTGCTACAAAGCAAGTATCCCTGACTTCATCTTATACTCAATGTACAACAATAATACATGACCAAAGACAAATACTATGAATTATATTCTTTATTGTATACTATGATTCATGTATTCTCATTTTTAACACTACTTCAGACTGTAAGAATGATTTTCAAAATCTGGAGGGCTTTGCTAGCAAAAGGGCAGCTTCAAGATCCTTATTTATACAAAATTATTATATTATTTTCTTCAGAAAACAATCCCAGGGGACCTCACAATGATTGGCTGTGGTTAAGAGAATATTGATCTCACTATATGCCCTGTAAAACATGTCTGACATATCTCATCCTTGAGTCGAGCAGTTTAACGACTCTGTGTTTCATTACATCAGTGCAACTGAGGTGATTCCAAGGACACATGCACAAGGTGACACTCCCACACAACATACACACACATAAAATTGCGAGCTGTTGCCGGCAGCAAAACTAATTTTTTAAAGTAATTTTTAAAGACATTTTCATTTTTAAAAGGACACTTGCCAAACTGATGGGCTACTGATGGACTGCTGCGCAAAGCAAATGATTCCAGCCAGCTATTCTGACCATCAAATTTGTCCCCTACATAGATGGGGCACACACCTCCCAGTTTATCACTTTACCTGGCTAACTATAAATCACAACATGCAATCCATCATGGTTTCCTTTGTTGATCTTCTTGAAGAAATTTCTATTCTAAAATTACAATTAAAATATTTTGGTGAAATCTGCACATTTTGGAGGCACTGATACCATTGATTTGATGGTTCCTCAATACCAAGATCTGAATGAGTGGCAATGTAATTTTACTCATAACTATTCACTCTTACTCATAATCATTAACCCTTTGAGTGCTGCAATTTTTCCCAACAAAATTATAGTGTGCAACATTTTGCCACTTTTGTGAATTTTTCTGTAATTTTTTGACAATTTTAGACCAAAAGAACATCACATTTTATTGGCTTCAGATTTTCATCAAAATTTAGCAAAATTTAGAAAAAAGTTGCCTGGTGTATATTTTGATATAGGTGCCAAAATGGACTTTGGCGCTCAAGGGGTTAACGAATCAGTCACAACTCATCCATTGAAATCCCTGTCTACCACATTTCGTAACTTCATACCCTCCGAAACACATGCATACACAAAAGTTCAACCTATAAATGTAAAGCTAACATCAATAAACTGTGATAGAATCATTTATCATACACCACATGTGACTGCAATCATTTTACAAAATAATGATTGACCATAATGAGATTATGGGATTTAATACATCACAACTATTTTCATTGCTAGCTTGACTGGATGAGAAATGAACTTTCTTGTGAAATGGGCATATTTCCCATATTTTGTCACGCAAAAGATGAAAGCAAGTATACTCTGAAAAAAAAATTTTCTTTAAATGCAGTGGAAATTTCTAGAAATTATTACATAAATTTGTGATTGACTAACTTTCTCATACATACATTTTTATTTCTGTTCTTCATTGTGTTAAAGGAAGACTATCTACAACTGAAAAAAATAAATCATACACATAGATTGGATAACATACATTGGCCTAACAGGCTGTTTTCAGCAATACCTGTAAAACTCAATTATCTGGTGTCATCTGTTTGAAAATTCAATAAGCCATTGAAATATAAGCACAAAGCATGTGACATTAGGCAATGGTGTCTTTATTGCTATGGCAATGAACTTTTGCAACGATATATGAGGGCAACTGATCGATGTCTGGTCACTCACTGCATGTGTAATTTCCTCAAACTGAAAATGTGTTTCAATAGAGCTGTCAATATTACCTCGGGTTTCAGAAAGTGAAATATGCAATTACAGCAAAGCGTGACAGCAATACTGAGGAAGGCGTAAATCTGCGATAATACATGGAAATTCTCTCAAATCTACAAGTATGATTCTAGATTAAACTTAATGCTTGGGCTGGACATATCAATCAACACGAACTTAGTGCAATATGATCTGATTGCAATAATCGCCTTTACAAATTTAGACAAACTAAACTGAATGCAGGAGGAAGTTGAAGCTGGAAATGTGCAATGGTTGATGATAGATACGGATACACAAGTGAAAATGCCTGTCAAGAGTTTATAATGTGAAAGTCAACTTTATCATTTTACCTTTCTGGTTTGATCCTCTTCCTGACGTTTCTCATAGTGGCCAAAGTCGTCAAAGATGGATGTTGTATGACGGTAGTTGTGCATGATCTTCAACACCTGTTTACCCTTTTCGATTGGAACCTCCTGTGTGTCACGCGAATTAGTCACAGGTTTATTTTCATTGTTTTCCAAGCGGATGTGACGCAGTTGACTGTTCGGGACATCCTTCACATAAATCCATTTGACTTCGAATCTTCCCTTCCACTTGTCCTGAGCCCACACGCCGGTCGTCACATTGTAGTCCACCTCTGACATCATTTGAGCCATGCCACAGAAGTGACCGCTGCCGTTGACACTGAAATACAAGTACACCGGTCCTTTGCCCTGGCGTTCACGGAACGCAGCATCAAGACGTTTGTTGCCATGTTCTGTACTGCACCAGATACTGTACTTAATCGATCGATGGATATCATCCTCAGAGTAACTCTTGATGATGAAAAAGCGAGCTCCCTTAGCATTCATGTTGAAGTTTGACGGATTATACTCGTTCGCCGATCGCAGTTTCTCAAGAACCGGGTGGTTTGGCACCACGGCCGCATTGTTACTCGCCGCGGGTGCAGAGATCGGAGCAAGTCCAGCATTGCTTGAGGGTGGTGGATTGTTGTTAAAGTTCGCATCTCCTCGACTACGTTGTTGAGTCCAGCGTTGTTGTTGAGCCTGAGGATGCTGCTGGGGAGGTGGAGGAGCTTGCTGGGGGGCGGGTGCAGGTTTTGCAGCACTCTTTGCACCGCCATTCCAAGTTCCAATATCCATGGTATGTTTCATAGGAGGCAACTGTGCCGGAACAGGCGCATGAGAAGCACTTTTTGGTTTTAACTTAGGTTGAGGTTTAGCCGGCTTGCTTGCAATAGAAGCCCACGACACAGGCTTACTTGGAGTGCTCACTGGTGCTGGGGCAGAACTGACAGCAGCTGAAGTGGTTGTTGCTGTTTGGGAAGTCTGAGGCTGAGATTTCACAGCGTCCGAATCAACCGAACTGTCTCCTGCAGAACCAGTGCTTCCAGACGCGTTGCTGTGTTTCGGATCAGATCCTATATTCAGTCCAGAAATACCTTGCTCGACAGTCTTCATTCCGGCGGGTTTCCCGTCACCACCGTCCATACCGTTCATATCCTGGTATCGTTGGCTTGTACCCATGGCGGTTCCTGAATAGCGAGAATAGTCATACGAATAGGAGCTTTGTCCCTGACCAGCATTACGTTGATTTCCTTGTCCCTGGGGCTGGCTATTGTTGCCCCACGCAGAAAAGTCTGCACTACCAGGAAAGAAATTAAATCCAGACTGGTTCAAATACGGAGGGGTTGTCCCAGGCTGACTATAAAAATTATCCTGCAAGTAATTTCCACTGTCCCCGGGTGCGCCATATCCATAGAAATTGAAGTTGTCTCCTGTCGACCAAGTGCTCTCTCCACCAGTGTTCAAATAGGGAAACGGCATGGAGGAATAATAACTTGGCATGTAACCTGATGGGTCAGATGGAGGTGCCATGTTGGGTCCAGAGTTATAAGCCTGTCAGTGCCAACACAACGCAGCCAAGGAAAGAAACCAGAAACAGTATATTAGTAGATGGTATTGGTGTAACACATACATGGAACTTGTCATTTTGTAGAAATAAATGTGTACATGATCTGTCAGTTATCACCACCAGCCCTGTCTAGTAATCGATGACTCAAAAAAAATATCCTCATGTAAATGATAGTGACATAGTGAAAAGGATGATTGAATATGGTTACATAGGTTTATTTACTTACTAAAATTTCCCTTAGCTAATCTACTTCCTCATTCAGGGATGTTAACTCTATCTTAACATGCTATATTGGGTGCAAGTCTAGGGTAATCATATTTAAAGTGACCCAACATTGGAATCTAACAACAGGAAAGGATAAACCCCTTCATTTACAAAGTATTTTTCCTTTTTGCCATGTGTTCTATGTCTCTCTTGAAAATAAATATGAGGACTTATGGTGTTAAATAGGAAGGAAAACAAAAACAGCAGTCTTGAATCTTATAAATAGTCTAGTATCAAATCACGACAGAGAGACATTCCAAAAAGACGCAAATCTTCCTTTCTGAATATACCGTCATATATTGTGACCTGATAATAAAAATAGCCATATGGCAAATAAATGTGACAAAACAAACTTTTGTAAAAAAAATGAAAAAAAAACACGTCGATACTAGTACATTCATTACTAATGAAGAACACAGTGAATTTTTTGCCCACTTTTTCTCTTTTTATAGTTACACAAGAACTGAAACTGACAGGATGCAATATGACCTTTGACCTGTCAGGGTGTGGTCAAATTTGATTTTATAATTATTCGTTGTGTGGCTTCCGTGTATGTTTTAACATTTGAAATCAGATAGCTGTATATATTTTCACGCTATGTATGTACTGGAAAACCAGAATTTTGCAGTACTAATGATTCTGATTGACTTAAATTTTTCGACCTACTTGAATTGCTTGACCCTTATTCATGTCAAAAATATCAATTTCACAGATGCCATACCCGCTCTTTTAAAATCTCTTCACGTCTGTGTGAATTATCTAGTTTTGAACAGTAATCGAAAAGACCACTATACAAAGCAACAATTTAAATCTGGGTCAGACTTTGCTGAACAAACTCCAACAACATTTGCAGTTTCAAAAGTATTTGATAGGCATGCCCAATGCTCATAAATTTTCTTTTTATTTGACATATTTCACAATCAAGGTCTCCTTGCACAGAAAACCTGTCATTTCTCAAGCACAGCAACTATACAAAACTTTCTGCTACCGCATAGACATGGATTATTGTGTACCTCTGAGAACATTTTGTGTTATTTTTAAGTCTCCTGTATTGTCGCCACACCACTGTAAGTTTCTGTGAGCTTTCCATTAGGCATTGTCATTCACTGAACACAGAATACAAAAGGTACTTCATTCACAACCAACCACTCAGTACAATACCAACTTGCTTTGTTCCCAAAACATGATTTACATGTTACACAAGAAACCTCTCACTATTTGTCCCGCAACCATCGCCCATGCATAATCTTCTTTCTATTTGTGTAGAAGCTCTTTGCCATTCCTGTAAAGTACTCAAAGAGTTCTACCACTTGCTGGATAAATTTGTCCACTGTGCAATCACACATTCAGCTGTATCGGCTTGCTTGTGACGAAAAGAAGTTACAACTTATACAAGTGGTATTTCACATGTAATGTGCTCAATAAACTATCACTTTTTTGGCAAGATATGGACAAATATGAACTCCAACATATGCTACTGTCAGGCAAAGTCTTTATTAATTTGAACATGCCGATTTGTCTATTTGACAGCACGTCCTCATTAATTTGAAAATGCCGATTTGTCTATTTGACAGCACGTCCGCGTTAAGAATAACATTCAGGCACGGTCCCTCCACAAAAGGACCGTGATTCAGGCCACTATCTTTCCTTGTGTACATAATTGAGGGTCACCTGCAGAGGGGAATTATGGGTATCTCGCATTATGCACTCCGTTGAAAGGGTGTACACGCATGCCAGGACAGAAGCCATTATGGGTGCCCTTGTATTGTTGACCATAAAATGACCAATTTGACCTCTTGATCGATAACAACACATTCCGTTACAGGAATCCAGAGTCCAAAGGGATTTAATATTAACCAGCCAGGGGATAAGCTTGTCACATATTGGACGTCAGCTTCCGAAAAGTCAGGTGTTTTCATACGTAAATATGGACAAAAAAATTTGGCAAATATTCCTACATAAAATGAACGGAAAAGCCAGGGTGGAGAATAGTGTGTTGTGGTAAAATACTGAGCATGTTAGTTTTGTAAAGATCTTTCAGGTAGTTTTGTAAAGATCTTTCATACACAAGGCAATGTTATGGTCTATCCAATTTCCACAAACTTATGGCAACAAGCCACATTTGAGAAATTCACAAATCCCTATAATTATGAACTCCACAAACCTCTTTAAATCATCCCTTACACACGAGAAAGTGATGACTGACAAAACTAAATGTTGTCTATAACACAACTGTGTAGGGCAAGGATATACAGACCAGCTGTTACAGATTGAAATATGATAACCACCCAAAAAACGCATCTATGTTAGATATGATTTCCAGTTCTCAAAATCTGTTCCATCTGAGTTACAAAACTCCTTCTGTCATGTACCATTTTTGAATTTTTGGTCTTGTCATAAACAGTTACATGTTCACTCAAGTACAAAAATGGCAGTTTCCTTTACTACCAATAATCTGTTTTTGTCGTTCAAGTTTTGTTCCTGTTGTGAAATCACATCACACTTCTCTTCCCATGCATGCCCCACCCCTTCAATGTGTCAACATCAAATCCATTCTGAATCATGGGTTATTAAGGTCTTGAAAACAAGACAGTAGATCTTTTGAGCTCCTATCTCAGCTCCAGGTTTTGACCTTGTAAAGAGTTATTGCACTTCTACAGAGTAGCATGCAGTGTAACATGAGTCTCGAAGAAAGCAAGGCAGTTGCTGGGTAGCACAGCTACTTCAACAGAGTACGAGGGCCAGCCAGAGGGCCATGATCATTGGAGAGGTCTGTCATCATGAAAACTGATCCATTTGGGTGTCAGAGTTGTCAAGCTACATCAACAACCACTGATTTGCATACCAAGGCAGACATTCACTACAGTTTATGAGATTCGGTCAGAGTACCATCTGGGTGTCCTTGACTGTACTTGAAAGGGGGGGGGGGGGGGTATAATTTTACATCACTGGCTGAAGGTCTGATAGCTGGGATCACCCTCTCAGCTTAGTTTTCAAGAAAATACTGTTTTTGACAAACAAGAAGTGTTGAAAGAAAATAAATATACGATTAATATATCATTTGATAATGATACTTTCACACTGTGTACCTTGGACTCGTACCAGCACAGAAGTAATACTGTACATTTTGTGTAGTGGATCTCATCAAATATTTAGACATGGGTGAAGTTTTGATTGAAACCAAAATCCTGGTTTAGATTTGTCTGAACATTTGCAGATCATTTTCATTCACAGCAAATCAGTGGAAGTTAAATTAACCATATTTACAATAATTTCACCTAGTATTATCGTAGGCAGCTGGTGTAGTATACATACAGAAAGGTTACACTAACTTTGTGTAAAAGTTTTGAGGGTAAATGTCTGAACTTTTGATTGAAGTGTAAATATAATTCCACTTATATATCATTACAATTTGGCAGTGTTTACACTTTTAACATTTTTCATTGAAAACAGAACTGCTATGTGATAAGATGTTTTTAACTACCTCTAAAATTTGTAAAAGATCGTTTGATTGGCATGCAGCAGCTATTAAAAGCTATGGGCTCACTTCCAAAGATAAACTGGGCAATCACATTCTTTCTCGGCAACGCAAGCATTTATGAACAGCTAGATCAAAGTGAAATCACAATGTACAGATTTGGAAGCCGATACCATTGTTTTCATTTGCAAGGCATACGAAACAAAATACACACAAAACAAGCATTTGAAAACAACCTCAAAGATCATATCACACCAAGTCCATCAGTTCACCTTGAAAATAATTTAATTTCACAATTACTATACAGAGTAACCTTGTTCACAATTTTCTTTTAAAAGACAGGACAACACAGTCTTCTTGATCTCAGAATCCACCTTTTTGCCAATCAAACAAGATTTAACTGACCACCACGCTCTGAACATCCTCAGCAAATGAATCCACTGATTTCCTAAATTTCCCAGTAGTTGCTGACAGTCTGTTTTTGTAAGTGCACAAGGTTGCAATGACCTTTGCACATGCTGATTTATAGTTATATCAGGTTAATAATAAATAAAGACAAAAGATACCAATATTTGATGTGTGCATAAATTATTTTAAGAATTTGTCTTCCCTCTAATATTATCACCAGGAGGGGAAATCTTTACTAAAATTTCAAATATTACCTTCACTTGAGAAGATATAATCTTGCACTGAATTTATGAGCACAACCCATCCACGATTGAACCAAAGACAGGAAAATAATTAACATCTGATAAAATCCAGTTTTGTAAGCAACAAAGTTATCATTACGCCATATTC
This sequence comes from Ptychodera flava, assembly GCF_041260155.1. Classification (NCBI taxonomy): domain Eukaryota; kingdom Metazoa; phylum Hemichordata; class Enteropneusta; family Ptychoderidae; genus Ptychodera; species Ptychodera flava. The sequence continues at coordinate 13,865,893 of NC_091944.1, read as the reverse complement.
ACAGAAAGGAATTGCAACATCATAAACTCAACTGTTTCGAAACCAGCACATGGATTTTCTTTTGTAACACATACCCTTGTGGTTTGGGAACACTATATACCACACAAAATAACTACCACTTGTAAATATAACTAAACCAATCTGACTTCAGTCAAAACTAAACACTTATTTAACAATGTTGGTTGAATCTAAGTCGGAAAAACTGTACCGCTTTCCTCAACATTTTCAAAGAAAATTAGCCAAGTATTCAATATGTTATAGACTGTGGCATACCATATACGATGCCGTGCACGCCTGACCGACCAACAGAAGCCCTGACATATGGAACGATTGATAACTTTTGTAAACCACCATGAAATATCAAATATGATTGGGAGTGTGAAAGATTTTTATTTGAGAACAAAGTTGAAAATTCTTCACACATTTAGGTACTAAAATTGTCCTAGTCGTGCAACTTTTGAGCTCGCTCAAATCTTTTATAGTAAGAATACACCTATTTGGGACGAGGACAAGTAACAGAGTTCCCGTCCCGGATCACGCATATCGAGTATTCAAAATCCCGCATATGCGGATGTCTCAGCTAGTTTCGACAAACAAAGAGCGGCCGGTAATCTTCCTGTTTGAGTATCCTCGCTCACGCAAACCTACTATATCATAATTTAGGGATATTTTCCGCATTTTCTACCACGACTCTGGGCGTCACATTTGGTTTTATCTGTACTATTGTTGTGGATGAATTAAAAAAAAAACGCGGCAAGTCCTGTCCACGCCTAACAGTGCCGCTGGATGTCACAATCCCGGGGCAAATAGTGTGAGCTGGAAAATTGTAGACGCACATATGGCACACAAACCTGGCTGGTCTGATTATTCTGCAAATATGCGTCGAAGTCTTCGTCGGTCACAGTCTCTTTCTGATTTAAGGGACCATTTTGAACTGAAAAATGGAATAGGAAACAATGGTCATTCACTCGGTATGTGTATGTAAATCTTCGCGACTTCTCAACTTGCCGTGCTGTGCACATGCACACACGCATACGTCAAATTGTCGGCCGGTTCCACGCACTTCTTGCAAGAATAACATTGCAAACGAGCAGAAATTGACGGGTACTTACCGCGATTCGACTGCCCTTTAGGTCGCTGCTTGAAATTCGACGGTTGACAAGCGTGAAAGAGAAAAAGAAAAACCCGGAAAATTAGCAAATATTTCGAAGGGAGAGACCTTGTTGGTAACGACAGAAGCCCTATTGAAAAATACACCCAGCGGAACTTTACCTGATCTACACTTGCAGACATCGCACGATTTGTCGATAAAGAATGAAATGTCCAATACAAAAATAGCCTAAAATCAAACTTAAAGAACCAAGAATGTCCTCAAATGTGTAACCTGTTGCTGAAAAGCCGTTTCAATGGTTAATTTCAGCGGTAAAATTCACGAATTTTGCGCTGCGTGACACTGGCAAACAATGGCGGCCGACATGTGCCTCGCTCCCGCTCACGTCACGTGATCTTTCCTGACGTCAGCACTTCTATTTATGGTGGTTGCCGGATAAGGATGGTACGACCTTCGAACCGAGCAAATTGCCATTGCCTGTAGCATTCACACTCACCAGCTCACAGGCACTTGTAAAATTGCTGGAATTAGCAGTCGCGGGCAGAAATCTGCAGCGCGAGGCCGAGTCTTAGGGTCGGACCATTTCCTATAATACAGGGGTGGGATGGGTCGGAGGTTGATTTGATTTGATTTGATTTGATATTATTAGGCAAATATTCAGGAAAACGATAAAATATAAAATGTTAAAGTAAATACACAAAAATACAAAATAAAATAACACCAAGCACAATAAAAAATGTTACAATAAAAGAAACGCCACTGAATATTACTTGCCGAGGATTGCAAAAAAAAAAAGTTAAAAACTTATTTCCATTGTGGTCCTCAAAAGAAAACACAAAAATCACATGAAGACAGTGTCACTCCGAATATCAAATAAATAACAAAATGGAACCACCAGACAAACAAACTGTACAAACTGAGGTTGAATATTTTTTGGAAAAAAATCCCGACAGACGTCAATAAATCCATCAGAATATACCGTTTTTGGCACATATTTTTAAACTTTCAGTTAAACTTAGCCTTTCGAGCATACTTTTTGCCTGTATCATATATTCTGGGTTTCCATGGCCAAGTGGGGACTACAAGTGCCAAGTGTCCTTTTTTACATAGCTCAACAGAGTACAATCACGAGCAGTAAATATAGATACGGGCAGCTCCGAAATTTATTTTATACAGGTCCGGCCTCAACTAGTTACCTCCTCCCACTATGCTTACAGCCGTCTGAAATGTTCAGGGACTGTCCAGAGAATGTTAACACAAATGTGTTTGTTGATGACATGTGTGTTTGTTGATGGGCGCGTTCAGTCATTACGGACGGTAAAATCCGAGGGGCGGGGTGGGGGTCATAGTCACCTTAAATTTGAAACCTCCTGCAAGTGGGACCGGGCGAGGTCATGTATTTTAAATTTGAAAACTGCAAGTGGGACCGGGCGAGGTCATATATTTCTCAAACAGAACGGGGGGGGGGGGGGGTCACTTGATCTTCATAAGTATCTATCCCGTTAAAAAAACATTTCAGTGTAAAAAAGTATTCTGGGAGATAAAAATGACTCTTTGAATAATATCGTTCTCTGAAGTCATTTCACTGTAAATCTGAATAAAAGTATATATATATTATCTATCACACGACCATCTTGCCTTGGCAACTCTATACAGGCTTGTCGTCTTGTAAATTGAGCTCGCAGAGGGCAATGAACAGTGCTATAAGCCTTTGGCTGAGGTAAAGGCAATGATTAAGTGTAAGTTACCGCTGAAACCTGACATACATTGAAAAGGTCCCCTTGTGCTGTTGAAAGTGCATAGCACTACTGTTGATGTCTGACCAGTTTTCGGGAAAGAGGTGTACAAAACTTATCTGGATCAATAAACACAAAGGCTTGTAAATGAAAAGTTTCAATGTCTTAAATTTGTTTATGCCATTTAGCAATTAGGAAGAAATACATAAATAGGGGGCCTATACCTTCTTGTATTATAACTTTTAAAATAAAATATAAAATATGTGCATATACTAAATAGCAAAGTATCCTCAGCCTTCAGGTAGCATTATGGTGTCATGGCTAGAGTATTCCACTCGAGAGCATGTCCTTGCTCAAGCACTTTTACCGTAGCTCACCTTGCTTCTCCTTACCCCGGGAGCGATGGTTACCTGGGCCTGGAAATGGCTATTTGACCCCTTCGTGACCTTACATCCTGGCATTTCTGGTGATATGAGGGAATTCTAAATGCAACATTTACCTCTGAAAAAAAGCATCTAAGTGAAAATGTATAATTTTCCTTGGAAAAGAGGCCAGGTGGAAATGTGGTTGAATATTTCAGAGTTTTCAATCGACCTGGTAGACGCATATCAACAGAAATACCAGGATGTGTAGTCCAAGAAGGAGTCACGGAAATGGCCGTATAGGTTTTGGTTCAATACCTGTTTAGAAGTACACGATATGTACATTATATGTACAAGAATTGAACAAATAATAGACTTTCTCCAAGTCAATATGTGCATATATACACTGTAAATATCAAAACAGAACAGCAGACTTTCACGTTAAAAGTAGCCTGTCGCATAGATCTTTGGCTGAACGCGATGGCCCATGTCAGGCTGAACGCGATGGCCCACGTCACACCAGCCAGTAACTGCTGCCGAGAAACCGGGGCCAGTCGAAATAAATATTTAATTCATCACAATCTGTCAAACAAAGGGAACAAAGGAGACACAATCAATGCAGTTACCTGTGATGTACTCAGGAGGGAATAGAAAAACACGGAAACTCAGAGAAAGACCATAAATTATTTGGAAACTGTTCAAAATACAGATCCATGAGATTGGCAGCAGCACAAGTCTGATGAAGAACTGTTTGAACCTTCCGAGACACAGTATACAGTGTATACGAGATCTGGAAGAAGAGCAGGATCTTGGAAAAAAACTCTCTTTTCCACTGATGTTATATTGTATCTATTCACCGGTAATGGCCAGTGTTATCATTCAAAATTGGATCAGCAATGGGGGGAAGGTGGGAGAGGTCATGAAATTGTTGTCATACTAAAATGGAGGGTCATATGGGGGGGGGGTAATGGGTACAGGGGTTCACTTATTTTGACTGATGCACAGGAAGAATTTGCCGACTCACCCCAGGCCATAAAGCTGAACGCCCTCTAAGCTTAAATTGTGGTCATTTACACGATGACTGTAAACAATGATGGTATTGGGAAGCCAGATGATGGATATTCAGCAGGCATAAGAACAGAAAACTGAAAAAAATTGAACAAAAATAATGCCCAGTGGATCACACATAAAAAGAATGAAACCGTCATCAATCTTTCAGACCCCAAGGAAAATAAATGATGCTTCACCCCTCAGTGGCAGTGTAGATAAAGAGTAATTATTTGTACTGGCTATATTAAGATCAGCAGCCTTCGGCTTCGCCTATAGGTTTCTGTCACCAACTGCTCGTCCTAGAATGTTACAAGTGCCTGTGGTAGCCACGTACTAAAAGTAACAGAAGATGACATCTAATGAACCGGTCGACCGCTAACCAAGGAAGGAAAGATAATAAAAGTAATCGTTTACACTGAAAATCCCCTTTCACTTCCTATCAAGCAACAAAAAAGTTGACCAGAACTTCTCCTATGTTTGCCTTTGGATAAACTCCGGATACTTTTTTGCCAGATATCAGTTGCCTTTTTCACACATTGTATGACCAGCGCGCGCAGTCAAAAACACAATTTCTCTCTCTTACTGGACGGTAGGTTAATCATAAAATATATATTACCATTTGACAGTGGTATTTACGAGCACCTGTACGGTCAATAGTCGCTGCCATGTTTTTAAAACCAATCACTATAAAATGCACTGCTACACAGATGAACTACTGACTCTAATTTACAGTCTAGTTGAAAAACTGTCTGATATTATTATGATTTTTTTTTTTAAATTCAAGCATTTGGAACACTGGTGCATGACTGTCTGCAATTCATCAAGACAAATAAAGTCACGGTGACTGTGACTGTTCAATATATTTTTATACACCCATTGCAACACAAATGGTTCAAGCTGTTCTTGACAACCTGCACCCGCATACGTAGGAGACAAACTTTTTTATATGTCCGCTAACGAGACAAATGGCTGGCCAAACATACATGATATTTATTATCAATTTTTCCTTTAAAATTTATCCGGTAAAATAATCAAGTGAAAGCTAGTATTGTTATCGCCCTCTTTGTATTGGGTGTTTTGTCAGTCTGATGTAAAAGCGAAACACACGCTTATTTATCAGAGTTTTTCCTGCGTTTGTAATTTGTTTATTTATTTTTGTTTATCGATTGTACTCAATTTGCCAATTCAAATACGCGTGGCGAAATAATCAAAGCAGTTCACTTCATGTTTTGTAAGTTTTTGGACTTTGTATAGCCGGTTCTTCCACTAGATAATGATTAATAAAATCATGATTCCTTAAAAACACTTATGATTTATTACCTGAACGTATTATACCCCACGAATTATTTTCCGTTAAATGCAATCAGAGACACGGCCAGTGATCTTTCCCGTTACAAAATATATCATGTGGGTCGAAGAAAGACTAGCTGGTTTTCCAACCAACGGCGATGATCAGATTCCCTAGGGAAAACGGGTTGTGCCTCGGAGACAGATATTCGGACTCTCAAACTTTTACAATTCTTTCTGGTAAGAAATAGTTTCACCGTCTTGGTTTTTTGAAAATCAAAGGTTTTACCCCCTGGAGTTAACATAGGGATGGAAGCCATTTTGAATTTCAAATATCGGTAATGTTATGTAATTGGTCTGTCTAGTTCCAAAATTTGCAATTTGACCCCTAAATTTTACTCTTGATTTGGTGAGAGTACGGCTGAAAGTTTCATTTAAGCTTTGAGCAAAACTTAAAGTCTTTCACTTTCGAGGCGCATACTACATTAAACAGCCCTTTCTCCCGGTCTTGAAGACCATCTTTTGAACAATAGTCTATTTTTCGCATTGGCAAGGTACGATGAGGAACAAGAGTACAGCTTTTCGCAGAAAAAAAACTTTGAAACCCAATTAAGTGTAGGATTTTGCGGTTTTTGGTCAAGTTTATCTTTCCACGTATCATCTTAGTTTTCACGGTGAACTCTCTAACGCGTTTTGCACATATATATATGTAAGGTGATTTGTTATTGTCTGTTTATAGTTCAAATTCGGCTTGAAATTTAATTGTAAACAATACACGCTGCACTAACAAGCCAGATACTTTGTGTTTCTACATGCAATAGAAATGCATAAAAATTGTGCTTTGTTACTGTAATGAGAATGAAATTTTGATTTAAATATAGTAACATGTATAATCCCCCAAATTGCAGTCACGCACCGGAATGTTTGAGAGTGTACAATTGGTAAGTATGCAAAGATTATCACATAAGTATAGAGGAATACGTTCATGCACAAATTACCTAACTGTATTGCTAACAGTGCAATTAACACGTACAAAATAATGTTTAGCAAACTTCTTGGTATAATTATTACCAACAATTGATCATTTGTTTCATCATGCTGTATGGACTTTTGAGAATGTACAGGTTACAGGCAGATTTTGTTCGAGAGACAATTTAGGCAAATGATTTATGATTATTCAAAACACACCTGTCAGAACGTTCAGAGGCCAAAATCTTTTTACAGATCAACAGATGTATATAGCATGATTTTGATTCATCAATAGGGCGTAAGGTATATTGCCAAAGGTGCGGACTCTCTTCCTACACTGTGATGTCACATCGAAAAATTGATGGAAAAATACACACCTGAAAATACGTTTGCTATGCGTACATTCATGTCCATACCCAAATTGATAATTAAATTTCTATGTCTATAGTATCGTCGAAGTTGTAGGCAAAAATGTGTTTTCAATGCGACGGACCAGTTACGCAAACACTAAGTCTATAGAGGTGTGTTTTCAATGAAGTATTACATGTACGTATCCTTGATGTTTTGTTTTGATTCAATCTCCGCAATAGAAAATCTTTTGACGAATAGAAATGCTTGATTTAAATGAAACAATCCACAGGATGGCTCTGCCTTTGCATTGATCGTTGGACAGCAGACGACAGATCCACCCTGCCTCGAGGAAGATAAATGCCAGTGTTGCAAAATAAAGATCAATTCTGAAGCATCACGCCCCGATGGATGTATAGTTTGGGAAAGTCATTGATCAGTTTTTGTCAAAATTCATTCTTTCCGCATGCTGTAACGACACGACTTTTATCATAAAAGATAAGAAACCCGCATAATATGCGTCATTATAATGCTGATCTATCTGTACCCAGCGCTCAACCAGTTTGACGCTGTGAGAGTGTAAGAAGATCTCCGTGAAAGCCAATACTGCATACTGCCAGTGAGGCTGTGAATTTGCGAAACGTTGATGGCGCTATGACAGAGCTCAAGTGACTGAGTGCGAGAGTGATCCTTGCTCTGCGTCGCAGGGTTGCCACCACAGGCGTGATGTTTTCTGGGTAGTTTCTATAAGTGTAGTTTATTCTACGTTTCGACGTTCTCTTCCGTAGCCTAAAACGTCGAAACGTAGAATAAACTACACTTATAGAAACTACCCAGAAAACATCACGCCTGTGGTTGCCACGCAGAGCTGCAAGTACTTCTGAATGAATGCATGATGGTGCCTGAAAATCAAATTGACCTCAAATTATAAGTTGTTCCAACCGGTGCACGGAAGGTCCAATTTTTCCGTTGTTAGGGGAGCTTAACGGATCAAGCTGGCATTTCTGTACGCATGCTAATTGGAATGAGTTGTCTCTGCAGTGTCATATCATATCATTTAGTAGGAAGTCCACTTTCTTATGCAATCAGTGCATTTTAGAACCAGTGTGACAAGGGACGTGCATTTCAACTTCAGAGCCACGATCTCGTCCTTCAGAACGATGCCTGACTGAAGTAACATATATCAATCTCGCATCGATCAGTAGATTTGAAGTTCATGTCTACATCATTCTAGCCAGCCATAATCTCTCGTGCGTCTTTTTTTTATACATCGTATAATTAATTTGCATAATTATTGCAAAAATCACGCATAAATATTATGCTTTATTAAAAAGGGAGAAAAAAAAAGAAATGTTGTACTTTGTATAACTGTGAATTTACTTATTTAGCCATGAAAGTAAACTACAACAGTTTTATCCTGACAATTTTACTTAGCCCGATATGATGGACAGATGAAGAACTGCTCAGTATTCGAAGTCAAGTGTATGTATAGTGTAAAGGTAGGGAAATGGAAGGGAAATAAGGTGTTGCATATTCTTATCTCGTCTTTTGTTTGTTTTAAAACGTCAGAGAGATATGTCGTTCATTAATTCACAAATCTACTAGATAGTTTTTCGTGCCTCTCCTTCTTTATGTTCCATTTATATGTAACCCACGCCCTACCAAGCTCACCTCAATTTTGCAGCCATGACAAATAATAAAATGCACTGAAATACGGCTCAAAATTTAAATATTATTTATATCCCAGTCGGTATCGCTCGTGCCATGTTACACAGAGGGTTTAGCGGCTTTTTTTGTACAATTGGAAGATTAGATTACAGATTATTCTATTCTCTTCTCAATATGAATTTTTAAAGCATATCTCAACGAAATTGCAAACTTACAGTATTTTTAACAGTAACTGTCATTGTCACGTGATCCAGCATCATACATGGCCAAGTAGCTGGCGCGTCTCTGATCGACGATGTCAAATTTTCAAAGCCTGGAACCCAAACATGCCCAATGTTGTTTTGCCCTTGTTTTAGAATTTTTACGTCTCATTCTGACTGTGTATCAATCGATTGCAAAAAAAGCCACCGGCTAGAGGAGGTATGGGCTCCATTCAGTGCCTGAGCACAGCTACGTTTCTTACGCACATTCTAGATTATGCTTATGTTCAACTCAAGAACCTCAACGTACTTTATAGTCTCTCGTATTTTCACCAAGCTGTTGCCCACATTTTGTTTTTTCTAAATGTAACAGAAAGTTTGTATCCTGTTTAAAATACATATCCATTGGAGTGTTAAATAAAATGTTCTTGTTTTCGGTTGTCATTGTCAACGTAAAATGATATTCAGTTAAAACCTACTTATCACTATAGAGCTTCTTATCTTTAATACTCAATTCAACATCCTGTGCTCACTATGTTTCAGTTGCTTGTAAAGCGGTTGCTCATATAAGAATGTATTATTTCTATCGCCGCCTATATTTGTGTTTGTCTCACTGAAGACGGTCCATAGCTTCTTTTGCACATTCGTTGGCGGCGCACTTCACTCAGTTATTGAAACTAGCCAGTGTCATATTTGTTACGTTGTTACCTACAAATTGCAGCGTTTGAACCAAGGCTGAATAGCGCTTTCTCTCTCTCTGTCTCTCTGTCTCTCTCTGTCTCTGTCTCTGTTCTCTCTCTCTCTCTCTCTCTCTCTCTCTCTCTCTCTCTCTGTATGAGACTGTATGTAAACATAGCATTTTGTTTGAAATAAACCAAAATCCAAAGATTTCTTATTTTAACGTGGACAGACTTTAAAGTGGAACATCTTTTTCCTCACCTTGGGTCAAATTCGGTATAACGATGGAAAAATAAAACGGGCAATGTCGCAAGTTTCCATCCAATCGATTGTAAGTTTACATTGGAAACTGAAAACTTTGCTATCGAAATATACTTTTAAATTTATACGACATTAAGAACTGTTATGAGATTAACCTGAGTTTCATGGCGATGACGACGGTGGTGATGGTGATGCCAACGATGATGATGCCGCCAATGCATGTCGACAATCTCAGATAACGAAAGACAGCGCCCTCTCTAGGCAGGAGTTTAAAGTTTTCTGAGAATGAACATGTGTTCACATAAGGGAGCGAATGCCGCACCTCCCGCACCACCGTCTGTCCGTCCATCTGTCTGTCATACGAGTTTATCAAATATTGCAGATCAGATTCAGAGGAAATATTGTGCACAGATGTAGTTACCGGGTTTGTAGAACTGAACAGAGTTGGTTGTTGAAGCTTGCATAATCGGAGTTACTTTGCACATTTACTTATTCAAACGTTTGTATCTTGACAATGGCTGTTCTGAGTTTTACGGAAGTCTGTGAAAAATTTAACCACAAAATCTTCCTGTCTTGTTTCCTTTCAGTTTTAGGGACTGGTCAGTTTCTTTGGCCTGGGGGGGGCCGGTGGATTCATGGGGGGGGGGTCACCCTGTTTTTGACTTTGGTGATAGGGGGGGTCACCATGTTTTTGAAATGCCCAATAGGGGGGGGGGGGTCAGTGTGTTTTTGAATTTCGACACAGGCTCATCATTGCCTAAAATGCATCGCGTCAGCCGCAAATTTCATCCAGTTGCATTTTTCGGCGCGCCCTTCGGGCGCGTAACTTTAATAATCAGACATATTTTTCAGCACGCCCAACTTTAACATATCAGGCATACATATATCAGAGATATATGTATGTTCAATATTTTTCAGCGTGCTCTTCGAGCGCATTACTTTAATATATCAGACATTTTTCAGCACACCCTTCCTGTGCATTACTTTAATATACAAGACATATATATCAGAGATATCAGGATGTTCAATATTTTTCTCCGCGCCCTTCGGGCGCCATACTTTAATATATCAGAGATATATGCCAGAGATATCTTGATGTTTGCTAAGTGAAAGTGTACTATTATGAAATCTGCACTTCATATGAAAAGCATGACAAATTCCTGATACTTTTTTGTTCTCTCTATGAGAATTCAGTATGAGAAAGCAACATGCACAAATATCAATGTTACAAAAAAAGGTCATCTCAGACTCTGCACACATCAGATTTGGCTAAAATGCCTCTCTATGGCTCCTCAGGAGATTTAATTGGATAGCTGGCAAGTCTTAACATCCATCAAAATTTTTGATTTACTGCTTTTTCCTGTTTGATATTAATGATTGACATCCATTTCTGTACAACAGTTCAGGACATCTGGTTAAGCATAGAAAGTGTGAAATACATTCACAGCTCATTCAAAATGTACTGTATTCAAACTTTAAGATTGACACTTTGAAATTCCTATCTTACAACTGACATGCCAACAATTTCATTAAAACACTAAATTACTGTTAAAATATTAAATGTATGTAAAATATAATATATATACATATATATATATACATATACTACATACATACATACATAATATATATATATATATATATATATATATATATATATATATATATATATATATATATATATTACAGTATTATATTATTACATATCACAGTTGTCGCGTGCGGGGGGGTCACCCTGTTTTCAAAATTTGGAATAGGGGGGGTCACCCTGTTTTCAAAATTTGGAATAGGGGGGTCAGCCATTTTTATGACGTCGGCAAAAATAATCCACCGCCCCCCCCCCCCCCAGGCCGAAGAAACTGACCAGTCCCTTAGTCGGGGTGATAATCTTCCGCTTTTGTGATCAGGAGATATAACTTATATAGCAGATAGGGACAATTAACAGATAGGGACGGTTATCTTTGAAATACTATACAGAGATGGGTAGCTATAATCATAGATAGTAGGCACACACTGATACTGTTGAAGCCTGTGTTTTAGAAATGTTCAAGATAAAATAATTACTAAATAAATCAATGTATTGCCTACTAAACCCAGTAGTTGACCCTGTGATTGAGTTGATACCCTGTTACCATATCAATCGGCGACGTAGCCAAAACTTTTGATATTTCTTTCAACATTTTTGCTTTTTAATGTCAACAACAGTTTCTTGTTCTTCTCCCGAACGAATGTTAAGATACAACATTCAGTCTGTCATCTCAGATGTGTCATCTCTGATGTGTAAACTGTATTTTTTTTGTTGACGTTTGAATTCTGCATGGTCCGGACTAGAATTCTTACTCAAACAATATAAACAACGCATTTTGCTTGTACAGATGCTGTTGTGTTGTGTTGGGTAGATGTATTGACACGCTTTATAATAAGTGTTTCAACACGCTTTGGGGAATAGACCAAGAATCTGTAGTTGACATCATCTAAAGTTACCGATACTGGTCCTTGCATCTCTCGAAAGGGTACGTGAAAGCAGTCCATGGTGTTCACCTTAGCAGATATTTCCCGAGATGAAAAATCGCATAGGCAAGGATATATATATGTAGATGCAAGTCATCAACTTCTCGATAAAATCTTGACAAACTCAGAACGACGAATTTCGGCAGCTTAATGGCGAAACTACGATATTATTGACGATTTTGTTCTTGAGCAAGATAACTTTAGAATGTGATCGCGTATCAAGTCTAGGAAAGGAAGCTAGAGTGGAGCATTGCCGGTGCTGTATAGGACACTTCCAGCTCTGTTTGCACAGGTGTTTGTTAGCTGGACAATGCCCTGTGAGCACTGAGGACTATGTCGGGCAGGCCAACGTTCACCTATAACAACGCCTGTGGTGCATGGTCGCCGGTCCCATGCTTTTCACTGGGGTACTGCGGGTTTATATCTTTGGAAGTTCAAATGGTATCGTGATGACGAGTATAGATGACACTGTAGGTTAGCTCTATATCTTATTCCCGAAAACCATCGCACTGCTGATTTTTATTTTGACGAATTTCATGATCAAATGAGCAAACTAAAATTTGCTGTAACTGATAGTTACTTCAAAGAAGACAGTGGAATCGATGTAACTGTTCCAGTAAACGCGCTTGTTACGTGTCATACAACAGGCAACATTTGCTTGGTTCCCCTAAATAAACAGCGAAAACGGAATGGCATCCATATTTCTATTTGTACAGAGGCGTGTCTTGCAATGTTAGGCTTTTAGAACAGCATAGCTTCCCAGAAGACCTATTTCTCGCAGCATATCGACTATCTTCAGCTTTATAAAGCAGCAACTGTTTGTATTAGATTTTCGAAACAAATCAATATGCATTTGCAGGGTAAAATCTATTTCCATGGTACGCAAGTAATGTCGATTGTGCTGTGTGTTATACTTTCATCGAGTTCTGATCGGGGGGGGGGGTACTGGGGGGGTATGTGGCGTCCGAATGGATCACTTTTTCATGACAAACACTCCTAAACTCGGGTCGATTTTTCAGCAAAAAAACCCTCTAAGCATGAGCTAATAACAAAGCAAATGTCCCATGCTTTAGGAAAACCTACACATGCAACAGACTAAAGGTGAAAAATCCCCAAAGTTGTCAAACAAATCCCGAACCAAGGGGTCATATTTTTAGAATATACATGGGTAGATGTTTTCGACTCGGGCGGCACATCCCCCATGAAAATCCCAGGTGTACCCCTCCCAGGGTTCTGATGAACTTACAGTTCCGTTAACTGTAAGTTTTGTTATATTTTCCCATGTAGTCGGTGGAAAAGACAGTCCCTTTTTGACTCTGTGAATTTTCCTTTTTTTGTGTTCGGCCCGCAAAAGGTAGCTTCAAGTACATATACCAAAACCCCATGTTATCGATACAGATTGTTTGTATCTAATATCCAATGTTATCGTTTACAACTGAATTTTTGACAACTGATAGTCCCGACTAAAACTCACTTGTCAACAATAAAATATCATATCGTAAACAATGCAAGGCTAATACTTTGCATTTCAACATACTCCCGAGAGAAAAGGAAAGAAATTGATTTGTTTCTTTTTAATAGCACAAATGATAATGAGAATGTTATTTAAAGTTTCGGCTATTCCCGTCTGAAATGCTATTTACTGCTGAAATCACTAATGTGTTCAAAACGTAAAAACAAAGACACTGCCGCCAGCACGTCTGACCGCAACTTTTTCCGGCTGTCAGAAAGACTTGTCAACCGAAAACATGAACCCGCCACATTCAAAACATCGACGCGCGAAACAGAAAAGTTTGACTGCCCAGACCAAAAACATAAAACCACGCCCACCTTTCAAACGCCGACCACCGCACACTTACGCTGTGTTTGAAGCGTGTTTGTGCACAGCTTTTCTCTTGATTTGCTTACTGGTTTACCAGACTTGGTTCAAGTTCATGATTTGTGATCGTGTGAGTTGAATGATCGCTTGGAATGCAATGATTTGTGTTCTGTTTTCAAATGAAACGTGTGAGTAGGATATGATTATGAACGCATTGGAGTGGGGTGAACGCGATACAGGGAAGTTTCACCCGGCACTCACTGTAGCTGCACAGACTAAATAAAAACGCGTTTGACCGCTACGTAAACCTGACCTGGGCAGCCAAATTTTACACGATGAACTTTTACAGATCATTTTATTTTTCGAAAATTCACCGACTTGAACCAATTCTCTGCTGGTTAATTTACCTTCGTCCTATGACACCCTAATGGCTCAAACGGAGATATAGGAGTGGAAAGGCAATCTTGCCCAAGTTGCAGGATTGTAATGGAAATCTTACTGCGTGGTGGGGATAAAGTTACTGGCGATTTTATTTTCTCGTCATGCAGAGAGGTGGCGAAAAGTTCCGTTTCAGCGATCGTGGGTTACGAAATTAATGGCAACGCTTTGTATCGTGTCAAGTGTTAGATATCTCTCAAAGAAAAACAAAGCAAAAGAAAATGACGAATATGGCAATAGTGCAGAAGATGTCTCAACCAGTGCCGTCGCACGATGTGTGAGAAGCCGATGGTCAGTTTGGGAATGGACTTTTAAAAAACTGACGCCAGTAGCCTATGAGAAATTCACCGATGAGAATATGGCTAACTGTGATTAACATGTGAATTTTTTTCTGAACAACACTCAAACAAAATCCAGTTCTTTGATTTCCAGTTCTTGCATATTTCACAAAGTCCTAGTCCATATTTTCGAGCCATGCTTCTAGTTGTTTCTCCCGCAGCGTGTCGATGTTCTGTTCGGGTAAATCCTGTTCATCATCTCACAATTTTTTCAATTTTCCAAAGATGAACGACAGAATGTCCGCCGGCCGCGCCAGTCGACAGGACCACGATGTCTGAACAACGTCTGAGAAAGTTGTTGATCTTGAAATTTGAGGTCAAAATTGGAGGCGTGGTTAAAGATTTGCTCTGGCGGGTAGAACTTTTCTATTTCGCGCCACGATCTTTTGAGTTTGGCGGGTCGATGTTTTCACTTGACAAGTTGAGTGACAGCTGGGATAATCTTGCGGTAAGACGCGCTGGCGGCTGGGCCTTTGTTTTGACGTTTTGAGCACATCAGTGATTTCAGCAGTATACGAGATTTTTATGGGTTAGATCCAGCCCATTCCCCTGCCTTTCCGAGGGGGCTTCATACCCTACTGTTCCTGTTCAGCGGTTTTGAACGGCTATACTAGGACACATACAGGCCAAACGGGCATATATATACGTCGTTGTACAAAGTAAACTGCGAGCGTTGACAACGTTCATTAATATTTATAGGTGCCATCAGTGCCATGAGCGGAATTACAAAACGCAGGGCGCCACCTTCGTCCACGACGCGCAATGATACGAGATTGTTCCCATGAGAATCTGTACGACAAAACGATATTGAGGATATAATCGTCGTCCTTCTGTCTCGCAACAAACAAACAAGTTCATAAATAATTAAATAATTAAATAAATAAACAAACTACGGTCATGCTGTGATTATACGGGAATTTAACTGCATGGCAATGTTCATTCTCAATACATGAATCATTCATTCATTCATTCATTCATTCATTCATTCATTCATTCATTCATTCATTCATTCATTCATTCATTCATTCATTCATTCATTAATCCATTCATTCATTCATAAAGTATTAAGCACAGATCTACTATTGTGGAATGTACAGAAGAAGACAGTATTGTCGGGTTTTTTTCTGAAGGGTAAGATAGTTAATCTGGGTATAACGCAATTAATCTCACACAGAGAATTTTACAAACAGAACAAAAAACTCTGAAATTATTTAAAAGGGAATATAACGGGTATTACCGTTGTATCATTTGATAAGGTACATGCCAACACATTTCGAGGGTCTTTTTATCTGAATTTCTTTCCTCGAAGCATTCATTTGATTGAGCGTGCTTGTCGAGGCCCCGGCCATCTTTTGTCAGTTTCACGGCGTTGTCGCTTATACTCTCTCTAAGTGCAAAATGCTGTATTTGGAAGCAAATTGGTATTGTAACAGTGTGGTAACTCCTGCAGGCGAACGTAAATCAATAACCATACAACAGGCCATAAAGCCAATGACATGGATATTTGAACATTTGCCCTTTGAAACAATCGTCTGCTTGAGCGACACTACCATCGGACGTCGTTTTGAATGTAAACTTGGATAGAGAAAGTATGTTACAAAAAAAAAGGTAATGTAAAAATGTAAAAGGTCATTAGCTGTAACTTTTGATGACTTCTTACAATTTTTGTTTGTTTTTTATTATCAACTATTCTTTTATTCTCTCCCCAAAGAGTATAAAAATACACAGCATTCAGCTTGTCGACACAGTCTGACAAGCCTGACAAGTGAATTCTAATCCAGACCAGAATACAAATGCTAACGATTACGGTGCATTTTTCACGTATAGACGCTGTCTTGAGTGTTTTGACATGGAGGTATTAGGACATGAAACTGCATTTGATTTAAAAAAATGAAAAAAGTCATCACAAGTTACAGCTACTGGCCCTTCAATATGCGTGGATATCCTCGACCATGCACGCCAAAACAAGACTACAGCTCTTGTATATTGTACAGATTATAATACAGCTGAATGTAAACTTTTCATCGTAGTTACAAACGTTTTTTGAGATTCAAATACAGCCGGCTAGCCTGCAAGTACGTGTGCAATGTCCGAAGTCTTTGCCGACAATTGAATTTTTGTCCGGATCGCTGACTGTACAATATTTTTGTCTACCATAATATGAATTGCATATTATACAAGGTGCAACAAATACTTTTTATTTCAACACTCTAGGGAGAGGAATAAGAACATGTGCTTGTTTTAAATTGCCCGTAGCTTTTTAATTCTTGATGAATTTTTTCTGTTTTTGCAATTGATAAAAATTACAGCTACAAGAAAGAAATTGAAAATATTGTCAAACGTAACAGCCATTGTCCATTTGCATTTGGTAATACATAAACCATCAATACAATAAATCCACGTATCAAATGCATCGACATTAGATAAACTTTTCGTAAATAATAAGGTGACGTCATGACGTCGGTAAACCGGCATATTTTTGACGCAGCAACACACAAGTTCTTCATAGAGCAAGATCACCTGACAAATCTCGTGGGAAAACCAACGCCAGGGTTTAATATTATTATTTGTGAGCCTGAAATAATCGATTTTCATTCGCAAACAAAACGT
Organism: Ptychodera flava; assembly: GCF_041260155.1. Lineage (NCBI taxonomy): Eukaryota > Metazoa > Hemichordata > Enteropneusta > Ptychoderidae > Ptychodera > Ptychodera flava. The sequence continues at coordinate 13,848,507 of NC_091944.1, read as the reverse complement.
CAATGAGGTCGCAGAAGTTGAATTAGCTTGTGGTTGATTTTCTCTGCACGACACCAGCTCTGTGATCTACATTTTAGTTTTCTATTAATACAATCAATCTCTCCCTGCAACTTGATGGCATAGCAAGACACTGGGAGTAAAGTATCATGGGATAAACAAACAAACAGACAGTCTTAGCATAGACTCTAGTTTTTCCCCAGGGTCTATAGTCGCAGCACCATACGATGAAACACAAAACACAGCAAAATACAATTTCACGTGCTGATCAATATGTGCGATGAATGTATGGAATGGTGTCGGAATATATTAGAAATGGATTTACAAAAGGCGCATTGTACTGCTAATTAATTGCACGACACAGCCTGCCCATAATTTTGTTGGTCATGGAGCACTTAATTGTATACGGGAGCAGACAATATTATATTCCTGAACAACGTTCGCATCATCATCATGTGAACAAATGAACTTACTGGTATTTCCTTTAGATAATAGTGAAGGATATAAGATCATCAACAATATCCGCAGTTTTTGATAGCTTTTCAAAAATAAGAAGACAGTTTTATACGATACTGCTGTTCAAACTCTTAGAAATTTTACACGCCGTGTTAAACCTCGCCGATGAACGTCTGAATTTCGGGATAATTATTTTGTTGACTCAAATTACCGTTTCAAGCTTCCGTGAGTAACCTTAAAACACGACATTAATGTTGAAAGCCATGCCTTGCGTCCATAATTATACAATTGATCTAGGAAGGAAAAGTACGCATACTGATTGTTCTACCATCGCCATCCGAGCGGAAATTAATTGGTACTTTTTAATTTGCTAACATTGGAGCGAATATTACATAAATAGAAAGAAAGATCAATAAATAAATAAATACATAAATAGAACAGGAAAAGAGAATGAAAAAGAGCAAAAAAAAAAACCATATGAAAAACAAGCAAGCCAAATATGACAGGTAAGCAGATATAGGTGATGTTGTAAATTTCAATTTTTTAAGGCAGGATGTAACACAATGTTCGTATTATTTTTCCTTGATCCTTGCCGCTGCATAATCCGGCGGGAACCGATGACGCGAGCGCGCGTTGAATGTACAGCTGGTGGATGCGCGATGCTGTTGTGTGGTCGCGTCGACGCCCGGGCATTTCCCTGTTACGTTGCATGATGGGTAACAGTGACGTCATACGGGCGGACATCTTGTCGATTTCCACTGGTTATGTCTTCGTAGGACTGTGGAAACTTTCGTGGGGGAACCGAGTAGTCTGTTATTTTGCTCATTTTGCGCGCCGATCGAGCCCATGTGAATCTTTGGGAATACCGTAGGAGTCGTCATCTTTGTAATTTTGGCAATCATGTTTCGCTGTATTCCGCTTTTTCGTGCCTGCAACAGGCAGGTTGATGTGATCGAGAGAAGACACAACAACCTTACGATGATACCGGATGATGTTTATCGCTATGCACGGAGTCTTGAGGAGCTCTATCTGGATGCGAACCAGCTCAGGGAACTACCAAAGGTACTGAATCATCTAAAGTTGTGCATAATCTGTCCGATTCCCAGCTCATACCGATCAAAAATGTCGACTTTAGGCTTGTCCATCAGCTAGGGCCCGTGCATTGTTTGCAGCCAGCCAAGCTTGGTCTTAACGGATCGTAGTACGTAAAAGGCGTGGGTCATTCGGCTTTTCGAAGCTATTTTCCGGAATCGCCGACGTGCTGTTTTCCCAAATGCTCAGCCATTTATGTTTTCCGTGAAATCTTACGGCAGACCATGCGATATACGATATCTAGTAACTTGTATCGCTGTAATACGACCGAGTCTGTCCGTGTCAACTTTTTGAAAACCCTGAAACCTATACCCACCTCCACCCAAGGAAACGCATGTGTGTATTTACTATAAACCTGCTATTGTAGTACAGCGTTCATATATCACTCTAAATTTGAACGCCTATTTTTTTTATTTTTTCCTGTCCGTAGCCTTTCTTCCGTTTGTTAAATATTCGAAAACTTGGACTTAGCGACAATGAATTGGAGGCCTTACCGCCCGAAGTTGGAAATTTTATGAATTTGATGGAGTTAGATTTGAGCCGCAATGGTAAGTACCAACACACTAAATTGAAAAGGTCTTTTCTTTTCCCCGACCTTTTTCAATTCACACACACACTGGGACAAGAAACCATTCAACTAACACAACATGGAATAAAGGTTAATGCAGCGCTTGGGTTTGGCAAATCTCTGCCAGTTGCAGGTGTGAAAACGATTTCATACACATATGTCTGCCTCGCTGATACGAATGTTTTCTTGTTGAATCAATTTATCAAGTGGGCACTCTCTGACCCAGGCAGCATACCCAATCACTTTGTCCGCAGCAAAAAAGTTCCTGATCCCAAAATGCGATTATTCTGTGTACACAGTACACTTGTCAACAATGCCCACTCATTGTACAGTACATTATCAGCAGTTGAAGCCATACCGACCATACTGAAAATTGTCACACCCAAGAAATTGTTACACATAGGGTTAGGTTGTGTATAGTATGGCCCTATTTATAGCACAGGCTCTCAACAGGGACTCCCACAGACCCAGACGCAACTATGGAACAACGAAAGCTGATAAGTAGCGCTGATAGAGAGTGTCACCTGACTCGACTGGAATGGGAGAAGTCTGTTTGTGACACTGTATAGGCATAATAGGTGTGAAACCCTTCAGTACAACTTCAACAGATCCTTTGTGAGGATATGCGTACACCATCTTTGCTGGTGATGATGGAAATGACCAGTCAGGTTTCACAGAAGCTTCACTGTGTGTGATCACTTTCCAGGTTGGTCAACTTTGACCATGAATTCTTGATATTGCAAAGAATGCACACAAGTCTGGTTTCCCAATGTTTTGTGACTCTCATGTCCTGTGGTTAAGCCTTTTGTCTTTCTATCTGTTGACATTCATTCATGTGGACAATGTGAGCAAGTGTTGACAAGTCAAATTGTGTGTCACACAGGGTGTAATACTGCTCCACCAATCTCACTATTTCTTGATGATGAAGCATAATGACATGTGACGCTTTATAACCCAATGTCAAAAACTTGGGTCAATTAACACAACTGCCATGATAATAAACATAAAATTACTCTAAATTTATGCATAGACCCTGGTTTTTCTAGGGTCTATGATGCAAGCTGGTAAAGTGTTAGCAAGCTGCATATATTGTTCACTCTTTCCTATAGAACAGGTACCAATGTACGTAAAAATATAACTTAAACGTAATGCCAAATAACCATTTAAGTGGGTCTTGAATGTTGTGTTCCGAGTGCTCATCCAGAAATTATTCCATTACATTTATTTTGATTTTTCTCTTTCCATGCATAATTAAAGGGTCAACTACTACTGTATAGCTATTGCCAGTCATACAAAATGTTTCACCTTTTGAATGCTGTAATTTTTTTCCCTCCAAAATTTTAGTGCAGCATTTTACCGAATTTTATCAATTTTTCTGTAAATTTTGTGATAATTTTGGAGCAAATTTCCATCACTTTTCATTGGCTACAGTTTCTTATCAAAATTTTGGCAAAAATCTGAAAAATATTGACTAGGGTATACAGGCTACAAAAAATTGACTTTGGTGCTCAAAGGGTTAAAAAAATGTATCAAAAAATACATATTTTTCATTTAAATGATCAGGATATCATCGCAGTGAAATTCAGGTCGTAAATATTCCAGTCTAGCCATGGTGCGAAGGTCGAACGTAAGTTATGATCATAATCCTTTGTAATCGGCCATATGTGACTCTTGCAAATATTCCTATGGTATTGAAAACTAGCTATTTTTGTCACACTTGGGCTGCAGCCAAAGGAATCTTTATCTGTATTGTGGAGCAACCCTCACAATGATGTGAGGTCAGCAAATTGTAGGCCGGTCAAAAATATTGAAATGATTGAGCGTATTTTATTGATGTTGCCTGTGCAGATCTTTCTCTGTCAATCAAGTAGAATTAATTAAAAAGCTGCTTTATTAATGGCAGTACTTGTCATTAGATGTGCATTGACTGGTAAATTATATGTTATAGATTAATTTTTAAAAATCTTAATATTGTGGCTGAGACTTTCAGGTTCCATTTTCCGAAAAAGGACGAGCCTGCCATTGATTATAAGGATTTTGTAGTAAAATCAATTATCTGTTCCAACAAAAGCATTAGTTTGACATGATAGGAAATAGACATGGGATTATCATTGATTGCAAATCACTTTGTCATAGAACTCTGGTATGATTTATTTCAAGGCCAGCCCTCTGGGATTTGAGCCTTTTTCTGTGCAGATGAAAATGGGCGTTTTGGACCCCATGATGGCTACAGTGAATAGAAAATTGAATTTTGTATGAAAGCTGGTGTTGATACGCACGATACTTCGATGTCTGGGAGCTGTTTGACCTGAATATGGTTATATTTTCCATTTCCCAGTAATGTCGGTGTGGCTATTTCGATCTTTAAATTATGATGGTTTAAGTAGACGTTTGTAGGGATTTAGCAGACAGGCTCTGTTTCCTTCATTACAGTACAACGTATGCAGGTTTTGATGTCAAATCAATATGCAAATAGGGAAGCTGTCTTCGGCCATCCAGTGATGCATACGAGCCAGATACACCAGATGTGGATTGAATACAATTGCAATCAATACAGTTTGAAGGAAATTCCATTAATCATGGTCAGCCATTTAGATAATCTAATAGCATTCTCTGAAAAAAAAGAAAGTCCAAACATAGATTTTGCTTTTTGTTTGTTTCGTGAACCATATGAGACAACAAAAGTTCTTGGATATCCCCTTAATTGTTTACAATGACATTTTGGTGCAACCCATTAGTTCCTAAAATATTGTCAGTTTTTTAAAAGAGAAAGAAAAAGAAAGGGCTATAAATTAAAATGGGGGTATAAACTATAAACTATAATGTAGTTAAAATATCGCAGGTTTTGTGAAAAGTCCATAAAATGAAAATATATATACTCAGCTATAAAGGCAAAGCTTACGTATGTGACCTGAAATAGACACAAGGCAGACCTCAATATCTGGATTTTGCGACCTAGCTAATTTGCATATGACCTTTATTGCTGGTTACACCCATTCATATCATGTACATAAACATCATTCCAGTATTGTTTATTTCTCATCATAAACTAATGGATTTCAGTTTGAAAAATAATCCAGTCACCTGAGGAAAAACGTTTTGTGTATTTGCCAGAGAAATATTCGATGAATGCTGACGTGTTATCCAGTAACAGATGAGCTGACGTCAAGTTAGTGTCATGCTTGTCGATTCGAAAATGAAGTGTATGAAACAGACAACCACATGAAATTGACAATTTTCACTTGACTGGCTCTCTGATGCCATTGACAATATTCCCAGAAGAGTTTCTATAGTTTTGGATTGATTTTTTCCCCCCCTATGTTTATGCGTAAGAAAACTGTGCCTGGGGACATCATATTGAAATGAACATTTGGAATGCATCCCACAAACAGTACAGCATTGACTCTGCCAGGCTATTGACCTAACAAATGGGCCAGTGCGGCTGTACAAATAGCCGACTTATACCATGGTTTTTTCAGCCATGTAGTACAGTACATAAATTTGGGGTTTTCCTTTTCTAAAAACTGAAAACCTAGTTCTGGATGGCGTTGTAGTTCTACAAAAAGTGTACTGATATAATTACTTGTTTCAGTGAAAGCCATTCAGTGGTATTTTATATGCTAGCTTAATTAAACAGTTTGAAGTTAATAACATACTTCACTGTTCACAGTCATTGTGTCTTAGCAAAAATACCAAACGCTTGACTGTCTAAGGTAGGGCAGCCTGGTTGAAGGGATGTCTCCCTATTTTTTCCGAGAATAAGAAAATATGTAGATTACCTTCATGGATATTACGTTACACCATGTATATCTCTCTGAAAGTTGAGTTTTAAGATGTGGTATTATAATTTGTCAGAGTGAATTTGCGTTCTTTAAAATTCTGAATTTTTTACTTTTGTTGTTGTTTATCAAAGGTGAGTCAGAAATTGACTTACGTTTGTTGTTGTTTATCAGAGGTAAGTCAATTTCTGAAATTCTTCATTTTACACATTTGGATTATGCTGAACATCCCCGTTAAGCTCATGATACTGCCAAACGCAAAAGAATGTCAAGTTCAAAACGTGAAAGTTCAGACAGTTGATTGGCATTGAAGAGATGACTTATCAGATCAAATAGATGCTGTGCAAGATACATGTAGTTGGATCTGTAAAATCACTTCAAAAGTGAGCATTGAATGCTACGAAATGCCCCTACCCCCTAATCACCACCCCACCCCCTGAAAAAGAATTACTATTATCTTTTGATAAAACTGTTTTGTTGTTATCAATTTGTCACTGTTTCATCATGAAGTTAAACTTGCTCCAAGTCTGTGGGCATATAAATATCAAAACAGAATAATTGAAGGATTGAACTTCAGCAAACTGTCAGGCTTGCTGGTAGGCTGGGGCTCAGATCGTGGGGTGAAAGACTTTGCTTGGTCGGACAGTAACTGCTCTGACGAGACAAGCCAAGCGACTTGGGACCAGGCTATCATCCAGTATGTATGTGTGTATATAAATGTGTGCATTTTCAAGGTCTTTGGTATTGTCCCAGTGATCTGGATGAAACTCTGTCATTGATTTCACATAAGATAGTTGAGATTTAAATTGCCATTGCTCGATAACATGTAAATATAAAGATGAAGTAATATTTGACTTGAATATGCAATAATGGTATTCCAATAGCCTGGTCTAGACAGTGAAAATGACACTTCTTAACAAATTAAATTTGTTAATTTGTTTGCACTTTTTGTGAAATAGCAATGCTATAATGGGTTTGCTGTCCATTGCCTTAAAGCTAATGAAGGAAAAATGTCAGTTTGGCGAATTTCAAAATTTATATTTACACATGTATTATTATAGTCAGATAAAAGGCAAATTGTCACCAGCAATGTACATATCACTGACATGTCTGACGCTTTATGATAATTGTCTGGGTTTAGTTTATTAAGAAATGTATCCTGTGTAAAGATTCCAATTTGAACTGAAAGCAGATCTGGCCAATATTGATCTGTGTAAGTGTGAGGGGAGAAATGCATACAGACCCTGGGAAATGAACAAAACATATGTTATCCTAGTATTGATATAAACGTACAGTGTTACCAAAATGCTGCTCCGATCAAATTTAATGGTATCTTGCTGAAAAGAGTATCTGTTTTTATGCATGGTCAATATTTTTAGTCGTAGTTTATAAATAAAATTGAGATTCTGTATTGACGATGAAATGATGGAAGTCTGTGGCATGGGATGATGACTGATTCTGTTAGTTCTGTTTACATGGTTGTTTTCGAGAATAAATTGCATTTTTTCTGTCGTAATGTTGGCCAACAAGAGTGTTAGAACATCCTGTTACCTTCTCTTGCAATCTTTCACATTGGATGTATTTGACATGAAAAACCGACTGCTCGTAGGAACGCATCAGTTTGTGGTTCACCCTCGTTTCCGATACCTTTATTAATCACAGCAACAGCGCTCCATGCCATACAACGGTGAAGTTTTCCTCAACTTGGATGAAGTAATATTGGATAGGGTTTCACTTTTTATGTTCTTTTGGTGGTTGACCTTAATTACCTCGGAATGACCACAGCGTGAACTGCAAAATTGAAACTGTCACAGAAAAAGCAATCAAATTACATCAGAGTAACTGATGTACGCTCATTGCCAGCATTCTGGACAGAAAGTGTCGCTTTACTTTGATATATTTAAACTGTAATTATGTGGACTTGTTTCAGCTGTCAGAAGGAAAGAACAGCGATGAAATTACTTTGGAGGATGGATGCAGTAATTTTCAGTGCAACATCAACAAATAAAGTTCAGTGACCTTTGTGACTTCAGGAGCTGACTCATGTGTTGTCGCTCTGGTGGGCGCTGTTTTAGATGGAGCTTTTGTGAGTTGTCAGAATTTTCAAGCAGTGTTCACCTTTTCCCCCTCTGGACTTGGCTGATTTGTGAATGGAAAATGCTCTGTGCTTCAAGACCTGTTGCTTTGAAGTTTGAGTGAATATGTTGTACTAGAGAGATTTTTTTCAGTGGTTGTTTGAGATGTCAAGGAGGAATGTGCTTGATTAATAGTTGACAAGACATTTTTGTAGGAGTCCCACAAAGTTTTAAGAATGTTATGGAGAATTTAGACAATTGTATTGGTGTTATTGCTACCAAGCACAGACTTTCTCCTTTCCATTGCCTTCCCTGGGAAATGAAAATCTCTGATTATTCCGGGGGATTTCCTATTATTTGCAAATAGGCTTACTTTTTCTTGGGAAACCTTCAGGAAGTTTGACTGTTGGATTGTCTGCAGGATCCCATCTGTCCCCCAGGCAAACTGAAAGCAGGACAATTTGTGTCTGGGTTATCACAGCTGAGAAAGTAAATACGGTGTATCTGTAGGACTTTGTCACAACACGCAAAGAGTGGCTCTGCAAGGTTGTACAGGACAGCGTGGTGTGGAATTCAAAGGCTTAGTGTGGGTTTTGCCGTACAGGAAGTGATATAAAGCTTTGTTGGCGTCTGATACTTCTTGTATGTGCCATTTGAAAGAAACCCTCTCACGTAAAGCCGGACAAACAGACTGAAAACTTCAAATCTGATAATCTGTAGGTGAAGAGTACATAGTGAGTGGATTGAAAAAGTGCTACACAATAATTGAAATAAAAGCCATTTTAGCTTCACCTTTTTTCCCACAAAATAACTGTTCGTTTCATGAAATTAGCCCGCACATGTTGCATCATGTTTATGATTGTACTGGTCTCAATTACGTTACAGTGTATGTTGTATTTTACTAAAATGATGAAAGACCGAATGCGTTAAAAGCAAGTAAATTTTTATCATGCCATAACAAAAGGAAAGTAGCAATATTCTTGTTTACCATTTGACAGAGAAGTCCTTGAATTGAAGAAGGGAAAACTGCGGATTTTATTTTTAGGCATTTCATACAACAGTCAAACCTTCTAGTTACAGTAATTATTGCCACAATTATAAGAAACGTTCAGCACATTTGAATTGTACCAGTGATTTTCATGTTTGTCATAGACTTCGATAGTTGAGAGTCCCTCCATTTTATTTAGCACTCAGCTCTAAAATAACCTTCAGTAAAGTTTCAGTAAATTATCCTTGAATCTTATCATCCAGATTTATGAAATTTTTCATCTGTTTATAGTTGTCGATAGTTGAGAGTCCCTCCATTTTATTTAGCACTCAGCTCTAAAATAACCTTCAGTAAAGTTTCAGTAAATTATCCTTGAATCTTATCATCCAGATTTATGAAATTGTTCATCTGTTTATATCGCTAAGGAAAACTACTTCATTTAAAATTTTGTGCTTTGCATATTGAAGGACTATTTTTTAAAAACACTGTAAGATCTGACAAAACCTCCATTTTCAATGTACACGTCCTCTTTGCCCACCTTCCAATCTTTTGAAAGAAGTTACACATGTCATGTTGTGACAGTGTAGCTGAATTATAAATGGTGATTTTTTATGCAGTTCACAACTCGCTGGATGATACTCTCTTAGTCATTGTCAACAGACAGTAATGATACCACTAGGACACTCAGGTTCAAGTAGAAGTGTTGTCTGGTGGTGAAAATTTTTACTATGAGATTAAGATATGATATTGTGCCCTTTCTTAATCATTGAATATTCAGCTCACTGCAGTTACATATATGAATCATGTATGTAACTGCAGTGTAATATATAAGGAAACCAGCTACAAGACCAAGAATTTAGAAAGTGGCACGGGGTTACCAGTTTCCTCAGTATATCCTCCATGTATTATTCAAACCACAGACATGTTTTGAAACTGCACCATAATCACAAAATCACACATGCACACATACGACTTATATAGAAGTGAATCACCAACAGAGAATTTTCAAAAAAAAAAAGAAGTTGACATTGCGGTCATGGATGATTTGTCACGCTTGTTTATTTTTAGATTAGAAGGAAAGGGTGGAATGATACAGTATCTGAGTAAGTGAAATGTATACCATCAATCGGTGATACATATCTGTGATGTAGTTTTTCTGGTAAACTTTGACTTTGGAGCGTGTCCATGTCACAGCAGCTATGTGTGTATTGCTCAATATTATTGTTTACAACTGAAATTCAGTGTTGACTACAATCTATCCGGAAGTTAAATTTCAACTGCTTTGAGTATTGCCATACATTAGCAAGGAAAATTGTTTTACAGATGAAAAATAGTTACAGCTGTTTTCCCTTGAAAAATATGCTGTATTTGTATTCTTTTGGTCTGTGACAGTGTGTTCATTATGCATCAGTGTCCGTACTTTGAACCAGGCTTTTGAACAAAATTTTGAGTCCTTAAAACTGCAAATCATAAATTTCTGAAATCTGTCGTGGTCCCTCTTCAGATAACCCTGCTCACTAACTTCACAAATGCTATTATGGATCCATCCATTGGCACTGTGCTGTGCCTCATGTCCAGATTATCAAATGTGAATTCTCTCTATTTCCATCAAGCCCATCATTGCATTAAACCGCTGTCAGCGTAGGGGATATGGTCCATTGAAGACTGTGGACATTATACTGAATCATTGAGATGCACTGTACCTTGCTATACATTACAAAATAAATCTCATTGGTTGCAGTTTTCACTTCCCATTACCAAACCAGTTTCCCGGTATAGGTCCTATTTCTGACCAAAGATTCATTAGCTCTGACTCAGTCTCCTAAACTTGTGGTGTCACTCAGGTTTGGAATTTCTTTTCCAGGAATTCCGACAACATTTTTTTTATTTCTGAATAACAACTTTGAATTCAGAAAGTATGTCATCATATTTGCTATGTTCAAATGTTGCAAATGTATTTGAATTGAATAATTGATTGAATTCATATGCAGAGAATACTCAATCCATACATGTGGCAGTGCCTGTGAAAAATATATGCAAATATGTATATCAGCACTAATTTAAATATGTAAATCAATACTAATTTAAATATGTAAATAAGTCGTCTCAGCTGACCTACTTCTCAAAGCATTTGGGAAAGCATCCCTACCAATATTCTCATGTGAGATGTGGTATTTGGGTGTTTCTTATTGTTGATACAACAGCATGTAATAGCTTGCATTGCTATGTAAAATTTCTCAAGTGTCTACCCCATTGTGTTAAAGTGTTAAGAGGGGGGGGACTCTTGGTGATTGTTGAAATATACATATGTCTCACAGAAATCGACATAGTTTTTTGATTGGAGTGTGTCAGTTGGGTCATATGTTGCATGTGAAGTTGTGGTATTTCACTCAAGCTAGAGAATGCTGATGATTTCCCGGAGGACAAAAAAAATCAGCATTCTTCTTCCAGCGTGGTGTAAACAGAATTCTCCCAGAGTTGAAAACAATCACACAAGAACAGTCAACTTCTGACATTACCTCTATTACTGAATGGGGAAATCTGAATTTCAACAGCATGAAATCAATTTGCAATCTTAATGAGATCTCTGCTGGTCAGGTTGATGACATCCTGATAAGAAAACGCATGTTCACCAGTGACTGTAAAATTTTTAACACACCATGTTAATACACAGTATCTTCCCATCAAAAGTGATTTCTCTTTCAGCGGGGACAGCCGAGAAAAAACATCTGGGCAGTTGAACACTTGTCTCAATATCTACATCATGTGAGATCGCAATAGTTGCCAAAAGCAGTAGGTAACTTCCATAGGATTATTCTTACCAGTCATTTATGTATATATAGCACGTAATGAGTTACAAAAAACATCATGGTTTCAGAAAACAATTTTCCCAATGTTTTATTTTCACATATCTGCTTGTGATGTCCTGAAACTTTGATTGCATGGAGATGCGACTTCATACAGAATATGCTCTTGCCATTCAGACATTGTCGGTGAGATATACAGGTACTCTTGGAGTTTGAAAAGCGCAGAATTTTACATTTGTAATTTGTACAGAAAACAGCATGATAGGCACTTTGATATCAACTTAAAAAAATATTGGAAAAATTGCCAATTTTTGAAGTAAGTTCTTGTTAGAACTTGTTAGAAGCTGAAGTTGTAATCTAGGAAGTCGGGTTGTAGAGAGCAGGGTAGAAGTACAGGGAGGGAAATATTTCACTGATTACACTGGAATTTCAATGCCGCAGTTACCGCCTCAAAGAATTCACATTTGAATTTCTTCTCCTATGGTGTTGCCAGTGTGTCGCTCATTTCATATTAAAAATCCGTGGAGTTCTTTCAGCTTGGTGACTTGTCTGATCCAAGTCTAGAAATGCGTGTCGGCAACTCTGTTTATCCCAGAATAATGAGTTAATACTCTCTGGTTTAGTGGTGTATTGCATTTTTCCCCGATTCAAGTAGTGCATGTAAATTGGTGAAGTTTTAAAACTCCAAGGTATTTTGGAATCACAGAACCGATTGTATACTTTAATTCACATCAGGTTTTCAGTATTTCATTTTAAAGATGTATTTTCTCCAGTTACATGAATCAGTTTTGAGAATTTAATGCGCAGTGTAATATGCAAATTACCTTATCAGTGTTCTGGATGACATTATACTTCAGAATCATGCATTTGAAGATTTATCCTACAGTCTACCGCCTTGATAATGCTTTGTTCAAAAGCCAGCACTTATTGGAATCATGATAGAATGGCAGATAGTGGTTTCATTACATTTACACCCATTACCCTATGTGCATTTTGGTGTTTTACACCCATTACCCTATGTGCATTTTGGTGTTTTAGGCTTAATGTAACCCTTTGAGCGCCAAAGTCAATTTTTGTCGCCCTTATAAAATATACCTCAGTCAATTTTTGTCAGATTTTTGCCAAAATTTTGATAAAAAACTATGGCTGATGACATAATGTGTACATTTGGTCCAAAATTATCAGAAAAATAACACAAAAATTCATAAAAATTGGTAAAATGTTACACTAAAACTTTGGTGGGAAAAAATACAGCACTCAGAGGGTTAAATATACATATGAACTGCCCTGGCTGCTGCCTTTTTCACCTGACTTTGGTGAAGGTAACATTTGACTTGAAACTGGAAGTTTGTAACTTTTGCTCAAGCGTTTCCTAAAAGAACCTACAAACCATTCTCTTCCATAATGAAGAATTAAAATCAGGGGTCACCATGCAAATTTTAGTACCAGAGAAACAAACTGACTGAAATACAAAATGGCTGCCATCCCATCAAATAACATTGGGAAAAATGATTTCCCCAAAAAACAAGACTGAGTTGTACATGTACATTTTATTCTACCATATTATATGCAGTAACATTTTATTGATGGCAGTTTGTTTCAAGTGTTGACAGTTTCTTTCAATTAGAAGTTTGCCTTTCCACTTTCAGCAGAAGTGCTTTTTTGTTCTATCTTTTATGTGTTTCTCTTTCCATTTTGGTAAATATCCCTAGTTTATGTATTTTGGTGATGAAGTGGATTCCGAAGTGAGTTCTAACAGAGTGTTGGTCTGTGCTTCAAGTAGAACAGGAAGTCACACAGCGTGAAGAGGTTTACTATCCACCTTTCGTCTTTCATAAAATACTCGATAGGCTGGTGAATGTGAAATGGCTGGTAATGTGTCATATCAAGGCGACGTCATCAAGCCAACCAAATCACTTCTATCAAGTGTTTTAACTTGTTCGTAAAATTCAGATATATTGGCAAGGGGTTGCCTGTATACAAAATTTAGAGTTCCAAGGTGTTTTACTACATGTACATTTGTAGGTCTTTGTTTTTTTCCGTGTCAAATACAAGTCACAGAAGTGGAGCTGACAAAGGACAGCATGGTTGCATACTGTGTACCGGGACTGTGTAATGAGTGGATTCATGCATTTCATTGTGTGTAGGCCTCGTTCAAAGGCTAAAATTAGCACCGACAAAAGACGGGCCACCTCAGGAATGTGTCCAATGACAATACCAATGCGGAAGGATACGTTGTTTTGGCAAGCAGACAAGGGCAGGTCCATCCTGTCCTGGTCATTGTGTTACATTTCTCTGTGAAATGTACATGAGTAATAAATGACACACTTCCAATGAAAGGGAAAGCAGTTTGGCCTTCTAGTATTTGACTTAAATCAGTGGGGCGGATAGAAAAAATATGTGGGTGACCTTTCACCCTCAACAGTGTTGAGTGTATAGTATGTTGGATTAGACCCCATTGAGTGTATTTTTTTGGAATTGACATTAGAAGGGAAGAAAGATTTCAATCTTTATTTTCAAGGTTTGAGGCATGAAGTTCTGTGGATTTGGATATCCACTTTGTGAGGGTATATCCTGAGAATCATGTCAATTTGAATACAAAATTCTCACAAAAGATCATCAAATCAAATGAAGCCACTTTTATACTTTGTTTTGTGCACAGGCAAGCCACTGGCAACCAAAACAGGAGAAGCCACCCATTTGTATGTCAATTGCAAGCTCTTGAAATATCTAATATTCAGCTTTGACAACACTCAGCGTCTATACATGTAAAATTGCAGTGTTATTGTTTTTCATTTGAATTCTAGTCCGGACCAGAATTCACTTGTCAACGAAAACAATGCAGTGTACACATGTACAGGCTGAGCTGACAAGATAAATACAGTTTATCTCGACATGCTTTCGGAAATTGAACAAGAAAACATAGTTGATGTGAAAAACAAAAGAAGTGAAAAAAAAAAATCATCAAATGTTACAGCTACTGGCCCTTTGAAATTATGTCACGGACAAGGCTGTGCCTTCAATGTCATTGATCTGTGAAGAAATTGAACATAATTATGTATATTGCATGTCTATTAATAGCACATGTTTGTAGAGACTTTCACTTGTGCATAAAATGCATATACACGGATGTTATTTCTGTCATGACAAATGCACCCAAAAAAAATGCCAAAAATGCCAAAAAAAAATGCCAAAAGTTTGGCAGCTGCCAAAACTGAATGATCTATGGTGTTCAAAAGTTATCTAATGAGAGAGTTATTTTTAGCAAATATGTGCTTTGTTTGCATTTGGCATGCTAAAAAAATATAATGTTTACTGGTATTGTAATTTTGATACATGAAGATAAACACGACCCGCATAATAAAAAGCTATTGTTCAATTAGCATTGTAATTTCTATGTAATGTTGTTATGACAGAAATCAATGCTATGATGTGGTCATTGTATGTCTTCAATATCAGTCTCATCTTAAGCCAATGTATTGCAGTCCAATATGCTGGTAAATAGAAAAAAAGACAACATAACAAACAAATCAAGACAAAACCATCCAAATTTGCCTGTGCTCTCATACCATACGCAAAAAAATTGCATTAACTCCCTTGAGTCCCAACTCACCCCTCAGGTGATATGCTGTTGCTGTACATACATGAAAACTTTTGGCAGCCGTGTCAGCGAGGTTGAAAATAGGATATGCTTGTAAATAATGTGTCAAGTCAATAATTTCAAAAAAAATGTCAAATATCAACAAGAAGTGCAAACTATTGATCACTTGACTGATAGTCAGTCAGTGCTATTACCTACATATAAGAAAACAAAACAAAACAAATACAACAACCATAAAAAACAACAAAAAAACACAAATAGACAAACTGAAATGTCACAGAGGATGCAGTGATCAGACTATCATTGGTCGCGAGACCAAACTCTCAATCTGGCTCGTATACTTTTGATGAAAGTTCTGAAATTGGAAACTGATTGATTTGGAATGCTGGCTGCGGTGAATCTTGATGAAAGTTGACGCAAGCTTCTCTGCGTGTGTTCCCAATAATATACGAGAGTTGGTAAATGGCAAGGTGGACTGATCAATCACTGGCTCGTAATTTGTGTCGGGGGTAATTTATTTGGCAATATCTCTCATCAGCTTGTTCAAATTTCTTGTGTCAATTAGCATGTGTCTGTGGACATTAATTTCATAGTTGGTATTGACAGATATTTGCGTACACAATGCTAATGAAGCGTTGGTGTGCTTTATATCCTGTAGTTAGTGTCCTGATCCTCCTTACCTTTGTGCAAATTTTTGAGAAAATGCAGATAATTACTTTACTCGTTTGAAATCTTCAACTACCTAATTACAAAATTGCCTTTTGTTTTTGGAGGGGGGGGTATAATTTTTTCTGTACTGATGATTATCTGCAACATAAATGCTGAGCTGATGAGATAAATTTTATTGCTTGAACCTTTTTTTTCGTAAAGAACAAAGTTCTTACATGATAAATCTGGTGCCGATTTAATTTATTTCAAAATTAACCGTCAAATTAATATATTATTTTTCGCCGTATCTCCACAGTCTATTTGATTGGTTTTATCTCTTGACATTTCATCACTGCTGCAGCCGTAGACAAGATAATCTATGTACATGAAACAGTACACTCTAAAAAAGGACAGATTTAAATGGAAGACTTCAATAATGTGCCACTTAAATATGACCTTCTTCTTTCAAATTCAAAAAAAAAAGGAAGAGAAAAGAAAAGTGAGAGGAAATAGCAATTGTCTGAACCAATTTCCTATCTTTACTGTTTCCTACTAGGGTAATTTGTTTCTCAACACAGGTTTTTCAGCTTTTGCAATTTTTCTGTGAACTTTCATGTTGTGGAGTCTCTTGCCATGATCAAGTAAAATCGAGACACATCTCTCGCCTTGCTCAGTCTGTCGCTAATGAATTGCCGAGAAATCATTACACAGACAATCTTTTATGAAAAGGACAGTGCATTATTCTGACAAAATGGCTGTGAACTTTTATGTAGCTGCGTTTTTTATTTGCTCCAATTGTTACTAATTAAAGCAGACCTCTTCAAATGCCTGTACAAGTGTTCAGTCTATGTGTGTGTAAAAGGCTCTTCTCACTGAAGATGCATGAAAACTTCAAGGATCTGTTTGATAGAAACGATATACACTGTTCCAGACTGCTGTAATTGCCTTTGGTATGGCAAGGCATAAATCACAGCAAAAAATCTCTTTCAAGTTCTGGCATTTTATGATGTCCTTTTACTGTTGGCATTCATCATTGACACAAGTACAGAACCACAAATAAGGTATGCAGTCTAGCTGAAAACTGTGTGCATGTGACAGATGTGTGGCCAATGATGGACGCCGAATCCTGCCAAAACAATGTGAGGTATTTATTTCCCATGGCAGGCCATTCCTCTATTTCAATGCAAGGGTTGCCTTATGTGCCTGCTGTATTGCATGTTTGGTCAGGTGGTATGTACAGTGGTCATTGAAAACTTGTCAGCTGAGGGTGACCTGTACAAAAATATGCAGGTTGTAAAATTTAACGGGCGAAATGAACACAGATTGGGGAAATGGACACAGGTAGATGATTGTGTAGATCATGACATGGACATTGTTTTAGACAGTGCTGTGATGGTACCGTGTTTGCTGAAAGTACAGTTTATTGTTCAGAGTGTATCTTCTCTAGTGATGTTACACCTTAAGCGGCGTAGATGTCTAAAATGTCTAAATTGTCAAGAGTTTGATCAGTGTTCAATGCGTAAAGTGACCTCCATCTTCACTCCGATAGCTGAGTCACAAATCCTCTTGGGTCGTCCATTTCAGATTGAAATGAAGTCCAGCATGAATTGATTGGATTGACCCCGCAGCGCTGCCTTCTGCGTTCAGTTTTCTCACCATAGGAATCCATCTGCCAATGCCAGTCGAAACGGTCAGGTGTTTCCAAATCTCTGATTGTATCAGTGTTTAATTAAACTCATGGAGCTTAAGAATGAAAATTGATCTGAAAATGGATCTCATGAACATCTGATCAGTTCAGAACAGCCGGTCTGAACCTTGCCTTGTTCACTTTTATATCAAGCCTCACATATTTAATCATTTTCATGCAATCATGCCCAGCCCTTTCACCAATTTCAAGGTTGTAATCTTGAAATTTACAAGCCACTTTATCAATGTGAATTGGACACATTGTTTTTCAAGTAACATAGTATTTGTAGACATTTATTTTGAGGTTTTGAAGATGTGGCCTTGAACAAAGTTGTTCAAAATGCATGCCCTAGAAATATATATTGTCAAAGAACATTGAACAATATCATGAAATCAAACAAAATAGGTGGAATACACTGATATTGTGATAAAAGGTAATCTTTAACCCTTTGAGTGCCAAAGTCAGTTTTTGTCGCCTTTATAAAATATATCCTGGTCAATTTTTTTCAGATTTTTGCCAAAATTTTGATAAAAAACTGCAGCCCATGTGATGTAAAGTCCATTCCGTCCAAAATTGTTAAAACAATTTGGAAAAATTCACAAAAATGGTAAAATGTTGCACTAGAATTTGTTGGGAAAAATTACAGCACTCAAGGGGTTAATATATCAAGATTTTTAGAGTTTTTCCATATTTCTTTGTGTGATATTTGTTTGTTGTAGATAATCTGCTACATACTTCAAGCGGAATCTGGGATTGAAAATGCAGTAGTTTCAGCCCTTCAGCTGTGTACTGAAAAGAGTACTGTTGAACTTGATAATTTTTTTAAAAGAATTCCCTGTTGTGATATTTGATCATTACTTACAATTTTCCTTGACCTTATGAACTGAATCAGGTACTGAAAATGCAGTGGTTCATGTCTAGCCTCAGCCAGGCACAGAGCAGTAAAAGAGCTGTTAGTCTGCACACTGGCTGTAATCTCTCCTTGTCTCACAACAGATAATGGCAGGGTTCCAAGACTGTGGATTGGCTTGGATTACAGTCAGGATTAACGAACCGTATTAATCAATTAAATACCACGACATTCCTTATGTAGAATTAAAGATACTTATGTTGGATAACGAATGTGGAAAAAAATTAATCCATGGCCTAAAAATGACTCTAAGAAGCAAACATTATGCTTGCCAATATATTTACTTGATTTTAAGGCAGTATGCACCTCCAAATGAAAGACTCTAACTTTCGCTCCATGACACTTTGCTTGGTGAAACTTTCAACCATATTTTTCATGAATAAAAATCAGGGGTCAACATGCAAAGTTTAATAAAAAGTTTAAGAAAAACAAATTACCTGAGATTTATTGATATTTGAAATTCAAAATGGCGGACATCCCCATGTTAACTCTACGGGGAAAAATACAATTTTTGATTTTATTATGTAAAACTGAGAAGGTGAAAATTTTTCTTACTCCAGGAGCTTTAAAATGACCCCCAACAGTGGTAGATCAGAAAAGAATTTTAAAAATATGAGAGTCAAAATATCTGTCCTCAAGGTGCATTCTACCTTAACCCTTTTACCCCCAGTTCCCTGTGTACAGATCCAACTTTACCATAGAAAACAGTGGATTTGGGACCAACCATGGTGGTGAAAGGGTTAAATGAACATATGTTAATAACATTGCCAGTTTGGTTTGTGTACAAAAATTCAGTGGTACATTATGCATTACAGTAATAATTATCACCACACAAAACACCAAGAAAAAATAGACATCATGGTGTGGAAAAGTTAACAACGTTTAAATAAATATATTAATATTCCTAACAATACCAAAAATAGACCATAAGACTTCTGAGGTCTCCAAAAGTTATTATCTGAGTGAGGATGATAGAAATGAATCACTTGTAAATTTATTCACCGTCTTTTCTTCAAATTCATTTCCTGATCAGCTAGTTAGGCAGTGACTTGGCGTGTCTGCTGTCATCCATGTTAATCTTGGAGAGGAAATAGAGAGACCCAAGTACAGGTCACATTGCCAAGTCATCACCGATCACAGTCATGAATGAATATGTATGATTTCCTCCTGTGCACTTCATAAGGAAACTGACATATCCTGCATTTCAAAGTGGCATTGATTATGCAGAGTTCTTGCCCACACATCAGCAATATCTGTCACAGTGATTGAGTGATACTTTCAGAAAATGTGAGATTTAACAAGTTTCCTGAGAGTTTCCTGTTGAGAAGTGTTCAATTTTTCAATGAAATTTACCAAAATCATCTCATATTTTGCAGTGTTAACAAAATAATAGTGGTTAAAGTTCAAAAGAATTTATGGAAAAGTATTTAAAATTTTTTGATGACTTTGCGGTTCTGAACATCTTTCTCAAGTTTAATCCAATATGTCATTTGATGTGACAATTCAGGGTTCCAAACCTATATTCTGTTTGTATATGAATGATTATTTTCGAAATATCACACTCACTATTGTCATAGTAATAACATGTTATTTGTATCAAACTTAAATTTCTCCCATAAGGAGCTGTCATGGGTGCAAAAGTGACCTTTCACAAATTCCCCATGATCAGAAGTGATGAAAATGTTTAACCCTTTGAGCGCCAAAGTCTATTTTTGCCACCTTTACAAAATATACCACAGTCAATTTTTTTCTGAATTTTGCCAAAATTTTGATAGAAAACTGTAGCCGATGAAATGTGATATCCATTTGGTCCAAAAATATGAAAAAACTTACAGAAAAGTTCACAAAAATTGGTAAAATATTGCAGTAAAATTGTGGTGGGAAAAATTATAGCAGTCAAAGGGTTAAATAAAATTCTTTGTGTATCACTTTTACAGTGCAGTTTGACCGAATACCAGATACATAACTTTGAAATTGCTAAATGATTGAAACAAAACAGATGCCTGTTTTATCACTCAAGTTGCATCTGGCAAATTTGTGCTCGTTATCCATTAATTGGAAATGGACATCTGCTGGGTGTGTTCTTTTCATACCAGCTATCAATGTTGGTGGGTTCCATTCCATCATTGTTGGTGTGTCCTGTTTCATTTCCAAAACCACACATCAGAGAGCACACTATAAATAAATACATGACTGGATCTGTCTTATTTACATGCATTATAGTTGGCAACCCAGTTGACGACTAAATCGTGAAAACATATCAGAATAAATGGTTCCAATTTCTGCCAGCTCTGAAAGCCTCTTTCAATGCCGCATCCGGCAGATCTATTTCTATTTTGTGACTTATTTTTAATATTTGATGGAAACTGTGACATTTCAATCCCAGTCATGTCTCTTACGTGGCAAGTCTTGAAAGGAGTGTAGGAATCGACGGATCGAGATAAAATGAAATATACGGCACAACAATAGTACTTAGAAACGTCATTATTAATTTTGCATAAGCTGAGAGTGGACAGGAAGCGATACAAAATACATGAGGGTAACATAAAATCTTTTCGATAGTAAACAAGTTCATAGTTGTGTTACATTCTCTCTGTGCCTGACATGCCAAGTCGCTCGCTGAATGTAATATGATTGATTGCAGCTTTTCTGTATTCGGTGTATGGATTTTTAGCATTTCAATGAAATTGAAATAGAGAAAAAAGAGCTTCATAAATGCTTTGGAGGTTAGCTGCAGGGAAGAGTTGGTCTTTAGAGGAAGAAAATAATCAGTTTTCATTTATTTAATGACTGTCGCCATTACTTATATTACTTCAGAAGGATAAACGTGAAATAAAATACTGAAAACGAACCTGTCAGTCATCGCAGGAAACATAAGGTGTTTATATATGTACCTTAGTATACACTTACTATGTATACATAGACAGACAGACATACATAGACACACACACAGATACACACAGACACACACTATCCAGCCAAGAAGTATTTGGCAACAAGAATATCGCATATTTTGCACAATGCAATGTGATTGTTTAAGCTAATACTTTGGATTTTAACAGACTATGGGGAGTTGAATGAGAAAAATTAATGTACTTGTTCCGTAAAACAAAATATAATGAACATATTATGAAAAGTTAACGCTATTGCCCAATTACTTTGCATACATCATGAATAAATGTTACATATCAAATCCGGCAGTGTCCAGTTGTTTCTCATCTGATACATCACCAGGACTCTCTTGTAAATGAGGTACAAATGTTGTCGCACACAAAGAGGATCAAAACGTGTGTTTCACAGTCAAATTGTGACTGACAAACCATATGGATCTCCCCACAGCAGTCATGCAAGCGTTAGGTCAGCCAGATTACACGACCCTCTGATGTCATCGCAGTTCTGTTTTAAATATAGATCGGTTAATAACTTTTCATCATACAGGCATACTCTGCGTCACACATGCTGGCCTACGTCCATGCAAATTATGAACGTGCTACCAGTAATATGATTTACAGCAATGTGCATCTCCAACGTTGATGGTATTTAAATGATATTTTTCAACTCCTAAAAATAACGGTGAAGAGCATAACCGTTCAAGCAGGATATTTTAATATTACTATAGACTATCTTTGTTTCATATATGAAAGTGAAATTACTACCGTTTATCGCTAACTTTTATGAATAAATTAGCATAAATTACCGGACAATATGATGTAGATGTCATTGAGACAGGCAATGGATAAGGTACTCTAGATGTGTGTTTCTGCAGTGAAGTGAAATTTTCCCGTTTTTTTCATTTCAAGAATGCATCAAGGATTTTCTAATCAGTGACTTGGAGACATACATGTAATGCTTCCATGCAATCTTAGGCTGCACTTCGGTACAAAACCTCGGGTTCAGTAGAGGAAATCCATCACTGTTGGAACAAGGCAACCACATCAGTATATTGCAGTGTACCATGTACATGTACCTGAGGCGTAGATTGATTTTTGACGGCTTGTTAAGGGCAGGGAAGTTACTTTAATAGGAGACAGAACATCACAGTCGGCCTGATCACACAATACTCTCACTTCCCCAATCATAATTCCTGGTGTTATGCGCATGATATGCCCATTTTGCCTTTTTTTAACTTAAAAATATTCTCAATTGATTGTCTGCAATATTTGAATTTTTAGTTTAAAACTATAAGTAAATTTCAATTTCCTCAGAATATTCTAATTTGGTTGTTTGGCAGTTTTGTCAAGTTTTGGTTCATTGCACCGTCAAGGTACAAAAAGGAGTCTATACAATTACTGTAATGAGAAAAAAATCACAGGTTTCAGTTTTAGCAGTCATGTCTGGATAGAAATTCCGCTGTCAACTGTAACAATTATCCCAAACAGGTGTACACACAGTATTGCTTGCCGGAGTGCCGGGCATTCCCTCATACTCTATGGAATAGACAAGGAAACTATGTTGCAAAAAAGGGAAGTGTATTTGTAAGGGAATGGAAATATTACAAGGAGAGTGACAGTGGCAGAGCTTGAAATTGGTGGATTTGAAAGCGGGGATCAACTCAATAGACAGTTGGTTTGTTTAGGGACTGTTAGGATATTATTTATGAAGGTGATGTATCGTAAACAAACACAGCTGATGCATATTTGAATGAAAAACCTGCATCAAAGTGTATCATCCCTGAAGTCCCAAACAAAACATCAGTCATATTTCTGATGATATCAGCTCGTTGCACTGTGCACAGATACAGTGCACCTTTCCTATGCAAGGAATTAATCCTTTGAGTGCTGTAATTTTTCCAGCCAAAATTTTACTGCAACATTTTACCAATTTTTATGAAATTTTTTCTGCAATTTTTTGTGATCATAATTTTGGACCAAATGGACATCACATTTCATTGGCTGCAGTTTTTTACCAAAATTCTGGCAAAAATCTGAAAAAATTGACAGGGGTATATTTTACTAAGGTAACAAAAAATTGACTGTGGTGCTCAAAGGGTTAAGGTAATATAGTTTACACAGAGGCTGCATGTATATAACCAGTATATCCAAGATCACAAGGACCGGTATTTGATAAATGAAATAGTTTATAGAAACCTTATCTTTTTTGTATTTCTTGAAATGTACCGCATCTGCAAGTCATCATTGACGATTGGCTTGATCATGATATATAGATAATTAGGAAAATATAATCTGATGAAATTTTCATGATGAAGATATACGCATGCCAAAGTTATAAACAAAAGATTCAATTGCAATGTTTTGAAGCTCAGTTCTTGTAGTTCAAAGGTCATTCAGGTCACTGGAGTTCACATGTCATACCCAACAAATGAAAACAATAGGGTGGGACGCTAAATTACATATCGTATTGATAAGCATACATTTTGAATGGAATGTGCTCATGCTGGAACTTTCCAAAAGATGAGGTCAATGAAGTCAGAGAAAGAAGTCGAGCTATGTGATTGTCCAGCCTTGTTGTTTAAGGTACATCTTATTACTCTCAGTTTCAAATTCTTTTCAAAGTAAATTACCTTCAAGAAATGTTGATTGTCACATAAACACCGTACTGAATCATCTAGCTATTGTTCCAGTATTGTATGTTTATTTTCAATATTTGAAAAAATTGTCCTGCAAATGTTTGACTGTTTTTTATGTGGAAATATCCAACCAATCACTGTAATATGGAGAAAGGTTGTCAAACAAACATTCACAAATCTGCTTTGTACATGTAGATGTAGTTTGGTTAACGCAAGTCAAGTTATGTTTAAGAGAAATCCAAGCGTGTGTGTACTTCAACAGTGGTGAGCGTTTACTGATAAAGTTACCCGCCACCAGTTTCAGATGTCAGGGTGTTGTCTGAAGATCCCTTTTCATCAGAAATGTGATACAGCTGCATCTATCGTGTTAGATTTTTGCACCACAATCCTCTTCCAACCGTACGTACTTCTATCAACAGAACTGTGTATATGTATTTGTTTGATATTTATATGCTGATATATGACCTGAGTATGTAGAAAGAAAGGGAAAAAGGTATTCAGAAAAAACGAAATTCATTTTGTTACTTTTACAACAAAGCGTCACAAAATGTAGAAAGAAATGCTCCAGCAGAAATTCTTTCTTGTCAGGCCTCTCGTTCTATTTTAATACTTTATTGGTATCATGAAATGCTTAGTTGTCATAAAAATACTTGAATACATGCGAGTGTTCAGGCCAACAATGTTTACTCTGATTTTACCCTAAGTGATTTCTCTTACTTCCATCATCGGCTGTATTCTCTGTTTTCAGTGGGTTGGTTGTACCTCTCTGTGCCAATGAAAGGCAGGAAGAGGGGTGGAGGTTGTATAAGGACAAGAAAGATTGTAGGTCGAAAAGTAAAAACACTGATGTAACAGTTACATGTATACATTATCAAGGTAATTTACCGTAAGAGATTATACATAGATACAATGTGGTGTTCAAGAGAGGTAATCAAGAGAGAGAGAGAGAGAGAGAGAGAGAGAGAGAGAGAGAGAGAGAGAGAGAGAGAGAGAGATGTTGTAAACACAAATTACAAAGTACTTTGCCTGAGAGGAAATCCTTCCACAGAGTTTCCAACCTATCTGTCCTATTGCATGGGTTCAAGTCATACAATTGTGATGTTTGTATTACCTCTATTTGGACAAAACTGAGTTTTATTTCCTGACCTTAATTAGAGGTAAGGAGATATGGCGACCTCAAAATCACTCTTTTTGTTTGGTAATGGGGACACATCCCCCGGGGCTTTTACATTCTTTGTGGTAATCATGGTAGGTAGGCCATTACAGGCTTATAGTGGGAGATTTGTGCATTTTGTGATGCTTGTGACATCTGTCCGCTGTCAGAATATCGATGGATGGTGTTTTAAATTTGTGTCTTTGATTTTCCTATGGAGAATGGACCACCTTCTCAAGAAGGCACTGCTGCCTTTCGAGCTTTGTGAGCATGTGTACAAATTTATGCAAACTGATAAGGAACTTGTCTGGTGTTTCTGCACACAACTCTGTGAAGTAGTACGCATTGCGTGGGGCAATTCAGGCAAATTGATGGAAGATCTGTGCACGTTGATTCCTTGAAGCATTTTCCAGCTCACCCGTAACGAAAGCCATGAGAAGATCAACATTCGTATATTTAAAGGGAACGCTGAAACAAAGTATTGCCGGGCAGCAATCAGGAAAGATCAGAGACACTTCATTTGCTTATTCCCAGAGTACCTATACACAGAGACACTGCAGCATAGAAAGTCTCTCTCAGTGTTTACGCATGATATAGAAAGAAAATGAGATGAGCTTTGTGCAAGATCGACAGATAGGTCACCCCGTAGACTGAAAAGGAAATTTTTGACAGACGAGCATTGGAAAAGACGGCGGATGGGGGGAGGGAAGATTCAGATAAAGAGAGGGAGACGAGACTGATGTACTGCCTCGAGACATAGCTGTAGTTTGTTAGAGATGCTCAGTCAGAGATATAGAGACACTGTGATTTGTACGTGCGGGTGGAGAATTCGTACAGAATAAAAAATACGGGTAAGGATAAAAGAGAGATGCAGACTGGTGCTTGGAGAATATTAAACCAAGTGTTGCAAATACCAATGTAAATCAATGAGCTGTTGAACAATCAGAAGACAGCCTTCCAGTCCACTCTACAAAGGAGCCAATCAGTGGACTGGTTTTATAAGAATTGTGATTGTCACACGCCGCACATGCAACATGGCTCCTGATTGGCTATTTTGAATTGTTACTCATGCATGAACCCTAGTATTTAATATTTACCAGAACCTGTCCAGTTTTGCGTGAAAAGATTCACTATCAAAGAAATCAAATTTTATGGACACATTTCAACACATGGCATCCACTGAACTTCCTAGACAGCTGTCGGCCAAATCATTTGTGTATTGGATGGTATTTTTAGATTGCATGATATTTTGATAAGCTCATGATACTACAACATTTATCTGTTCCTATTCAGTAGCGTATAAAAGAACTCAATGGACTTTCCATCCGTTAATGGAGCTGCGTGTGTATTTTTCAAACATCAGCAGGCTCCTCATGTCCGCATTTCATCATCATGAGTAATAAAAGGTCTGAAGTGAGTCTAGCAGACAGTTGTGTATTCAGGCATGGAGCGTAAGTTTTAAAATAACTCATTATGAGTCCACTTCCGTCTATCTATTCGTCACATCTTGCATGCTACTACTAGCAGAGATTTTAGTTTTCTGGTGGAAATCTGATTCAGTGAAAGTTAAAGCCTTTCTATCTCACCACTAACAGTATATCATTGTTGCATCTTACTTGCACCACAAAATGAAATGTTTAAAATTTTGCTCATAATCAAGAATAAAAGATAAAAGAATTTCTGGTTTCTGTGGAGAAGCAAATTACCTTGACAGTTTAATTTACTAATTTACAATTCAAAATGGCCGCCATGAATTTCCTGTAAAACTGTATTCTGGGAAAGATTAGATTTTTGATTTTCACAAAAATGGGAAGGTTAAAACTTAGTTTCTTCTACAGCTTTCAAAAAGAACTTCACGTAAGCTTTTTGTTGCTGAAGAATTGTGAGAGGTAGGGGCTGTCCAGAAGCACCGTCTATTTTATAATGTGACTTTTAACAAGATCATCTTTTGCACGCTACATCTTTCACACATTTCAGCTTGTGGCTGCCCTTTGACCTCCCCGCATTCCCTGATCATGTTTATTTCAACAATCCCAGTGAGGGGTCTTATCAAAATGTAATATCGTTGCTCAGTCTTATCAAATGCATTATTGCTTTGAAATTGAATTATATCCTGACTAGGAACAGATATGTTCAGGTTTTCAGATGAGCTTGAAAAGCGTTGATTATTTTCATCTAGTCTCACCCCACATGGATGGTGTTAGAGGGCATATTTCATGTGACACAATCACGTCATCAATTGTGACGTGACCGTTTCATCACACCAAGCTGAGGTAGTGAATAGCACAGTTCTGTGCATAGCCAAGTCAACTGTGAAATGCCACGGGGTAATTTTCCGCCATCAGGCTTTTTCAGTGGCATTATGCAAATCGGACAACCGTGGATAAAAACACCAAAGCTTTAAATCTCGCCGGATTGCCTTGGTGTACTGCTCGCCAGATGACTTCCCAATCACTCAAAGTCTAGAGAACGGCAGACTGAAAAACTTATAATAGACTCATGTTGTCTGGCATGAAACAGACTGGAAATGATTACTCATTCGAGTGCATAGGCAAAGAGAAAGTAGTCATCGCTGGTGATTTGACCAGACTGTATTCACTGTGTCAAATGTGATCACAGCTCAGTTACTCGGAGTCTGACAGGTGTAATGTTGAAAATTTTTTCTTCGTGATGGACCTGAGACTATTATTTCCTAAGTATAGAATAACTCGTAGTTGAACTCAACTTGCGGTACCAGATATACAACTTTGAAAATGCAGGGAGATAAAGAAGAAAATTGACCTCTTGACTCAGAGTCTCATCTCACAGATTTGCGATTGTCTTCTATTTAATTTACATGGACATCTAGAGTTGTATTTAATTCTAGCAATTCCTGTATTGGCAACCCAGCTACCAACGCATTGAACTGTTTAACTGAAACTTCAACCAAACATCGTGGTGTGTTGAAAAAAGTCCATGCAGATCAAATACTGTTCAAAGCCATTAGTAGGTACATGTACGTAAGTTTCAGAACTGTACCCAATTTGCTGAAATTGAAAGAAATAAACACGGTTGAAGTAAACGCAATCTGCATGATATGACAATTGATTTAATGTATGAGGTTTGATCAAGTGGTGCTGTCGACGTAGATTAAGGGAGTTATACCGCAGAAACGAGATCTCTTTTCAGAAAATTAGTTTATCCGGCACTCCCTAGGGGTTGTTACTAAACGGTACCTGGAAGATACTGGAGACTAAATGTCGTCTGATTCTAACACCATGGAATTAACCAGCTTTCAGTCACACTAACAACTGAATTTATACTGGCGCGTAAATTTCCATGTAATGACAAAAATCCCATCAGTTAGGAGTTGACTTGTCACAGCACTGAGTTCATGACATAATTGTATCCCTACGCTTAATGTTTGAAATAAAAGTAATCCCTGATTTACATTTTTCAAAAGTCAGCGACCTCAAGTTCCCTTGTTGGGCAATTTCATAAATGCTTAATTGACTATCATTTATTAACACACCTTATAAAGTCAAGGGACAGCGCCATTTGTCATTCGGGTCGTTTGAGATTTTATTTTAATAGTAAACTAACTGTACCCAGGGATTAGAAAATTATTTATTTATATGTCTACATGAACAATTTCCCATTACAGTTTTGCTATCTTCTTTAAAAAAATTTCTGCTTAGTCAAGGTGTTGGTTAGTTGACCTCAGCATGAACTGCTGACTGATCAGCAATTTTGTGTAACCACTGTATCTGTGGCTTCATACGACAATGATTATCTTGTTGAGGGCGCGGAATGTTTCAGGCAGTTGATCTTCATTAATCTCTTACCGTAGAAGTCATATTTTTACTCATCAGGGTTTCTAATTTTAAACCTCAAATGAACACCAGCTGTCGGTGTCCTCCCTTGGTTCAAATCTGTGTCACATCAGGTCCTCAGACCTCGTAGAAAGCCGGTTTTGAAGTATCTCTTATAGTGTGTGCCTCGAAAGTGAAAGACTTGAACTTTTGCTCAATCTTTCCTCAAGGAATCTTTCAACCACACTTTTCAAAATCAAGAATAAAATCAGGGGTCTTCGTGCAAATTTCGGTGCTATAGAAACAAATTGCCCAAAATTTACCGATATTTGAAATTCAAAATGGCCGCCATCCCTGTGTAAACTCTATGCAGAAAAATAAAGTTTTTGATTATTAAAAAACTAAGATTATGAAATTTTTTCCTATACCAAGACCTTTAAAATGAGCCCCCATAAGTAGTTGATCAGAAAAGAATTGCATAAGTTCGAGAGACCAAATATTTGTTACCGAGGCACATTCTACCTTAATTAAAACAACCACGAATCAAAAATGATGCCACTCATGTAAGGAATTGGACATCTTGGCCAAAATATTTGCAACTTTTGCAAAAATACGAACTATTTTAGGAGCTATTTCTTCACATGACTCACCGAACAAGGATAGCGGAATTTATAAACACATCAATATTTTCACAGAGGGAGTTGATACAAAAAATGCAGATACATGTACATGTATGTAATGAGTCTCTGGAAAGGGTCATACCTGTGAAAAGCTTCAGTATGTGATCGACAATGGTGGACATGTGTCAGGTTTCTTGGGTTCTTTGTTTAACGAAGAAAGTATTATGAAAGAAAGTGTTTTTGTGTAAACATAGAATGAAGTGTTGTAAAAAGCTACTCATGTACAAACTGTGTAGAGTACTGAGTTCTTGTTCAGTGGAGTGCAAAATTGAGGGATGGAGATTTGAAAACCATCGCTTTATGCACAAATATCAAATTACAGCTGTTAGGATCGGAATGCAAAGCACTGAAATCTGTGTGAGTTGATTTTACAAGTCGTTTTGTACTTGTAAAATTCACACACCAAAGTGTAACAGTGAAAGAACTATTTCAGACTGAGGTATGATTTTAGTTGCTTCGACTGAGATGCTTGTAATTGATGACCTGGTAGCTGCTCCCAAAACACACCATAATCACATTCCCATGCTCCCGTGGAAAATGATCCGTGTGTATTACATTAACTGTCACCTTTAATAAAGATATCGGTTGTGTTTAAAAGTGCCTGTCTATTAACCCATTGTTATTGATGCAATGAAACCACTCTGCTGTCTATGCTGAAACCGATCGTCTCCATTAGATTAATGGACTAATTTGATTTTCGGTTCCTAAGCACTGTATTGTGTACATTATTTTTGTACCATTTGTTTACTTAGATCCGAGATGAATAATTATTAATCATATTTTTTACATTTTTTGGTTGAGATTCGGGCATGTCTATTTGTACTTCATATTTTTTGATCTCCAGAAAAAAGAAGGCGGACGTGTTAGTTTTATCAGGAAAAAAATTATTGCAACAGAATGAGTTACTGGTATGATATTTGAAGAGGGTGATGAAGATGTATACAAGATGGGAGTTGTCTGAAACTGTCACTAAAAGCTGGCGTGAATTGTCAATGTAATCCTCAGTATTTGAAGTGAATACGTTGCAGGGAAAGACGTGTATATAAAGCACCTGCCTGATTTTGACAACTCAAAGTGTCGTGGCAAAATTGTGGATTAATTTTCAAATAAGCTCTTGCTGTGAATGAATATTTCATATTAAAAGCTGTGCATTATTTCGTGTGTGAAATATATTGCAATTTTGAAAATACCGACTTCCTGTCTCCTATGTGGGATGAGTTTAAAGGTCTAAACGGACTGACCCCTCTCACTGTTGTTTTGTAGTTTCCTACAATTTTCTTTTGCAAATTGTTTTATTTGCTTAGAGCTGCAGTTACCTGACATTGTGACCCCAGCAATATGCTGCCGCAATAGTGCCATTTGTTACTGCTCGATTTGTGTAATTACTGGTAGAATTTCTGAAACCATGTAAGCCTCCAGCTTTTAAGAACTCTGCTAGATCCAATATGCCCCTGGCTGTGTGATCTACTGGGAAGTTTGCAAGATGGGATTCTGGGTGATTCTTGCTCATTATTGTGAGCCAGAACTTTATTTCTGTTCTATGAACCACGGTCAGAGGGAACATGCATGAACCTATGCGGAAATCAGGGTAACGTGTGTGGCTGTTGCCGTAAAGAGGCCTGTGACTTACAACAATGTTCCTACTACAATTTTTGTAACACTTTTATTCACCTATATCTACTTTTTGTGGGTTTTCCCATGTGTGTGTGCATGTGTATCGTCATTCCACTTTCCAAATTGCATGCATGACAAAGCTGCTCACACAAAGCGTCGAAACAGCTACATGTGCGTACCAATGACATTTCTTGCACTCGTGCAATAGGTCAAATACTGCCAGACATAAAGAGCCCTTACTGACACTGACTTTTGACATTTCCTTAAACACTTGATGCAGCTGTACATCTCCTGGTGACCTAGTCTGTAATCCATAACTGCATCACTGGCAAGTGGATTTAGCCAGACAGTACTCAGATTGCATAATTGGTGCTTTCCACAGTTGTCAGGATAACAGACAAATTTTTCAGACAAAAGTTATGTATTAAGATATTAAGGGCCATGGTATAGCTTTGAAAATCACAGAACAAACAGTTGACATAACATCAACTGCTCAAGCTCCATTATTACGTGCGTCATATGGAATGCCACGTGCCCCATAGGATTCAGTGGTAACTTGTCTGGTGATGTAGTGGGCCGTGTGATTGTCATTGGACTGAAACTAACCCAGAACTATTTTCAACTTAACAACTTCAGGGTTTAAAAATAATAAAGTCACATGGTTGACATAAGCAATCTGGTGTTTTACAAAATTATGCAAGAAAAATTGATACATTGCATAACAGCAAAAACATATTCATGTGCCCTTCAGTGTTGAAAATAGTTCTATTTTTTTGTGGATTTTTGTCTAAAATGGAAACGACGCATGTAATTGTCATTTGCATGTAAACCCAAAAATTTGGAGTGAAAAGTACAATGTATGTAAGAGAGGCATGTAATAAAAACACATGATCAAACAAGGGACTACCTGTATGTACCCTTGACGCAGGAGACCATTGGCCCTCTTGATGTTGAGTAAATTGTCACCAGCGCTAAGGCACATGATCCCTTGCTTGGGCTAAAATATCTAATTTTACTTCTTGAGTTTTTCTTTATGGTTATATCTTCTTCAGAAAAATGCTTTGAAACTGTCAAAAGCAGTTTTCAGTTCACAACCACTGTGTATCACCATATCTTGGTTGGAGAAAGACTCAATGAATTATGTTTATTGGAAATTATTCTGCTGCTTGTCTGGCTGTCTGATCACCGTTTCCATGGAAACATGATAGGAAATCAAATGGGCAAGTTTAATATGCTGCTTTCAGATATCATTTTGACATTTCACACCAAGGACTTCAAAATAGAATAATGACCGAGAAGTCTATAAAAAGATCAATATCTGTGGTTGTGGTGATTTACATGTGTATCAAACCAGCAACTGATTATTGTAATATTCTGGCGTACCAGACTAACAATTTCAAACCATTGAAATTCCAGCCTGTGTTATTGCAAAAACTAATATCTTGGTAGATAGTGTATTAGCAAAAAGTACTAATATTTCAGCTAAATATATCGGAAGTGAATTTATCAGGAAATGTGTGTATGGTTGGATGTGTTGATTACCACATTTACCCAATATGAAACTTGATAGTATTGCTTTATGCTCATTTCACTTGTTGCGCAAACAACTCATTTCTGTTGAAGATAAAAAGATATCGCATCATGTAGCTGTTTAATGGAGTGGGTTTTTCAGTAATTATTTAAAATGCATGTATCATATCAATGAAATGTTTGCCTTGTGACCCAGCGCTTCTTCTATTTGAAAATATTTGGGCATTATGAATTTGATTCTTTTGCATGCTGCTTCAACCTTTACCACTCGTACATAAACACGCAATCTTCTGATGTAGGGACGAATATCATTATCTCTACACGAGAGAAAAGTGCAAGCCAGACTGGATACAGTCTAGAACCTTGCTATAGTTTTGGTGTGCAAGTGTAGTAGCTACTGTTCTATAAAACTGCCGGAGAGATTCTAGGCTTGACTTGATGTCCTTTCCCAACACTCCAACAACCAAATAATTCTTGGCATGGCTGGAATGCCAAAGTGTGTATTTGACTTTGTTTGAGTCAAGAATCTGTCAACTTCCAAGATCAAACAAATGTGATATTTGTGTACTTGGCTATATACCTGTACTGTATGATGTTCCCTAGTGGCGTACGATTCCTAAAACCTGTACTTGAATTTTGGTCATTTGCCCTGAAATAAAAACGTTCTTCTGCATGTTATAACGGTATTTATTTAATTATTTAATTTGTTTATTCCAAACAAATTGTCAATTTAAGTCTGGTCTTGCATATTGATTAAGTATTATATATTTTCACTCAAGCTTCACTAAGCAAGAAAATGGTTTTCTTGAATTTTAGTCAAGATTTTTTCAGTGGTTATGCAGTTGCTGATAGTCATGTTGACGTTGGCACTACTTTGCATATTTGGTAACCATGGTGATTATATCACACTCGCCATAAAACAGATACACTCACCATAAAACATGTTATCTGATTCTGTGAACTTTGAATAAGTTTTTGTGATATCCAAAACTCTGAATTTTGAAAATTTGAATAAGACTTCCATACCCCTTCCCCCGGTATATAAAATTCAATAAACTTATGAGGTGAAACTACAAGTTTGTATATTCTAGCTATCGATGTGATATTTGACAGCAACTGAGGAGTTCTTGAAGACTTCACAGTGCCAACTTAAAGGCCCCTGTACCATGACAACCCATATTCTAGTCACTTTAAAATGTAAAATGTGACGATTCTTCAAATTGTAATATTCTGCCCTTTTATGTGACATCTGAGTTGCTGTGGAATTTGATAAAATCCTGAATAATTTTGTTGATCTTCAACAACAGATTGATACATTTTTTCTGTGTCCATTCCGTGTGTAAGAGAGTTATGTCTGGAATTTGGAGGCATGTGTGTTCTGTTTTTGACCTGTCAAGACATCATCTACATGTACTTTTTTCAGTTATTCAATAAAAAAATCAATATCTCTTTTCTTTTCATTCATTTTTATCATTTATCATAATTTAATGCTCAGTTTTCTCAAAGAACACAGTCACTGACAATGACTTGTTTTTTTAAGCATGTATTTTGATCTAAAGTCACTTTCTAAATGTGAAATACAAGTTTTAAGTCAATACTTGTCCCTCATTTATTTATCACCCCAGAATTGTCCTTGCATTTAATTAAATAACAAAATTATTCAGGACTGAATTGTCTTTGTCATTTAAGTAGTGAACAGAAAAATTGAAACATGCAACAAAAAATCAACCAATCAATCAAGTTAAGAAAATACATGAAATTGAGATTATTCGCTGTCATCTTTATCGATATATTGATCTTTAAAATTGGATGATTTCATCAAGATGAAGGTTGATATGATAGCACCATGACTGATACTTGTTGCAGACATTACATATGAAAACCTGAATGTTTTTGGAATGGCTGATGAACTCCCATAATGCAATGGAGGCTGCAGTAAAAGCTACGTGTCATCGATTTCAGAATTGGACTCTTGTCAGAGTCTATGGTCTCTTGACGGCAGAAAATCACTTGGGTTCTGGGAAAGCCTTGATAGATAAGGAGTACTCCAGCGTCTGATTGGCAATACCAACTCTATAAATCATGGAGTTTGATCTCACATGGGAGCCATTTTCCACTTGTGCTGATTTAAATTCTGAGAATATGCCTTTTACTTTGTCAGAATTCGTGTTTGATCGACTAACTTGTCAGAACAATAAATTCCAATTTAAATGTGGTACATGTATTTAGGGTAATATCTCTTTATTCCAGAGCTTGTTTCATCTCACTTGCTTGGTTTGCCCTCTGTTTGTTCAACATCAACTGTTTGTTTAATTATTTCTGGACAGAAGATGGCATCTTCACAGCGGGTTCAAAACTCATATCCAGTGTGTGTCTGACAGATGATGAGAGTTTAGGCATACACATTTTAAAGGGAGTTCGTTGTGATATTTATACAGTTGGCGACTCTGATAGCGTGAGCCAGTGCTCACTGAGAAGGAGATCTTGTCTGCACTGTTTTAGCTCTTGGCTTGGACTGCTCATTTCTCTGGGAAGCACATGCAACAGATGGCATGAAAGGTTAAGTGGCACCAATGTGTTTGCATTGATGACACTGTAAGGGTAGAGTACAGAGCATAAATATTGATCATTTGTGTCCTTCTGTTTAGCGCAGAAACTGGACAGATGGTTCTTTTGATCTTTTGATCTTTGGATCAATATGGCAAAAATTGGAGAACAGGAAGTAAAATGTACAAGCAAAGAATTTACGGAATATTTTTTATGAGTAAGAGAGAGAAAGACAAGCAATAAAACATGAAAATTCAACCTTGGACACTATCTTTGCATATTTTAGTATGTTGTGATTATGAATACACACCAATCATCCACATTGTCTGAATATTATTCTACTACCAGGGTCTGTGTGTTTTGTCAGTCAGACATGCTGCAAATATATATAATATGTACAACCATAAAAACACTAAATGAGTAGTAACCCAGTTTGTAGGTATCTGACATGAGTGCTAGGAAGAAAGTAGCACTATAGATGGCTTGTCTATCAGCAAATGGTTGAGTACAACAATGATATATCAGCTACGCTGATGTGATGAAGTATCGATGTCAAGTCTGGGTACAGTTTAATATCTTGAAATTCTGACTAAAGGCTGGTATCTTTGGCAGCAATATATAGCAAATAGTGTTTTTGTAAAACCGCCCTCAGTGCAAGTATTTCCGTAAAACAGCCCCAAATACAAGGTGTTCAATCTTAAGCTTTACCCTCCCCCTATCATTTTGAGAAAAAATTCAGGTATATTGATGTGTCAGGGGATACTTGTCACAGTTGTGTGAACTCAAATAACCTTTGTTGCCCGGATGTTTTATGTTAACTGTGTTGTGCCCAGGTCATAAAACAGTAAAAATATTGATATAGAATGGAAATGTTCCCAGCTGTGGGTCTGTGTTTTAAAAAATGATGGTTGTGTGTTCCATATTGTAAATTCTACAGTGAAATACTCTTTGGTCAAATTAATGTTGTCAGGGTATACAATTTGGCGAATTTGTGAAATTTAGTTCCAGTATCAAAGACAATAAAAAGTTGTTTCAATGCTATTATAAACAAAAGGCCCTGTACTGTAAGATATCATTGTAGACAGAATTGACGAGCAGTGTTAAGATATCATTGTAGACAGAATTGAAGAGCAGTGTTGTAGGTAATTATTAGCTCAAATTAATGCAGTTACACTTTGCTGAAAATTGTTCTCATTTATTTTGAAGATGGTTTGCTGATGTAAAAAGTGGATAAAAAACTTCAAAAGGCACCCATACTGTAATTCCAAAAGGTGTAAAAATATTATTAATTCAACTGACTATTATTATAACCACAGATTACACTGAATATACATGTTCAGATTTCAAAGGTGCACATTGTGTTGTAGAAAGCTTTAGCAATAATAAGCATTCCAACCAATAAGTATATAGAACCAATAAGCTGCTACGCATCTGACCAGAAATGATGTCGTGATCAGCGCGAGCGTGCTGTTGAACTGAATGCCGTATTTCAAAATATTATACCCCGGGAATCAATTCATGTGCTTTGTAATATTACTGACCCTGGTGTAACCTTTAGTGGAATTCATGTAGGCTATTTTAGCTAATACCTGTCGTACATCGCAGTGGATGAATATCACTCAATAAAATGTGTTGAGGCTACCTCTTTCCATCAGCATTGTGAACAAGTCACGCAGCATGCATTGTTTTCAAAATTGAGAAAAAAAAGATATTTGTTGAAGTAAATGACTAAAGTTTCAGTGAAGTATACTGTCATAGGCATTTCAGACCTATAAAGAGCAAGCATATATATTATGCTGTCTTTGAAGGAAATACAATACTTGTTGCCCTTTCAGCTTTTACTGTATGTAACCTCTGTGCAGTTTAAAAGTGTTCTTAACCCTTAAAGTGCCATAGACTTTCTATGCAATGCAACTGCCAGGCCAAGGACTTTTTGAACCCAACTTCTCAACATGTTATGCTTTTTTCAGACAGGTGCAGTTCATTTTCTGTGAAGAGAAACCCTAACAACCCATTATTATTTCCAAAGCTCAGGATATGAAGAAGCTCTCTATGACAATGAAAAGTTTCAAATTACACGCTGAAGGTGTAAAATTGGGCTAAAATGCTCGTTTTTTGTTCAAAATTCACTGAAAATGATAAAAAGTTTCTAAAAATGTATAAAATTCATCAACGGCCTTCAAACTTGAATAGAATTTTCGTGTTATCGAAAGACACAAATTCAGGTACACGATTTCAGCATCATGTAACATCATACGTAAATAATAAACAAAAACAAACAAACAATTAGTGTCTTTCAAAATAATACAAATGCTTCCTGTGCAAATGCATCTCTACAAAATACAAATAATATTTTACATGCAGTACACTAAATGTAGATTGACAGCTACTGTGTATGGAGCATCGGCATGATTGCATTGCCTAAGCATTGTCTTTTACTTGTCTATTGTATTTGTTTGTTTATTTGTTTGTTTGCTTGTTTATATATTTTATAACTTCTAGTGGAAATGATTTTCCAGAGAAAAATTCAGTGTACATATCCACTTTGTCAACAGTTTACTATCATATGATTTCTTGTTGTTGTTATTTAAAATCTGTCCTCAAAGTTAGAAGAAGTGAATTTGTTTGCCTGTAAACACAAACAATTAATTTGCATACACAGAGACAACAAGGTTCCATATTGTACATGGAGGGGTAACTATTGTGCAACACATGCACACAACTATAGGGCATATTCAACTGACTCTGTATAGTTTCAACCGCCAGTATAATTATAATGAAGAGTTGAAGACAAAAACACATTTCACTGACCTTTTTATCGATTAATTTTGGTGTTTGACCCAACTTACATTAGTTTAATTCACGTACGCGTGTGTAACTATCTGTGGCTTATCGAGTCACAGACTCGTACTACCATACAATACTAGTCAATCCGTTTGCCAAGTTTGATCACGTATTTTGACAAGCACGCCAAAAAATCCGCCACGAAATGGAAAGAAACCACTAAGAATCGAGAAAAAAGTTTCATGTCCAGTTTATTTCAGTTCAAAAAATGCGTAACACGTAGGAAATGTCTCGCAATGTCAACAGTTCGGAACAACTACATTTCATTTACAAACCGGGTCGACTGTCATGGCCGTCTCGCTCCAGGCGGCCGGAGGTCAAATATCAACAGTTTAAAGGAGCTTATTGGCAGTCCAACGCTTGAAAATCGACAAAATACACTTCAATTTAACCAAATCCTTACAAATTTCTCAATCTTGCATGTTTTGGGCTTCGAAAACCCAAGGCTTAACCTCGGGTTCCATGTCGAGAGTTCGGCATCACACAGTGCCGCCATCTAGGCCGCCGATACGTTCAAAGTTCACTATCGCAATCAATTTGGTCAGCAAATCGCATCATTTTTTCGTAAAATACATGTACTCTCAAAAAAACTGTAAAATCTGTCATTTCTATCACCCAGGGGGCAGTAGCTTGGCATAATATAGTTGTCTTCCGTGTCTACGGCATGGTAAAGCTTTCAAAACGTACGTACGTGTTTCGCTCAATGCACTGTGGCCGTATCCGCGAATGGGTGAAACTGCAGACCTGATTAAATATTCATGAAACCGCTGACCTCTTTGAAAGAAAGTTTGCATAAATTACTGGAATTTTCGATTGTTAGGCTGCATGATGTCATTATTTTAGTCCTTATATGGTACTAAACTGGGTTCAAAGGATCAGGAATACCCTTCTTCTGGCTGAGTTCGGCAATGCATAGCTAAGTTAGGCATAAGCATAGAACTCAATCACAGTCGGTTTATATACCGACGTGGCGCTGAGAGCGAGAATGCCGTGTCCGTTTATAAACCAACGCGGCGCTTTAAGGTAGTGACTCAGTTTGGTTGACACATATTTTCAATCAAAAGTTTCACATAGAAAACAGGGTCTCACACCCAACATGTGGTACATTTTCTAATAGGTCTATATTGAAGAAGGTAAAAATTTTGTTTAGTTGTCAAAACATGCATTGGTATGTTTGTTTAAGTCAAAAACATGTGATTTTGAATTTTTTCACTTAAAAGAGTATAAGTAAGAATTGGCAGCACCCCTAAGTGATCTGTTAACGGCACTAGACAGCTGGATATACAGGGGGAAAAACCGTGTTTTGGATTTTTGAAATTCGCTTTTTTGTTTCTGCACAGTGAGCCTTCGAAGTGTGAACTGTCGGATTTTCGCATAAATTATCGGCTTTTGTTCACGTTTGTCAAGTTATCGTCACTTCAGGGGGGTTTATCAGAAATCTAGGACACGGTTTTTCAGGTCTATTCATGAAGTGTTAGCATGCGAAGAATCGGGAAATCCGCCCACGCGTCGCCGACTTACACTCATTTGAAGGTGCGCATACATAGCAAAAATCGGAACTGAGAAAATCGACGATTTGTGTAAACGTCCCATTTTTCACACAAAATCGCCGAAAAAGTCGGATTTTTGTGCGTTTCAAAAAAAATTATTCGATCTGGGTCTAGGTTAAATTTTGGGCATCAGGTTAGAGAATTTCTGACAAGTCCTAAACATTAGTTCGCCTAAAAATGATGAAAATTGTGCGTAGAAACGTGAGGCTGGTCAGCGTAAGCGGTGGGTACTATTTACACGATAAACACTAGAGAGATAATTCAGGGCATAATCTGTTTGTCAAATACGTATCTAGCTTATAATTATATTAACTGTACACTGTTTGGTAACGGTTAGAGTCTGGTTACAAGACGAGAAAAGTTTAAAAAAATCATACAGCCGGAATGGTTTACAGGTCTGCGTTCTGCCGACGACGCGCGCTCGCTCTCTCGCAAGCGCTCGACTTCCGGTCTCACAGCCCGTAATTTATGCACGTACCAAGCGTGAAATGGTTGCCCAGTTCATTTTAGTGCCGATTTTTGTGCCTCTAGTACAAGACGTCACTTGCTTGCTTGCTTGCTTTCGGAGATGAGACGACCAACTCTCGATGCTCTAAAAAATTCTGTAGTTGAGAAGTTCAAGGAATGCGGGAAAGTCGCACTTGTTTTTGTGGTTTTCACATGTGATCTGCTGCAGTCCTTTTGCTCACCATAAAAAATAACCGGGTTTTCGTGCGCTATTTCGCTTTCCACTGTGACATGTACTATTATGGCCTCGGGTATGAAACCAAAATCAACTTCAGTTACACGTAAAGCGATTCTTCATGACTTAAAATAAACGACTGAGGCGATACTCGACAGATTCACTCATTGTAAAATTGAAACGGCGACATATCGCGACACCCAGCGACACTCTCTTGACCACAGATAGAAATTGACAGGCAACGATCGTGAAGCGACGTTTCGCGTACGTTGCTATGCTCTAGACCGACATAACAGTGTCGGATTGACAAATTGGACAAACCATGCTTCGTACATCCATGGACAAACTAAGTCCAAGACAGTCCAAGATATGGGCTGCTGTTATAGAACCATATTTCCAATGAAGATTAAATAGATTCTCTTTGGACGGCAGTGTAATCTATAGCCCGGCGTACGATGCTATGTGTTCCGCTACAGCTAATCGCCTCGCTCACCACAACCCTGCAAAGACCCGTACGTAGGGTCGGTGACTTCAAATCCATTTTGGGACTTGACGTAAAAAGCCAAATTACTGTCGAAATTCAGCGTTCTTGGGCCCAAGTCGTATCCCTGCCTACCTCAGCTGCTCGATCGCTTCCAAAAATGCCAGTCTTTTATTCACTTTTCGTAAATAACCGTCGATGTCGGCAACTCTCTCGCTAGCCCTGTGTACGATGCTGTGTGTTAGCTGTAGCGGCCAACACACAACATCGCGTCCATCAGCTTTCCATTTTGCTTCTTCGGCCCCCGTTTGCGTTTTCTACACTGCTTATACTGCCGGTAGTCATCAGCCATGTTGGATAGCGTCTCTTATGAAGACGTGCGCGCATGCGCAACATGGTGCGTAAAAATTTACATAATCTCCTCAAGGTATAACGATAACGCTGACAGTAATCCGGACCGTTAAAACAAAAAGAAAATAATAACTCGCGCAGTGGTTAGAAGGCCGTATTTTCACTAAAATTTAAGACATTTTCCAGTACAATGTTACCTCACAGTTTTCTCTAATAAAAAGATCATATTTCAGGGGTTCAGAATATGAAATAATCACAAATCGCTAAAATTTACAAAGGAACCCGAGTCACTACCTTAAGGGTTAATCATGTACATGTCAGTAAATCAACCGGTATTTTCCAAGGAAAAATTTTACAGGTACGGGCTATCCCAACTCTTTTAGTTAAAATTAATCCAAGTGCCTGGCCCTATAACCAAACAAAAGAAAACAAATTGAAAAATTGTTTTACAGTGGTATATGAAAATTAATATCCATATGCTAATTAGTTGTGCACCCTCTTAGAAATCTGTGTATTGAGTGCGTCATGAGAATTCAGTTTCATATCTATACATGTAAAAAAGTAACAGATTTGCTTTTTATCAATACTGTTAAATCTGATCTAATTATTCAAATTATGGAATCATGTCCTGTTATCAAGATAATGGCTCATCTCTCGGTAGATTTGAAAACCGCTATCAAATGCATATCAAGTCGGGCGCAACTCTCTGTCTTATTGAGGTCCGTGTATGAGATGAGCAGTGCTGAAATGTGAGGAAGTGCAGTTATCGCACACGTGCTGTCCTTTGGGGGAACACCCGCTCAATCGGTGTGGCAAAGCATATTTCAACGCGCCGTGTTCTGTGCTATCTCTCAACGTATCTGCCGACAGAAAAGACGATCATTCCCACAGATTATATACTGGGGAGCAAGAAACTCCATGGGCATACGTCCCGTGACATCCATGAATAGTGAACGGAAGCCTGCAGTGTGAAGTCTGTCCCGGTGATTAATGAGTTTTTTAGATTTGTGTGATCTTGCCGCAGGAAAGGCGTCTATGAATTATGGGAGGCTTGGGGAAAAAATGCTCGGAAGATGATGTTTTGTG
The DNA here is from genome assembly GCF_041260155.1 of Ptychodera flava. Taxonomy (NCBI): domain Eukaryota; kingdom Metazoa; phylum Hemichordata; class Enteropneusta; family Ptychoderidae; genus Ptychodera; species Ptychodera flava. The sequence continues at coordinate 13,806,063 of NC_091944.1, read as the reverse complement.
TTTGCCTTTCCCATGTAGTAGTTAGCGTTTGACAGCTTTAATATCACAAAGGATAAAATTTCATGCTTCTTCTCTGCTGCATCTCTCTCTCCATGGTTGGCCTCCACAGCCAGGGACTAGATGTCATGTTAACACTGTATTTTCATCACCAATGTGGGTTTTCGATGAGAGACAGAAAATTTTGTCCTGAACGGCATCACTTAATTTGTGAACAAGAACAAATTATTACATATAGCATGTTTCTTTGATGTACTCTTACTGCAGATCGAAGCCAAAATAATCAGTATTGTGACCACGGTAATGCATGGCTGCAAGACTTGCAGTGACATGTAAAGGTTTTAGATCTTCAAAGAAACTAGAAAATTTCCAACAGGTGTTGGACATCCATCCCAACACTGCATACCGACAAAACAGGGATTGGAGTATGTTTTACCTACAAACAGACATGCATAGCTTCATTTCATAATCAATGATACATTTTTGATACTCAGATGCTATATAGATACATTCAGTAACATCAAATATTTCTTAAATATGTTCTCATCAGAGAGTGTCCGCGAGACAATTTGCACCACATGTGAATGTGTTTAAAGATGCGTATTCATGTTTGTGAAATCAAGCTCAATGAAATTATAATTCTTTTTGAAAGCCAAAATAAAGAATGTAGTACAGATTAGTGTTTGATTTTTACACCTTGTCCCTTGAGAAAGGCAATGTCACTAGTATGCAAATATAACTTGTGGAAGTCAATCACAAACTGTGACCTTTCATTGAGTGGCTGTTTATGGTCCCACTCCGCCCCTAAATCAACCAATCAACAGAAAGGTATAGTTCACTGTTGATTCCACTGATGACTTTTGGACATCAATGATTTCTTTCTCCATTGTTGTGATGGTTAGATTAGAGTACATTCGGAAAAAGTATGGAAAATTGTTGACTGCCCAAATATCTATCTGAAAGACACATGCCTCAAAATTCAAAGACTTCAAATTTTTCTCAAAGTTTCTACAAGGAAACATTTAACCATACTCCTACCAAATCAAAAACAAAAATCAGGGGTCACCATGCAAATTTTGGTACTAGAGAAACAAATTGCCTAACATTTATTGTTACCTGAAATTCAAAATGGCCACCATCCCTGGGTTAACTCTATGCGGGAAAAATAATCCTCGATTTTCACAAAACTTAGATTGTGAAAACTATACTTACATGAAAAGCTTAAAAATGAGCCCCTACAAGGGGTAGATCAGAAAAATATTGCAAAAATTTGATAGTCTGAATATCTGTCCCAGAGGCGAATTCTACCTTGAGTAAAATCAGGTTTGTGTGACACTCAAAACTTTTGTTGAAAGATATCGTCATTCCATCTCTATCATCTAATGTTGCCAGAGCATGCCGGAAAGCCATATAAACATGATACTGTGCCGTGTGTATCAGACGTTGTCTGTATGCAAATAATTCTGAGTGCTGTTTCCTTGGAAACAATTGCGTGTTTGCTATTCCCCCTGTCATTGCTCATATATTTTCTGCTGTTAATCATGGAATGGTTTCCTTAGATATCGCCATGGAAACTGCTGACTCTGGTCTTCTCTGAGGTTCTCCTGAGTAGAGATTGAACTGTCAGTCTTTGGATAATCACTTCATGTGATTATGCCGTCTGTTCAAAAGTTGTGAAGTGTTTTTTTTTCAAAAATATATCAGTAGATACTATAGAAACGGGGGGAGTAAGATTTAGAAAGAAATATTTACAGATAGACAAAGTAGGCAAGAGAGTTTTTAGTTCATTTGAGTTTTTGCATATGTCTGTGTATTACTTTTACAATCTTTGCAAACTTCAAGCAATTTTAGTTGCAGTGTGAATTAATAAGGTGTTTCATCATTAAGGTAGTATGCACCTTGAAAGTGAAAGACTTAAACTTTTGCTCAAACTTTTACCAAGAATATTTCAATCTTTCTCTTTCAAAATCAAGGATAAAAATCGGAGGTCACCGTGCAAATTTTGGAACTATAGGAACAAATTACTCAAGATTTACCAATATTTGAAATTCAAAATGGCTGACATCCCTGTGTTAACTCTATGGAGAAAAAATAAAATTTTCGATTTTTGAAAAACTAAGCTTGTGAAAAGTTTTCTAACACCAAGAGCTTAAAATTAAAGAGGGAGATCAGAAAAGAATTGAAAAAGTTTTAAAGTCCGAATATCTGTCCCCGAGGCACATTCTACCTTAAACTGATGTTTGTTGAGTGAAGAAAGGTAAAACATGAAAACTACAGCAAGTACTGGTAGTTTTTGTCCAAACAATGCCCAGTAAAATGTTCAGCAGGCTATTCTGTGCTCAAGTAGATGATTGATCAGTTATATTGTGTGTATAACATTGCAGGGAAAGCAAAAAACTCCCTTTGGTCATTCAGAAAAGTAAGTCCAGCCAATCAAAGCAAAACAACATCACTGATCAATGTTGAAAATGTTTGAAATCAGCTTCAAGAGACAGATGGCTGTTTCAGACCCGAGTGGTCAAGATGAGATCGCCTCCGTGTCTCAAGATGAGATCGCCTCCGTGTCTGAAAATCGGAGATGAGTTTTAGATAATTGAAGGGCATCTCTGAAATTGAAACAATCACCCTGGCTTGATAATCTGTTCCCCAGATCTGTCTCACCCAGTGATGTTACAGCAAAGGGACTGCGCACACTGACAGCACACTGACGCTTGTCTCCGTATCCTTTTAATCATTATCATTCCTAAGGAGAGCTGTAATCGTTTATGAGGGACTGGAGCAAAATCGATTGTCAATTATGAACCAATAAATTGACTTTCTGCCAAGAAGACAGTGATGAAATACCTGGTATTGTACAAATTTGGTTTAGCAGTGCGGGATGATATCGCTAATGATGCGTTGATATCTGAGAAACATGAGCTGAGATCATAATCAAAGATTATTACATCTTTTCACAGAATATGATTTAAGTCTTATGATAGAAGACACTGTCAATCCTAGTTTTCTATAATATCATGGGATTTTTTCCCCCTCTTTGCTGACAAAGTAAAAAGAGTGAAAATTGCATGCACTTTGGGATTAGAAGAAAATTACAGGTAATTCCATCCTGGCAAAGGAAAATTACTCCGGTTTGAGGAGAACTGTGGAACCGACAAAGCAATTTGTGGAATTGATATCTGAGAAATCAAAGTAAAGGTGATTAACTGTAGGAATCCAGATCGCTGGATGCCTGTCACTTGCTGTCTGTAGTTTCATGTTGTGCAAAACTCATCAGTGAATAGAGGGAAACACAAATCTTACTGATATTGTAATGGTGGTTGTGTATGCAACTGTTATTAAAATGCCTTACAAGCAAGAGATGAAATGAAGTAGGCTATGTATATGACATAGCGGTATACATTATGTATAGGTGTGTGTATATCAGGGCTCTTACGTTTCTGGGGAATCATTGAAAGTCCTTGAATTTTAAAGCCTCTTGGAAGTCTTGGAAAATGAAATTGAGTCCTTGAAAATCCTGGAAAAATTGATAATCCACCCACTATTTTCAAAAACGATGTGATTATCAGTCGTGATATAATAAAAATAAGTGAAATGATAAATCAAGAAAATTGCTGTAAAAGACTTTTAAAGTCCGTGAATTTTAAGTGACTTGGGAATATATACTGGTAGACCCGAAATATGCAAAGTCATCCCAGCTTTATAAAAGACAAAACAAAACAACAAAGCAAAGACAGTAAATTGGAAATAATTGGAAAAGGAGAACAAGAGGTGATTGGTTTGTATTTTGCGGCAAGAAACTCAGTAAAAAGCCGTAGCTGCACATCCGTTGTATCTAACTTTCCAATAAGATGGATGAACTAAGGATGGCCATTAGGGAAATGCCGTGGCATCATCTTTGCTCTATGTTGACTCCCTACTACTCCGGCATCAGCCTGTCTGTAACTCTTTGACATAATCAACCACTACAAGTCTGTTTTGTTCTCGATGCAAGAATAAAGCTTTACTGCTGAGAATTACATGTTTAGTCATAGTGTATGCCAAGCCTATTCTGTCATAGCAACCGTTACACACATTTTAATGCTTATGCCCAAGCTTTTGTCAGCTAGTATCCTATTTTTAGCATTCTTCTGAAACTGATATAATAAATGTATACATGTACATTGAAATTTACCAAAGCCTGGGCTAAAGATGTCTGCATATCGTATTTGCATCACAGCCTGTCAGAAGCAACTTCATTTTGTAACACTGAAGATGAAGCTTTTGGGCACAAGAAGAGATAACATGATCTCTGTCCACAGTCTGGAGAGTCTTACAGAAGACTGACCTGAAGTCGTTGCATCCCAATCGGCCCCCTTTCATCTCAGATGAAATTAATTTAATTTGTTGTAGCAAGTTGGCTGTTGTCAACACTTGGTTTCATCCTGGATTACAATTTCATGAATGGTCTCTCAAGCCCTTTGATGGAACCAGAGCTCAGTATTTGAGGTCTGAAAATGAGGTTTTTACCGTAAGCCATACAAGGCATACTTGTATATAAGATGGGTCTACTTTTACATTTTAAGGACCAAACATTTATTATATGCCCTCTTTTCTTAAAATATCAAGATTAGAAGTTGCCATTTTAAATCACTGACTGTTCGGTGGGAATGAAATGGGTTGGTAAATGTTGTGAGAAATGAGACCCAATTCTTCATTTGAATATTGCAATCTGCATAGCTTTGGATTTGGATCCTACCAAATATCCATCTTCAAAAAGGAATATGCAGGGAGATGTTTAGTACAGACTAAAGAATCAACCACATCTTGTGTCCACACTTTAATTCAAAATCTAAAAACAATTATTACCTATAAATTATCTACTGCACATGTTGAGAGCCCAAGGGCAATATCAACTTTATGTTAACTTCAATGCTGATATTGCCCTCAGGGATGAGTGTGGAAACCAAGGTTTACATTTAAAGAAAGGTTTCACAGGAATAGTGTATTATGGGAATAACCTAATATATCGACATTGCATTTTATTCGCATGCAACACGAACACTATACTTGTCAAAAAAACCTGAATTTAAGTGTGTATGTATGTATGTATGTATGTATGTATGTATGTATGTATGTATGTATGTATGTATGTATGTATGTATGTATGTACAGGTATGGAACAATACATGCCTGTATCTATGTTTGCTTGATAACTTTATACGTCTATTTGGATTTTGTAGAGCAACATTCTTTCTCTGAAATAAATTTACAATCATATCCCTCCCCGGTTTCCTGTTCAAACAGTTTTGAATGAGAGGAGACCATCTACTTGTTTCAAATGCATGCTTCGTGATATCTTTTAATGCTCTTGTCTCTTAAAAGATTTTCTGTGTCTCTCGTAAAGAGAAGGCAATCATTGTTCGTGGTGCAATTCTGGACATTTTTCTGGCCTAGTTAAAATGGTCTGCTGTACTGTGACCTGTCAGCGAGCATTTCATGCACTAGCAAACTTTGTTTGTGAGCAGAGAAACCTGGGCAGACTTACTGTTCTCATGGATGACCTAGAAGTTCTGACGTACAATTATTTCCCATTCAGAATAATATAGTCTGTTCTCATGTTTCACAGTGATCACGATTTGCAGTTCTCGCCTGACCTGGTTTGTGTATTTTATCATCGCCAGTTTGAAAAAAAAGTTTGAACAAGACGCACACCTGTCAAACCCAATTCTGAAATTAGAACGAGTGCTGAGAACATAAACTTAGTCGGAATATTTCGGAGTTGGAGGGCATTAGATTGTTATAGCAACATGCAGTTCCTGTAAATTCTGTAGTATTCAGGTATTGGTCGGTAAAACGAGCCTTAGTTATCAATTTATGAAAGGAAATGAAACATGCCGTCTGCTTAAAGGACAACCTTAATGCTATGCCATTAGTTTTGATGAGAGCTTTAAAGAAAAAACGTGAAGTTATCCCCTTTTCAGAGAATTGGAGATTTCACTCTCCAGTACTTTGTCCCTGTTTTTGTCTCCTATCCATATTCTTATCGCGCATATATTTTAAGTTAATAAGGAAAGACCTTATCCTCAAAGTCGCTAAATTGCCTGTAATATCTCATGTGAGGTCATGACCTACTTTGTAAGGTCACGACCTACCAGGAGAAAGATTGCACAGTAATCTCATAACCTTTCTTGAGTTCATGTCATGGTACACACTCTGTTATTGCAGCTATGGTTCTTAGGCTTATCTTCATTTCAGCTGCGCTTTAGCAGTGCACACATGCAGACTGGTGAAATTACAGTGTGAGTGAACTTGAAGTTCTCTCCTCAAACTTTTGTCAGCTCAGACAGTCGTGCTGTACCAAATGCACATCAAAGCAATGCTGCATACTGTCAAATGGCCAAGTACTCCAAAATCAAAGGATATGTCCCCAACCAACTTTGCTCATTGTTTCCTGCAAATGTCATAGTTTTATAAAGGTTGTACGTACTTCATTACGTAATTTGCGTCCCTGTGAGGCTTATTCAGGTGCACCTACAAGCTGGCAGTACTGTAGTGTAATTGTGATTAGTAGCCAGGAGACTGTGCCGGTGCCATAATTGGGCACACCGTATAATATATGAGAAAGAAATAACTCCCATGGCATTCATAGCCAATTACTACAAGGACAAATTTAGTGATAGACATCAAGGGGAGGCCAGAGATATAATTTTTCTAGGCTTGAGTCCTTTCACAGTCAAGTAAATAGGTTTATGATACGACAGAAAATAGAGCATGGTGCTGGATGTAAGTTTGCAGGCTGTCATACCGAAACTATGGAGATGTTCTCTAGGCAATCTGAAGTCAGTCAATGATCCATCCTTTTGAACTCAAACCAACATAATTTCATGTTCGTAATCCAAATTTTGCAATTTAAAGCTTTCAATTGATTGGTACAATAATCTAAAATTGTCCAAGAAACAAAAGGGAAGAGTGACATCATCAGCTAGGGATTATTTGTTCCTTGCAGAGGTTGTGCCAATCTGGGAACCTGATTTCAAGCCGTTGGTTTATTTCTAGAGAACTTTTCCTCGTAGTAGTCTAACTGTAAACGTAACTTGTCAATATAATGAAACAAGTGAAACTTTTTTTGCATGTGACATTCAACTGCCAGTCATATGACGTCTTTGTCTTTAGCATAACTGCTACTGGTGATACATCAGTGTATGGTCTATGTGTTGCCTGATGTGGTGTGATTGAGGTTCGTTAGTGGGCACCCGTAAGGGTACTCCCGCTGTGCCAAATGGTAATTACATCCAGGAAGAACTTCCAAGGCTGTGTTCGGTGTTATCGATGACACAGCAATAATAGCATCGTAACTTACAAGTAACCTCTATAATTGTACTGAGTGGCAGTAGATTTTTCAGTTGAAATTTGTGTATGGTAACTATGTCAATAAAGGTTGGTGATGATGATTATGATGGGACAGTTATTGGAGCTGTACCTCTGATTTGTGTGAGCCAAATCCATGTGCTCAGTCAGCCTTGAAAGGTGACTTGTCATCCAAATGTCCCTCATACTCCACAGTTCATGTCTTAATTTGTTAACGTGAAGTTTTGGATTCACCACTGTAATTTCACAAAGCGCCAGACTCCATTCAGTCTTTATTGATCATATGATTAATGAACACTTTTTCTGATTTCACCTTATTATTTCAGATATTTTGGAAATTCCAGAAAATATTAAGTTTTGTAAGAAACTCCAGATGTGCGATTTCAGTGGGAATCCCATATCCAAGTAAGTACAGTATGTTTGTTACTCGGATTTGCCAAAACCATTTGGCATTTTGAGGCCCCAGGGACAGTGTCAAGGAAAATCCATTGGACCAGCAGGTGACATGGTGGTCACGATCAAATATAATACTTCATCCTACAAGTGTATTTAAGCTTCACTATCTGTTCTGTTGATGTATTTGGCATTATTTGTATTCTTGCCTGTAAAATAGTTTCTTTGTCTACTTCCACAATCATATTGAAAAATGTTGGGTTCAACTTGTTAATCCTCTTTCTACCAGGTTCCATAGACAAACCATAGCAATAAATACCACGTGGGAGAAAGATGATTAACATATACTGAACTTTTGGTCCACACTGGAAATTCATATATCATTCGTAACTTTTCATATTCTACACAATGTGTTGCGTCGGCAAGGTAACACTTTGTAATTCTGAACATTGTAAACAGATGAATATGCGCTCGCTTTCTATAGCAGAAGATAATGCAAATGCTGTTGCAGCAGTAGCTGGTCCCTAGGACCATTTTATGGCAAGCTGATTCATATGAAACAGTTGGCTGCTGTGGACCCTAGTCCGCTTGATATGCTCTCATTTATGTCACGCGTCACAAAGAGTAATGTACTGTTGCATGGAGGTACAGCTGTCATCTTGTTATTTTAAATGTCACTGCACTTTTTTCGAATATTACGCTTGTCGTGTTAGACTCGAGGAGATGCAACCGTGTGTATTTGCCCTGGTGGGAAAAATGCATGTTACACTGTTGCATCGCCCGCTTTGCCAGCTGTGAGGAGCTGATGAAGGTCATTCTCCACATCTGTAATGACATCGATAAGCCAAAATGTCTTCATGTTCCAATGTACCAGAATACACATTAATTCTCACTGGCTCAGGTTACCAGATGAATAAGGGATAGAGTCAAAATTGCCCATCCCGTGAGCAAAGCTTATTCTGGAGAGAGGATGCTTCAAAGAAAAAGACTGTTTGGCTCTCTGAAAATATTTGCATAATTTCTAATTGACCCTGGTATTGTGAGTGATAAGTCCGAAGGCTAAAAGACTTTTTGACCAAAGCAGTTTTTCATGGTATTATGCAATCATTCATATCCCAATTCTCACTGCGTGTACCTTGAATAGCTTGTTATCTTCTGCTGGGGGCAAACTACAGGATATTGCAATGCATTGTGGGTGAAAATGACTTTTAACCACAGCAAGAGTTTTAGACAGTGATTTCTTAAATACTTTAATGTAAATGTTTGTATTTTTGTGGCAACAAGTTCTGCTTATTCATGAAACTTGCTAAATCATACATCCTGTCATCTTGTTAGGCTTTTCAGTTAGGAAATTCCAGTATAACCTTCTTGAGCTTCAGTAATCTTTTATGTTTTGCCAGTAGAAATCTGCTATATTGAAAATATTGATGTCCGCTATGAACTGCTCATCAAATTTGAGATTTTGGATCTTTGGAAAATACTGCATGTATGTATTTGAACATTTCGATTGAAGAACTTGCTGGAGCTTCATGCACAAACTTTCCTGTTTTCTGTAAAAACTAATCTCATTGGCTGACCTGTAGTGACAGTTGTAACAATCCCTTTAATTGGTTCTCAGCATGATCAAGCAAGCTATCATTTCTCTGACAGGGTGGAACATTCAACGGGATATTTTTTATGGTAATATTTTACTTGTAGAGACGGGCTGTAATGGCATTAAACGTATGGTGGTTTGGCTTAAAGCACTCAGAAAATGTTTGCGAAATCACTTTCGCCGACCGTAAACTTTTGATCTGCAAGCAAAACTCCTCAATCAGTAGAGGACCATTAACACTGAGTTGGATTTTCACCAATGCTAATTCATGGTAATCAGTGAAATGTTTTGAAATCAGCTCACAGGGAGGCAAGCAAAGTCTCTGTCGTAATGATCATTTGGCAGGAACTCTAAATGTCACACCCTGGGGCCGTCTTTTGTTGTTGGAGTCATTGCCTATTTCTCAGAGTAGGGATTCTAAAATGAGCCGTAAATCGTCCAGGGAATGGTATTTACCCAAGGCTGTGAGGTAACTTTGTTCTGCGTACAGAGACAGTTTATGAGAAAAGTACTTGGTCGCGCAAAAATTATGTTTTCTTCACAATGAAACATGTACCTGAAGATATTGTATCGACAGTGATCTAGAATGCCTGCGTGAATTTGTTTTGTATGGTGACTCTGTGTGTCTGCATCGCTAGCAGGGAAAACAAAATTTACACAAAACAACGAGATGCTTGTACCTGACAGCATTGCACAGACACGTATTTCATTGGAATTCACATAGGACGTAAACTAGTTTATGATTCATGCATCTTGTATCATCGGCTATGAGATGCATTGTCAATACATTTCACAGCATGGGCAGATGTGCCCGGCGGGTAATTTTGTTTGCCAAAAATTCTACACTTCATTTGTGTAAATATTTTCCTAAAGTAGAGAATTTTGTCAGTTGTGTTCTGTTTTCTGAGAAAAATGTCAGTTCTTGCTTTTCATTTTTTTGGATGAATTATCTATTTGTTGTTTTTTTAAGTTTTAATTTAAATGATTTATATGTTCATTTACATATTGTTATTTTCCAAGTGAAGATGTATATGTGTATCTGTTAAAAATAATGATTATATTAAAACCAAATTCAGCTTCAGGATGACTGCAAAGTGATATTGTGAAATTTATTGTGCAAAACATATTACTCTTCTTGGACATTGTGAAAACAGCATTTGTGCCAAATCCCTGAAGTGAAATTGAAAGTAAAATTTTCAAAATGATGATAGGATCGTCCTAACCCATAAAATATTTGCCAGTGTGGTGATATCCTCATGTTACCATGGATACAGATATTCTGATGTCGTCGCCTTTTATGGCTTGATAAATGTCTCTTCCTGGAAAACATCAAATGATGTAAAGTGCATTGGTATGCATGTATTCTCTGTGATATCCTTGAGGCGTCAACGAACCCTGTCAACTATTAACCAAATTGCTGTAGTTTTGATCAGCTATTAAGCTTTTACTCATGATTGCACCATGATTAAATGAATTTTTCTGAACCATATCATGCATATAATGATGAAATCATGATCATTAGCTCCTTTATAATATGTTTATATATTGTACATTCTTTCTGTGTCAGTGTGTGAGTATATATATATATATATATATACATATTGGTATACATATTGGTATACATATTGGTATATATATATATATATATATATATATATATATATATATATATATATATATATATATATATATATATATATACATACGTATATGATATTAAGACAATCTACCATGAAACTATAGTTATCACACTTTTATTCTCTACTGAAGGAATTACATGTACTAAAAAGTTTAATACAAGCTTTGATCAATAAATTACATTTCGATAAATAGTGAAAATTAATGATCTTGTCAAATCGCTGTCTTTACCTGATAGCAGCTAATTGCAGTAAGGGGAGCTCACAATGTTAGCTTTACCTTGACTACAAGTTCAAGGTCAACAAGCATCCAAAGCAATTTTACACGATTGATCAGTTTTATTGAGACAGTCTAATCCATTTGAAGACAGGATGTCATAATTTTTGGAAATTGGAAATCTGGGAATGTCAGTTGAGTTGAAATTTCGGAATCTGAATCAAAGGGTGAATAGCAATAAAGTTGGTATTGCTGTCTATAAAATGAACCAAAGGCCAATCTGAATTGATGTTATCCAATCAGCATTAAAATACAAACACATGGGATTATCGTTTCTCACATTCCTGGCTGCTGGGAGTGCGGGATCAAGAGTGTGGATAAATCGATCCCACACTCTCAGAAACCGTCCCACACTCTGCAGTAAATATTACACGACCTCTGATTGGATGATGCAGTCTCTTTTGTTCCACGCGCAAAATGTTATCCAATGGCACGACGAGTAACACACGGACTAGAACTACAAAGTAAGCGGGTCAAAGTACAGCGGCAGACGACAGAGTTGTCACGATTTTTGATAATATTGTACGTGTCCAATATGAATTTAACGCATTTTGTGGTCATGTGAGAAAAAGAATCTCACACACCAAGGACCTGGGATCAGATTTCTCACACTCGTTGGGGATATTTTGTCTCACACTCGCCTGCGGCTCGTGTGAGACAAAATATCCCCAACTCGTGTGAGAAATCTGATCCCAGGTCCTTGGGGGTGTGAGATTCTATTAATCCTTAGAAGTTTTTGTCTAAAAGAATATTTATTTAGCTGATTGTAGCACGATACATTGTGCATCAATGATTTGTACCTGTTAAAGATATTTCCTCACTCTTCTCCTAGCCTATCAGTGTTCATGCATGTATTGTATCTATGCATTGTCATAAGTTCAGTTTTCAAATTTTATTTGTGCATCAAATGTCAGAAAATTCAGTTCGCACCATAATTTCTGAAAGATAAACTTTGATGTGACATTTTCGTATTTCACATACGTGTTTAGAAATTTATTCGTAGATCATACATTTACTTATATGTAGCTTTCGGATTTTGCATTTCTCATAGCCTGCTAATTACACGTCACTGTGGTGAAATTCTTCTCTTGTTTATATAGTCTTGTTTGTTTTGAGTAAAAACTGTTTACAATCATGGGATATGGTAGCTTTTCTGTCATTTTGTAATATCATATTCTTGATTTTTAATATGAACCTCATTTTAATGGCAGCATTTACAATTTTCAAATATCATAGAATTTATTGATACGCACATTGTAATTGAGAAATGTCATATAGTGATTTATTCCCCAAAAGCATGAAATGTCTGTGAAATATGAACTTTCTCATTCTGTAAATTGAGAAGAAATGAGTAAAGTCCATGGGACTTCAGCTTTGAAGTTTAATATATATGTATTACATATTTTAGCTTTGCCTACTGTCATGCTTCAGAGAATGGAATAAGAAACTAGTTCCCTGAAGGAACAAAAGTTTGAAAGAAGTTATCATTGTATCCCATGTTTTGTTGGAGTTTGCCGGAGATGCAAAATCTCTACCTTTGGGGCAACATGTAATCAGCGGTCATAGAAAGTAGCTACTGTTTATGGCATAGTTAAATTAAAACTTTGAGGCAGAGCAAATACACTTCAATTTGATTTTCTATGTGGTGGAATGCTAATCAGACAGAGTGGCAGCATTAACGGAGGTTTTAAGCAATTTTATGAGTAGGGTGATTTTTATCTCCAGTGTGACGTAACAAGAGGTCCGTATTAATAAGGTAAATGGGCTCTACTGCTAGTCTTTCTTTCTGATAGGGCGCATATTTATACTCTGTACGACGATCTCCTTTAATGACAGACATTTGCCGCCACAACGTGGACAGATTTATGTTCCAGAAAATCCATCAATCCATACGTAATCCTTATCCTTACAGTGCGTCAATTACGTCTTGGAAATGGTTTCCAGGCAGTGTTATCTGCAATGAACAAGAAAAGTTCATTATGGAAAGGATTTCTTTTTGTGCAAAACTTTGACCGTGAAAAGTTTAGAATGTTAAGTGCTCATTTTACCGTATATGATGTGGAAATGCCAACGTTGCCTCTACTCAAGAAGAAGGGCTTTCATTTCCCGCATTCAGTGAAAGTTAATATCATATATTGTAGATCAACAACATTTACATTCAAGTGGGGTTCTAATTTGACATAAGACAGGTTAGTAAGTCGGAAATAATGCCTTGTTGTAAGAAATTGTTGCCAAAAATGTGTTTCATTGGTACTGACTTTTTGTGCCAGACTCTCAACAGTCCCTTGTGCCTTTTCTGTCTCTTATTGGTGTAGTCTCTTGTACATATGGTGGGGGAATCGCAAACATAGCAACAAAGGCGCAAGCCGCGAGTGCCGTAAGACTTGCAGCTTGTGTTATGCATTCCCCACCCATGTATGTGCGAGAGACTACATCAATAATAGTCAAGAAAAGGCACAACTGACTGTGATGGACAGTCAATTCTTGTACCTGTGCCAATTTATTTGTTGAGTAGATATAAACTAATAGTTGTTAGATGTATATGTGTGTTATTAGTACCCTGTGGATGAAGTCCAGGGGAATTATGGATTAGGCTCCATCTGTCCGTGCGGACATCAGTCAGTGTGGGCATCAGTCACAGACAGGTCTTTGGTACCCTCATTTCTTTTGTCATGTGCATCATAATACGAATTTAGTTACTTCCAGTGCTTCCACTAACAAATTCACAATTACAAGAGGGACTATGACTTAATTGTCTTTTTTAAGAAATGAATATTTTTCACCTTCAAATATAGAGGAATACATAGTAGGTATAGTGTGTATTGATATGAAAGTAAGGCATGTTCGTTTGACGTACGGACTGCAAGGTCATTTTAGGTCAAAGTTCATCGACCTATTGAGGATCAGAAACTTTGGTTATCATTAGTAATAACAGCAGATCTGTTGATTCATCATTTTTTCATGCTGAATGGAGCAGATTAAATACTGGTGTTTTCTGTATGTTTATATTTGCTGATTGTATTAGATGTGTCAAACTGACGTGTGAGTGTTTTGTTTTGCTTTTCTTCAAGACTGCCTGATGGATTCACGCAACTTCGAGACTTGACCCATCTCTGTTTAAACGATGTCTCACTCGCAAGGCTACCTCCAGACATTGGCAGGTAAGAAACACACTCATCACAGGACTTGCTAGATCTGTTCCGTGTGCAATAATATTAAGACGAAAATGTCTACTTTGTCTTGCCTGAGACTAGATTGCGTAAAATTACATTTGCTCAGCATGCTGATGAAACAAGAAATAAACCTTACATTACACTCAGTGTGACAGTTTTCGGACAGGGTAGTGAATTTCACCTAGAGCCGTTTCATAAATGACGAGCACTACGAAATCTTGTTACCATACCCTTCAAAACTTTATTGTGTATATCCTCAAACTGTTAACACTATGGAAGTGGTATTTAGGGGTCAAAGTTGCCAAATTGTTGACCCCATGTTGAGTGCGTAGTAATTGGACTGCTATCGCAGTAATCGGACGTCGTATTTTGAATGCGATTATAGGGGCTAAACATTGATATTTTGAAACTTCAAACCCCCGATTTTCAATTTCGATGTGTTTAGAAAACTTTTTGTAAAAATTTCGTGATAAATTAGTTACGTTCAATCCGTGGACGACCTGACTATATTTCGACGTGTATGGTGCTTACTTTAAGCATGGAGGTAGTACCTCCATGCTTTAAGCATCGGACATGGGCTGTCTCTGTGTGGTGCTTTCGACACCTTGTATTGTACGGTGTGTTAACTTTGCCAAGTTTGTAGCGCCCGAAATAGCCTCTACCGAAAAAATAAACTATTCAAAACGGTACAGCAGCGTCATCTGACTTCATATGTGGTAACATGACTTGTAAAACGCTATCAATGCAGAGCGAAGTGGGTACAACGAACAGCATGTCATAAATGTCTGAAAACTCAGGCCGTCCGAAAACTGTCACACTGAGTGTACTGTTGACTTCGACTGTTAATGCTCTAAAGAGATATCAGAATGATGTCTGTTTTAATATTGGCACTTTTTGCATATCCATGCAGGGCGCATGTCGTAGTGAGACAATGCAGAAATGTCCAGTTGCATGTATGTGTGACTACGCATCACAATGCCTATTGAATCCTATAGAGGAAGTGCTGTCTACTTGGCCGCTGGGCCTCTAACTATGCCATATTGCGTAGGCACCATGACTTTTACAGCGAGGGCACGACTTATCGGAACACCAAATTAGGTAATTACCCAGCAACTTAGCTGAGCACTTTGCAATTTGACCTGGCATTTACCTAAACAAGAGTCTGTTTTATCGTCTGAAGACTGATAAGATATCCACCAAACTCAGCAGGCAGCTCCCACTGAGTAAACTGATATGCCTACACAGGAACAACCCATTTTCAACTGGCATCTAGTTCATGGGAAAATTGTGAAAAGGGGGAATAAATATTATGATGTAACACAATCTATTGTACTCATTTTGTGTCCTGGGCCTGAACCTGACAGGTTTTGCCTCTGTATGTTATTTGGAATTGAAACATCGCAGCATCCCTTGTAAATCTAGAGTTACAAAACTCGTCAAATTTATCACCTTCCATGAGCCCACCACCGACGTTGATGGAACAGTCCATTTTTATCATATGATTGGATGGTTGCTCTGACAGTCAGTGTTTCTTCAATGTATGTAATTGTGATTAAAAAACTGGTAATAACATGCATATATACAAAAACAGGACACAAAATGACAGCGGCAAATCATGTTTCAGTTACACTTTACAACATTTTCTTCCTCCGGCCCTTCAAAACTCTCCCATCAACTACATGCAGCTGCCAGTCAAAATGTTTTTTGCAGTGTAGGCATATCAGTTTACTCCAGGGATGTAGAAAATAGCCGGCAGCCGGCAAAAACAACCGGCTGTCAGCAAAATTTTGCCGGCTGTGAAAATTATTTGTAGATGTAAAATCGATGTCATTTCTGCTGCAGTTTAAAAAAAAGCCAAAATCTTCTCACAAATCTTTAAAAATAAATGTAACTGCAACGAGAAACAGCAGTTTTTTGTATTTGTGTGTCCGAAAAATCAATCGTAATCGAGTACGAGGATGTATACATATATACGGTACGTGCGTGCGTTCACCCGGAAATGGCCACTCGCGTTAAATTCAGTCCGCTACGGGATCAGGTATTAGTTGAGTACTAAGTTTACAAAATCGTAGAGTTTCATGTCTTTTCAGACTCCCAAAAATTCCTAGTCAAACGAAATCGAATCGTAAACAAGAGTACCCTGAAACAATCTACATGCATAAGCGATCGGTACCCCGGGATCGGTACGCGGTAACGTACGTGTGCTTGTCGGAATGCAGTGCACAGGTCATGCAGGTCGCAGTTGACCTCGCTGTGTTTTTTTGGTACGTCATTGTCGGCACGTGTTCGGCTAGCTTTCGGAGTGACTCGGTACAGTCACGCAGTTGTATTTGCATGACAAGCCTATTTCAACTTTGCGGAGATTGCATGCAGATTGTAAATGTTTGGGCGATAAACAGCGAAGTATCAAGAAATTCTTCAGTGGTTTCTCTGATAAACAGGCCGAACAAACTCTCGGTGAAAAATCTGCTGAGGAACCTGCCGGCACTTTAGCAGAGTGTCAGTACAAGTCCTACATGTACTCCGGAAATCGCAACCAAAACAACCGAGTCGAGTTCCCAAGCGGCCGTGCAATGCCGCCGTGTTCCAGTATTATCGAAACAACTGAATGCGAACCGCGTTCAAGTGAAACTGTTGAAACAACCAAAAGTTTTGCTACTAGTGATGTCAATTCATTGGGTCGTGAATCAAACAACAATGTACAGTACGTGTTATCTCAGAGTGACGGTGAGAAAGAAATCCTAGCTGTGTTTAGCAATGTATTCGATGGCAACGGTGAGCGAAAAATCGGACTTCATTATTTCTATATGTGCAGCAAAGGCTGGTGTTCTTCGATTCTGACGTACGACAAATATGGGGACAATTCTACAAGTAAATTTAAAGTTTCTCACACGTGGCTATTGAACAGAAAATTGAGCTTTGACGAAGTTACCGGTTTATGGTGGCCAGTGTACATCGAAAAAACGAGACTATACAAATAATAAATGTTACATGTTTAGAAATAAAAGTACCTGAAGAGAGATCACCTGACTGCCCCTACCTTGTTACATCATACATGATGTAAAAGTGTGCAAGATTTGACCAAAATTCATAAATGGGTCCAGGAGAGCCATTCTGGAGACTTCAAAATCAAAAAAGTCCGCACCGTGGAAGGGGGGCACCCCCCTCCCACACCCACCCCCAACGACCGCTTCGTTGTCGCATTACGGACATTGCCGGCTGTCAACCATAATTTTCCTGCTGTGACAAAAATTTTCTACATCCCTGTACTCAGTGGAGGAACTGCCTGCTGAGTGTGGTGGATATCTTATCAGTCTTCAGACCATAAAACAGACTCTTGTTTAGGTAAATGCCAGGTCAAATTGCAAAGTACTCAGCCAAGTTGCTGGGTAATTACCTAATTTAGTGTTCCGATAACTCGTGCGCCAAGTGTAAGTGTCTAGCAATATTGTACTGTTCTGTGGTGCTTAGCTTCAGGCTTCAAATGCATTTACTCAAACAGAGCCATATGTTTTTGATTAGTTTGCGCATATGCCATCTGCAATTTTTGTAAGTGTCCTTTTAGGCCAAGTCAGACGGAATCGCTTGTAGGCTCATACCTGTAAATGCATTTTAGTTTACACTGTGAATTTCACACTGCCTGAAAGTACCTGTCCCTGATGGTTTTCCACCAATGTGTATGAAATCAACCATGATTTTAAGTATGATACTAAACGTAGCAATGTATGTGTGACTTACCAGTACACTATTACTGTACCAACAGAAAAATTGATTCTTTTCAGCCTTGCAAACATGTTTATCACTTGTTGGCATCCAGTAGGGGTCATAAAATGGCAAATATTCAAAACTAATGCAAAAGATTTCTGACAAATCTTTAAATTTGCACAGTAGCGAGAGAATAATGTTGACATTTCAGTCAATGCTGTCACCTCCAAGTCAAGGAATTTCGAAAACCGAATGACAAAGAACAGTGCTTTGTTTAGGTTTGAAGTCATCTTGAATACTGAAGGTGCGGATAGTGAACACAGAATACTTTCAAAGCATTATATGTCCAGTGAGAACTTCAAAAAAGGAAAAAATGCTTTAAATTTGGATATATCCAAGGGGATTCGAGGGAGTGGCATCCTTCCTAATCGGGTCACCCTCCTCTCCTGTAAAACTTTGAACTGAGGTCATTCACCACAGAAATATGCTGATGAAAGTTTAAAAATCGAAAGTTTGCTTTTTATGTTGAAATGCAAGCACACTGAACTGACTTTTGTTGATAATAATCAAAAACTATTTATGTTGTTTCTCTTTTCTCTGCCCAAACAGCTTATCTAATCTTATTACACTTGAGCTGAGAGAAAATTTACTGAAGTTCCTGCCTTCCTCGCTGTCATTCCTTGTCAAGTTGGAGCAGCTAGATTTAGGGAGTAATGAACTTGAAGAACTACCGGAAACCCTAGGTGCTTTACCAAAGTTGATGGAATTGTCGCTAGATAGCAATGAACTCATAGAACTGCCAGCAGTGAGTATATGAATTATTACCCTTGACCATATCAAGTGTTATTATTGGCTGCCCATCAAGTGTTATTGACCAATGGCTGCCCAATAGTAATATTTTGAAGTCAATATTGAAGTCGTGTTTGTATTCTAAGACTTTGTATTATCTGTTGAGCGGCTTTCAACCCCAGAAAATTTCCTATTTCTCCCCAAAATTTTTTGAATTGGGACTATTCTACTGGTCAGCGTAACCTGTTTATATGATACACATTGTTAACACTGCAAAGAAAATGTTTAATATTTGTAAGCGTGATATGATATTTTGTCTGTTAGTGGAAAACTGGAAAGACACAGGGCAATACTTTCCATACATCAGTAAGTTTATCCATGATAACTAGGTTGCCGTGTGTCACAGATGTACAGGAAAATTAGCTGAAATCACAGCTACGGTCTTTTCAATACCGACATTGCTCTCTGAAGAAGAACTTTTCACATTAAAAAAGTAATCTCAAGAAGCATAGTTGAACATAACTTTTTTGAGGTTACTGACCAGATTAGCACATGAGAAGATTCTGGTACAGTGCAGTAAACCCCCTTGCAAACCTATGACCTTGAAAAAGTACATTGAACTGAAGAAATGATTGTATTGTTGATCAAGGGTGTTTGGAATCTAGGCTCTTAGTGATGTTCTCATGCTCGTTTCACACATGATTGGTTGAACAATATTATCAAAAAAGATGGATCTCAAGTGAAACTCTTTTGAACTTAGTGTGCCCATTATCTGATTTCAATCCAAGTGGGTGATATATCCGGGAATCTGACATGATAATTCCTTGTTTTGCAAAGGAAATTGGAAACCTTCGCAGTCTAGTGTGCTTGGATGTTTCTGAAAACAGACTGGATTGCCTACCTGATGAAATTGGAGGCCTTGAAAATTTAACAGATTTGCATCTATCACAGAACTTTTTAGAAAGGTTACCAGAGGGTATCGGTAAGTTTTCGTTCAAGTTTTCAACCCCTTCATCCCTACTTATCAGTACAGGGGTCCAACAGCATTGTAGAACACAGTAAATAAGATATCAATGGCAAGGGGTGAAAAACCAATACTTACATGATGTTTCATATCAAGTAATCTGTGTGAATTTGCAAACATTCTTCGGCTAACTTATTTATTGGACAAGTGAGTGAAAGGAACTTGTTTTACAAATTTATAAAACCCACCAGGTAAAATGAAGGAAATTTTTAAAAGAAGCTGAAGAGCTAGACAAATCCGTGAGCATATTTTCAAAGTTGTACCTGGAATAGTAACTTTGTACAAAAGTTGTTCAATGGTCTGTACTTCCTACGAGGGCGATAAGTTAGACAGGCCAGAATTACAATTGTAAGAGATTAGAAGAATTCTATGAAAAAGGATGTGTAGAGCATGGAAAAAGTTTCTCACAATATTTTTTGTTTTGCTCGAATGTATAAATGGATGTTCTGTTTAATTCTGTCTAACCATGTATCAATCCACCAAGACCTGTACTTTTAGTCATTCCAATATTGGAACAAAAAATGAATCCCATAGTCCTTTTTAACAGACACCAGTGTTTACAAATTAAAGGTTCCGGTGTTTTGCTTTGCAGGAAGTCTGAAACAGTTGACAATGCTCAAAGTTGACCAGAATAAACTGGTTGTGTTAACCCCAGCAATAGGAAGGTAAGATCCATATAAAATTTCCCCACACATGACTTTTCTCTGCTCAGATGAAGAAAATACATCAAAAACATTGTTTTGTAAATACAAAATACCGGTATGTTGCCATGTCATATATATCTTTATAAAAAAAAGCAGAAAGGATCCATTGCAATCTCTTGTATGTATGTAGATCTCTCACAAACACCGTTATTTGTTCTTATACACACAAAACATTGAAATATCAATATCAACCAGTTGAATGTGTAAGTTGTTCTGTAATCTTTTAAACACGAAAGTCAATTTTTGTCCCCTTTAAAAATATATAATGCACACAATTTTTTCAGGTCCAAACAATTTCTTTTCAGTTTTCCCTAAAATTTTGATAAATAACTGTAGCCACTGAAAATTCATGTTCCTTTGGTCCAAAATTTCCAAAAGAATTATAAAAAATTCTTAAAAAGTGGTTAAATGTTGCATTTCAATTTAGGCGGGAAAAATGACAGTACTTAATTTTACCAAAAGGCTGTGTCATTGTGTGAGTGATACAGGTTGCTTTGTGTAGAACAGAATGAAATTGAGCAGTGAAGGTTTTGAAGAATCATTGGAAATTCTTTTGTCCATATACGCTACAGACTTTGAACTTCTATCACCAGATCGTTTTTGAAAATTTTTCCAATGATGTCACCTAAGAACATGTGCCATTTAATCAGCATTTTCATCATTTCATTGTCATCTTTTCTGTTCTTTCACACAGCTGTGAGAACCTTCAAGAGCTTATCTTGACAGAAAACCTCTTACAAGAACTGCCAGCCACCATTGGCCTTTTGAAAAAATTGAATAACTTAAATGTAGACAGGAATAGGTTAAACTCTATACCACCAGAGGTGAGTTACTCAATGCAAGGAACTAGTGCGCTGTGCAGTCATTTTTAGAGGGTTTTGTAAGAGGAGGGAGGGGAAATATGCCTGAAGGAAGAACAGGAAAAAGAGATCGGTGATCTGGCTGGCAGAAATGATGTCCTTAGCCCTAGAGGCTGTCTGTTACGGGATGTAAAATATCGGAGGACATGTTCAAGAGGGAGACATTCGCAGGTTCATCATTTAACAGGGAGACTTTCAATCCCAGGCCCAATATTTAAAGGGGAAACTTCCAAGCCCAGGGTCAATATTTAAAGGGGAAATTTTCAAGCCCAGGCTCAACATTTAAAGGGGAACTTTCAAGGCCTGTGTCAACATTTATAGAGGAGGCTTTCAAGCCCAGGCTCAGGCTTGAAAGGGAAAGTTTCATTCCCAGGGATTATATTAAGATACTCATTGTGTTCTCCCATGTAGTTTTCCTAACAACACTTTAGCAATCTTTGTTTGGGAATTAAAAAGGGACAATGTACTTTGAGAGAAAATCAGACGAAGAAGTTGCCCTTCTGAAAAAAAGTATGTTTAATGTAAGTGATAGATGGCTCTTGGGTGTTATACCATATAACCTTGTGTTAATATTGATACATTGTCATTGTGTATTGAATTAGAGCATTTAAAAATTGAGGAAGAGTTAAACATTGAAACAGAAACTAATTTCTTTTTGTGAAATATTGACGTTTGAAACAGATACAAAGTGAGAATCATTCTGAATGTCATTCAATATGGCAGCCTGACCAAAATAAATGATACGTTCATTTTGTACCCGGATATTACGACAAACTGAGCAATTTGTCACAGAAAAGTCAATATTGAAACCAGATTAGTGATGGTGATTGCCTTTCTCTTGAGAGAAATATCGCCTAGAAGATAAAATTTGATGTCCTGACTCATGAAACAAGAATACAACATAATCGTGCAAATTTATGTATTTATGAACATAAGCCTTGACGATAATCACTGACTGCATGTACATATCATCTTGGGATCCTACCTTCAGCTTGGTCGATGCCACAAACTCGGGGTTCTATCCCTGCAAGACAATCGACTGATGGAGGTTCCGTCGGAATTGGGAAGTCTGAAGGAGCTGCACGTGTTATTTTTGTCAGGAAATAGGATAGCCCATCTACCGCTTAGAATCGCCCAGTGTAATCTCAAAGCGCTGTGGCTCTCAGAAAATCAGGTTGGTGAACTAATCCTGCACGCGTGTGGAATTTCTTTATCTCATCTTAAATTTTATCTTTTAAAAGACAGAGTTTGATAGAAGAAGTAAGGTTGTTCCAAATTTGACTGAAAAATTGATGTTTCTTTGTCATTTGGATTTGATTGCAGTCGTACTTTGATTGCCAATTCTGTTTATGCAAAGCTGTCAACCACAAAAGAATGAAATCACCGTTGCCATAGCAACAGCTCTAGAGAATAATGGTTTTGTTTGTAATCATGTTTTACTCCACACATTCGTCAATAATATGTCTACAAAAGATAAAATAATTTCAATAACTTTTCCCACATTGCATAGCGGATTTATTCGACTTCATCACACCAAATGCATGTCAATGAAATGTCTTTGCACTTTTTTTCATTACCCACTTACAAAAGAATTGTCTGATTTCAAAGGCTCAACATAAGTTGTTCTCCATATGTGTATACTTTGTCCTAGGCCCAGCCGATGCTCAACTTCCAAACTGAAGAACTCGAAGGCTCCAAAAAGAAAGTCCTGACCTGTTTTTTACTGCCTCAGCAAGGTCGCTCAGAAAGCCTGGGTAAGCCTTCTCTTGGTTCTTCCGAGGGGCTAAGCATAGATTTAGAAGAAAGTAAGTGAGCTTTTTAATTTTTTTTTAAATCTCTGTATTCCTGAGTTGCTGTCTGCACTTTCGCTAACAAAGGAACGCTACACTCCCGTAACTGTAAGTTAATATCCTTCTGTGGTACTTCATCTTCTGTAAGCATCTATATAACCTATCAAAATTAATTGTCAACTGTGGTATCTACCAGACTTTGTAGCTATAGACTAGAAAACTGCAACATTCTTGTGAAAAAAATGTTCGGAAAATTGATCGTGTTCTAAAATGGAACAAAATATAATTATACATTCTGCTTGTTGAAAATTTGTTTTTTTCTCTTGTTGGAAAAGATACAAATTGAATTTTTGTGAAAATTTTTACAAAACACTTGCACAGAAGCAAATTTTTTGGCAGAAAACGTGAATATTCTTTGAATATTCTTTGAATCGTCATCATGAATGTTACAAACTCCCAGGAAAAATGGAATTATTTTCACATAGAAAGCTATTTTCTAGTGCCTCATAGCAATAGAGTTGAGGAATTTAGTATCAAAATTTCTGTATTTTTAAATCATTCAACTAAAAGATTAATGTTTTATGAGAGTATCTGAACTTGATTTTCTGTAACTTACAATATATTTATGAGGGAAGTTGTTAAATGTTATAAACTGACTCTTTCTTGTCTCTGCAACCTGTAAGCATTGTTCAAAGATGGGTATGGGATGTGCTTTCGTTCAAGAGTGTCCAATATACATCTTTGAAAAGTATCGTATTTCTATTAGCTTGTCTGTATTTCTACCTGTCATAAGTTAAGGTACTTCTTTCTCTCATTGATTTTAAATTATCTGTCATTGGTCAAAACAGGGCCTACAAAGGGTCAGCTGTCTGTCAGCTGGCAAGACATTTTGACCTCGGATTGCCCTTTTCATGACCCACCTCCATGACCTGACATTCTGGCATATTTGTGTGTCCAAATTTGCCATCTTGTTTATACCCTCTGTGAAAGCCAAGCCCATTCACCGAAGGCAGTACTGAGTTTTCCCCTGTGGCTGATTTCAAGCAAGAGTTAGCATTTTCCTTGCAGCAAAATGTAAGATGTTGAATGCCAGTCACTGCCATAAAAACCATGACGTAGGATTTATGTATTGTAGGATTGTGAAAATGGCCTGTTTCGGTCGCCAGTGGTGCCCCATCCTCTGAACCTTAGTCTTTTAGTGGCAAAGTGGCTACACTTTATAACTGCATGTGTATTATGGACAGATTTTGTTAAAATACAGAATTCCTTCAAAATGTAGACTGGGGTAATTTATAATTACTGTATCCATGTCTTGTGTAGACATCGAATATAATAAAGTTACATGAGCGTAAATGTTCAAGCACACCCTTCCATAGTTAGTGGTCCCATCCCTGGGAATGGAGTGGATCAATGCAATTTGTAATTGACAGGGGTGGCAATGCTCTTGGTCCCTGTGTTTTGTGATAGCGTCTGATCAGTCTGTGTGTGTGTTCCTCTTACAGAAAACCTGCTGGCAAACAGTATGGAGGGTGACAGTCAACACAGCTGGTCTGGACATGTTCCGGATCGGGTTGTTGTCAAGTTTCCAGATGAACACACTAATGATGAGAAGTTGAGAGTAAGTATAACCAGCTTTCTCATGATAAAAAAACAGACAAACAAAAATACAAACAAGCAAACCAATATGTAAACAAATTAACATATTCACACATATAATACAATGGTGGTACAAAGGTTGCATATTGTGTCATTGTAAATTCCAGTTCTGCATTTCGTTTTGCAAATTGTAGTGAATTCAAATTTTCTGTCCAGAGAGTTGCTGCACCTCTAAATCTACATATGTTTTACCTCTGTCAGTTTCCAGTTTGAAATTTCTGTAAATGGACACTTCTGTATATCACTGTGCATATCATTGCTGATAACTGTAAGGTTCAAATGTCGCCAGCACGTGAAATGAACTATTATGAACAAAAAACTTGTCTTGTCAAGTTATCACATATTTGATATAATTAGTCTTCCGAATTGTTGACACAAACTCCCTCTTGTCACATGTGTAGCTCACCCCTTCATTGTCATGGTTTGGCCTGAATCTCTTCTTTTCAATGTCAAAGATGGACCTCAACACTGGGAAACAGGGGATGATAGGGTGAAAGGAGGAGGTAGTGGGATAAACATTTTTAACCCTTTCACCACCATGGTTTGTCCCAAATCCATTGTTTTCTATGGTAAAGTTGGACCTGTATACAGGGAACTGGGGGTGAAAGGGTTAAACTCAGTGTGAAAACTATTTTTAGAAAGAATTACATTTTTTGCTTCACAATGAAAATGTATTTTTCATTCTCCTTAAAATTATAACTGATTAAATTATTTCCTTATACAGAAGGCAGCTGTGATATACAAGTAATGTAGAATGTGTTGTACAATGGGCTAAACCTGGAATTGAAAGGAAGGGCTGTACAAAATAAAACTATGTGCATAAACGCACATTGAAATACATGTATTTCCATCATATGTACTCTGGTGAACTGTCTGTAGAAGACACTGTGTACTTTTTGTTCAAGGATTGTCAAATTGGGGTAGCATTATTTCCTTCTACTTGATAAGCTCATGGCTTTAAAATGTTGAGAAACCATAAACGCTGGCAGTTAAGCCTATTGTGCCAGCAGCTCTAATGAAGGACACTGTTTTATGTCGTCGTTTGGTGAAGGAAAGAGTATTTCATTAAACTGTACCTGCTCTCAGAATAGTAAGCTCTTTGTAGCTGTGTTTCAACTCTAGAAAGGGTTGACAGTCCTCTTGGTGACATATTGAAACATTTTTACTTTGGAAGGTAAAGGAAATGTTAAGATTGAAGACAACATTTCACATTGATCACAAGTAAACTAGGGAGTCATCAAGGTTAGGGTTGGGGATAGAGTGTGTTTAAGTAGTAAGAAGCCCCTTAAGAAAACCTTTTTAGTTCATATGGAAGGTGTGTATCCAATAATCTTTTCTTGCCAATAGAGAGACAGACATACAAGGACACACATCCTGTTAGACTGTATGACAAAAACACACACACAAACAGACACACATGCACACATATGTTAGAAATATTTTAGTGTAGGCTACCTGTACTCTTTCAACCATGTTTCCCTTTACAAAGGTCCTACTTTGGCACAAAAGTTGTTGTACCAACTTCCGTAGTAAACAGACCCATTCCATTACGTTATTCCAGATTCAATATTGGTCTATGTCTGCAATTAACTTGTGTTTGAAGGAATTGGCGATATTGTGCTCTTTTATCGGTTGTTTACCGTCAAACCAATCTCATTTCAGAGTAATTTCATCCGTCATGACACGCCTCATCCCAAGGAGTTGAAAGCACGTCACGCCAAACTCTTCCACCAAGTCAGGGCCAAAGACTCAAAAGAGGTAAAATCCCACTACAGCACAACTTTTCAACTCAGTGTGTTTTGACTTTGTACTGAACAGTTGTAAGTCTCAATTCACGAGGCTTTGCCTGTTTCATACTTGTTTTATTTTCCAACCCTCCCTCCTATTACAATGGTATATCCTGGTGCTGGCATTGTATGGTATGTAATGTAGACTGTTCCATTTAAGGATGTAGGTAGGGTCCAAAGGATAGAACAACTCTGCAGATGTGAATATTCTAGAGTAGCATTCAGAAAGTAACTCATTTTTCAGTGGCAGGGAAATGTGTGATACCTTTTAATTTTTTTCTGCCGTCTCTTATCAAATATGTCCAATTGTGGAAACTCTACGGACTGATGTGTGTTTTTCTTGATTATACATGTCAGATTTTATTGAATGCAATCTTCACAAATGTTCCAAACGCTATTCTCAGACAAAAAGTATTGCTTGAGAGCATTTTCATGTTGAAATGTTCATGGCATAATTTAAAAAGACATATTTACTGGTGACATTCTCTACTATTATGAAAGTGTGTTTGAATGCAGGGACTATATTGTTAATTTGAAAGAGAACTCGGATGTACCAAACTGACATCTGTCAGTTGAAAGAGATTGAAAACAGTACAATTGTGTAATACAAGATTAAATATTAGCGATCATGGCGTAAAACCTAGAGACACAAAAGTAAATAGACCTGACCAGTCAGATTTTGTCAGGCATGATGGAATAACAGTATTATGCGCAATAAATCCCCTATGAAAAGAAGATTTATTTTATAGGTAAAGTTTACAATGCACGCTTGTGATAATGTTTCGGCATTTTGTATATAAAATTAATGATGACATTTAAGTTGGACGTTTGTAGAGATGTGCTGGATTTCTGGAGGTAAATTTTTTAGATGTCATCTCCTTCTCTCTATGGATTTCCTACCCACTCACTTAAGAAGAGCACTTTAAGTGCCTATTTTGAATTCGACAGAGTATTCCCATTCAAAGTGGAATCTGTAAAAGTGGTTATTCGAGAAGCATAACCATTTGAAGATAAAATGAGAAAATCCAGCACAATCCAGGATTGACATTTTTGAGTTAGCGTCATTGCGACCAGGGAAATTGAGTAGTTATTCAGTTTTTGGTAAATTTTTTTATTCATCATAACAGGAACGCCGACACAGCACATCATCACATCAGAGCGATCATTCCTCGGCCAGCGAGGCTCACGAAGTGAGACGAACAGAAGAGGTAAAACATGAGAGTCCAGTCTCGCCGACCGCGGGCGCAGCTGCAGTGAGCTTCGAGAGGGACAAACCGGAAGAAAATGAAAATGAAAGCGAGCAAGAAGATGCAGAGGAAGACGACGAAGACAACGAAGTAGAGGTTAGGAACTTTAGCCTTTGACCTCAAAGTAGCACATTATTTTGCACTGTTTCCCTGCGCTGTATGGCAAACAACAGCATGTATACAGGGTTAATGCTTTATCTGTATACTGAGGTAATTTGTGAAAGGCATGCATTTGAAAAAGATAATTTGATATTGTTAGAGATAAATGCAAGAAGGAATTCTCTCAACCAATTCCTTGAAGCCAAAAAAGTCAGAAATATGACTGTTCAGTGTGGGTATTTTACATAAATGGAGGGGTCAAAGGTTGTCTGAAGTAGCCATCACAATGGTGTCCTCAGGGAAGGTAGGGATGTCTTACAATTCATAGCGTGTATTTCTTCAAGGTCGACGTTGCTCTGAAGGGGATTTTATGATAAGTGATGCGATTAATTAAGGGGCTGTGGATAATTAAAACACATGCATGGCAAATGAAACTGATTTGATATGACCTCAACCCCCCAACCCCACCCCTTGCCTAAAAAGAAGTCATGAAGTGTGAAAATCTGATGACAAACTTACGATTTGAACTTCCGTAAAATGTGATAAACTATTGAACTGTGTTGTTCAGATTGTGTCGTGCCCGCAGTCTTTTGAACAACATGCATGGTGCATACTTGTGGTGTCCATGGGATGACCACAGTGTATTGTAAGTACAGATTTGTACAAGATAATGAAAAAAGAGCTCACCCCACAAACGCCATCTGTATCGTTTGTCAAGGACACTTCGTAATTATTCACGGCCCCTAAGAAGTCTAATGGACACTTTGATGTTGACCTAATCTTGTCGGGGGAACTGTTAAGAACCTCGTTGAGTTTGTTGAAAGTGGGGTCTTTGTCAATGAGGGGAAGACATTGAAAGCTTTCAAGTGGGCAATGCACACTAGTCGGTTTTGACCCTCTGGCAAAAATCTTGTTTCTGGTTGAGAAATTAGATGTAAATTCCCAGAGGTAGTACTAGTATTTTCCTGCTGTTTTGCCAGTCAGAAAGCCAGTTTGCACGTTTCTTGAGTCATCAAGAATAATTTTTTGTCTGGGTGTTTAAACAAGTGAAATATTGAGCTGAGAAAATACAAGAACCAGTCAGTTTTATTTTCTGATGAAAATCTTGTTCGAGCTTGAGATACTAATATTAAACTGCAAGGTAGTGAAATTTTTCTTACTGTTTCCTCTATCAAATTGACAGCATTTAAGTTTAGGAGTACTCAGGTTTAATTTCATTTCAAATTTGGCATTGTTAATTACAGTCATGGAAGATCTAACCTTGGAAAATACTCTATTAGATTTTGTAACCTTAGGTGTGTGTACAAATTAATATGAGTCACCAGTGACATGGTGCAATTATGTGCTCTGTGTTGGATCAATCTCAGATTGGCAAATCAGTGAAAGACCCCACATCATTAAATGTTGAATATGATTGTACATTTTGTAAGAGTCTGTATAAATATGACACTAGATATTTTATGTCAGCAATATGAGATATGAAAAGGATATGAAACTTGCAGTAATATGATAGTATTCATGAAAAAGATTCACTGATAACAATCTTTTAGCCAACCATATTGTATTGGATCGTAGTAAATGGTTTGTGAAGTTGATTGTGTTTACTTCAGCTGACTCTGTTTAGATTCAACCAATAGTTAAAATCAAATATTCGACCACTGCAAATTGTGTTTATTTGAGAATTTGTGCAACCACAATCCCTTTATTGTACTCTAGATTTACTATGAGTTGATGCACATGTTACAGCAGGCCCTAAACGTATTTGAGGCTTAGAAAAATCATTTCATTTCACAAAGAAAAAATTTTGAATTCTCCACAGCACACAGAGAGGAGGGTTGGTTTCGTGGAAGTTCCCGATCAGCCGGAAAAACACGACAGACTGAGGCGGAGAGACACTCCGCATCACTTGAAGAACAAGAGAATCAACGCCGAGCCAGACGAAAAGATGTTGTCCATTTTGACGCAGGTGACGACGCGAATGCAGAACCAAGCAGAAGGCGCTGAACCTGCCAAAGAAGAGAGGGTAAGTCACCATGGCAACTAGGTGCCACGGCAACATGGTAACTATGTTACCACTTCTAGTCTCTGTAGCTGTTCTCCTTGGCAACAAAGTTGGAGATGTGTTCTAAACTTTCACATTCAGTTTTCACATTCCAGTGCATTTGACTGCTAAATTCTTCATGTAAAGGCCCATCAAAGTTAAATTTGTCTGGTGTTGAAGCCACAGTAATCACTGACTATGACTAACACATGTATTTTTTCATCAAAACCCCTTTTTCCAAATACATGGGTCCAATCAAACAATTGAACACAATGGATGAGACCAAATTCTTGTTGTCACAGGGCAAACACAACTCAATGAAACTTGCTCCAGTGAACAGAGCAGGGGCAGTATCAATGCACGAGCATTTCAAATGTGATCAAAATTTGCCAAACAGTAACAGCTGCCTAGATCTGATTGTCGCACACAGTAATAAGATACATTTAGTATTAAAACATAGATGTAATCTAGGTGTACAAAGTAACTAGTAGAAGTATAACATATCCATTAAAATTAAATCTATTATAGATATACAAATTAGAGTAAATATAGTAAGTAGATGTTTGTGCGCACCCGATGTTCTTACTTGACAGTCAGTAGTGATGTAGTCGGTGTATTTCTGTACAAAATGTGGCGTGCGTCTGTGTAAACTCAGTTTGTTTGTTTTGTCCTCACATTTGACTCTCATCTTTCTATGTGATACGTGCCATCTCTGTGTTTCCATCTCAAAGTTCTGCTTCTGGTGATGTTTTTTGTCGTCTGCTGTTCATTTCTGGTGTTGTGTACCTGTCATACTCTGTTGTCCAGTTTCCGGTCATTTATTTGTCTGTGTATCAATACCGCAGCTTTCGGTTTCTTGGAGATGGTGTGGATTGTTCGTCTCAAGTCCGTACCCCGACCTTTGAACTCCCTGAAGAACTGACATATAGAGCTGGCCACCACCATATTTATTGTTGTGTGACTGATATATACTATTTCATAGATCTTAACCTCACTAACACAT
The DNA here is from genome assembly GCF_041260155.1 of Ptychodera flava. Lineage (NCBI taxonomy): Eukaryota > Metazoa > Hemichordata > Enteropneusta > Ptychoderidae > Ptychodera > Ptychodera flava. Next base: position 13,774,940 of record NC_091944.1, on the reverse strand, counting down.
TCAGTTTTATGTAAACTGCAATGAAGGATGAAAGATGTTGTCTCTGACCGTACAGAGCCATTTGACATATTATATTTCATATCTGGAACATCGCTGTCTCTCTAATGCTCTAACAATCACAGTTTTTAAACAGGTTCATGTGCAAAAGGCACTGAAACAACTTGAAAATTACAGGTCATCAACAGAACACAGAATTTTGATCAGTCCATAATTTCCATTCCCTGCTTGTCAAACATGTCAAGCCAATTTCCCTATATTCAGAACTGACAGCACAATTATGAAAATTGTGCTTACCAAAACTTAGATAGAAGGAGACCTTTTTGGCAGATGCTATGCTTTTCTATTGCTATTTTAGAAAAAAAGGTAGTAAAATAACCCTTTCTCATAAAATGTCAAGCCTAACAGTAAAAAATACCGTAAGAAATACTTTGGTGCATTCATAACACATGTACAGTAAAGCTCAGGGCCAAGTGGGCATTGCCAGCACTGTATAGCTATGCGGTGGAATATATTACTCAATTTTGAACGACATCCCCCCTTGCACTTGTCTCTTCAAAAATTCAGGTCTTCCCATTCTTTAGAAGGCTGCATGTGCAGGAATATTGGAATACAAGGTGAAATGGTGTTAATTTCCAAAAAAAGGCTCTTACATTAGAACAAATAATAATAAAAAGTTATAGAATAGCCATTGTATATATATATATATATATATATATATATATATATATATATATAATATATATATATATATATATATATATATAATATATATTATATATATAATATATATATATATATATATATATATATATATATATATATATATATACATGTATATATGGCCCAGGGCTGGAATTCATTTATCAACAACAGCAATGCATATGGAGTATTTCTAGCATCTATAGCAAGGCTAACATTTTGTCTTTTAACATAACCGAGGAAGGAGCAAAAATGTGCGTGTTTTCTAAAACAAAAATATTATCGGAAGTTACGTGTAACGTGCCTGAAACAGCATGTTAACTCACATCTCACAACTTCATCTGCATCTCACCATCTTCCAAGAAACCAAGCTGCCTTAACAAACTGCCGTGCTGAACAATTGCATGCTACATATTGGTCTCTCTCTCTCTCTCTGTCTTTCTCGTTTTTTTTTTGTTCATATGTCATTTATCTCACAGAACAACACCCCTAACTCATCTGACGTCCATACTCCACCCTCCCCTCGCCTGGGGCCCAAATCAGCCATGAGACGTACACTAACCTCCCAGTGCCCACAGTATGACTTCCGTAAGGATGAGGTATATCTATGCTTTTCTATTTCAAGTTCTTGACCAACACTACCGTCATATCTGAACACTCACAAGTTCATTGTTGTGTTTACTTGCATGCATGCAAGTGACGTTTCCCCCGTCTGTGTCATGCATGTGCATATCTGTTTTCTGTTCAACAACTCACTGGAGTGTGGTGTTGCTTTGTCAGACCATTTCCAAGTTATCATTGTGTGTTGTCCAGAAATCTGTTCATTTGAAGCAATCTGTACGACAAATACAAATGGTGGCATGTCTCTTCAAAACAACACAAGTAAAGCAGAGTGGGTAAATGTGTAATCACAGTGGCTCCACAGGACTGTGGTTTAATTATTTGACTTTACAGGGGATCGTTTTCTTCATCAAATCTGTGTCATATTTCACACAAATGTCCACTCAAAGATTAGGTGTTGCTGTAAAAATTCCCAGCGCAGTTTATTTGAGTCTGAAAAGGTGAAAGGTCAGAGGTCATTGACAAAAAAGGTGTGAAGTAATAACAAACAAACAGCTAAAAAGTGAAGAAATGAAACTCACTGAGAGCGCATTGGAAGGAATTCAGTCTATATTCATAGTACAAAGTCATTGATGTTTATGCGGGATTCTACACAAAATAATGCATTGCTATAACTTTGTTATTTTCCTAACAGTAAATTTGTAAGCACAGCTGACATGCCTTTTGTACCGTATGTGTATATAGGTATACGCATATTGCAGTGATGTGTAACTTTAAATACAGAAACCAAACAATGTTACGGGAGTTAGAGATTATGCACAGATTTTGTAAATTTTCTTTAAAATGTTGATATCTCCCCTCAAATTATGTACTCAGTCATGTAGCAGCTGATTTTGAAGTTGACTAGACAATCATCAGTCTCAGCATTGGTTTATTAGAAAAAAGTATGTAAAGACATAACCAGATAGTTGATCATGGTATAAACACAATCTCATAAGCTTCAAGCGTCCCAGATTTCCCTGCAGGAGAAACATAAAACATAAAAAGGCTGAAGTGGACATCAATCACTGGTGGCCATCAAAGTCAAGTCTTTAAACATTTTATCGCTAAAACCTTCAAATTACTTCCCTGAATGAGAAACGGAATACAACTTGTATATGTCAAGGAAACTTCAAATGTGGCAAATTATACAAACAGCAGCAGGCATAACGTGACCTTTCCAAGGTCATAGAAAGAACATTTTTAAGAGGGTTATTATGTCTTTTTTTCAATAAATACACCATTTGTGGGGCAGATTTTCCAGCTTTTTCCCTTTTCAGGAATACCTTGATATTGTCACTGTTTGTGAAACAACATTCTGTTGTTGTTTTATGAATATCAGTCACGTAGCATTCTCAATCCTTCTGAAAGTTCCCCGTCACCAAATCGCACACATCGTCAAATACTCATATTTAAAAAAAATTCTGTTCAGTATTGAGGCCATCTTCCTCTCTGTTATCATATTGCAGTAAAATTCATGAGTTTATTAAAGAAAACACAGTACATGTGCATAATTTGTAATAAATAACTTCACAGTGAGAAATATACAATAGGTTTCATTGTTGTACGTAAGAAATATACTAGTGTACGTGCAATAAAATGCTGATGGAAATGAAGTTAGACATTTTTATAGTCAGAAATTTTATGTTTCCCTGGGTGTTTGAAGGACATTGTCCAGTAAAAACTACAAAAGGTATCACAAATTTGTGGTTGTAAAACTAATACCTCCCAAGTCTACTTCACTGCATTTATTTGTTAAGGTAAAATTTTGAAAATTGAATGTCCGCATGTGTTATACACATCCATCAGACTAATGGTCTTTTTTCATTTTCTGCATGTTTTTTTATCACAGCGGAATTTCTTTACATGACCTAAATCCATGCTGTCTGTGTTTTTGTAGCCTGACATATGACAAATGACATGTGACAAAGCCAAATTGTTTCATTTCGAATAATGAGTTTGGACTAGTACACTCTTCTGTAGGGGTGCAAGGGTGCACTGAAGCCGGACTCAACAGAATCTGAGAGAGAGCATTCATATATTGAACAGCTTTCGCATTGTATGAAAAAAAGACTGATGACAATGATATATGAGTAACTGGTTATTCGCACTCGGAATATAGACAAGTTTCAAAATGAAATCCCTTGTTCATGCTGTATACCTTCTAGGAGGTCTGTTCTGAGTATATGGTCCCCCAATTTGCAAGTGTTCGTCTCTCATTGCATACTCTCACTTTAAGTTTTGAACGAACAGTGCACATTGCAATTAAAAATGTTCAACTCATGGTTGATTTACTAATTTCTTCTTTGTCTGTGGTGGACAAGTAAAGGAGTTAGTGAAAATAAAAAAGGAAAAAAAAATTACTAGGAGATATACCAAAGAGATGGATTGGTGTTCAGTGTCATTGAAAAATGATCTTGACTATAAAGTGGGAGCTCTGATATAGAGTTTTGGACAACGGAAAATGTGACGTTACCTGGTAGTTGAGACATCATAGCTGGATGTTTACTTTGAACTCTATACACAGAAGACTATGAACAAGAAAGTACCTCTTTCACAATACAATCACATATATACAATGTACAGTTCAAAATAATGGTCTTATTATGTCTTCTTCTTGTGGTGTGTCATGTTTATAAATGCATGTAAACATTCTTGTTTATTTTGTGTTTACCTCAGTAATTGAATCTTGTCAGCTGAAAATGAAGGTAAAACAAAAAACCAAAAACCCCCACCATGTTGTTACATCGTTCTTTGGAAGAGTCCTATGATAAGAAACAAGGCTATTTATTGTTTTTCACCACCATTGTTCAAAATGGACATTACTTGACCAAATTTGCCAACGACTTTGATGTATGCTCTTTGACCTTATACTTGACCTTCGCAGATTAAACCAATTTTTTACACTGCACACACTTAAGAAGTTTCAAGTACACCATTCCCATAATGCATTACCTTGCAGTTAAATAATGAGAGGGACTTATTCCCCTAGGGCCACAATTCAGTTTTTCCTCCATGCATGTCATCAAGGATATTGCAACGTATTTTTCGAGTATGACACTTATTTACAAAGATTCAAAGACTTGATTGTATTTATCATGCAAGGTACAGACCCAGGTCAAAGCATAGACCCTCATTTCTCGAGGGTCTATGGTCAAAGTGGCCATTTTCTCAATACGTACATCCCGATGTTGTTGGTATGAATTCTCATATTTACTGAATACTCTGCTGCACGCAATTGTTTTTCATCTTCAAGCAATAATTTTATTTTTCTCAAAGGAAACGTTGAGTGTTGTACTCTGCACACCAACAAGGATGTAAGGTCATCCAGGCATCATAAAATTTGCCTACCGGTAATCAAGACAGATAACGTTCATTATCAACCAAAAAAAATTGCCTCTTGTGAACCTTATATCAGCGCTATGTGTGTAATATATCATTGATGCCATTGAGTATTCATATCACTGGTTTAAAGGGACGATAGCTGTATCTTTTTCCATCATGTTTGTTCCATAAAACAAATAATATTTCTTTTATATTTCCAACTAAATAAGTGCTTTGTCAGTACAGTGTCATATATTGTGTACAGTGTGTGATGTTATTGTTGACAAAAAGTCAACAAATTGTCAACAGTTGTCAAGGGTAACATACAGGCTGTATTGACATGTTCAGTGCTAGGCACTTGACATGATTCATGATTCAGAGAGCAGAATAACAAACTATTTTGCGATAGAACCAAATTAATATAAAATACAACAAAAATTACAGATAATTAAACTGTACTCAATATGTGACTACCACGTTTGGCATACTCTTGATCCATTTGTTTTTGATCCTGAAAGATTAATGTTGTGTGTTTGTTGATGGTTTTAAGTTAGTAAATATTTCAACTTCCTTATAATAGAAAATGTTACCTTTGTACACCCAATTTCCTTCCATTTAACCTTGGTTTGCTGTAACCTGAAATTTCTAGTTGAATTCATGTGATGTTTCACATGAAATATCAACAGCAGAAACCGTTGTTGCAATTGTAATTTCGTAATTTCGTATTACTCAGCAGTCAGAAGAATGTTGATGCTTCTAGTTTGTTGTGACAGCTTTCTCTTATGTCTATAAATGCATTCACACGAATGCAAGGTCAACAATACTGTTACAAGGTCATCCCCATACATCAAACCAAAATGACGGAGTATAGATTATTCTGAGTTGCAGGGGGATGATGACTTATCATGATTGAAGGTGAAACGTTCGATATTTCTTTTCTCTAATGGCTGTGATATGTTACTGTGCCTGCAGGTTGTCATAAATATTCACCGCGATGGCGGAGGCCTGGGAATCAGCATAGCTGGAGGTCAGGGGTCAACGCCATTCAAAGGTGAAGATGAGGTGAGAAGAATCAGTTTGAACATAGAAATTGCTCTTTCTTTTATCGATCTATGTACCGTATTTTCTTCCTGCATCAGAATTTGAAGTGGACGTGGAAATTCCTGTTTCTAAAGATTAATTTATTTTCTGTTTGCATCGGAGAATGAAGCTAACATTGAACTTTCTCTCTCTTGTGTCGGAAAAATTGTCTACCACAGACTTGGGAAAATTGAAATTTGCTTCTACTGCTTTTATGAGTGTTGCATGCCAGATTGACAAACGAGACCGGAAAATCAAAGCGTAGCGGAACTACAATCTACATTATTGATCATTAAGATGTGCTGCGTGATTTGATTGAAAGCTTTGCTTTGATCTAAATTATTTCACTTTTACTCAAATAATAAGCTATTTTTACATGAAATAATAAGCTATTTCTGGCATGCAAGAATCTGAAACTTAACAAGTGAAATAGTTTCTTCAAAGCCTTTCACAAATTAATTTTTTTTTCTTTCCACAGAGTATTTTCATATCAAGATTGGCGGAAGATGGACCAGCAGCAAAAGCTGGTGTCATCGTTGGAGACAAACTTATATCAGTGAGTTTTCAGTTTTATCGGCCAAGACTTGCAAACAGACAGAACACACATTTGTTGTCTTGTGATAAGTATATTTCGTGGTTCGTCATTTTCAGTTTTTGTTCATCGAATCTTAGGCACTGATAATATTTCTGCACAATAATTAGGACAAAAATTTACAACCAGCAGTTCCACTGTCGTACAGAACGGAAGAATTTCTCTTTTTTGCACTAGTGTAGCGCTGTTCCACATCAACAGCAAACAGATTTATCGACTGACCTACAAAGTATGAAATCGCCTTGGAGAAGACAATAAAAATGCAACCTTATGGGAATAGTCTCTGATAATGTCAAGACACCAGCAACTATTGACACTATATCACTGAGCTGTACTGTACTCTCATTTCACGCATAGAATGATATCAAATCGTGAAGAATGTGTCACTGGACTGATAAAGACAATATTTGCACGAAAGTAGTGTTTCATTTCTCCTCTGAAAGGGAGGAAATGAGTACAAAGACAGGGAGGGATTCATGCACGGTCCTTGAATTTTAATAATAAATGGGCTGCTCTTTTCATGTCCCAAAGGATCACATGCTGTTTCAATTCCCAAAAGGATCACTCGGGTACTCTAACCTTCAAGGTCGCCCAAAGCCACATTAACCTTACAGGTCTATTTCAATGTCATCTCTTTCTCAAGGTCAACGGCGTCAATCTACTGAATGCAGAGCATCACGATGCCGTCGAGGCCTTACGGAAAAGCGGAGGGGATGTGAGGATGGTTGTTGCTCGCGAAGTTCACACACCAACAGAACCCCCGGTGAGTTGATTGATGTCGAATTTAAAAGGCTGTAAATGTTATGCAAGTATTCAAACAAAAAAAAATCATGAAATATGAAAATGTAGATATTTACAAATGGGAGTAAAATAATTAAATGAATGAAAAATACATTCCTCCTTGCTGAATATCTGTACTGCTGTATGTCAATATTTTCTGTAGATTTGTTTGTTTATTAAAGCAATGAGTCTCTCCTCTTGATCAAATTTCTGATTGCCAAAGATTGGAATATGACCAACATGCTGTTATTGAAAATTGTAATTTCTTCATACAGTTTCGCTTCTTTCAGAAATATCTGTCCAGTGTAGTAGATTTTCAATAATTTTGTTAATTATGGAAAAGGGTTATTTCTTAAGATAAACTTTAAAGAACCTGCCAGATGGAGGTTTTTCATATTCATGCAGAGATAACCAATTAGAACAGATAATGTTAATATGTTCATAATTGCATGTACGTACAACAAAGACATGATGGTAAAGGAAGTCATGATGTTAGTGAATATATTTTGTGTTCAATTAGTGCATTCTCCAATGGTATATCAACTGAGTTGACTGTTTTTGTGTTGTGCAATTTTTTTGGCCCCTGGGTGCTGAAGGAACACTAGGGAGCTGATGTCACCACTCTCTCAATCTGTGTGTGTGTGTATGTCAATCCCTGTCTGACAATCCCCCTGTCTGTCCATTCCTCCATTCATTCATCTATAAACAAAATTTGTTGAGCTCATAACTCAAAAATTACAGGACCAAATAAGGTGCACGAATTAAGATCTATAGAATGTTTGGCTGAATATCTAGAACTTAGGTGAAACTGGTAGTAGTTTGCATAATTAATAAAAAATTTCATAATGTTTTTCAATAAATGTAATATATTTTCAGATCCAGCCACCGCCTATGGAGAAGAAGAACGTGAATGTATCATTTGCACCAGAACCAGAGATGCAGATGGTAGCTGAGGTTTGTAGTTAATCTTTTCCATACACACACACACACACACACACACACACACACACATACATATATATATATATATATATATATATATATATATATATATTATATATATATATATATATATATATATATATATATATATATATATATATATATATATATATATATATAATATAGGGGCTTCGTATTCCAAGAGGGACAATAGAACATCACATATTTAACTTATTCAAAAAGTATGTAGATTTGTTGCTACAGCCTTACCATCTACAATGTCAAGCTAGCTAGTCACTTTCAGTGTCTGTGAATCATTTCTAGCTTGCAAACTCCCCAAAAATTTGAAGGTTTGTTTTCATCTCTCATCCAGTCTTTCAATTTTTTTCTTCTTCAGAAATTGACAGTAAAACTGAGTCGAGATGAAAAGGGTGGTCTTGGCTTCAGTATAGCTGGTGGCTCAGGATCAACGCCGTTTGCAGGCTCTGATGAGGTATGTGTGTGTTCCTGTGTATGTGTGTGCCTGTGTGTGTGTCGCTATGTGTGTCTTTGTGGGTGCCTGTGTGCCTGTGTATGTGTGTGCCTGTGTGCCTGTATGTGTGTGCCTGTGTGTATCTGTATGTCAATGTATCTCAAGAACAAACATGTCATTTGTATCAAACTAAACAACTTGAACTCACAACTTTAGAAATATAGCATAGCCCTTGTTATTAGCATATGCCTTTTTAAGTTGTTTATTTGAAACAAATTTTGGTATCAGGGGAGGTCATGTGGACATACCTGACTTCTTTTGAGTTGTTTTAATGTTATTCTCTTACATTTAGAAACATTTGTACATTGCAGTTTCATAACCACTGTTGCATGCATTTGAATCAATTTATTGAATGGAAGAAACCATGGAGGAAAGTAAGTTTAAAAAATTACCAGATATTAAATGATGATAATTATTGTCTGTTTGACATTTCAGTCAATATTTATATCTCGGATAGCTGAGGGTGGCGTTGCAGACAGAGAGGGGGTCTTACAGGTTGGAGACAAAATTCTTGCGGTAAGCAGTTTATATATTACATATACTGAAAAATACTTTATTTTTCAGTGTGCAACAGATGAATCAGGATCACACACAGAATACTTACCTTTTTGTCATTAGAGAGTGACTTTGTATTAAGTCTGAACAGCACCAATTTCCACTGGACAAAGTCAACAGTATAGATGTAAAATATTGATCGGGCACAGATATGAATATAGACAGATCAGTGGTCGATTAGTCATATATTTTAGGATTCTCACTGAGGGGTCTCCACTAATATTTTACTAATATTTTAGAATCATTTATATATTTTCAGACAATATAGTTTACAAATCCTTATTTTCTCTCGATCCACAGATAAACAACGTTGATGTTAGCGATGCTAGACACGATCAAGTAGTTGCCTTATTAACCTCCACACAGAATATTTCACTCACGATATACAGAGAAACTCTTGAAGTCAAAGAACCCGAACCTCCAGGTAGGCTGATATACTTTACTATTGTCCTTTTTAAAATTCAATATGGCTGCTGGCCTCCAAGGGAGAATCTGACCACCAGAGGGAGCCCTTCCATTTGTCCTGCATACTCAATTCTGTGAGAACATTGTACACTGATGACTGCTGGATGATGTCTGATTTTTTTCACCAACTTCGCAATACTGTCAGAAGATGCTATTAAAGAGAAGGGCAATATTATCTAATTGTTGTCTCTGGAATGGCAAAAGAAATATCAAAGAGTAGATGTTCTGAGAACAGGAATTATGATTTTCATGGGTAGCCATCTGTTATTTGTAGTTTTCAGTTATCTGTATCAGGTATATGCAATTTTTTTGATGTTTGCCCTTCTAAACGATCATTGATTGACAAATTCATTGAGGCAACAAATTTTATATTATGCATTCATATGTCCTAAAATATTTAGGTATATTGACCTGTGGTAGCTTTTCTGCCAGTTGATTGGTCTGTCATAGTACCTGTGTAGACCATATTGCTTACATATCGCAAGTGTATGTAACATTTCTCTTTCTATTCTTTGTAGTCAAACCTGTCGAGGTAAACAAGACAGTCGCAGTTGAGCAGCAGGCAGTTTTGAATCACATCCCCAACGGCCAAGATGAGGATGATGAAGATGAAGAAGACAAATATGAGATAGAGGTCAGCACAATTTTATTACCCGCCATCTGTAACCACTTGTGGAAGTCCTGTGAACTTATATGCAAATCCGCATACCTTATATAGAAATCCTGTGACCATATATGGAAATTCTGTAAACTTACATTGAAATCCGTACAATGTAACGAAAGTAATATTGAAATCCTTGCTGTCAGTATTGGCTTTCAGTTTAAAAGCTGAGCTGGTCTTGGCGAACTCATCTGTCTGGAAATATCATTAGATGTGGCAAAATTTGTATTAAATTTTGAAATCAAATTTTAAAAGTTTGCTAGTATGATGCAAATTTCACTAAGAAATATTTGTGATATTTTTTGCTGTCCTGCTGCAACAGAGTATAGTTCTGGTAAGGCAAGGTGGTCCATTGGGGCTTAGCATTGTTGGAGGTAGTGACCATTCCAGCCATCCGTTTGGAGAAGAAGAACCGGGTATCTTCATATCCAAGGTAAGATACCAACTGATGCGTCGTGTGTGGAGGAATAATTCAGTATAGTGTAGTGGTTATGTGATGTGAGATCTGACCTTGAATGTCATGGATGCAGTGTTGGAGCATTTGATCCTGAAATGCTCTTTGTTGAGTCTGTTCAGCTGTGAGTGTGTAACGCGAACGGTCGGTGTATTGTAATACGTTGCTATGTAATGAGGTCAAGGTCACGTTGAATCAGACACAGTCATGTAGATGATACAATAAAGTCTGACAAAATGGATGAAATCCAATTCAGTAAGTGTTTACTATGTCACATATTGGCAATACACTTTGTCAGTGCAGCGGAGAAAGATACATCATTTTGTTTCGTTGTTATTTGCTCATCATTATGCAATAATACATGTGTAGTGGTCATCATGCAGGTATGTGTTGATTCATTCTACCCGGATGTATTATAAATTGCTGACTTTCAGAATTATGTTTTTGTTTTGGAGTTTTGATTTAGGAGCTGGAATGGGAAGCTTTACATTTTGACAGGGTAGGATTTTAAATTGTCATTGAAAGATAGAAAGTCACGGGAGAGATGGAAACTCACACTTTGTCTCATTTCACACTAGATTGTACAAGATGGAGCGGCAGCCAAGACCAATCTTAGGATTGGGGACAGGATATTAGAAGTAAGTTCAATCCAAACCAATGCAAGATAATGTATATGTCATAGTCGTCATGTCAATCTGGAAAGGAGACACCATCTGAAAGGCTTTTGAATGCTTTTCTGATCATAGGCTTATTTTTCATTGCGCCGGGAGTATTGAGTGTTGTATTAACAGCAATGAAAGGTACAATTAGTACTACGTGTTTGCTTCTGAAATTTTATGTCTTTTAGTAGTTTTGGTTTCATGATAATTGTGAAAGTACCAGTGATAATGCCCTGCTTAATCTGCCATTGTAATCCGACTGTTTGATTTCCTGTTTATTTTCCATCAGGAAATGCTTGGAAAACGCACACATTATAACAAGAAAGTGCGATATATGAGTTGTGTGTAAAATATTCCATTGTTTTTCCCTGGACAGGTCAACGACAAAGATATGGCGTCAGCAACTCACCAAGACGCAGTGACGGCGCTCCTAGAGAACAGACAGAAAATTGTCCTTCTTGTTAGGCACGACCCGCCTCCAGATGGTCTTCAGGTATGGCAGAAAGATGACCTCATACATACCCGGTACACAATCTGGTACACAGTGGAAACTGAAGTAGAGAACTACAGATAATCCAAAGATTGATTATCGGGTTTCCACTGTGTATGAAAATTCAATGAATAACACAATTCATTTTGGTTTGCCATTGTATATGAAAACTATATGAATAACACAATGTATTTTGTTTTTTCAGCAAATTTATTTTTACAAAATCACATTTTTTCACTGCAAGACTTGAAATTTACTTTCATTTTCAGGAGGTTGTCATTCTGAAAACTCCAGGTGAAAAATTAGGAATTAGTATCCGTGGTGGCAGCAAAGGCCATCCTGGAAATCCATTAGATAAGTCAGATGAAGGGATATTTATTTCTAAGGTAAGATTCATCCTGATCCAATGATTTGTAACAATTTTGGTTTAAACTATTTGATATTACGCATTCATTAATTAACATCTTTGATATTGTAATAATTGTGTTTGGTTTCATTTGATAACTTTTACTTTGTACAACTTTTAAGATCAACTCATAACAATTTCTCTTTGATAGCGTACGCATCAAATAGAACATTCTAGAAATGTACATGGTGATGGACCTGTACTGGGTCCAGTATCAACAGAGCCCTCTAGAGTTTAAGTTTATGAATCCTTCTCCAGCAGGCATTTCTGGTCATTTTGCTGCTGTACAAAGTGGTTGTATAGCAAGTGAGTTTTGCCATTTGTCAAATGTCACCACTCATAATGTCAACGCAAGCAAAATACATTTTTCATGGGTATGACGTTGGCAAGGCCACATTGATGTATTCCTCACAAAAGCAATGATTGTCAATCTTCCAGGTTAATTCACAAGGAGCAGCAGGTAGAGACGGAAGACTAACAATTGGACTTAGAATTCTAGAGGTAAGATACCACTTCATGATATGAAACTTCGACAAATGCCTTCTGCACACACCTAGATGGAATCTGACTACCTATGGTCGCCGCTCCTTCTCTGTAGCAGCTCCTGTCCTTTGGAACTCTTTGCCCCTGGACATAAAAACCTCTCCTAATGTCAACATTTTCAAAAGACGCTTAAAAACTACATCTTCCAGAGAGCATTTTCATTGTAACTCTAAGCGCCACTGAGCATTGTTTAACTTTGGTTTTAGGCGCTATACAAATTTTCTAGATAGATAGATAGATAGATAGACATGCTTTTTCACTTCAATTAGAAAATTTAAACTGAAATTCTCCCTGCCAAAAAGAAAATACCTGTTACAATTCTGTTGTTTGAAGCTATATCAACAAATATCTTATATTTATTTGAACTTCATGTTACACCAACAGGTAAACAATATGAGCTTACTTGGAGCAACTCACGCGGAGGCCGTCAGAGCACTTCGAGGGGCTGGTGAAAAACTCTCAATGTTAGTGTGCAATGGCTTTGATCCGGTCAAAGTTGCCGAGCTCCAGGCATCAGGTGCAATCATTGCCAATCCCTTGGCAACACGGACCAGCCAAGAGAGCATATGCTCTATAGACAGAGACACATCGTTAGAAGATCTTCACAATTTACAGCAGGTAGGTTCAATTTGCAAACTCAGGCATACAGAAAATTGCTCCCTCTTGTGTCAAGAACCATGTCCACCTGTAATATTATGTGAGTCAGTTGAAACCACGTAACAAATGAGTGACACTAAAGCTTGGTGATTGAAGGGTTACAGTTGGCCAGGTGCAAGAAATTTGAATATTCAAATTAGACATGAACACATTTTAGTATTCGTCTGGTACCATTGTAGTTTCTTATTCATATCATCTATAACGGTGCGTAGTGAAGGCTTTTTATCTCAACTAGAAGATTTGACATTCATTCATACTTCCTGATCTTTTACAAGTCTATTTTATTATCCAAAGCTCAGTAAAGAGAGTAGAACGTTGAACTAATATGCATCACAGAAAGAAAAAAAACAGTCAAAGACGAAGATGATGAGTGCCAATCTGAAAAATACATCACATATTCGTGGCAAACAAAGCCCGTGTTAACATGCTCAATAAACTGTTAAATGCCCGTAAAAAACAATGAGGTCATAGAACACTTATTAAAAGTATGCTTCACAGTAAAGTTTCTGGAGGCTGTATATTTTGAATTATTTTCATGACGTGATTTCATCCTTCGCTGATCTGAGCATATTTTACCCACATTGATTTGTCTATGTGTAATATTTCACTGATATATTGGAGGGTTATATAAGTAGATTTGAACATACAAAATAAAATACAGCAACTACACAGCTACATAGATAATAAAGTTTTCACTTAGAATGCACCAAAAAAGAGTGTGACGGACGAAACATTTCTCTTTTAAAAAGCAATGACAGAGTCAAGTTTTCTGGTTTAAACTGTTGTCTTAGATCTTTAGTGTCTGAAACCTTAAAACACCAACAGCAGAAATCAGGTAGTTTATATTTATGTTGAAAGTTTTCATGACTTTGAGGCTTTTGGGATACTGACTCATAATTCAATAGTCACCAGGGAAATACTGTGAAGATTCTTCATGGTAAAATAATGCAAAACATGCAGCTACTGGGGTTTTTATTTTCTGAATTTCACAAATTCCCCAGTTCTCATTTGAATCGCCAGGCCTTATATGCGTGATCTTTTTTTCCAGAGACCAAACTGGAAAAGCAACAATATTTTATCCCGGCTGTTGATCATGGTTGTATTGCTGACAACACTGACAGCGACATGGCTTGTGGTACAACCAAAACTCTAAATTATTCATTTAGATCAGTGTTATTTTAATTTGTCCACCCCTTGTCAGTGGAGTTAAGGGTTCGGTGTCAGTGCTTTGGGCTATGTACAGTCCACTTTTGCTGCGCATGTCGCTGTGTAAACTGTGCCAGTGAAGCACACAGCCTCTCCCTCCTCAGTCACAGAATTCCAATATGGCTGCCTGAACTGTCATGGCTGCTGTATAATCACCGAGAACCATGGGATAGAGTTGAAAGGTCACCATGTGCATGCTCTGCCTTTAATCAAACCTTATTTGCATGCTGTTCTGTAAATAGGAGGCTGATATCCAGAAAGAGGTCTCCACTTTGGAAAAAGAAGATCTTGAAAAATTGGTAAGAGTATAGTCTCAACTATTGTGCTATTATCTGGGAACTGACTGATATTATGGAAGAAAAAGAAATAATATCCCATTATATTTTGGCAACAATTTACAAACAATTTTTATTAACTATAAAAGTCACTGCACATTTCAAATGTTAAGCACATGAAACACTTTACAGTACTTTGGCAGAATCTCGTAGGGGTTTTGAGAAATAAACAAATGAAATATAACAAATTTCAATAAATGATATCCTTCTCCTGTCTGCATCATTTCAATTCCATGATGTCATCAGTTCCCTCATATTCCAACATTCTGTCTGTTTCCACACTATAGTACCACTCTCTTTGTATAATGATTCTTTCATAGTTGCTGTCCTTTTTACAGCTAGCTGCCTATTCCCGTTAATGGTTGAAGTGCTTTAATCTTCTTTTCGTGCACCCAGTTGAAATGTAGTAGTGTAGTTCCCTTTTTATGTTCTGTGTTTTCTTACAAGTTATTTTTCTTTCCCACTTTTGACAAACACCAGGCTGCTATGAAGGTAACTTCTGCAAGTTGACACTCTGTGTGTGTTTGTACATTGTAGTGGATTGTCACAGTGTGGGTGGTGGGGTGTGTTTTCACAGATCAGGCAGTTATGAGTGGATTGGCTTTTTTGCCTCATCTCTTCCCATGTCCCCAAACCCCTCTCATGCCCCATGTCTCCCATCTCCTCCCATGTTCACCATACCCTTCCATGTCCTCCAATGACTCAAGATCCACAAATTTCAAAGCTACTAGAACCATCAAAGAAAGGTACTAGCATAATGCGTGTCATAGAATGATGTATACAGTCGCCATGTATCTTGAGGAAAGCTGGTGAGGGAATGGTCTCCCTGCTCAAAGACAGCACCATATCCTAACGCCGCTCTCGTTCATCCTATTTCTCACAGCTTATTTAACCAAGTGTGATTGCCATTTGCTTCTTGCTGTTAACAACTTCATGTATCACTCACCTGCCGTCATGCTTCTGTGTGCAGTTTTTACGCACAAAAAATCATTCCCTCATCTGACTGCAGCTCATAACTCTGCCAGGCTGACTGGAAGAACGATAGGCATATTCTACCACATCTAGCTTTTGTTACAATTAGGGGCTCTCTTATATCTTTGTGAAGCAACAGTAACAACTAAGAGTTACATTGATTTGTAACATTGCTGAGTATTGACCCAGTTTCTTCAGTCTTTAATACCTTCTACCAGCTTTGCTTCATCTAGAAACATGCTTTAAAGCCCTGCACCAATAGGGTTGAGCAATTCCAATTGCCATAGATCCGCCTTCACAAATGGCTTTCATGTGTCTTTCCACTGGTCTGATGAACAAGCAATGCTAAAATACTTTGGTGATAAAGAATGTACACAGAACTAGCAAACCGGAGTGAAGGGCTTTTCCTCTTACATCGCTGGTCTTTGGACCATCACATATTAATAACCCCTTAGTTTGGTACAGTAGCATTGCCTATACCAAACTCATAATGTTACTTGTCATAATCTAATCTTAATCTAATTTACATCATGTTTAATTATGCTTAGTTCTAATGTCAATATATGTGTAGAAGGAAATATAATACCTACAAACTGTGTACAAGCATTCTGTTTGGTTTTTTCTCATTTTCACTTTCATTGTTGCCCACAACTGAGTTCCATGGTTATAATCTCATCATTGACTCTTTTGTTGTTGTTGTCTACTCTTTCCGCAGGAGGCACTTCGAAGGCAACGGGAGGAAGATACTAGGAGAATTGAATTAGAAGGGGTAGGTACATTGTTTGGGCAAACAAAATCACAATCACTGTTTCATTAATCATTTCATTTTCAGAGGAGGTTTATCCAATGGTTGGTTCATACTATTTTCAAATGGGGTAGAAGGCATTTTTTAAAGGGGGTAGAAGGGTCAAAAGGGCAAGAATCTGATTGAATCTGCGACTTTTTTTTTTCTCAGAATGAACTCTTCCATAGATGATTTGTCTCTAGCTAAACCATTAAAGCGAGAGAGGGGTGGCTGGCTGTATTAGCAGTAGTGATTTGAGTCATATCAATATTCAGTAGTTTCCTAAATGATTTTCATCCAGACAAAATTTTATTTTCTGGAAATTCATGAAAATATAAAAAGGAAAACATTTACTACTGGGAAGTGATGAACACAGTAAATTTGCACCATCTTTCAGAAAGGTCTTATTTCAAAACGTGGATGTGAACATTGAGAGTTTATACACGCACTTCAGCTGTGCATCTTGCCCAGTGTCTGTTTCTGTGTAATGTGTGTATGATATCATCTAATGCCACCACTGGTTTGAATTGTTATCGTTAATAATACAAGAGTATAGATATTTCAGTCATATCTATGCCAACTTTATTTGAAAGCTGGAGAAGGGAAAGACATTTTCAGCTTCATAGTTCGTATGGCTGTGCTTCACATCACTTGAGTATAGCACCATACACATCACGTAGTTTCAATGTTGTTAGTCACAAAGGCAGTGCACTATGACAACGAGTCTTGTCACGTCTGATAACATTAACAAAACAAAAATCGTTTCCATGATTTTACCTCTTTAAATGAGCAGCGTAATGTTGTGATTTGCTGCTGTCAAAACTGATCTGCTGTCAAAACAAATTTTCTTTTGACATATCATCGGCCAAATTACCAGTAGTTTCCAAAACTGACAAACTCAAAGTGTTTTTAAACTGACCAGCGAACAAATACAGATATTTTGAATACTAACTATTTGAACTTTGACCCCCTAGTGACTGATAACAAATAGATTTACCCTCAAACGGGGTTCAAAAGGTTGATTCTGTGAATTCTATTATATGGTCCTAATCTGATGGTTTCACATGATGGGTAGATTTTTTCTGCATTGAAAAGTGTTTCGCTGGATAGGAGATGTAGTAGAGAGGAAAATAATGGTGTCAATACAGGAAGTTGAGATAGAGATTTTCTGGGAGCAAGGGATTATGATTCTGGTTGGTGGAAGGTGTTGAATTTTTCCATCAGTTGAGGGAGCCAGGGACATCAAGTTGGGCTGTGAAAAAAAAAAGGCTTTCAAAAGCAACAGCAGCGTCACAAGCATCGGGGCTTTCCATCCTGCGTCATTCCACTCAACACATTGTCAATTTACAGGATGCATTCCAAGCTGCATTAAAAGGCAGGGCGGTGTTAATGAAAATCGAAGACAGACACACAACTACAGACAGTGTAACAGTAAGTGTAAAGTAAAAAAAACCCCACTGCACATTGCACTCTGCTGCACACAGCACGCTGGCATGCTGCACTCACTTCAGGCACATCAACAACATGCATTATTCAAGCACACAGCATCTTTCTGCTCAGCGTACAGCAAAACCCACATCCATCATCACTGGTGCAAATGCTGTCAATACAGAAGAAGACATGACAGAAGACACAGTACAATTTCACACCGATCTTGTCATTTTCATCATGAACCATGCCAACACATAGAATGCACAATTTGTCAACAAGCCCATAGACACAAACACAAAGTCACTCTGCAAATCATGAAAAGACTGTTGCTACATGAAATACTTAATTGTAGTCATTTATCTGTCCTCTGTGTCTACCTGCATAGCCATAACGCTTGCTGTCTGAACTGCTTGGTGTTTTTGTCCTGTCCATTGTCCTACATGTTTCAACTTCAACATCTGTAAATGCCATGTGCTTTACTACTAAGCACTGCTGGTGTTTGTGAAAGCTGTTGTAATCTAAATTGTTATCAAGAAGGTCTGCATTGATAACACTGTGAAGGACACTTCTGGTGATAGGAGTAGACTCACTGACTGTGATCCAACTAAGTCTGCAGCAAATTTACCCAAGACACTACGATGATGGCAATATATCTACATGTAGCAATGAACTGACCAGTATACTTACAACGTTTCTGCCAATTTCAGCTCTGCTTTGATGTCGTCATATCTATTCACTGTCTTCACTTTGCAGTGCATGCATGGTGGTGTCTGTTTTACTGTCTCATTGCCTTGCCTGCCTGTTGCCGCTGCATTGTAACTGGAGTTTCGCTTTCAGATTAACATATGGGAATGTGAGATTTTTGTAAAAATGTGGAAATTGAAATAAATCGTTTTGTTGTGTTTTGACAGGACGGAAAGAATCAACTGAATCAGGAAGACCACTTGCCAAAGGTAAGATCTGTTGCACGCCTTCACATACCCCTGTCACCCCCATTTTGTTTTATAGAGGTCCAACTTTGCCACAGAATACAATTGGGCTGTACCAAGATTTTATATTGAAGGGTTTAATATTGCGGGTTACGTTTGTAGGTTGTTGTACGGATGATGTATTAGTTGCAATGCAGGAACAGTTTGTGCACAAAGATAAAGAAATTTTACCTAAGTATAATGGCTGTGATATCATTGTGATGGTTATCATGTATCCATTGCCAAGCCCCATCAGTCCATCATGTCTGCTTTCTGTGACCTCCTTTCAACCCCCCCCCCCCCAACCCCCCATTGTAGTGGAATCACCTTGTTGTCAGTGGTAAAGTTCAGCTCAAGTGTAAGATATGGGGGACGATAGGTTAAAGTGCGTTTGATAATGCAACACAATTTCACAGATGTGGAACACCTGCGTGTGAAGATCACAACCTCACAGATACTGCCTATCACACTCCACTACACTGGCACATTGTTCTATAGCTTACCACGTTCCACATCTCAAGATATATCTGCACAATTTCCATGATGCTTTGCCCATGCAGCCAAATCTTGACGCAGACTATCACTTTCCTCTTCAGCTATAATGAAAATTGCCTCATTCACAGTTTTTCAGCCTCTTGTTGATGTTAAGGGAGAAGTCAGTACTTATGTCTGGGGAGTGTTAGTAGTTGTCTCCGCTGTTGTGTCCAATTCCCACATCGCAGCCAAATGGAAAATTACAATCTTGTACAGACTTTGAAACAATCGATCAGTAACTTATATGTATCAACAAATAAGCATCAGAGCTCCCTGTTAGTTATTTTGAGCCAGCAGTTTTATCGAGCCAAAGTCTTTTCCTGTGGTGTACAATGGGTGGTGTATGATTTTAGGCCAGTTAATGTTTTCTTGTGATATAACTCACAAGCATACTCCAAGAAGACTTTGCATAATTTAATACATTTATTTTGGATTTTGGGTGTTAGATGGTGTAAAATGTCTGAAAGTGTTCATGACATGATACAAAGAGTAGTAACAAAATATGTTTGGATCATTCAAGCGTGCAAAGATTTGTGTATAGTATTAGATAAGTTGAAACGTTTGTGTACAGGTCAAGAAAATTGGGAGATATTGAGCTCCTTAAGGAAATCTTCTGAATCTCTTTCAACCATAATTACTGACTGACTCCCTGGTCAATTTTACCCACATCAACTGAACTCACGCAAACAAGTAATTTTGAACCATTGACTATCAATGCGGCCAATTTCTTATTTATAGAAATTAATCACAGAAGGTGAGGTAAAATTTTGCATTGTTTCATGTTGCAAAGATCCTAAATGACAATTTAACACATACATCATCTCTCAATGTCTTTTTCCTCTTTCACCTCAAAGTTGACCCTTGAACTGCGGACAGAGTTTGACAGAGGGTTCTAAATTTTTCGTCCTTTTGCATGACGTGTAAATTTGACCGAAAGGAGACTAGGCCTCTCCAATTAGAGAGATGTATTCATGTCCATAATTTATTTCTCATTCACTGTCACATGCGGTGTAAGGGTTAACATTGCCACTAACATCACCAAATATGCTGACGTGGACAACCATTTCTTCCCCCCCTCATCAACATGCTTGCCAGAAAAAGCAAGGGCCGCCCGTGGCGCCAAAACCGAGCAGGCCGTTGCTCGGGGTGGTGGGTGTCACAAACCCGCCCCGCTGGAAAGAGGATAGCGAACTGGCCAGGAAGGAAGCCTTGCGCATTAGCAGATTTTCAACCGCATCAACAGCGTCATCACTCAGTCCTCCCACTTCACCAGAGGTAATACACCCTTATATGGTCATGGTCTTCTTATCTCCATGGTGATGGTAAACAGTTATGGTGTGTTTCTATGGTGTCTTCTGTGGTACATCTTTATTTCATTTTCACATTTATTAAACCTGGACACATCTTTGGTTTCTTGTTGGCAACTAGCTAATTGATTATTAAAATTACTTTCTTCAGTTTTCTTTCACATCACTTATAATTTAATAATGTCTTTCTTTATTTGTCTTTCTTCTTGGTGGGATTTGTTCTAATATGTTTCACTTTTCACAAATAATAAAAACACTTGTCTGTGGTGTTCGGTTTCCAATGGTATCTTACTTTCTCACACACTTATTCAACTTGTAAAATTCTTAATTTTTCATACACAAATCTGTTCATTAATTTCAAATTTTTGTGCGCTTTTGATTTCGGTATGACATGAGTGTTGCCATATGAACGCGTAGTTCAAAGTCACAAACAAGGACAGCAAAATCATGCATGCATGTCACATCTATCATATGATAAATTGAATCCATTGTAATCACCAGTTTCACAATAACTGATTCATCACATGGCTGTGCAAACATGTTTCTTCGACATCAAATTATATCTCAATAATGTCACTTATTCCTGTAAGCTGTTGAAATAACACTATGGCTGCTCAATCATTACAGTTCTCTGATATTGTACCACTTTGATGAACTGTTACACTGCCGTGGTGTTACTTCAACAGCTCTCATTATTAGGAAATGCATGGATTGTTCTAACAAGCCAGTATACATAGGGAGTACCGAAGTAGCTGTCATTAGAAACTACCATTTTCAAATATTTCATCATCGTTTGATAAAATCAGGTCAGAACACAATTCCCAAACCAGAACTGTCTGATTTTTTGTAGGGTTGCAGACATACTGATCGGATCATATCGTGGTTAACCCTTTGAGCGCCAAAGTCAATTTTTGTCACCTTTAGAAAATATACTCCAGTCAATGTTTTTCAGATTTGTGTCAAAATTTTGATAACGAACTGTAGCCAATGAAATGTGATGGGCATTTGGTCCAAAATTATAAAAAAATTACAGAAAAATTCATAAAAATTGGTAGAAATGTTGCACTTAAATTTTGGTGGGAACAATTACAGCACTCAAAGGGCTAACTTCTTGTTTATTGCATGGTTTCACTTCTAACTATTGAAACATTCTAACAACCAATCTGAATTTAGTGAATCAACCAATCCAGACATTTTTAAGTGGAAGATTTGGCAGTCATATGTAAATTCTAAAATGTGATACGTGTACAAAATTTACTATTTACTGTGTACAGAAGCAGTTTGTATGTTTCTCCACAGCAATAATTAACAGAAGTGGTGACTAATATCATAAACATGTAACAATCATCATCATCATGACATTTCATTCTAAAACTTCATAATGTCAAACATCAATACATCAACATCGTTTCCATATCCAACATAGGACCCTACTCATTTAGCGTGGACTGTTTAATTTCGGCGTTATCTCGATATATTTTGCGCAGTCTCAAAGTATGACCACATCTTCTTACGCCAAAATATTGCTTGGAAATCCAAGCTCAGTTTTCAGTAGCAGAATTGTAATTTGTCAGCCACTGAACGGACACTCTATCACTCTTTGAAATCCCACTCTGTGTCACACAATCACCAGTTCCACCTGAGCTCAGCCGCAGGGATCTTCTACCTTGTATTATTTAAAGCTCAAATTTCTGTACAACACCTGTCGTTTCAACTGTCCATAGAGTGCAGAACACTGTCCCTTAATTCAAACCCACATCTTTATGGCTTCTCAGGACAAACTCCAAAACGTAAATGCGTTCATCATATTACTTTGTATCTTCTGTATGAGTATAGTTCTTCCCACAGTCTCGTGTTTGTAATCCTTCATGCGGCTCAGTTTATGCTGTATGTGTGATATCTCTCACGTTCACCCAAGCACTCCCTGTCATTGGTTCAGAAACTGACATCAGTCACAATCAAATCATAGCAACCATTATATGTATCCAAAATGAACTTCAACAAAATGCACAGCCCACAATTTGTTCATCAATTCCTTTGACATCTTATACCTACCTGCTACCATGTTTGACCTTTGACACACACCTTTGACACACTCTCACAACATCTTGATCAGATTCTGCAAATCTCAGCAATTTTGCCGAGGTTGTAGTCAGATTCACATTGTGCGGGCGTCATTCTCAACGGTGTTGCTGAGGTTACAACCGGATTCATGGTTTGTGATCCATGAACATCAGCATTTTCAGTACCGTTGATGAGGTTGCAGCCACATCCATATTGTGTAATATCCCATAATTTCTGCATGTTTTTGATTTGCCTCACCTTTGACCTCGTTACTCATCAACATTACCGAATACTTAATCGGTTTACTTTCTGATTCTTCATCATTATTATGTGTGTTTTACTGCCGACCTTATTGTCTTATGTGCATGCAAAGTTTTGTGCACCCCTACCCAGTATGTGTTAAATGTTTTCAGAATGTGTGTGCGTCTGATTTAGTTGGATTGCGTGATAGAATTTTGAAAATTTTGTGTGAGCAAAAAAGGCGCAGTATCTTCACATTTGGAATAAATTCAGGCAGAACTCTGTGTTAAGGTATGATATGAAATAAGGGCTTGCATAAGTGATGTTAAGCAGAATTCCCTTATTTCGTTGATTCAATTTCAAAGCTGAAATCATTGAATTCGAATTTAGTTTCAAATCAGACTTTTGTATGAATGTTTGGAATGGAACATGATATTCTTCATTCACATTGCACTTCTAGTGGAATTTTTGCCAGATTGTAAATCCTTATTTTATTTTTATGACAATCACTCATGTTTGGGCAGTGTTACCAATTTTTAACATTCAGTCTGAACTGCATTGGTTCATGGGTAAAGTTATTCTCTGCTTTGTACAGGAACTTACTACCGGTACATTGTCAGTGTAATGGTAAAAATAGAAATACTTTGTTTGACGAAAAATAAATCTCATATCCCATAATTTTGAACTTCATACAAGTATTTTGGTTACGATGACAAGAAGTAGACTCTTACACATGCATCTAGTAAACTTTGCAAAGTATGAACAATATCTCAAAGGACAAAAATTGTTGTAGTAGTGTGGAAAAGTTGGTAACTTTGTCGCTTGGATGATGTCACTGATTCAAAAATGGGCTCAGAAAGAGAGAAATTGAGTGTTTCCATTGATTTCTTAGTGGAAGTACAGTGATTTTTGTGAATGCAATGTCAAATGTGTCGTTAGATGGTTGCAAAGTCATGTCCAAGTCGTTCACAAGCATGAAAATGTGCAAAGTTTGTAGGCATGATGATGTCCATTCTCATGCCCTGTGTAGTGAAAGAGTGTTTTTAGCTCATTTTTGGTATGTATATAAATACCAAAAAGAGCTTATATGGTGAGTCGATGGCGTCTATATGTTTTGTAATTATAGGACCGTGATTTTGCAACTGTCGTTGTTACTGTCTCTTGTAAGCATATTGAGAGAGTAGTATAGTAATTGAAAGAGAGCAGATTATGCAATCCAAATATCTTCCAAATATTCAACAGGTTTTTCCCACACCATAAAAATCACTTATGTGTCATCAGTTGCTCCCTAGCCTTAGGATAATTAATGTGGCAACTGTGTATTCTATAAACATACTCTGGCCACACAGTAGAGGGGGGAAGACGGATGCATCTCCCCCCCTCCAATTTCTATGGTCTGGCCAATTATTTGTAGACTAGCTGTAGGATCACATTGTCAAAATATCAATAGAGAGAAAATTTTGAATGAAGCTTTCAGTTAATATTTTCCGCAGAATTTCATTGCCAGAGAAGATACCTACGAAAACCCTGAAAGGGTGAAATCAATAGTAAATTGTTGCATAGTAACCCTGTGTGATATTTTCATTCAGTCAATTAAGGGACCACCGCCTTTGACCAAAGTAGAACCAGAGAAGATATCCTTCAGAGACAGACAAAAACTTTTTGCCAAACAGATTGACATGCAGTCGCATCCACAACCAGTGGACAAACAAGGTGGGTGAACTTTGAACTTAAGAAAGAAAGAAAGAAAGAAAGCATTTTCCTTGATATATGCTAAACAAGTACAATCATAGGTACAATTGTATGTAAAATAGCAGTTTTTCAAATCCAAAACTTTCATCTGGTTTATGTATAGAACATCCAACTTGTTTTTACAAGGCATACTTTAACAACTTTCTTCTATGAAATGAAATGTATGATAATGATATGTTGGAGCAAACATTATGGTTAGTGGCTCTTGTACAAACAGGAAAAAAATTTGTCGGGAGTTGGGGGGGGGGGGGTACACAGTGTTGTGGTCTGATACTCAGAATCACCTCATTTTTTCCTCTAACGAGTGCAGATGTCTCTTCACTGGTCTGATAAATTAGTGGATGAAAAGTAATATGTACAGGACAACTTAGAAAATCTCCATGATGACTGTATTTCACTTTATAGTGGTCATGGCAGGACCACTGTATTTCCCTTGATAGTGGTCCTGGCAGTACCACTGTATTACCATGATAGTGGTCCTAGCAAGACCACTGTATTTCCTGTGATCGTGGTTCTGGCAGGACCACTGTATTTCCCTTGATAGTGGTCCTGGCAGTACCACTGTATTACCATGATAGTGGTCCTAGCAAGACCACTGTATTTCCTGTGATCGTGGTTCTGGCAGGACCACTGTATTTCCCTTGATAGTGGTCCTGGCAGGACCACTGTATTTCCTTGATAGTGGTCCTGGCAGGACCATTGTATTTCCCTTGATACTGGTCCTGGCAGGGCCACTGTATTTCCCTTGATAGTGGTCCTGGCAGGACCACTGTATTTCCCTCGATAGTGGTCCTGGCAGGACCACTGTATTTCCCTTGATAGTGGTCCTGGCAGGACCACTGTTTTTCCCTTGATAGTGGTCATGGCAGGACCACTGTATTTCCCTTGATAGTGGTCATGGCAGGACCGTTGTATTTACCATGGTATTGGTTATTGGAGGGTCACTGCTTTTACCTTGATAGTGGTACTTGACCACTGTGGAATTTACCATGTCATTGCTTGTGCAGGCGTAACAAAGGGGAAAAAACGAAATATAGGTTGAACATTTGTGTATGTGCATGTTAACATTCAAGAAGCTATAAGCTTTACAGTATATTGTTTCTTGTATATTTTCCAGTAAAGAAAGTAAGTCTTGTTAGTCAAGAAGATTTAGAAAAGATGAAAGAGGAAGAGGACCGTAAACTGATGTCCATGTCACAAGAAGAATTTATGCAGTACCACAGAGACATTGGGTCACCGACGACACCCAGCGACAGACCAGACGGCAGCTTGAACAGATCAGGGGAGAGTCTAAATGCATCCACAGTTAGGTAGGGTGGTTTTTCCCAAGACTGAAAGTACAGTCTAAATGCATCCACAGTTAGGTAGGGTGGTTTTTCAAAGACTGAATGTACAGTCTGAATGTGTCCACAGTTTGGTAAGGTTTTCTTACGAAGACTGAACTAATATTACCTAGAGTGTAAAGACATTTATCTATCGGACTAAGTTAACCAGACTGATAAGTTTTCATGATACCGGGAAGAAATTCATGCTCATGCGTTTTAGCAGGTCTTTTAATTTTAAACATGTAAACATTTGTCATGTGTATCAGCAGGGAATTTCAAAACATCTGCACCATACCATGCCTATTTGAATGACAATTTTTAAAGTTTTGTGAAAGACTCAAATGAAGATGAAGAATGTAAAGGAGAAAGTTGAAAGTATTGTACATTTTGTTTCCATGTATAATTTTTTTTCATGAAGTTAAAGGGTTCATCTTATCACTGAGTTTGCACTGTTTTTAAGGTGGCACTGTCTAACCTCAACTTAGCGTAGCAATGCATGTTGGCAAACTTTAGAATACTCATCGTGTTTCTGTCGTAGTTATTGCTGTAACAGTGCTTATTTTTGTAATCCTTCAAATGCCTTGATGTGCCACTCGTAGGTTTATCTTTGTCTCTCGTAAACATTGCCGTTTGCTTTTCCCTTCAGTGTGAGTTCAATTTCTAGCACACCCAGCGAGGTTCGGACGGCTAAATCAGAAAAGCGGTATATTGAGAGGTTAAAGCGAGAAGGTGCGATAAGTCCGAGCAATAGCAGCGTTACTTCAGAGGAGGGGGAAAGATCACTGTCGCCTGCTGAAATGAGAGCCTTACAAGCTGAAAAGAAAGCTGCCTGGAGAGCTGCTAGGTAAAAGAACAAAATAACCCAATCAAATGGTGTTCATCTCCTTATTGATCCATGTCCACCAATCAGGTGGTGATCAGTGATCATGTGACCAGCAATGCTGCATTCAAATTTCAACGGCTTTGTCACGTGACCCTCATTGCACTGATGATAACTTTTCACAAGCGATCACATGTAGGTCACATGACAAACTGCCAAATCACGTGAGTTAGCGCACAATGAAGAGAGCCAATCAGTGACTGCCGAACAATAAAGGCACATCAAAGTGGCATTTGTCATCCACTGTTTGTATAAGAATCGCAAAATCAGTACAGCGTCACTTCAAGAATATGCATAGTTGTTACTAACAGCAGTGTGTGGTATCACTTTTGCGTAGACTTTTCCTAGTGTGGCGACTGAATTCACATGCGAGAATTAAAACTGAGCATTAACATCAATTTTAAAGCAGTTACTGGTTTAATTTAAGATGGGTGAAATAAGTAAAGGTGGTCTGATATATAGTAAGCATACTTTTTCCTCGCCAGATTTTATAAACTTCTTGCTTTATGCCATAGTGTGTTAGTAAAGCATATAAAACAGACACATCACCTCAATTGTCATTCAATAAAATGCTCAATCAAGTGGTTATCAAAAGTTTCATCGGCAGCTGACAGTTACCAACTGTTGCAGAGCATACCAGTAAGTTAGACCGTGACATATTCAAAGCGTCACACATTGGCGTGTGCACACACACAATTGCACTTGTTGCAACATGTACACCCGACTGCACACACTGAACGCCAAGCAGCAGTGCGTATGCGTGTCTTTCAGCATACCATATCAGTGAAGAATTCCTAAACAACATTGGTTCATCTACTATTATCAGAGCAGAGTGAAAATGGCATATACATAAAATATAAGCAGGACTTTACAGGCAGTATTTGAATCAGTCGAGAAATCTCTGGCAAAATTCATGGTGATGATCTGCTCTACATCTAACCTTCCACCCCTAAATTTGTACGTGGATCCTTCTCCCCGATCAAAAGCACCAAGATCACACCATTGTGTGGTACTGAATGGGTAAAACGAAAAGTGATGTGCGAAATTGTGAAGTTGCCGGTAGCTATCTTGAACGGAGTTCATCCATGTATGCTCACTTCATTCCTTTCAGAGGAGGAGGTATCAACCACAGTGTGCTCATGGCAAACTACATCTATAAAGGGTGTTGACAGCTCATCCATTGAAAATTTACTCTGAGTCATTAGACCACTGTAATTGACAAATGTTGCTGCCGTAAATCTCTTTTCAACAGAATGAAGTCACTCGAAGAAGACGCCCTCAAAGCTCAGATGGTGATTGAGAGATCACAAGAACTTTTCAGAAAGAGTAGCCAGTCTAGTTTGAACAGCATAGGAGAAAGGAAACAGCTTGAAAGTCTCAATTCAGGTGAGATTTCTATCAGTGTTGGCTGCTGAAAGTATGATTAACTCTTGTACCCCCATTTCCCTCTCTAGAGGTCCAACTTTACCATAGAAATCAATAGGATTTGTTTAACCCTTTGAGCGCCAAAGTCGATTTTTGTTGCCCTTACATTTTGTCAAAATTTTGAAAAAAAACTCTGGCCAATGAAATGTTGTGTTCATTTGGTCCAAAATTATCTAAAAAATTACAAAAAAGTTCATAAAAATTGGTAAAATGTTGCACTAAAATTTGGGCGGGAAAAAATACAGCACTCAGAGGGTTAAACCACGGTGGTGAAGGGGGTAATTTTGAGGGGACTCTGTGGCTTAATCTGTTTACCTCCATGGTTTGACCTAAGACCATTGTTGGTGTTGACAGGGCATTTGGGATGAACAGGTTAAACCTAAGAGACCATAAGGATGCAACACATGAGTGCAAGTGATCTATGATAAACTCCCAATTTCTCAACAGATGGCAAGGGGAGCGCAGAAAATTGTACAAGTCCAAGTTGAAAATGAAGAATTGAAAATTCCAAGTGTAGCGGTAGGTGGGCTGTTTCTATTGACAAGTTGACCTTTCACCCCCAAGTTACTCCACAGAGTTTGAGTTTCTCTGCTGATCAAGAAAGAGGTTGTATGAAGTTCTTGTTATGGAACAACTTCATGGTCATCACCAAAGCTGTTGTGTTGCTGTAGCCCTAGTAATTGCAACTACAATGAATTGGTTTTTTCAGTATTTTTCCACCATGTTCAGCGAGAACCATTGCTTTGTCTACCCTACAAAGTATGTAGAAATAACAAGTACTCAACAAGTAAATGAAGCTTGTATATGTGCAGTGTGTTCTCCAGGTTTCTCCCACAAGGGTAGGATGTCACTCTCTGCTTTAACATGGGGGATTGGTTCTGATTGAGGGGACCTATGATAAATTATGCTAAGTTATGCAAATTAAGAATTTTCAGAGTATTAGCGAATTAAGGTTATAGCATTGATCAAATATCAAATAACAGACACTCCTGTTTCTTTATCTGTATATGTTGAATAAACTAGCAGCCTACATAAATCATTCACACTTCATTCATATAAGATCAAACACTGTTTTGTAATCTGGAGGCAAACTCTAGTTGATAGTCTTTCAGTTTTATCACATCCTTCTGCAGATAGGTAGCTTGTATCACTGTACTGTGGCTACAGATAGTGGGTTAAATCAACTATGTGATGTTTCACCATAGACAGTACCAGTAATCACGGTGGTGTACATACTAGTACTCCTGGTAAATCAATATCTCAAACCTCATGACAGAGGTGCGAAATGTCACACATTTGTGTGTTTTAATGGAGGACTTTGTTTAAGTAGGTGGGGATTCCAGCAATCACCCATTTTGGAGAAAACACTGTATATGTGCCTCACATCTTTGACAAGTGAATTAATGTCTAGAAATTAGTGCCTAAAGTAAGTGATCTTTATCATTTGAAGGAAGACATCATGATTTTAATAATTCTTGTGTTGTTTATTTCCCCTACTACAGATAGTTAATTCACTGGCTAGTAAGTTTGTCCAGCAGAGATCCCAAAGCACACTGTTCGTATCATCAAGGCTTAGAAGATGATCAAAGAAGATGCTGGCGTGATGTCCCATTGTTTGTATTCTGAACAAATCCCTGTAATTTTCCTTAAAAAAATATTAGTTTTTAAGTCTGCAGCAGAGTTGTGCAGGCATATCCCATTTGTATGCTAATTTGTTCGAAATTTGTAGCATATTCAGATTCCGGGGCCATATTGGGGATATGCTGATTTTCACTGTTGTAAAAAATATTTGCCTTGGACATTATTAAAGTGACTACCATTATTATCATTCATATTTGAATGGAACGAACATTGCCACTTTCTTGTGCAAATATGAAAACCTCGGAATGCGATTGACTTGTTTCTCTAACCAATCATGTTCCTGCTGTTGTTGTGATTGGCAGCTACAAAGAACCAATCACAATCCTTGATTTATCTGTAGATATTATTAGTCGTTTTACAAGTGGTATTGTTTACTTGGCTTTGAAAATGAATATTTTTGTATCAGACTTTGGTAGTCCAAGAGAGGGCATAGTAACTGGCTCAGTGGTTCTGTGAAAAATTCACGTTTGTAAATTATGTACAAGGAAGTCTGTTCTCATTTGTGCATTTTTTCAACCTAGTTTGAAATGTAATTTGTACAGATGGGCTACTGAAGTTTACATGAAAAAAATTCTCCTGTGTGTAGGTATTGTAGCTATTATGTATTTCAATTTTTAATTCAAACCATTCCCATAGAAAATGTTGTAATCTAAGGTGAAGGGTTAAAGGTCATAGGTGGTGTAAAGCAATTGTAATTCTCAAAAGGAAACAAGACTAATTTTTACAGTATTATAATTTTCAAATTCCTTCAACAGGACACTGCATAGTTTTCTAATAAATTTTATGATGAGGAAGGGATCTGTTTATTCAAACTATTATGCTCTTTTTCTCCAGGGATTACACAACGAATCCATTATCTGTGAATTTTTACCGCTCTCAGTGTCAAACGATTATAAATAAGTAGTGCAACTGTACTTTTTTTTTACTGCTGTCAGTGTCTTTAATTCTCATGAAATCAGTCCCAGTTCCTCAGATATTTTAATGATCTAGTTTTAGTGTATTCTGAAGATTAATCTCCGTGAAATATTCCCCAAAAAGCTTGAGGCACAGAAATCATGTTTGTGTAATATTTTAATGGCTTTTATAGACCTTTCCTTCAGTATGCATTTATTTCCTTAATGTATAAAAGCCTGACACATACAGCAAGGCTTTGGTCAGTTGGCAGTATTTCCATGTGTAAAAATTAGGCTCTGATCGGTTGGTACAGTCCCAGTAGTAACCAATCAAAATGTATCATTTTAATTGTCAAAGTTCACACAAAAATTAATACAAATAGTCAGATATTTTAGTCAAGAAATAAAGCATTAATATTTTTTTCTTCTGCTTATATTAGATATCTTACCGGTTATTATAAAACAATCTAACTTTTCAATATTAACATTGTCAAGAGTAGCTGTTTCACGTTTGTTGATATTGCTAAGGAAGAATAGACATTTGAAATACAATTCAAAAAATATAATGAAGCTCCAATTGAATATGATCAACAACAGGTAATATCACATAGAAGTTACATTTGCACTGTGTAATATGTTTTGTATCACGCACACATCAATGCCTCAGGAGAGGGCTCATACTCTTTTAGTCAACCAGCAAACCCCGATTGCTGTGAATGAAGGATCATATGTGAGAGAAGGTAGCTGCAGAGAGAGAAAAGGACAGAAAAACATCAAGAATTGTTTATGTCAAGGTAGTGACACAGCTGAGGTATCAATGTAGGAAACTGAACATGGTTTGATATTAATTGCAGCCTGAATGAGGGACAGGTCAGTGATTTGAACCGTTCTATGGACATCTTGACACAATTAATATGTTACTTATGCCAGGGTAAAGGGGGATGGTTTCAAGGAGTTAAATTGTGACAAGAATGTAAAGTTTTTACAGTCAATGCAACATTAACCACAGTTTTGAGAGATTTGCATCCAAAATTATGTGAAAGTTCTTTCCTTTCAAGGTTCCCCCAGAGCTGTAGACAGATGTTTATAAACTAAAAGAAAGATTGAAAAAATAATATTTCATTTGTAGCTGTAAATAAATGTTAAACCTTACCTCTTCAAAGGATTTCTGCCATGAACACTGGATGTAAATATGCTTTGTCAACGGTTCTTCCATTCCAATTATACCAGTAGTATGTGTCTGTTGACATTCCTTAGTCCCAGCTCTGCTTGTATTGACATAACTGATCATATAGGACAGATGATCTTGTGAGGGAGTGCTGTATGTAGTCAGTCTTCAAATGGCAGAGTGCCCGTTCTACGTTATAGAACTTGTGTGTTTTTGCACTACCTCAAAGTGAATACAATGGGCCAAAACTATACAAGCGGATGTTGACAGTCTATGTCTGTTATGCGTTTTTGGATTTCAAACTGTACGGCTAGGGAATATGGCAACTTTTTACATGTTCGAATCACAGCAAGTTAAAGATCATTTTTCCGCAAAATATGCGATCTTCATTCATGATTACCCCTGGTTTTAAAGTGGTGATATTTTTGTCATGTTTTAAATATCCAATTTCATTAGAATTGGCAACAGTTACTATTTGATCTTGAAATTATACAGAGAAGGAGCAAATTGGAGACGAGAAAGCTTGTGGACACACTCCAAAGAATTGTTTTTGTTCTGATTTAGAGTCCTACAGAGTTGTTAAAAGACTATAGGCGTATTACTC
Organism: Ptychodera flava; assembly: GCF_041260155.1. Taxonomy (NCBI): domain Eukaryota; kingdom Metazoa; phylum Hemichordata; class Enteropneusta; family Ptychoderidae; genus Ptychodera; species Ptychodera flava. Next base: position 13,741,972 of record NC_091944.1, on the reverse strand, counting down.
TGTCATGCCATATGTTTATTAGTTTTCAAATACATCCATACTAACTTGCTCAGAAAGGGCAGTTGCTGTAACTGATATATTTTTCCTTTTTTGTTTTCTATTTAACTAGAGTTTCTTGTTGTTCCATAAAGTATGTTAAGATGTGCAGCATTCCAGCTTGTCAACTTAGCCTGTACCATGTGTAGGCACATCGTTGTTGTTGTTGTTGACAAGTGCCTTTTAGTCTGACTAAAATCCAAATGTAAACAATAGCATTTGCCCTCTCATGTATACACTCTGTGTTGACAAGCTGAATAGCGGGTTTCAACACACTTTTGGGAGTAAAATAAGAACTTAATTTGACAGTCAAAGCATTCAAAACAAAATTGATAAAAATATCATCGAAAGTTACTGCTTCTGTCCCTTTAAAAGAGTGCCAGCAACACATTCTGTTGAACTAAAGAAATTCACTTGACCTTGACCTTAGTTGTCCAATATTGTTTTCTCTGTTTCATGCTGTCAGAACCTTGTTGCAAGGTCAAATATTGATTATTGGTCCAAACAGTAACATGTTCAAAAGATGCTGGAAATAAGCAATGTAGGTTGAACTTATGATTACTTTAACAGGATAATACTTATTATGTTCAAGACCAGATACCAGGGGATTGTACAGCAACTTAATGTTATCACCATAGTTACATGTTGCACTTCTTTGTCTAAACATCGCTCTTCAAATAATTTGTCTTAAAGGAGTAGTTTATACCAAGGCAAACCTTAGACTAAAGTTTAGTGTTGTGGGGTCATCCTTCATATGGTAGATGTCTGCTCATCTTAGGGTGCCCTTTATTGCTGAATTTCAGTTCGAATTGTTGTGAAGTCGGTGATCAACAGTCTTGCCAAAATCAGAAGTCCAAGAAAATCTCAAGTACTTGGCCAAAGTTCAAAAATAGCCCTCGAGGCACTCAGTGGCTTACAGGTTTTTTAATATCGGCAAACAAACTGTGATGAGCTGTTTCAAAAAAGTATGCATCCAATTTCCACAGCATTACTGTGGCACATATGTAGTGCAAATTTATTTGCGATAATCGAAATGAGATCATCTCTAAACACAATGACTTTAATTGAGGCTTGTGTGTGCAGTGTTCACGGCCCCGAAAATGTACATGTGACTGTAGTGAAAGGTCTTATTAAACCTAACACTGAGATCAAGTAATTATGCCCATGTAATAACAATAGTATGTTGATTTTTGTCGAGCAAGAACAGACATGGAAATTCTGCCAAATTGTTGTTTTCTTTTTTATTTACATTCTGTAGTTTCAAGAAATGTACAGATGTTATTTATCCATGTTTGGTGTCAAAAATAGGGGTATTCCGCCAAAAATATTGATATTCATAATATATCAAGTGATATTTTGTAACTTTACGTGCACAAATAGCAAACGAATTTACAAAAGTGTAGTCCCTTTTCCTCCATATGTTTCCAGGTTTGTTTTGCTAAAAAGACTGACTGTACACCAATGTATTTTACAGTTGTAATCCAAGCCAAACAATAAAAAATATGATTTTCTCAGAATCGACCTTTGTATGTGAGATTGTTTGATTGTATTATTTGATGATGTCATATAGTGTGCAATCACGCTCATGTTGAAATCGAACCATGCTTTTCAGTCTATCTACGAATCCAAAAATATCGTCTGGCAATGTACACTCGATGTTGAATCATGGGCAGAAATGGCAAGTTTGCATACACAAAAAACAGCAAAGATGCTGTAGTTGCACAAAGCAGTCAAATCACGTGGCCTTTTAGTAATTGCATGTAAATTTATCAGCCGTTGTACGCTATTGAATGGTGTAGCTGGCTAGTTATGATGAAATGCACTGGACAACCAACCTCAAAGTGGTCCCAGTGTGTCACAATGGCATTATGGTTGGAGTAAATGCTTATGCAAATGCATAACGTCTTTCCCAGTTTCAAAATAAAGCGCACACAGCTTCAAGGAAGGTTTTGCTTCATAAAACTTGACAACGATATACACAGCTACACCATTCAATAGTATAGATCGCAGTCATTTGAAATCTAGAAAGAAATACATTAGCATATAAAGCATTCATTCCAACCATAATGCCATTGTGACACACGGGGCGAATTTTGAGATTGGTTGTCCAGTAAATTTCATCATAACTAGCTAGCTACAATGGTTCCAAGTCCCCAAAGTTCATATTTTCGTTGTTCAAGACAGCGCCCTCAGTAATCTGGTACAACAGCAATGTTGTGCTCCTCGATGTGCTTCAGCAACATTTTTGCTCGCCTCTCGATGATGTCAACCAGTGCAGTTGCGTTACTTTCCCCTCCAAGCGACTTCCAAAATCCCACGTCGACACGAAGCGACTCTTTCAGCCTATCGCCTAGTTTACCAGACTTTATGACGTTGATAGGGCCTTCTGGTACTCTGTCAGGTAAACAATGAACAAGGAAGATAAATAAACAAAACAGCTTCATAACTATTCGAATCCATATAGCTACGGCAGTATCTAGCTTGTTCAGTTTTACGAGATTCAGAATAATATTGTGACGTTTTACCTTCGATGATCTTGAACATACATTGGTATATCTTGTTCATACCTATGCATTATATAGATTTTATCTTATGTAAATATAGACAATTGATAGATAAATAAATATACTTTTCGAAGCGATATAATAAATCTGGCCGAAGTCACTCTTGTGAGGGCCCACTCCGATCCAAAGGATTGCACACAATCTGAACATATTTGTTCCGAGACAAACAACAGTTCAGAAGCAAAACTCTATTTGTCTTTTTGAACAGCCAGATATTGACAGCGATTAAAATTCAATAGATATTGCCGTAGACAAGACCTTTGATCATTCCTACCACTAGTTTGTGTCAGAAAGCTGTTAAAATTTTGTCAACTTTTTGTGAAACAAAGTGGTGTGCTTTATAAGAAGGTTATTGAAGAAGATATGCACAGACAAGAGCTGGAAAGTACCCGCTCTACTATTAAAGAAAATTGAAGTTTTACAGGAGATTCAAACTTAAAGGGACTTTTCTCCAATAATTGCAGACACCATAATATATCATTTACACCTGTGTTTTGTCCCTTTGGACGGACACGAGGTGTATAGGTATGACTTTTAAGAGCATGGTGCAAAAAGTGCTAAATGACGTATAATCTCCTTGTATGTTCTGACTTCCAGGATGTCACTTCATCAACAGAACAACTGTAAAACTAGATTTACATATAAGAACTGACCCACTGTCGTTTAGATACGCACATCAATACGGTTGACTGACAAACGGAGGCACACAAAATCGTAAAGGAATTATGGTTGTCTTCTTTATGAATGCACCACACTCCCGTTGCATGGGGATGTAGCTCACCAAACAATTTGTAGAGGGCTTTCACGAATTATGGACCCTTGGATCGTAAACCAACCAAACCAACAAACAATAAACAAACAAACAAATGTTCTCTTAAAGGGACAATACATGTAACTTTTGGTAATATATAAGCAATTTTGCCACATTTTAAAATCAAGTTCAGATTCTTATTCCATCCCTGAATTTTTTACGATGTATTGTGCACAATGCACAATGTGCAATCTTAATGTTGGCATGTTATATCAAGTCCGGACTTAGTCAAAACGCCAGTTGTCGACAATGGCATTACGTACTATACATCTACAGGCTGTGTCAACAAGGTTGACACACAGGTGGATAGAGGGACTGTGGTTGACATGATTCCAGGAGTAGAACAAGAAACAGTATTTTACTCATAGCACACAAAATACATGTTGGGTAAAAGTTACAGCAAATAGAGCTTATTTTCAACAAAACTTAAAACTCACTCTCGTATTCCCTGCAGAAGTCGATAATTTAAATGATCGAAGGTCCGGTTCCGGTTGAACACGTTATCGATGAATACAAGTCGCGAACGGTTCCCCTTGCGGGTGAAAAGATGCAACATAAGTGCCTTGCTCTCATTGGCGCATTTATCAGGCGAACGCTTCTTCATGCAACTTTCACCCTGGTCTACGTCATATCCACAGCAACTGCGGTCCAAACGGTCCGTGTTCTAGAAATGAGTAAATTCTGTTGTGAGAATTGGATACACCTGAAGTCTAGCGGGACCATTGTTCCTAAATATGGCAGTTATTACGTGCTTATCTCAGAGTGCCCTCTATAATAGATAAGTATGAACATAACCTCAATTGCAATGCGCCTTGGTGTAGAGGCGTGGCATTGTGAGGTCATTCCACAATATTACTAATTATAGAGACAAAAATATATGAAAAGAACGTGTTTGGCGCCGGAAAGTTGTATACAATTAAAGTAGAACACGCCTCGGGGACATATATTCGGATTCTCATTTCTACAATTCCTTGCTGATCTACCACTTGTGGGGGCTCTTTTTAAAGCTCTTGGAGAAAGAAAAACTTTCACCGTCTTAGTTTTTCGAAAATCGAAAAGTTCATTTCCCCCATAGAGTTAATACAGAGATGGCGGCCATTTTGAATTTCAAATATCGCAAAATGTTGGATAATTTGTTTCGCTTGTGCCAAACTTCGCACGGTGACCCCCAATTTTTATTGTTGATTTTGTAAGAGAATGGTTTAAAGCTTCATTGAGGAAAGTTTGAGCTAAAGTTTAAGTCTTTCACTGTCGAGGCGCATACTACCTTAAGATCTCTTCAAACTTGAAATTGGTTCAAATATCGTCCTTGCAAAGTAAAAAGTAAAAGTAAAATGCGCCTCTGGTACCGATATTCGGTCTCTAAAATTTACACAATACCTTTACGCTGTACCGCTTTTGAGGGTTCATTTTGAAGCTATTGGAATACTTGCACTTTCCACGTCTTTGCTCTTTGAAAAGCGAAATTTTTAATTTTTTCCTTAGAGTTAACAAAAGCACGATGGCCATTTTAAATTCCGAATGTTGTTTGGTCATTTGTTTCTCTAGAAGTAAAATTTGCAAATAATCAGTATTTTGTGATTCTTGATTTTGAAAGGGAATGATGTAACGTTTCCTAAAGAAAAGACTGAGTAAATGTTAAGGTCTTCATTTGGGGCTGAAAGGGGTAGCTTCATGGTTGTACAAAGCTCCCATGTAAATTCAAATTTTCAATGTCAACGCTGGTCAGAACATTTTATGTCGCTATAATTGTCCTTCTAATACAGTGCATAGTTTTCGTTTAGGGTACGTTTAAGTGCAAACGGCGAACGTCTTTCTCAGTGTCATATAATGGAAGGCGTAGTTAAACGTCTGGCTTATTGCGATTGTTATTTGGTTCACCATACTCTCAATTTTCAGCTGCGAAGACGAAAATACAGGCGGAGTTTATTCGAATCTCATTTGTTGGTGTCGGACAATTTGGAACACACATGCTCTTTAGCGTGATCGATCCATATGATTGATATTTTCTCTGCCACGAATATTGAAATCACTGTATTGCGCTCCCGTTACCCACCATAATCTGAAGTAATGACCTTGATATTTTTACAAAAAAGCTACATACACCGAATTTAACCAGTTATAAATGTTCCAAGATTTACATTTCTATCTAATGATGAATGTGTAATGCTCCGTGGGACGAACATTCCGAAGTGGACTCAAAATTTTAACATGGTAGTTTTGTCGGTCTCCTGCTTATTTGGGCTCATTTTAAAGCTACTCGAGTATTTGAGTTAAGTCTTGTTTTAGTGAAATCGATAATTTAGTCTTTCTCCGAAAAGTTAACAGGGTTGTAAATTTCAAATATAGGTTAATTATATGCAGTCTATTTCTAAAGTACCTGCATTTGCATGGTGAGCTCTGATTGCTATTCTTTTCTCACAGAAGTTTTGACCAAATTTTAAGATGTTTGAAGGCGTATACTATCGAAAAAATTAATCTGGTGTTAATTGTATATATCGAACTTTCGTATGAAAACACGAATACACACAAACAGATATGGGAAGAACATTTAGCTAACAACTTTGAAGACGACAGTAAGAGAAGGTGGGAACATTCCCGAAGAAAAATACTGAAGAAACTTTCCACTGCTCACCTGAAGAAGAAAGTCAAATATAGTAAGTTTGCTCCACTCAATATATTTAACTGGAGTTTTACAGCGATAAGTCTTGTTTTGTTTTAACTCGTCTAGTGAGTTACATCTGTACTTCAAATCCATTTGGTAGTCTTGGAAAGTCAAACCAAATGAATTTTGTAGTTTATATTTCCCGCCATGTATAAGTTTGGGATCCCACCAGATGAGGGGTCGAAGTTTTCCATCAATAAATCGGCGGTCTTTAGGAGGAAACATCGCTGGCTTCAGAATTTTTCCGATGGCGGGGAGCGAGCGATTTAGCCCCAAAACTCGATCTATATGGAAAGCGAAGATCTCGAACCAATCATCGACACGCTTTTGAATGGCACACTGCTCTGTGCATGATTTGAAATCTTTGATTGGACCACTTCTACCGTCGTCGAAGATCAGTTGTCGCAATTCTTCTTTGAATTTTGCATTGTGGAGTTTACTGATTTTCGATGTAGACAGCATCTCCATTCGCACAACATCGGCACGACTAAACCATTTCGGATAATGTTCACCAAACCGAAGTTCCTCGTTCTTCAGTCCCTTTACAAAACTTAAAAATTCTTCTTCAGACATCAGTTCCCACCAATTTTTTAGTGTCATGTTGACTTGTGACAATGACGACTTACTATGGTCCTGGTCGCGTTTATCTGTTGAGTTTTCACCATGCTTACCTGCAAGAAATCATCGACTCAGTGACGGAAAACGGCGTGGTTGTGAACGTTATCGTAAATTCTTACCATTGCTTGAGACATTTTTATTGAAGTCTTAGCTTTCAAATTTCTCTGTAAATGTGTCTGCCTGCCTGTCTGCCTGCCTGCCTGCCTGCCTGCCTGTCTGTCTGTCTGTCGGAACGTCAGTAACTTGATTTCTCACCATTCTGACCCGCTTGCAGATTAATGTTTGAAGCTTATTACCCATCGTGTAATCGGATTCTCCACCATTCTGAGAGACAACATTTCACGCCCAGGGCATTGGATTTATTGTCACACGATGCGTTTTGTACCAACAAAGATTATTGATAACATATCTTGTTTGAATACCATTACGCTGACCTTTGCAAAACTTTCACGACAAAAACGTTTAAAGAAATGTGTCTTTTGGGAACAAATATTACGCTTTCAATGCTTGACTTTGTCATGTTGGCAGGTTTATAAAATTCAGTTCCTTTGGGTTTTGCTTCAGTCTTTGCAAAAGTCTGATGTAAATTGAAATTCAGGGAAAGGTGAGATATAACTCAATTGACTCCTCACAGGAATGTATCGTATGGTCAAATAGATTGTATATGCAACAACTCCTTTCAGATCGACCTCTTTTCACCATTTGAAGAGAAAAGAGCATGATCTGAAAGGAATTGTTGCACATACAATCTATTTGACTATACGATACATTCCTGTAAGGAGTGAAATGAGTTATATCTCACATTCCCTGAATTTTCCGTAAATGTTTTATCACCTTAATATGTAATAATTAACCCAATATGTAATACCGACCAAATATGTAATAACACTTAACACAATGTGTAATACTAACCCGATATGTAATTACAATATGTAACACCAACTCAATACGTAATAAAATTAACTTAACCGTATATGTAATACTAACCCAATAAGTAATAACATTAAATTTGGGAAATATGCTGACCAAAATAAGACAAAAATATGCCTAGCAACCATGACCACGCCCCTTAACAACCCGCAGCATTTCTAAAATTTAATAATTGTTCAAAAGTTTTGATGAGAGTGTAGATGGTGATAATTATATAGGCTAGCAAATTTGCTAAAATACTAAGAATGCCCGGCAATCATAGCATGCCCTATACAAGCAATTAAATTTCAAATCATCTTAAAAATGATGTCCAGTAAATACACAAAAGGAAATGTAAATATGCATGACCACTCTTGTCATGTCCTTAGCAACCACCAAACAATCATGTTTTGTTTTTGTTTTTTGTAGGAGGACACGCAACTGTCAGGATTGTCTGATCAACTAAATAAATGAAAAAGGCAAAAAATGTAACAATCGCAGATTCGGCATTCTAACTATTTATAATAAACCTAACATCATTCTCAGACCCGAAGAATACTGCTGTCAATCTTTTAGTGCACTGTATAGAAATTAATATAAAAGTTCACCTGTAATCGTAATGTTAACGGTCACCAAACAAAACTTCCGTTAGGAGAATATGATGTATCTTCTGCTATATGTAAACATAAAAGGTTCTATCATACACCTTATTGACCTAGTGGAAACATATCGTCAAACAATACTTCGTGATAGACACATTATGTTGATGTTAGATTGTGTTAGATATCACACATTTACCGAAACTTACTGTGCCAAAAGGTCGTGATAAATTTAGACGACTGGTTTTGGAAATTCAGCAGGCCGCGAATGTTGACGATGAAGGCGACATTCCCCGTGCTTGCAAAATAGTGTATGTAACTGTACAGTACTGCAGTTGTCGTGAGGGCACAGCACAACAAGAAGACCAGCAGAAAATGGCGTCTTGTCATCTCTACTTGTGACGTATCCTGGAGCAAATGGTCAAGTAGCGTTCACAATCAATGGACCGGGTGGCCTGTCAAGGGAATTGAGTGTGACTTGAAAATGACCAGGTGATGAACAAATGGGCCCTGCGAAGAGAGATCAGAAACTATTCAGTCTCACACTGATCCAAAATTACATCCCATCGGTCAACTCTTTTCGTTGTGTAGAGTTTTGCGACTAGTCTTTCTGAGATTGTAGCACATTAAACCACTTATAGCTCATGATGGACATTTTCAACCTACCGTTAAACTTTGTTAGAACAACTTTACCTAAAATACAACATGTAAGATCAACAACCAGAAGGTCGCTACATTAGTAGATTTTTTTAAATCTATATTTAAACTCGATAACTCCATAGGTGAAACACCTCTTTTCGTGGAGGTCGAGTACTTCTAAATACCCATAACCCACAACCCCAATGAATTTAAGATTTAATGATAGTGTCCATTCCAAACACGATAAATCTTTAACATTACTTCGCATTTAGGCTCTTCGTTTAGTCCATACGCCAATAGATCAATCATTAAAGTTTTGACTTTTCTCACGGTGGAAGCAGAAGAGACGCCATTTTCCACAGCATGTATACGCATATCCCATTTCTTTATAAAATCTGAAGATCATAAATTATCAACATGGTGAAACACATGTACTAGTGTTGGACAGTGAAATGCACGAATGTCGAATAACGAAAAACATAAAGGCTAGCTTCTGGAGAGGGATTGAAAATGCCCTTGGACACGTTTAATTTCCCGCACATTGTCAGTCTAGTCCATCTGACCATCTTCGTTCCCCTAGCCAACATGTATGTAATACTAAATAGGATCATAACGCACCTAAATTAGAGATTAAAGAAACTACAGAATCAGATTCATCGGCTTCTTATCTAGATGTTTCCTTGAATTTGACTCTAACGACCAGCTTTCTACAAGGCTGTATGACAAGGGAGATGATTTCAACTTTACTGTCATCGATTTTCCTCGCCTACATAGCAATATTCCACTGTCTTCGTCCTGTGGAGTACACATTTCCCGGTCTATTCGTTATGATGGGGCATGTAGTTCATATATCGATTTTGTGGAGAGACACAACCATCTCTCTTGCAAGCTTGCAAATAAGGGTTACTCAAGTAAAAGGCTTGTCTCTACGCTTTTTGGCAGGTGTAAGGGACTGACAGATAAGTATGATGAATCACTTAAACAAATGATCACTGATGACATCGGTGACAGTTGTCTACAGGTAGATTAAGGTACAACGCACCTCGGGGACAGACATTCGGACTCTCAAAATTTTACAATTCTCTTCTGATATACCACACATGGGGGTTTTCACCGGCTTAGTTTTTCTAAATTCAAAAAAAATTATTTTTCTCCATAGAGTTAAACCAGGGATGGCAGCCATTTTGAATTTCTAATAGCGGTAAATCTTTGGTAATTTGTTTCTCTATTACCCAAATTTGCACGGTGACCCCCTATATTTATTCATGATTTTGAAAGAGAATGATTGAAAGATTCCTTGAGGAAAGTTAGAGCAAAAGTTTAAGTCTTTCACTTTAGAGGTGCATACTACATTAAGACCACTTCCTGCTTTGACTTACAGGTTGATAAATGGCGGGTGCCACGTGTAGGGCCAGAATGTGCTTACTGTTTTCGAAACACCTGACATTACTTGTCTGTTGTCTTTACCGGAGGTCCACATATTTTTCTTCTACGGATTTGACTTTATTTTATGTGCCGGTACTTATGTCTACCTGAGCTGTTTGTGTTTGATATATCGAGTTTGTCACCATGGAACTTATGGCAGTCACTATGATGTAAATTTAATATGGCTTGGTAGGCCTACTATCGTTTTGACCCAAGCGTATACTTCGCACCACTTTGCTTCAATTTAACATGCAGCGTTTTCATAAAGTTGTCTCTGATTGGTTTATTTCTTTATAAACCAATCTGGACAATCGATCATTGGGTAGCAGATAACCTTTGATAACATCTGGATCTAGCGACAGAACACACGCTATGATGTAGCATCGCCGTGGGAATTTGATAGTTTCTCGTGTTTACACATCTTGTTCGTGCAAATCAGTATATGAACTTTTAGTAGAAAGGTTGCGTCGTATAGTATTTATTTTATTTTATTTTATTACTCAACTAAAAGGCGAACCAAATTACAGGGTGAGGTACCCATAACATACTACCTAATGGAGCAATGAGGAGTAAAGTGCCTTTCTCAGAGGAACGACGCCGTGCGAGAGTCTGGAACTCACCATCTTCTGACAGTGAGTCCGTTACTCTGGACCTCCCGGGTCTCGAACTCACCATCTCCTATAGTGAGTTCGGTACCCTAACCACCGCCCCGCGGTGCCTCCTCAAGGATTGAAGGTGAGGATTAACCAGTCATTTTGCTACCTTAAAGTTGAAATATTTGAAATTCAGAGCTGTTTTAACAGCCATTGAAACGATGCCAATAATTCCTAGTTGCCTCGTCATATTGAAAACCGAGGGAAAATATTGTAAATGACTCTTTACTCCAGTTGATCATACTTATTATATATGTATATAATATGAACATCGTATCCGATACGCGGTCTTATACACTGAGAGGCGGTTGATAACAAAATAATTTTAAAAAAGCATCTCATCAATATCGTAAGTAATATATTGTATAAAAACAGTCAGAAGTTGGTCAAATCGTGAGAGTGCGATGTCTATCCCTCAAATATATTTTGTACGATCAGAGTGCTCTAGTTGAACCAGGACCCTACAGAGAACCGGAACCCCAAGGAATGGTGCTTTTGGAAACCCGTGTCCACGTGACTGCACTAATTTTCAAACTTTCTAAGAACTTTTTAGTACATGTAGTACCGAATACTCATGACTTACGGGGCAATTTGATGATACAAGGATGTTCAGATGAATTGATGCTCCTGTAAATAATTGACGCAAAATGTTGAAGAATTATAATCCCAGTTTTAAAAAGCCAGTGTCTGCATCCACATTTTGATGATTGTTTTTGTAAATTTGCTGTGTCTTCTACACTTTGACGGTCTTCGCCCTTTTCTTTACATATATTGAACACTAAGTGAACATATCCTGTATGCCTATGATTTATGTTTTTATAAACTGGCAATAGAAAGCCTTTTTGAATATTTGTGCATTTCGAGATGTTTTAGGGCGCAATAAAGCACTACAAGGCTTACTTTTTTCATAAAGAACGATTCAAATTTCGACATTGTTACAAAAAGCGAAGAGGTCACAAGACTACAGAACAATCTCAACTTTGTTGAGAGCAACGTCTTTGACTCCAAGTTAAAAAAATGAAAGCGACAAAAGAAACAAAAAGCCCTCTATCAGACAATCACAAAATTTCCTTTTCCTAGAGGCCAAGATTGGTGTTACATGAACGTGACCTCGAGTGTTGCAGAGGTTGTTGGGCGATGTTTAAGACACATTTTAAAATTGTGGCACCCGACAGTTCACTAATATCATGGTTGTTCATTTCATATTGAGCAAATCAGTGGTTCTGTTAATGTCTAGCCGTTCAGTGTGAAATTTCCTACCAAACACAGTAAAACAGATTCACAGCAGCAGTTGGCATATAAGTATATCACAATATCTTCTGTATCTTGGTTCCACACTTCTATGCCCTCCTGCTCCATCTCTTTTGTACCAAATAATCTAATTTTTATTTACATTACAAGATATCCTGACCTTTTATATCGCCGGAAAGGTTAATATTTGCCTACAGTTTGTCTCACGTTCATACCATGAGGACCGTCCGTAATGTGAGGCTGCGAGCTTTTTCACAATAAGTAAATTTTGTAGGGGTTTAAAATATTTTAAAGGAATCGTGATCCATATGGTATACTTACTCTGTACACATACATACACAATACATACATACATACATACATACATACATACATACATACATACATACATACATACATACATACATACATACATACATACATACATACATACATACATACATACATACATACATACATACATACATACATACATACATACATACATACATACATGTAGACTGAGACAGATACATAGACGGACAGACAGACTGGCCAACATCGATTCCAATGAAATCTGCAGTGACTCTCTGACATACATTGCAAATAGATGTTAATGGAGAATCGAATGTTAAGGGGCGACGTCAAAAGTTTCTCCCAACCCTTACAACCCCTCTCCAGGCTCTTTTTGTAAACGAAGCAAAAGAACAGTCAATTTAGGGGTAAAATAAATAGAACTAATTAATGCACCTTTAACACTGGGAACTCACTATATTTTTGTTTTTCATCCAGTGTAAATACAACAATATTAACAACATACTTGAAGTTTATTAATGAATTAACAATAACAATAACAATAAAGTCCGGGTTTCTCCGTTCAGAGGCCAACAGCCTGAATTGTTTACGCCAACCAGGGCAGGAGTGGTCATGCTCGTGTTGAAAAATCTCTATTCATTCCCCCGACAATTTTACCTTAAACTGATTTGTCGGATACAAACTTTTTGGGTCAAACCCCAGCCCCGAACTAAAAGGATTAAGTTTTTTTATCTGGCATTTAACTTTTGACGTCACCTCTAAGGGCAGTAGAAATTTAAATACTTGACATATAATATACGGCGGCCACATCTTTGAATTAGCCATTGTGTGGTTTTTAGCACTGATGTCTTCGCTAGTAGGTGTCGCACGTTGAGGGTTCGCAATCGACAGAGACTCTACTGAATTCACCAATAGCAATAAAGATGCAAAAGACAATAAATGCTACAATTCTTTTATCGTTGGGACATTGACCACGAAAACTAATCAAAATCTTCAGTGTTTGGTGTTTGTGTCTGCGAACGCAGGCTTAAAGGCCTGTGTCAGGCGTCAGATTGTCTTGCCACTTACTAGATTACACTTTCAATGGAAAACAAAAGGCTATGACACCTCCATAATGCTCTTACATACTTGAGCAAACTTGATCCCGATGATCGAGTCCCCTACCTTTAATAAACAGGAACGCCCCCCTAGAAAAGCATGATTATCGTAAGTTTACGCAAATGTAAAAAGTCACGCTATGATCGGACGTGCCGTGTTTGGTCCCAGAATCCCATAATTTTGCCATGTTTCAGGCTTTCGTTGTCATTGAATGTTGCATAGCATGTGTGTGAAGTTATAGCGACTAAACTTGAGTTGAAAATGAAGAGCAAAATTGTTCTAGTTTTTAGTCAGAGAACGCATATGTTTCAAAAGCATGTTCCCTAGCGATCAGTTGACCCATATTTTTGTAAATGTCACGAAAGTGCAAATCATGATCATTCAAATTTACATGTTTTATACGGTCCGAGCCATGTTTACCCCAGCTGATGGAATTAAATATAGCCCACTGAGGTATCAGTCAAAAAGGTTCCGACCAAATAACCCTCCTTTTTTCAGTGGTAACAAATGATGAAAATGACGTGCTCCATTTCAACGGAAGTACGCGTAAGTTATATACCCATGCCACCGTCGACATGCACATTAAAGTCGGGAAGGATCATATCATCGATTGAGTGTTCGGTACAGCCCGAGACAATTCTCAGGGAATATGTCTATTTTGACTTTTGTTTTAGTGCTTCATTTCGTTTTACCAAAATGTGTGGTAGATATGTGTCTGTTTTCGTATATTTCAGACCATGGGCAATCGGTACATCGTTGAAATCCCTCGCTAAAAATTAGACATTTTGTTTCGTTGCGTCGATCACAGTCAGTCGATTCGTGAGAAATATTACACAAGCGATTGCCTAGAAGTGGAGTGCAATACGCTTCTGAATTTTCCTTTAGGGGCTGGTCAGTTTCTTCAACCTGGGGGAAGGGGGTCGATGGATCCATGGGGTCACCCTGTTTTTAACATTGGTGATGGCGGGTCACCATGTTTTTGAAATGTTCGATAGGGGAGGGGTCAGTGTGTTTTTGAAGGTAGGCACCGACTCATATACTTGCATAAAATGCATCGTACCAGCCACGAATTGCATAATTAAGTTGCAGCTTTACATCAGAGATATGTGGATGTTTGCAAATTGAAAGTCTGTTATGCCATAGAGAAAGATAGATAGAGTGGCAACGGGTATTGTTTAAAGGGGAAGTTCACCAAGGATGACTTTTACATATGTGCTAGCTTTGTGGTCACTTACCCCGGAAAAGCTATTTTCGCCATTTATAACTCGCAAGATTTTTTACAAAAACCGAAAGAAATAGTACAGGATATCCTGATATATATAAATTCAGCTGAAAATACAGGCAATAAACCGATGAATGGATTTTATCGAACTTGATAGCCTACCACTAATGACTGGTGTAAACACCAATACCTTCGGCCTCACACTTTCGATTGACTTTCGATCGACTATCCAAGCAACACTGCACCCACCTGTGGTGATCGCCAGAGACTCTAAGGATCAATATAAGTTCATTTCACATGCATGAAAATATAATAAACGCGTACATCCTACGGTACACGTGTACTGTACATGACCAGTCAACAAGGGTTAGAAAATATCTTTGTGAAAAATGCAAACATTACGGAATAATCACATTGGATAGTAATACATTTCGTCTCAGAATTTTTCAACTTCAGTAGTCGTATGAAAGCCGGCACGCGAAGGGAAGGTCGGCTTATTGTACCACTGCAGAACTGTGCGTATGTATCCCCGCCGCCCACTGCGGCCCTTCCTTCGCTTGCCACGGTCATGCTGAACACCTGACCTCAGCAGGTCATCGGGTCAGTAAATTTGTGATTGTCATGTTTTTGGCGCGCAGAGTACGGAAACTTCCCGCTCGTCCGTCTGCAAATGTACCCCGCGCAAACTCTACTTGAGAGTTCGATGACTATGGTTTTTCCATGCCAGGGGGCTACACACCGATACACTCGTAAAATGTTGAGTTTTATTAGTTTTCGTCGTTAGGCGTAAGTAATTCTTTATTCAAACTGCGAATTAATGATAAACATACAATATTGTACGTATCTCAGAGGTTAATTAATCCAAGTGTGCCTTTTTAGACCATTTTGTTTCCTTCGGCATCATAAAACCACAGAAGTGCATAGGGTAAAGCGACGGGGCTCACGAATCGACGGCGTTCGAAAATGGTGTCAGCCAGTAAATGGAAGGGCGTCACTGACCCGCTCGACGGATAGAGTTAAAAAATAGCGACAAGTGCAAATTTTGCCGAAAATTGAAGAAATTGGCTCATGAAAATGTTAAAAATTTAAAGGTATACAGTCACCTGTAATCTAAATATGCCCATATATGGTCAAAGGGGCGTTCCTTGTATTGAAAATGCCCATGTGACAGCGCTGTTTTTAAAAAGCGGCCACCCGCTTAAAATCTGTGATTGGTTAGATTTTCTCTTTCTATGGTAACTGGCAAAATTGGAACAGGTGACAGTATACCTTTAATGACATACTAATTAGAGGTTATCAACTTCAATTTTGTTTTGCAAAGGTCACTGGAATCAACCATTCACGACCGGTACTTCGAAAAGGGGTATCGACGACTGATGGAAATTTTAAACTTTCATCTGTCTGGCAAGACTGAAACGAGAGTTTAAAGAATCGCAATTTTAGTCAAATTTCGGGATTTTTATCACAAAATTTCTATACCATCGTATTCCTAAAATCGTAGAGAACCTGGAGCCCAAAAATGACGTCCATCTGCGAGCTATACTGTGAGAACGGGGCAAAATAAGACACGAGATCAAAATCGTGCAAGTCGTAAAGATTTTACTATATAGAAGTAATAACATGTAAAAGTGTATGTATGAATATGTAAACTATTGGAAACTCCGCTATTCTTGCTTCAAGTATTTAATGTGGTTTGCTAAGTAAAAAAATCCCAAACACTGTTTTTAACCATGTAATATACGAGAAGCTCTTTTAGTTATTTGATAGCAAGTACTGAGTTTTGGATTATTGATATTTTCGCATTATGCTCTTATGCCTGTCTTTCTACCAGTGTGTCACGCCACAAAGCCCTACCTTCAATATACAATTATCATGAATCATAATACATACATACATACATACATACGTACGTACATACATACATACATACATACATACATACATACATACATACATACATACATACATACATATATACATACATACATACATACATACATACATACATATATACATACATACATACATACATACATACATACATACATACATACATACATACATACATACATACATACATACATACATACATACATACATACATACATACATACATACATACATACATACATACATACATACACTACATACATACATACATACATACATACATACATACATACATACATACATACATAAACGATATATTAAATGCACTTCACAACATGATAACACCAAAGACAACATGATGTTAGATCACATAAGCCAGTCATGGCTTTCCATACAGGGTCATGCGTTACCATTCAAACTAAGCATTCTGTATCATGTTTATCAGGTTTTACATGAGATCAAGAAATTCTGAAAGGGATGAACATTGAATTTTTGAATCCCCGGAACGAAATAATAATTCGTCGGACATTGAAATTTTGCCTAAAAGTAAATTTTTGTTGTATATCGTCTGGTCAGAGACCAATACGGAAAAATTGATCACATCGGACTCAGTGAACCGGCCTTAACTTAAATCGACTTACCTTTGGTTCGTATTCAAACGTTGCGCGTCCTTCTACACGTACTGTAGAAAACACCTTTTGTGAAGTGAAGCATTCAGTTACTAAATGTTGTGTTCTGACACTATATAGAAGGTCTTATTACCCCACTCTTGATAGACTTGACGTAGCATTGGAATCCAAGTAATGCTAGGTTCTATTCCATTTCGACCAGAAACAGTCAAGGTGTAGGCCCTACCTTCTTTATTAGGCACTAGCTGTAACATACGCGGAAGCATATCAGGTAGTGACGCTGCCGCGCTGTCTACGCCAATATAAAATATGCTCGCACATTCTTTGGTTAGGTCCACATTTTAGGAATTTGGTTGCGGCGATCCGAAGATAGGTTGATAAGATCCCTAGTTAGGTTCGCAGATAGGTTGAGCGGATCCGAAGTTATGTTGTTTCAATCCGAAGGTACGACGCCAGATTTTAAAGAGAGATCGAGATCGATCAGAAATCGATTCAAAGTTCGGTCACTAGAGTCTGACTTTAGGAGGGCATCATTTAGGCTGGTGCCTGGATGATTTTGAGGGTACAGCCACTCAAGGCTGAGCTGTGATTAATATGACGTTGCATTTACAAAGGTGCGCATACAGTGACTTGATCACCAGTTCTGTCAATTGTATACAACAAGGGGGCGACGAGGAGGGTTGCAGGGGCGCTTTCAATAGCCCGCGCGAACGACCAGACTATTCACCCAAGCACCTGTTGTGTATAGGTCTATTAACGGTTGTGCCTAGTTTGACTTTCCCAGTACTCTGCATGAGAGGAAAGAAACTCGACCCCGCTGAACCGTGCATTAAGGGATTTTCAACGATTACCGAGCGGAAAGGAAGCTAAACCCCTATAGAATACTAAAAGGATCTATATCACCAATAGTTATATTTCATAATGATTAATGCATTTTGCCCGGACTACAAATGCTCGACCCTTTCTGACCTCTCCCATGTATTCTTTGCTTTGCAGCTGTCTGGACATTAAACAAACATATACAATAAATGCAGAGACTAAAATCAGTGCAACTAGCTTCAAATATACCTGTATTCTCTTGCAGCAGTGATATCTATGGCTTTGTTTCATCTAACCGCAAGACGATAACAGGAGAGTTTGAACTTGCATATTTTCATTGTTTATAACCACGAGCGTATCAAATGTATGTTCAGTGGACAGCTTTAAAGTCGTGGCTGGGCAAGTTGAGGTCAGATATGACTTAGTGTTCTAGATATCACGTGGCTAGGCAAGTTGAGGTCAGATATGACTTAGTGTTCTAGATATTACGTGGCTGGGCAAGTTGAGGTCAGATATGACTTAGTGTTCTAGATATCACGTGGCTGGGCAAGTTGAGGTCAGATATGACTTAGTGTTCTAGATATCACCAAATACGCTATTTAATCATTATATTTTCAAAACCTTTCAGCATCAAATGGGGAACTTCTCCTCCTGGTCTCCCAAAGTCTGGCCATTACTCCAAAGCTGCTTGCTTATCAAACACGTTTGAATAATTCGTGTTAATATAAAGCTCTAAATTAAGGGCCACACGAGCATTCAATATTTTGTATGTCAGTTGCAAGTTCTTGTTCTACTCCAAAATGTGGTTGAATAATCGCAATCATACCAATCCATAATCCAATGACAGTAGGTCAGAGTTTTCAATCAACCTGGTAGACGTATATCAACAGAAGTACAAGGATGTGTGGTCCAAGAAGGGATCACGAAAATTGCTTTGTAGGTTTTAGTTCAATACCTGTTGAGAAGTACACGATATGTACATTGCATGTACAAGAACTGAACAAATACTAGACTTGCTCCAAGTCTGTGGGCATATTATATATATATATATATATATATATATATATATATATATATATATATATATATATATATATATATATATATATATATATATATATATATATATATATATATATATATCAAAACAGAACAGCAGACTGTCAAGTTAGAAGTAGGCCTTAGGTGAACGCGATAGCCCACACAAGGCAGTAACTGCTACCGAGAAAAACAAAGCGACTGGGAGCCAGTCTAAAAAATGGGAACAAAGGAGACAAAATCAAAGCAGTTACATGTACTCAGGAGAGAACAGAAATAACATGGGAACTCAGAGGAAGACCATAAGTTATTTGGAAACTGTTCAAAATACAGATAGTGACAGTGAAAATGACATTTCAGACTAAGAGCTTTTTGTCGAAGAAGAGGATGATGATGTTGTTCTTCATGAAATTGGCAGCAGCACAAGTAATGAAGAACTTTTTGAACCTTCCGAGACATATTATACAATGTATGTAAGTTCTGGAAGAAGAGCGGGATCAATTTTCACTGGTGTTATAGTTTTTCTATGCACTGGTAATAGCCAGTGTTATCATTCAAAATTGCATCAATACTTACCTAAGTAATAGGGGAGGGGGGCATAAAATTTATGTCATCTTAACAGGGGAGGGTCATCAATTTGGGGGGATGGGTAGGGGAGGTTCACTTTTTTTCACTGATGGACAGGAAGAATTTGCCGACCCTACCCCGGCCACAATAATTGAACGCTACCTTATGGCGAAAAAAAAACCACTTTTAAATCAAAGCGGCTACACTAAACTTCTTTGAACGATATAATTCCTTCAAAAAAGTCAAAGGTACTTGAGTGTGCGAATTAGCGTCAATACAGTCAATATACAGTCTCGGGTAAAACGCTCCAAGGATTGATTGTGTATGTTATTATACATCTTTTTGTTGCCTGAGTGTTCCTATGCTCTATCATACTCAGGAAATCAGGTCGTTAAATGCCTAGGACAACGTGCTGAGCACCTAGGACAGCATTTTACTTGTAAATGACTAGCAGAACATGTTGAGTGCCAAGGACAGCATTTTAATGCCTAATTGTGAATGCCTAGCACAATATGTTAAATGCCTAGGACAACATTTTGAAAGCGTAGGAGTAGAATGCCTCAGGGCAATATGCTGAAATGCCTAGGGCAACATTGCGAATGCGTAAGACGATATGCTAAATGGTTGCGACAACATATTTAGTTAGTAGGAAAACAATTTTCAATGCCTAGGACAACATACTAAATGCCGAGGACAACATTATAAATGTCTTGCACAATATGCTGAATGCCTAGGACAATGTTTTGAAAGCCAGGGAGAATATATTGAGTGCTCAGAACAATATGTTAAATGCCCAGGGGAGCCTTCACTATTGACATTCTGGGGAGGATCGGAGGAATTTCATCGGAAACTCCGAAATTTCGGGTTACCTCCTGCCAACCATGATGAATTTGAGTACCCCCTCTCTAACTCAGAAATTTTGACTGACCCCTATCCTCTTAGAAAGGTTACATGTAATAAATATTTTATTGCCAACCTGGAAATATCTCGTTGAAATGAGATGTTTAATCCCAATTTTTTCGACTCTTTGTGATAGAGCCAGTTATTGTGTCCAGTTTTCTCAACCAGAAAGACTTTATGCAGTAAACAATCTAGATATTGTTTTAGCACATTCTCAAATACGAAGTCGATAACTTCTCTGAGAACATTAGCCGATGAGTAGCATGTGAAGCGCTGCTGTCATACATAGATTAAAATAGATATATCCCTTTACGGATGTTCATAACATCTAGTTATTCTAAAACTTGTTTGGAATTTGCAAAATCCAGAACTTGTGAATATTTGAATTGATTTCATTTAAAGATGGAACTTGTGAACCTGGTCAAAGATTAATCTAAACACGTTCGATTTAGTATGGTGCTGAAGGTTTTAAGACAATAACGATTCTCTAGTGATTAATAAGCTCAGAACCCCTGTGAATTATATATTTTTGGAAAGCCTAGATATAGGGAAACATTTTTGTTCCAATTAGTGTCACCATTGTTTGCATAACTATCACATGACATGTAATTTGCATAACCTTTCAAAAATCGGTTTTCCCAATGTTTTGCTTGGAGATATGTGGCTGAAATTTGTATGAATGCAAGCTGTCTGAAGGATCTTCAAAAGCGTGTCTCAGAATTTTTTCAAACCTTCTTACTGTTGTTTTACGACTTATCCGGACACCAAACTTGCTAATTACCCAGCAACTTCGCTGATGATATTGAGACTTTGATCGGTAATTACCAAAGAACTTCGGTAATTCACCTCAAACTTGATACTTGATTTGGCTGCATGAGTGCTCCATGGGGTACACAATGTGTATACAAAGTCACTGATAAGTATCATACTAGTGCCATAACTAATTTGTCACCAGGGGTTGGCATTCCACTGAACAGCATTCCTCAGTAAAACCAACATGTATGTATGTACATGTGTGCTGTTCATCCGTACTACATGTAAAACTCAACTACGGAGAGGTAAGGAGAGTATAATGGGTCGTTAGAGTTTGTTAAATAACTTCTCAGAGCAGAAAAACTATTACTAACGTTACAATGTAAAACAAGCTGACATTGGAATTCCTGTTACAGCATTGTGAGGAAATTCCTACATTATCCAGTTTATTTATAATCCTCTGACTCTCCGTCACCCAAATAGAATAGTCCGACTCCACGCATCCACCATTGGTTTTCCTCCTCTAAAACCTGCAGTTTCATTCATTTGAAGCAATTATCCTTTCATCTGTGAAGAGTTTTTACCGGTGATTGTATTACAACTTTCACTGCCAGTTGTTGTTGTCATAAGATGCAGACCATTTGATACTGAGGTACGCTGAGCTGCTTTTACGTGCAGGCAATGCAGATGCCACTTCACAGTTCACACTGTGCTGTTGATCGGCAAAGTACAAGACGTCTTATAAATTGTTTCACTTTTTTTATGTCAAGATATGATTCATGTGAAAATTTTACCAAATGTCACTGATGGGATTGTGTTTTCAATTTCATTTGATGCAGGGATATGAAATACTGTGTCAGTTTAGCTCGGAATCGTTGCTGAGTTTTGCTGCCTTTTGGCAATGGTTGTCTATCAGCATAAATGTGATCGAGGAATGCCCGTTCATGAAGATAGAGAGATTGAAAATCTTTTCTGTATTCTAGCTTCCTTTCAGGTGTAAGTCGATTTAGGAAAGTGATTGAAAGTTTGAGTGGTGTTCAATAATTGTGCCTAAATCAGCACGAATTGAGCAGAAAAAGTATTTAAGTAGGACTGTTCAATCAGATATGATGTCCATTGAAGCATGGAGGTACCATGATTGAAGTTACAGAAATATTTTGGTGCAGTGGCAGGTTTACTGCAATGCAAGTTGTATTTGTCCTGTGCCATTTTCATCACTTTGTTCAGCAATTTTTTGTATGGGTACACTGTTGAAAACTTTGAGTGCAAACTCATGTCTCAAATTGGTTTATGCTATCACTGTATGCACTTAGATGTCGGCGTCTGTGTTTACACTTTGCCACCCATGGAGTTACTGCAGCAGATCAAGTATCAAGTTTGAGGTGAATTACCGAAGTGCTTTGGTAATTACCGATCAAAGTCTCAATATCCAGTCCGGGTTATGTCCATATAGAGGATAGTAGGGAAGAGCCAATGGTGTACCGTATATGTAATGAAATTAAGGCAAGAACCAATCACGTACTGTATATGTAACAAGGGTCAAAGGTTACGTTGGTTCACTTTGTTCAGATCGCGATATGACCTGACAGATCCACCGATCGAGTGAGACTGTTGGCTACCCGGAAGTATCTTAGCTCCAGTTGATTGGCGACGTTCTACCGTGTTAAGAATTGTAAGATTTCTTCAGGAATAGTTTTCTGAGTTTCTTTACCCTTGACCATATTCGACAAAGAGTTATTAGACGTTTTACGTTCTCTTTTCCAGCTTTTGGTTAACTTATCGGCGATTGATCCGGCGCGCGTTTTTCTGAGCGAAGGGTCAATCGTACCGGGCAACGCATGGTGATCGAAAAAATCGTGCTCCATCGTGCTCCGATGACCGACTAAAACAGTTGACCCATCTTTGCAAAGCTTGAAACATTCTCCATACTGCAGATGGCAAGGTTAAATTGAAATTTGACCAAAAATAGGCGATATTTGGCGACAAATAACTCACTGTAGATTTACGAGGGTCAAATGCTGATTTCTAGGAGCCGTACCCGGCCAGGAAATTCATCCAAATAAGTAATTTTCAATGTACTAACCACTTGTGTCGGTCACCATCTCGACCGTACTGAACATTGTGCGTAACGTCTATATCTAAAAACTACCCAGTGCTAAAAATAAAGGGCGAAATCAAGCCGAAATGTTCCAAACTTGTTGCAATGTAGGAGCCAAGGATTGCATGGTTAATTATTCATGACGTTGGCGGCGGTAGGTTCGCTGATTGGTCAATCGTAATATCCTCTCTATGGACAAACCGGACTGATATCATCAGCCAAGTTGCTGGGTAATTAGCAAGTTTGGTGTCCGGATAAGTCGTAAAATCACAGTAAACAATTTTTATGCCCAAAAAACTTCCAGAGCGGTGAATTTAACCCCAGTTAATTTCTTTAAAATTGTGCTCAAAATAAAACTAAGCAAGATAAAAAAATCTGAGACACACTTTGGAAGAGCGTTGTGACAGCTTGCATTCCAGCAAGTTTGGGTCAGATATTTTGAAGTATTGAGACAAAACATTGGGAAAACTGATTTTGCAAAGGTTATGCAAATTACCTGTCACGTGATAATTATGTAAACAATGGTAACACTGTTGTTACGAAAATGTTTCCCTATATCTGGGCTTTCAAAAAATGTATAATTTACAGGGGTTCTGAGCTTATTAACCTCAACAGAATAGCTAGATTAAAAAGGTCAATTTCTTGTCTTGGAACCTTAGGTACTAGATGCTTCTTTGAAACGTGCACCGGATGGTGTTATCATGTAAACGTATTAATTTTTCTGAATAGCCTCTTATGTTCATATTTTCTCGTTTCTGGACAGCGCCCTCAGTAATCTGGCATAATAGCAATATTATGTTCCTCGATGTGCTTTAGCAAGATTTCCGCTTGCATTTCGACGATATCAACCAGTGCAGTTGCGCTATTTCCCCCTCCCAGCGACTTCCAAAATCCCACGTCGACATGGAACGATTCTTTCAGCCTATCGCCTAGTTTACCAGACTTTAGGACGTTGATAGGGCCTTCTGGTACTCTGTCACAAACAATGAACTGAATGAAAATAAGAGAGGAATACAGAAAACAGCTTCAAAATCTACGAATCTATTATAGGCATGGCGTAATATCGAGCATAGTTGATGCGACAAGATTCTGGCAAATATTTTGACATTTTACCTTCTTGGTAGATTCATTATCTTGACCAATCTTAATGAAAAACTCTAAATCCCAGGGATTGAGCTCTGAACATGTTTGTTTCTATTATCTGAAACTAGTAAAAGAGGTTCAGATAAACTTTCTTTGTCTTTCCTTTTGCAGAGCTTGATATTATCAGAGTTCTAATTCACTAAAGATTACCAAAGGCAAAATATTTTATCATTCCTACCACCATACAGTGAAAGCCGTCAAATCATTTCAGCTCTTTGAGAAGAATTATATTGCGAGGTATTGGAGGGATATTTGCGGTAAGATACACCAAACCTATGCTGACTCGTTCGTGATCATTCTTGAAAACTGAGCTCCACAGGAGCTTACTCCTCTGAGTTTTCGTTGTCGAATGGTTGCTGACACCATAAGCTTTTTGTACCTTTGATGTCCCTTTAAGGTAGAACTTTCTCGGGGACAGATATTCGGACTGTCGAACTTTTTCAATTCTTTTCTGCTCTACCACTTGTGGAGGCTCATTTTAAAAACTCTTGGTGTGAGAAAACTTCTCACCATCTCAGTTTTTCGAAAATCGAAAATTTGGTTTTTCTATATTGAGTTCACACTTGGATGGCGGCCATTTTGAATGTCAAATATCGGTAAATCCTGGGTAATTTGTTTCTCTAGTACCAAAATTTGCACGATGACTCCCGATTTTTATTCTTGATTTCGAAAGAGTATGGTAGAAAGATTCCTTTGGGAAAGTTTGAACAAAAGTTTAAGTCTTTCACTTTCGAGGCGCATACTACCTTAAATAGAAACAAGGCTTACAGATGGGACCGCGAATTTGAATGCAATGTGTTTGGTACGACAATGTGATAATTATGTTGAACCTCCGTGTATGTTCCGACCTCAAATATATCACTTCATCAACAAAACTCCAGTAAAAATAGATTTTAGTGGCGTTTCAGCACAAATTCTTATATCGTTTGGACATCACTATTATTGACATGCCTGAAATTCCTCTTGTCACCTTATCTCACTATAGTTATAAGCTTATACATGTGGTTTTTTGTGCTAATAAGTGTCGTTCGTGTGAAATGTGACTTGACTAATCGTGCATTAACACTTCTGTCTGTAATCGGAACAAACTGAGGTACAGTGGATCTTAAATGAGTCTGGATGTGTCCTGGCAGAACCATGTAGTGCACAAAACAATTAGAGAAGGATTTCGAACCTGAGATCGATAAAACTTACACTCAAAGGAAGAGTAATTTTGACTCTTAGTAACATTTTTATATTTGTTAGTTTTTAAAACAACTACATTTTTAATGCTCACAAAGCATTATCAATGCCAACAAGATACATTATGCGCAATATGCAATGTTATTCTAAAGAAATCTAGTTTCGACTAAAATTCAGTTGTCGACAATAACATTTCACATTACACACATATTTGTTGGATTTACAAGTTAAGCACGAATCATTTTAACATGATTTTAGGAGTAGCATAGAAATGGTATTTCACACATACAAGAAAATACTGAAAAGTACGTAAAAAGTTACAGCAAAGAGAACATGTTTAAAACTCACTCTCTTGTTCCTTCCAGAAGTCGGTAATTCAAATGATTCAAGGTCCGGTTTATGTTGAACATGTTGTCGATGTAAACAAGTCGTGAAGGGTCCTCCTTGCGTGTGAAAATGTACACAAGAAAATGCCCGCTCACGTTGCCACATTTATTACGCAAACCTTTCTTCTTCCAGCATAATTCGCCCAGCGAAACATCATATCCGCAGCAATTCCGGTCCAAACGGTCATGGATAGGTGAATATGTTACTGAAGAGCAATAAGGTTGCAACGAGGGTTCAGCACAAGAAGAAGACCCCCAGATAATGGCGCCTTGTCGTCTCCTCCTGCCACGTGTCTTGAAGGAATGTATTCGAGTTGCGTTCGTAATCACTGGGAATGGATTCACAGGGAATTGCGAGGGACGTGAAAATTACCAAGGAGCGCAATGTAGGCCCTGCAAAGAGAAATCAAAAACTGTTTTGTATCAGCTTGATTCAGACTTACATCAACTGGATGACTTCACCGCTTAGTGGGGTTTTGCACCAAGGTCTCGGGACACAACTCTCAAACACAGCCAGTCATCTCTTCATATAAGAAATTTTGAACCTCATGTTTAACATTATGAGATCAATGTTGCTGCTCTGTTCAACCATGGAAGTTTGGTAACTTCATGAATAAAAGTCATGATATTGCGTAAATTCCGAACATGATATTTCTTTAACATTAACTGTGACTCGCATTTTGGCTCTTCGTCAGCATACATGCCAATAGATCATGCAAGTTATTGGCAGTTTGGCTATTTTTCCTGACGCTCCCGTAATACTTCACAGTCAACTGCTTTTTCTGGTTGAAAGGTATATAGACAAGTAGTGCAAGTTTAACGGAAATCATCAGATATAACTTCTATAAAATACCTTAATTTTCCTACTTCATAAGGGTCAGCTCGCAGTTCTATGTAGCGGACGGGTAGCGGACAAGTTACAGACATTATTTTCACGAAAAGATTGTTTGGAGGAGTCAAAATCGGTAGCCCATAGGAGACAAGGTAGCGAAGGGTAGCGGACATTTTTCCCATCCAGAATGTGCTCAAAATCGGTAGCGCATAGAACACAAGGTAGCAGAGGGTAGCGGACAAGTTTCAGACATTACTTACACTTAAAGATTGTTTTGAGGAGACAGAATCGGTATAGGACAGCCGACCGGTAGCCGACATTTTGTCTGTGCAGAGTTTGTGTAAAACAGTAGCCCAAAGGACACAAGGTAGTCTAGGGTAGCTTGAGGGTAGCGCACATTTGGCCAACATATTTTCCATCATGAATGTGACCAAAAAGCTGTAGCCATTACAACACACGGTGCGGGCGGGGAGCCATCATTACTTCCTACATTGCTTTTTAAAACTAAGTTCTTGGGTATGTAATTCTCTCCGAAAAGGGGGCAGCTTGTTCAATCATTTTCAGTAGAGACCTTTCATGTTGTACATTGCTTAACATAATCATCATCATCATCATCATCATCATCATCATCATATTTATTAAAACTTAAAGAAAAATAAAATTTCAATTCCGCAGAATACATAGACAATAAGAAGCAGCGATAGTCTTACGCTAGTCGAGCCTAGCTGTTAACTCATATCTACATTGTATTCTCAAAAGTTGTTATGGACTGCTGTCCAATAAATGATACAAGTAATTTTGTGAAGAGAAGGTAGTAACTGTGACAGTAAAAAATCTCACAAAGTTAGGTTATTACAGCTAGAATTCGTTTTACCTTCGTACTTAAGCACATTAACATAGAGCAAGACATTCTCATAAAAGATGACTTTTGTGAACTTACACGTAGAAGTTTGATTTTTTAACAAAATTTGGCAATGTGTTCTTAAGTTTTGCACCTGTGTAAGAGATTGAAGATTGACCTGCATAATTATGTATATATTCTTGGAAATAGTACATTCATGTCCACCTTTGGGGGTATCGTAGCAATGGTCTATCAGTGTTCGCCGTAACTTTTCCCCCCTTGCGTACGCATACCATTAGTCTGCTAAAATTGCGTATTGGCTGTATTCGCATGCGTAATTTCACTTCCGCACTCGATTGATGGAAATAACTGACAACAAAATCCGATGAGCCATTCAATAAATCTACACTATCAATTCAGATTTTACGATGTACATGTAACATTATTTTAATGAAAACAGTTCAACGAACAACTTGAACAACTGGGCTGTGAATATGTATGAAAAAGGCTTGAGTCTGCAAATAGACAAAAGTCGAAGTAATCGCATGAATTAGGAAGAGTGTAGGACCAAGTATTGATCCCTGACTCCACATGCCACAGGTGATTGAACCGAATTAATACAATCTACAGACACATGTTGATATCTCTGATAGTAAAGGATTTCCTCTCACAACATAATGTAAGAGCTTTGCTAAGAGGATTTTGTTGTCAATGGTATCAAAAGCCTTGGAAAAATCTGGGAAGATTCTTATTGTACTATTTTCCTGGTCAATTTGGGATGTAAGGTGCCTCAGTAAATTTATAAGAGACAACTCTGCACTATGATTCTTACGAAAACCATACTGAGGCTTATAAAAAAGTCATAATTGTTAAATTACTGGCCGATTATTGACAGTCTTGTTCAGAATTTTGCTAATACGAGGTAACGCTGAAATAGGGCAATAATTTGCAGGAACTCTTTTGGACCCCTTTAAAGATGGGTACTAGCCACTATATGAGCATTTGGAAAATTACATTTTGCAAAAGAAAGATTGAAAATATGACAAAGTGAAGCTGCAATATGTTCGGCAGCATTGACTAAAAGCTTTGCAGAAATGTTGTCATACCAAGCATGGTGTGGGATTGTCTCTTGGTATAACCAATATAGTCAGTGGGCCATCACAGTCCATTATCTCCCAAATGCCATCTTCCCCTACCCTAGGCACTTTCCGTCACTATGTTTTCCAGTTAGCTAGGATATTCGGCTATCATAATCCGCTTGTGTTTGTTATTAATCTGGCGGTGGATATGGATATGAGTGTTGGTCCTGTTGCCATGAAACTGCAATAGCACAAATCCGACATTTTTGAAAACGCCATAACACAATAGGTATATTGTATTTGTTGGTTTTTGAAGCTAGCAAGTTAATTGCTATCGCAATATAGGTCATCTAAGTTCATGGTCATACCTACTTAGGGTCGTCGCAGAGGCAGTGCCCTGTTGATAAACGTTTTTAGGGAAAAGCAGGAAAAACTATATAGCATATATCATATACCTTTGGAATAAAAATGCACAAAAACACAATCGAAGTATCTACAAAATTAGACCATCTTTGAGATGCTTGAGAAATACAGCGCTGTGATTTTTCAAAGTCAAAGTGCAATTTAAACTGCAGAAATTGATATTTAAAGTCACTTTCTACAGGTAGAGCAGCACTCTTTACATAGCATGGTTAAATCTGTATTACGCTTTTTGCCGGAACACCCCTCCCCCAATATACGAACACATATTGTCAGAAAGCTGAGTATATGACCTTATTACTCCATACAGTTGCAAGCTGATGCTCCTGAATATGGTTTTGATTTCATAACTTTATGACATGTCTCTTTTCAAAATAATGTGCACAATGCTCTTAAGGTGGGTTTTGGTAAGGATACACACAGCTATACACCATTCAACATTATATCATACCAGTATACTGATGGCCCAAATACAGTTATCTGATTGGTCGAGACGCGAAAAGAACCGTGGTATATTGGCCATATACGGCTGGCATGTACGCGCGAGCTCTCAGCTTGAGCAAAAATCCGTTTTTGACGTTTCACACCAGAATTTAAATATTCTGTTATAATGTAATAGCAACAAATCACACCCAGCGACGGTATACCTCTCGATTTTGACTAGTTCACGTCATATATACACTTGCTATCGCTCGTGCATATATGTCGTGAACTGGTCAAAATCTCGTGGTATACCGTCGCTGGGTGTGCTTTATTCTTTAAGTACGCATCGCAATCTTTTGAAATGTGGATAGGAATAGTGTGAATAGTGCATTTGCACAAGCACTCACTCCAACCATAATCCCATTTTGGCGCACTGTGCCCATTTTGTGATTGGTTTTCCGATAAAGTTCATCATAACGAGCTACCTACAATGTTTACAACGATTTGTTTTCTATCAAGTCCCCCAAGTTCACATTTTCATTATTCTGCACGGCGCCCTCAGTAATCTGGTACAAGAGCAATGTTGTACTCCTCGATGTGCCGCAGCAAGATTTCTGCTCGCCTTTCGATGATGTCAATCAGTGCATCTGCGCTATTTTCCCCTACCAGAGACTTCCAAAATCCCACGTCGACTTGAAGCGATTCTTTCAGCCTATCTCTCAGCTTACCAGACTTGAGGACGTTGATAGGCCCTTCTGGTACTCTGTCACATAAACAATGAACAAGGAACAGGGTAAAGAAACAGAAAACAGCTTCATAACTATTCTCTCAAGCTACGAATCCATATAGCTACGGCAGTATCTAGCTAATTCAGTTTTACGAGATCCTGAATAATATTGTGAAGTTTTGCCTTCGCTGATCTTGAACATACATTGGTATATCTTGTTCATACCTATGCATTATATTGATTTTATCTTATGTAAATATAGACGATTGAAAGACAAATAAATATACTTTTTGAAGTGATATAATAAATCCAGCCGAAGTCACTCTTGTAGAAAGAGAAAGATGTAAAGGGAACACTCTTAAAGATTTGGAACTAATTTGGGATAATTGGATGATGAAGTGATGTCAGTTTAATCTGCAAATGTAAGCTTATCTGCTTTTCTTTTTAAGTTATACACTTGTTTTTATGCAACATTCAGCTTTAGGGCACCTAACACTTGTTAGAAGTTTGAAAAATATGAACATCCAATTATTCCAAATTAGTTCCAATCGTGTTAAGAGTAAAAATTCCGATTCGATGGATTGAGCACGATCTGAACATGTTTGTTCGGAGACAAACAAAAGTTCAGAAACAATTGTCTTTTTTTACAGCTAGATATTGACAACGTTTAAAATTCAGCAACTGTTACCACAGGCAAGACCTTTGATCATTCATACCACCCGTTTTGTCAGAAAGCTGTCAACTCTTTTCTGACACAAAGTGATGCGCTCTATAGCACAGACCTGTGCTCACGCATGCCCGTTCTACTACAGAAAAGTTTCACAGAAGATTCCAACTTAAAGGGACTTTTCTCAGCTCCAGTTGTCAAATAAATAATGACACCATAGCCGTTCATTTGTACCTGTGTTGTCCCTTTGAACAGATACAAGGTTCAGGTACGACTTTTAAGACCTTGCTGAAGTGCTTGATGATGCTTAATCTCCTTGTACGTTCTGACTTCTAGGATGTCACTTGGTCTACAGAACTCCTGTAAAACTAGATTTTCAGTGATAAGTAAGAACTCACCCCAAAGTCGCTTGGATACGCCCATGGTTGACTGGCTTAAAATGTCTCGTGGCTTTACCTTACTATTGTTTTAAATTAGTTTATATACTTTGCAATTCAAAATTTTGGCCATGCCGACGCGATGCATAGAGCACAACATGCAGTTTTATTGTTAACACGTACATTACGTATTAACAATTATGCCTTTTGTGAAGACGTGTCGTTTGAGTGAAAAGTGGCTTCAAATTGACTGATCTTAAATGAACATTTTTCTCAGTAGTCTGACACAATAAATGGAGGCACAATAAATCATAAATGAATTATGGTTGTGTTATTCATAAGTGCAACACAGTGCAACAATTTGAGGGCTGTCACGGACCCTGGGATCGAAAACCAAACAAACAAAGTTCCATATTTTAAATTAAAATTCAGATTCTTATTCCCATCTATTAAATATTGACGATGCATTCTGCACGATGCACAATGTGCAATCTTAGTGTTGACATGTTATATCAAGTCCGGACTTAGACAAAAATCAAGTTGTCGACAATGACATTTGCATAATACAGGCTGTGTAGACAAGTTGAGCGTGTCAGATTTATACCCTTAGGGTTCATTGTGAAGCTATTGGAATAAGTGCAATTTTCACTGTCTTCGTTGCGAAAAGCTAAAATTTATTTTTCTCCGTAAAGTTATCACAGGCATGGTGGCCATTTTAAATTCCAAATGTTAGGTCGTTATAGTAGAAAAAAATACAAATAACGATGAAAAAAATACAAACGATCAGTAATTTTAAATCTTGGTTTTGAAAGGGAATAGTTTATTGTTTCATAAAGGAAAGATAGCAAAAGTTAAGGAGGTGCAGCTTCATGGTTCTACAAAGTTTGCTTCGTGAACTCTACAGCGTGTGAAGGGGTCGCAGCCAAAATAATCGAAACAACTTAGCTCGGTTATTGAACCTCTCTTTCTTTGGTGGCGATTTGGCCGAGCGGTTTTGATTGTGATGTCTTCGCTAGATGACTGGATGCCGTAGGTTGTGAGTTCGAATCCGATCGAAAATCTACTGAATTTGGCGTATGTCACTATATTTGTCTTTCGAATTCATATTACATAGTTTTCATGTAGGTAACTTTGAAGTCAAACGCCTTTCTCAGTAATAATGGAAGGCATAGTTAAACGTCTGGCTTATTGCGACTATTTGTGAGTTCACCATACTCTCAGTTTTCAGCTGTGAACACGGAAAGCCAATGAGGGTTTATTTGAATCTCTTTTGTTGGCGTCGGGCAATTGGCAACATACATACTCGTGAGCGTGATCAATCCACGTGATTGATGTTTTCTCTGTCGTGAACATTGAAATTCAATTATCATAGCTCACTGTATTGCGCTCCCATTATCAACCATAATCTCAAGTAATGGCCTTGATTATTTATGATTACAAAAAGCTGCATACTCCGAATATACACCAGGTATACATGCTCTAAGATTCATCCTCCTATATTATTTCATTCAGATTAAAGGGGAATTCTCCTTAGGATGAATATTCCGAAGTGGATTCTATAAATTTAAATAGTAGTTTTGTCTATCTGCTGCATGCTTGATAGGGCTCGTTTTAAGCTACTCGAGAATTTGAGTCTTGTTTTTGTGAAATCGAAAATGTAGTCTTTCTTCGTAAAGTTAACTGGGTTGTTAAGTTTTAAATATAGGTAAATTAGGCCCTATAGGCGATTTGTTTCTTATGTACCTTCATTTGCATGGTGACCTCTGATTGCTATCCTTGATTATAAAAAAGAATAGTTTAATGTTTCCCTCGCAGAAGTTTTGACCAAATTTTAAGACTCTAAGTTTGGAGGCATGTACTATAGAGAATGCTAATCTGGTATTATTAGTATATAAAACTTTCATGTCGAAACACGAACACAGACAAACAGACACGGGAATGATGCCACCTAACAACTTTGACAATTAATGAGAGCCCAAAGTAAAAGAAGGTGGGAACTTTTCTTAAGAAAAATACTGAGAAGAAACGTCGCCACTGCTTACCTGAAGAAGAAAGTCGAATATAGATAGTTTGCTCCACTCAATGTATTTAATCGCAGTTTTACAGCGATAAGTCGTGTTTTCTTTTAATTCGTCTTGCGAATTGCATCTGTACTTCAAATCCTTTTGGTAGTCCTGGAAATACAAACCAATTGAATTTTGTAGTTTCAATTTCCCGCCATGTGTCAGTCTGGGATCCCACCAGATGAGGGGTCGAAGTTTTCCGTCAATAAATCGGCGGTCTTTGCGAGGGAACATCTTTGGCTTGAAAACTCTTGCGATGGCGGGCAGCGAGCGATTGAGCCCCAAAACTCGATCAAGATGGAAAGCGAAGATCTCGTACCAATCATCGACACGCTTTTGAATGGCACACTGCTCTGTGCAGGAGTTGAAGTCTTTAATTGGACCACTTCTTCCGTCGTTGAAGATCAGCTGTCGCAATTCCTTTTTGAATCGTGCATTGTGGAGTTTACTAATTTTCGATGTAGACAACATCTCCATTCGCACAACATCGGCACGACTAAACCATTTCGGATAATGTTCACCAAACCGAAGTTCCTCGTTCTTCAGTTCCTTTACAAAACTTAAAAATTCTTCTTCAGACATAAGTTCCCACCAATTTTTAAGTGTTATGTTGCCATTGTTATGACCATTGATTTGTGACAATGACGACTTATTGTGATCTTGGTCACGTTTATCTGTTGGTTTTTCATCATACTGACCTGCAAGAAAATCATCGACACAGTGACGATAGCAGCGGTGCTGTGAACGTTATCGGGAATACGATTGGAACTAATTTGGGATAATTGGATGGTAAAGTAATGTCGGTTTAATCTGCAAATGTAAGCTCGTCTGATTTTCTTTTTAAGTTACACACTTGTCTTTATGAGTACTTTGTAGTATTGCAACACTCAGCTATAGAGCACCTGACACTTTTGAAAAATTTGAAAAATATGAAGATCCAATTATCGTAAATTGGTTCAAATCGTGTTCATTGCTTGAGACATTTTTAACAAAGTATAATCTTTCAAACTATCTGTCTTTCTGTTTGTCTGTCATTTTTCTAGAGTACACTTTTGAATGTCAGTAGCTCGATTTCTCACCAGTCTGACCCGCTCGCAGATTAATGCTTCAAGCTTACTACCCATCGTGTAATCGGATTCTCCACCATTCTGAGAGACAACATTTGACGCCCGGGCATTTAATTTAAGGGCACACAAAACGTTTTGTTCCAAGAAGCATTATTGGTAATATCTCTTGTTTTAATACCGTTACGTAGCAATTTAGATGACCTTTGCAAAACTTTCACGACAAAAAAAATGTGTCTTTTGGGAACAGATATTACGCTTTCTGAACTTGACTTTGTCATGTTGACAGGCTCATAAAACTAATTTCCTATGGGTTTTGCTTCAGTCTATGCAAAAAATCTGATATAGATGGAAATTCTGGGAATGGTGAGATTTAACTCAATGTACTTATCACAAGAATGTATTGTATGGTCGAATAAATTGTACATGCAATAATTCCTTTCAATCGTACTCTTTCTCTTCAAAAAGTGAAAAATGGTGTCCCGTTTTCGATAAGTGACATGCTCCTGCTTGTCATCCGCACCGCCAAATACTATACGTAAAGGCACTATTCAAAGGCACTTACCATGAGTTATCGGCTTCTAATATAAGAATTATCATCGCCAGTTTCTACATAGAACTTCATCATTTAACTTTCCTCTGGATGACGTATTCCCTGACTTACCTGATATAAGTTCACGAGAGGCAGACGACTGGTTCTGGAAATCCAGCAAGCCGCGAATGTTGACGATGAAGGCGACATTCCCTATACTTCCAAAATAGTATATGTAACTGTACAGTATTACAGTTGCCGCGAGGGTGCAGCACAACAGGAAGACCAGCAGAAAATGGCGTCTTGTCATCCCTTTCTGTGACGTATCCTGGAGTGGCCTGTCAAGGGAATTGAGTGTTACTTGAAAATGACCAGGTGATGAAAAAATGAGCCCTGCGAGGAGAGATCTGAAACAGTTTAATCTCACACTGATCCAAAATTACATCCAATTGGTCAACTATTACCGTTTGGTAGAATTTGCGCCTAGCCCTTCCGCGATTGTAGCACATGAAATCGCTTACAGTTTTTCATGACAATTTTCAACCTACCGTTGAACATTGTTGGGACAACTTTACCCGAAATACAACATATAAGATGGTCACTACATGGGTAGAGTTAATGATAGTGCGTCCATTTCAAACGTGATAAATCTTTAACATTTACAGTCGCATTTTGACTCATTTTTCATTAAGTTGTCTCTGATTGGTTAGTTTGTCATGTGAACTAGTCTGGAAAATCAATCACAGGGTGGCAGGTAACCTTTGATAACATCTAGATCATCGGGTGACTTAGCTCGTTGTTAATGTTCCCTTAGCGACAGAACACACGCTAGTGTATTCTAGCTGGTGTAACATATCCGTGGCAATTTGATAATTTCTCGTGTTTATACAACTTGTTCATATAACTAAGAATTTGAACTTTCAGTGCAAAATTTTGAGTAGCTGGTGAGAATTAATCGATCATTTTTCTATCTTGGGGTTGAAATAATTGAAATTCAGAGCTATTTTAACCATTCCAGTGATGCCTAGTTACCTCGCCAAATTGCGAAATTTACCTGTCAACCGAAGGAAAATATTTTTATTACATGCCTCAATGTGAGTGCAAATCAGTACATTGATTTGCATAAGAAAAGCCGGGAAGTTAGCGGGCCGGTGAACGATGTACTGATCGGTTTCTATGGTTACCTGGTCCAGTGAGGCCCTTCTACGTTTTGAACTTCAAAGTAGACGCTTAACGCTAGATGTAAAATATCCATTCGCGCACTGCTATTTTGATTTTCGTTGAAATCTGTTTGATGCTGGTCGAGAATGGTAAAATTGTTTGAAAATGCCCTCCAGGTAACTAAATGTCATTTAGTATTAACTGTGAAGAGGCATGTAATAAAAATATTATTGCCTGAATACATGGATTTATGTGCCCTCGCAGCAGGAGACAATTTGCCCTCCTGGCGTCGAGCAAATTGTCATCTGCTCTCGGACACATAAACCCATGTATTCAGGCAATAATATATATAAATAACTTCCATTGATTATACATATTACATACATCGTATCCGGTACGCGGTCCTTTATGCTGACAGGCGGCTTTTAACAAACAAATGAGAAAATAAGCGTCATCAATATCGTAAGTATTATATTGTGCAAAGACGGTCATAATGTGGCCAAATCGTCAGAGTGCGATGTCTATCTATTATATGGCCTGTATGATCAATATGCTATAGTTGCAAAGGAACCCTACAGAGAAGTGCATTAGGAAACCCGGGTCCACTGCACTAATTTTCAAACTATCTAAGAATTTCTAAGTACGGAATATTCATGGCTTACGTGGCAAGTTGACGATACAAGTTGACGATACAATAGTGTGTAAAGACATATATCAGAACCATGTCAATAAAATGCTAATTTGTCAATTTGATGAACTTTCTTAATTAGTGTGATATGTCTATAATACGGCATCAAATTTGATGAAAATGGTACAGATGATAATCTTACAGTGTTGTAATTGCATGCAAAGACTTTAAGCAATATCAGGTCAATTAATTGCAGATTTGCATATTTAATGAGTCTTCACAATTTTTGAGTAAATGTTGAACATCCAGTGCTGTTACTGTGTACTCAGACATTTAGCAGTCTCATGTTAATTAATTGCTCATTTGCATATGAACTTGCGTAATATGTGTGCTATGTCCAGAAATACGTATGGAATTTATTTAAACCTGGTACAGATGTTAAACTCTCAGTACTCTAATAGTGTGCAACGACATTAAGTCGACCCATGTCAATGAGATGATAATTTGTCAATGTGATGAACTTTCCTAATTAGTGTGATATGTGTAGAAATACTGCATCACATTTGAGGAAACTTGGAAAAGATGTTGATTTCACAGTGTTGTAATAGTATGCAAAGACATTCATCAGTATCAGCTCAATTAAGAACTTACCGGTATTTGACTATTTAATGGATTTTTATGATAAGTGTGATGTTTCTAGAAATACTGCATTAAATTTGATTAACTTTGGTACAGATGTTGATCTTAAAATATTGTGATAGCCTGCAAAAACATTGAGCATCATTATTGTCACTTGATTGTTAATTTTTATATTTAATGAACGTTCCTAATTAGTGTGATATGTCCAGAAATACTGAATCAAATTTGAGGAAACGTGGTATAGATGTTGAACTCTCAGTGCTCTAATAGCATGCAAAGAAATATAGAAGTATCATGTCAGTTAGTTGCTAAAATTTGATGAAACTTGGTACAGATGTTGATCTGAGTGTTAAAAAAAACCCAAATGACATTTAACAACATCCTGTCAATTAATTACTAATTGACTTATTTAATGACCTCTCATAATTAGGGTGGCAGTCCAGATTGACTTTAAATTTTCACCATCATGGTATGGACCAACCCAATTGTTTTTTGTAGTAAAGCTGGGTCTCTCAACGGGGAAATGAATCTTTGTAATTGGAGATCTATATCTTGAATGACTGCACTAAAGCTGATTACACTTGCTGCAGATGTTGATCATACAAAGATTTATCGGTCAAGGAAGGCACTTAATAGCAGTATCAATAGCTATTTATAGTAAATATCCTCTTTAGTTAACATAGGGGCATTTTTGTTTCAAATGTGACTTTTTAAAGTCAAGAGCAATTACTCATCAGGGGTTTCATTAAGTTTTGAAGTAGGGGGCCAGAATGTAAAAGTAGGCGGCTTGCAGCTGCCATGACCACAAGGCGGTCGTCGTGGGGGAGCGTCCGGGATACCGAAGGCCGGAAACCCTGAAAAATGAGTTAAATTCACTTTTTCCAGCTCATAGTCACATGAATTTCTAGTATTTTCAGGAGAATTGTCAGCAGTGTTCAAGGGCATTTGTGTTTCTTCATCAATGTGAAAAATGGCGTTAAGCAGGGTGGAATATTGTCACCGAAACTATTTAATATTTATATTGATGATTTAAGCTATAAACTTGAAACTTCACGAACAGGTTGTAATATTGGTGGCATGTTCATCAATCACCTCACTTATGCTGATGATATTTGTCTGATAAGTCCCTCTGTGAAAGGGACACATAAATTAGTCATCATTTGCAGCATTTATAGTAATACTCATGACATTGTCTTCAATACGAAAAAGACCGAATGTTTGTGTGTCACATCAGATAGATCTAAAGTTAAGCACATTCCCGCTGTTTACCTTAATGGTGTCAAAATTGTTTTTGTCGAAAGAAAGAAATATCTTGGGTTTTTGTTAACACATAACTTTAGAGACGATAGCGATATTGAGCGACAAAGGAGAGCATTCTATGTCTCAGCAAATATGCTGCTAAGGAAATTTTCCTTGTGCTCTTTTCAAGTGAAATGTAGAATTTTTAAAGTGTATTGCTCTCAATTGTACGGTGGCCACCTCTGGTTCAAATATTCTGCTGATGCCATGAGAAAACTGAAAGTTGCCTACAACAATGCCGCCCGTATTTTTTTGAGTTATGAGAGACGAAGTAGTGCCAGCTCCATGTTTGTCACAAATGGGCTGTGCAACTTTGATGCTCTTCTTAGAAAACAAATGTATGGTTTTATAGTACGTTTATCACGCAGTGGAAATACAAGTGTACGTCAAGTTTATGATTGCATGTATTTTATTTCTGATCTTCGCAAAATGTGGATAAAATCACTTTTCCATTGAGCGGTTGTGGTGTTTTTTTGGGGTTTTTTGAATGATGATGCACCACTAAAATCACTTCTTCAGTGTGTATTATGTTATTTATTTATCTGTACCTAATTCATTATTGTACTGAGATTTCTATGGACATATTTAGTCCGAAATAAAGTGAAATGATAATAATAATAATAAAAAGCCATTTTACCTGGGAGATTGGGCCTACATATGATAATTCATAATCGCAAATAATAAAATGTTGTAATGTTGACGATATTTTGAACTGAAGTCTTAGAACCTAAGAACCTCTATGCTTTTAGAAGTTAAATTATAATAATTCACTATTATTAATGATATACATTTGATATTGTAGACGATGCCATAAGTGTTACATCTAGACAGGGGGTTAAGGGATTCCCCCTCTGTTGAAATGTTGGCACCCCAATTAATTTGTTAAGGCGGACCACTCGCCCAATGAAATGGTGCCGGTCACACCGTAGAGGTATAAGTAGAACACATGAACTGGTGAAATCCCCCCGAAATTGTCGATTAAAGGGGGAAATCCCCCTCGTTGATGCCATCCTGGATGAAATACTGATATTTTAAGCACAGTAAATGAGAAAATTTTCATTAATGTATAATGTTATGCTTTAAAATTAATGTAAGAACCCTGATGTTTGGTATGGCAATCAGTAGATGAAGAACTTTTATACCGCTGGGGAGGTAAAAAGGATAATTTATTTAACGATAACGATAAAAAATGACAATGATTACCATATTTCGCAAATAGAATCAAAGACCCTCAAGGTTATTTGACTATATGTGTATGCAAAGTAAGAACCTTGATATAGGATATGAAAATTTGTACGTTAAGAAGCTCACATTTGGATTTAACCTGACGATCACTTTCAAAGTTTGAAGTGAATTTTAGAGGTCTGATCGTATTTTAGCCACTCTCTGGGTGACGTTTTTATTGGCGTCGATAGACCGAAAAGCAGTACATATAATACGTCCAGCTGGTTATATACCTTGACATTTACGCCTACCACGGTGCAACGCACGTCGGCTTACTAAAATTCGAACTGTAATCCGGAAGTTTTTCGTGAGAAAAAAATCAGGTCATTGTCTTCGAAAACAGTTTAAATCCACGTAATTATCCTTCTTGGTCCACTTCAAAACCGCAGATCGCACAGAGAAGCTTGACCTTGCGATCGCTTCGTCTTCATTTGTTCATCGACCATTTTGAATTGAGCTAATGACAGCCGCACGTTTTCATTGGCGTATATAAAGGTCACCACATCGGGATCAGCAATTCACGTAGCCAATTGAATTGTCCGTTGCAATTCTGATTTTTATTAAGGCAGTATACGCAAGACCATGCTTCATTGTAGTACAAGGCGATCGTAGTAGTCCTCTTCTAAATTTTGTTTCACATAAAAGCCGTTGAAAAGTTTGACTACACAGTTTGTGAAACTTGACCGTATCATTTCAGAAGGTAAAAATATTTCAGCGATGAAAGAGTTAAAATTTTCCGAAAAAGTAGCCGGCGAAATCGTAAGAGTAACCGGTCAATTTCGCCGGCTGCCGGCTCTTAATGAAACCCCTGCTCATACATACATACATACATACATACATACATACATACATACATACATACATACATACATACATACATACACACATACATACATACATACATACATACATACATACATACATACATACATACATACATGCTTTCACGGTGTTGTCCTAGGCATTCAGCATATTACCCTAAGCACTCAATATATTATCCTAGGCTTATTATTAGACAGGTTAAAGCTGACGCCTAATCTAATAATTCTGCTAGAGAAAGTGTAGGAGTATCACACTGATCACGTAAAAATCAATACCTTAAATTCGCTTAGAAAGATGTCATTGTTCAGTCTGGCTTCCATTCAGTGGTAGTTGAATATCAACACTGCCTTATTTAGAACACACAATTGCTTTTTTTGAATTTCGCAACTCTTCGCTTGCCATTGTCTGTGCTATATGTAGACGTATGTGATATGGCTCTACTTTATGCGACAAGGACGTACCTATACCG
Source organism: Ptychodera flava (assembly GCF_041260155.1). Classification (NCBI taxonomy): domain Eukaryota; kingdom Metazoa; phylum Hemichordata; class Enteropneusta; family Ptychoderidae; genus Ptychodera; species Ptychodera flava. Next base: position 13,700,516 of record NC_091944.1, on the reverse strand, counting down.
TACAGTCTGGACGCCCATGCAGTTTAGTGTTTAACATTGTGTAAAATGGCTTCACCCATGTTTACAATCATATGCTATGTTGTATTGTATTGTTGACAAATGAATTCTTGTCTTCTTCTCTTGAATTCAATTTTGAAAAATAACAATGCTGGCAGTACAACTATAGGATGTGTTAATAGGCTAAGGGACTGGACAGCAATTACAGGGGGGAGGCTGGTATTTTTGGGGTGGCTCGCAGTTATTTGTGCTAGCATTTGTGAAGAGTCATGAAATTTCGCGCATGCCTTTTTGGAGAAGAGGTCACCATTTTTGAGACAACTATTAGAAGCAAAGATTACTGCTTTATGCATACATATCAAATCATAATATATGGGAGACCATTGAGTAAACTATTGATAATTTTCCCCTACAAAACTTAGATATACCTTTACTTTTATATACGTTTGGTAAATTATGTAAATGTACTTTAATTGAAGTGGGAGGTAAAAAGTGCATGTGAATACAGTAAATTAGATTTTTGGATTTCATCGAAAATGTTGATTCACTATACATGGATGTCTATGAGGAAACTATGAACACTTTTTCCGATATATATAAATAGCAATATTTGTGCATTTATAGACACTGGATAATTGACATAGATGTACTTAATTAGAATTGGGTGATTACAAGTGCGTATGAGGACAAAAAAAATGATTTTTCAATTTCACCGAAAATGCGGATCCACTGTACATGGAAGTCTACGACAAAACTATGAACAATTTTATTCCAATATAAAACTAGCAATATATGTGTATTTATAGACATGGGATAATTGACATAAATGTACTTGATAGAATTGGGTGATTACAAGTGCAAATGAATACAAGAAATCTGATTTTGGAATTTCAACGAAAATGTGGATCCACCATACATGGCCAGTCTATGAGAAAATTTGAGCAATTTCTTTCCGATATAAAACTAGCAAGAAATATGATTTTGGAATTTCACCAAGAATGTTGATGCACCATACATGGTAGTTTTGAAGTTTCTTTACACAACACAGTCAGACTTTGCATCCATCCATGCCACTATGCAATGTAAAATGTGACCCCCCTCAGGCTAGGTTTGTAAAATGTGACCCTTCCCTTGGGGCAAGTTTATAAAATGTTACTAGCCCCTAATTCCTCTGTCCCATCCCCTCATCATAAGTGAGGGCTCCCCTAGATAGCGATGATTTGAAGATACGTTGATGAGATCCGGAGTTAGGTTGCGAGCTCTCGAGGATAGGTTGATAAAATCCTAAGTTATGTTCGCAGATAGGTTGAGAGGATCCAAAGTTTGGTTGGGCAGGCTTAGGCTGGTGCCCGGATAATTTCGAGGGGACACCCATTCAAAGCTGAGCTATGATTACTAAGAAGTTGCATTTACAAAGTTGCGCATACAGTGACTTGATCGCCACACAGTACTAGAGATTTCCCATAATGCATCATGATTTGTACCAACGTAGATTCCCCGTGTGAAGTCTACCATGTCTCCCATGTGTAGACAAATACCTGGACTAGTTTTAAAATTTCTGAAAACGTACTTTTAAGTACACCTTTCTTCTAAATTCCCATTTTAAAGGATTACAAAAATTGTGCTTGATTGAGAGAGGAGATAGCATTTTTGTAAATTTTCCACTGATTGTGTCCTCAGCCATACAGAATAAAGTGGCTGAAAGTAGGGAGACTAGTTGCACCTGTTTTATGAAACAAAAGGTATTGATTTTTTCCAAATAGAAAAGACAAAAGAAATTTACATGCTAACTTTTTTCAGAGAATGACCCCTTCAGTTGGTCATAACTTGCTTCCCAAAACTGTGACATTTGTAGTACCTGCAGAATGTGACTTTTATCGTTATCTGACGGTTTGTTTGGAATTTATACTACAATATTTCAACGTACTTTTAATAAATATAATTTATCAATTATCTTGAGACTGCACATTATTGCTTTTATGCAGAACTGAAAACGTTATAAGAAAACTAACGTCGTTGGTACAAATCGAACAGGATTGTCGGTAATTTATTGTGCTGTGTGCCAGCTTTGTCAATTATATTCAACAAGGGGCGACGGGGAGGGTTGCAGGAGGCGCTTTCGATAGCCTGCTCGAACGATCAGACTAGCCATTCAACGAGGACCTGTTGTGTATAGGTCTATAGACGGCTGTGCCTAGTTTGACTTTCCGAGTACTATGCATGAGCGGAAAGAAACTCAACCCCCGAATAATGCGTTTAGTGTTTTTTCAAGGTTTGCAAAGCGGAAGGAAGCTTAACCCCTATAGAATACCGAAAAGGATTTATATCACTAATTGTCATATTTCATAATGATTCATGCATTTTCCTAGACTACATATGCCTGACCCTTTCTGACCTTTTCCAGGTATTCAGTGTTTTAAATCTGCCTGGACATTAAACAAACATGTATAATGATGCAGACACTAAATCAGTGCAACGATCTTAAATTATACCTGTATTCTCTTGCAGCAGTGATATGTTAAGCTTTGTTTCATCTCACTGCAAGACGATAACAGGATATTTTTAACTTGTATATTTTCAGTATTTATAATCACGAGCTTATCAAACGTATGTTTGGTGCACAGCTTTAAAGCTGTGGCTGGGCAAGTTGAGGTCAGGTATGATTTAGTGTCCTAGATATCATCAAAGACGCCATTTCATCATTATATTTTCAAGAAGTTTCAGCATCAAAAGGAGAACTTCTCTCCCTCGCCTCCAAAAGTCTGGCCATTAATCCAAAACTGTTTCGTTATCAAGTACATGTTAATATACCGTGGCAACTTACTTATGTGCAAGCCTAAGGGGATACCAGGACGCCTCTAAACTTTCAGAACTTTATGGTACGCATCGTTAGGTACTTGTTTCAAAATGTTGTTTACTTGTCCGAAAAATTTCAGGCAGGCGATAGGTTCTAAAAGAGAAGTACATTGAACACTATAAACAAACCCCAGTAACTGCTGATTAAGGTTCCAAGACAAGAAATTGACCTTTTTAAGCTAACAATTCTCTAGTGGTTCATAAGCTGAGAACCCCCGTAAATTATATATTTTCGGAAAGCCTATATAAAGGGAAACATTTTGGTTACAATAGTGTCACCATTATTTACATAACTATCATGTGACAGGTAATTTGCATAACCTTTCAAAAATCGGTTTTCCCTATGTTTTGTTTCAATGCTTTGAGATATGTGGCCCAAATTTGTGTGAGTGCAAGCTGTCTTTAGGATCTTTCAAAGTGTGTCTCAGAATTTTTTTAAACCTTCTTAAACATATTTTCCGCCAGAAAAACTTCCAGAGCGGTGAATTTAATCCTAGTTGATTTCTTCAAAATTGTGCTCAAATAAAAACTAAGCAAGATATAAAAAATCTGAGACACACTTTGGAAGAGCGTTGTAACAGGAGCTTGCATTCCAGAAAGTTTGAGTTAGATATTTTGAAGTATTGAGACAAAACATAGGGAAAACCGATTTTTGAAAGGTTATGCAAATTACCTGTCACATGATAGTTATGTAAACAATGGTAACACTGTGGTTACCAAAATCTTTCCCTATATCTAGGCTTTCCGAAAATATATAATTTGCGCGGGTTCTGAACTTATTAACTACCAGAGAATTGTTAGATTAAAGAGGTCAATCTCTTGTCTTGGAACCTTAAGCCCACTTGATGCAGTCAGAAATTCCCTTTATATAGAGGCAAAACAAGCTCTACCAAGGGTTGTAAATTGGAGTTTATGATTGGTACCCTGTGTTCATGATTGAGATAACAGTGCCTTGCATAACACTGGTCTGTATATAACGGTATTGTTCAGACGACTTATTTGTCCTGTCTATACAATTTCTACAGAAAAAAATTGGTGCCATTGTAACTTGCAGACTGTTTTGTTCGTATTTTTCTCGTTATCACAGTGTCTCTTCAGGTATAATAAAATCAGTGCCTGCTTGGAACACACAAGTTATGTGACGCTAATAGCAGTGATCCCATAAAAAAGTGTTGCTTCAATAAACTTATTGAGTAGAGGCTTTACAATAATGCACGGAAGCGGTATCTTGTATCTCAATCTTGAACACTGGGAGTCAATTGTAAACTCTCATGTACAACCCTTGGCAGGTTGGTTTGTCTTACAAATGACGCTAATAGCAGTGATCCCATAAAAAAGTGTTGCTTCAATAAACTTATTATTGAGTAGAGGCTTTACAATAATGCACGGAAGCGGTATCTTGTATCTCAATCTTGAACACTGGGTGTCAATTGTAAACTCTCATGTACAACCCTTGGCAGGTTGGGTTTTGTCTTACAAATGCAAGCAGAAATTCTGACTGCATCAAGTACGCTTATGTAAGTGGCCACAGGTGATATAAAGGCTTACTTTAATTTACTTCAAGGCTCCAGCGGTATTCCCTAGCAGTGACTTAAGCAGTATTTGTACAGGCCTGGTCTGATTTGCACCAACTGCCAGGTGTAATAATAGTCCATATCTTAAAAAAATTCCGGGAAGGGATAGCGCATTTCGCCGAAGCTTTCACGAAATTAGTGACTCTCACCCTTCTGTTCCTTCTAAGGGCGAAAAACGGTAGTAGCAAAGGCTTTGACACTTGTTTACCATGTTTACTATTTCGGGGGATTTTAAAATCAATGTAATCAGATTTACTTGGCTCCCCAGAAGTGTGTATCAGACTTCCTCACCTTGCTTCAAGCCAGAATTGAATTTCAAATGATATTCAAATGATTTCCGTTGATGATTTTAGGAATCTCTTGAGAGGTAGAGGAAGTCATGCGAGAGCTTTCTGAAAGTGCCAAAAAGTTTTTTTATCTCCACCCTCCAACAACGACAAAATCCACTTGTAAATATCTACACAAGAAGAATTACAAATTAAGTTATACCTTGTTTTATCTGTAGAAATTCTATATTCTGAGAGAATAGTACCATATAAATGTCTGATGGTATATTACCACAGATATTTGACATGTGCACAACAAGGAAAGGACATTCAATTCTCTTATGAAAACCTTCGTAAACGATCATTCCAATCCTGATAGTATTGTAGCCCAAGAGTAATAACAACCCCAAATTGACACCAACCACAATTTTATACTTTGAAAATGCCAAACTAGCCGAAACCAGAAACTTTCTTGGCTATCATAAATTATTTGTTTACCGTGGTCCCAGATAGCATTACGACACCATGATTTTCATGTCAGAAGAGCACTCATACAATATAGCATTAGCAAGGTAACAAAAACACTCGATACAAATTATACTGTGAAAATCAAAAATGACTGTATATTACTTTATTATTCCGTTCACAATATTTTTATACAATGGTCTGAACCACTCTATTACAAACCATTCTCCAAAAGTGAATAACTGTTCACAAAATACTTCAACTTCCAATGTTCAACACAATGGCTTTTTTTATAATTGTGTTCACAATAGTTTCTTACAATGATCTAAACCACTGATACAACTATTCTCAAAAGTATCGTCTCTACAAATAAACACAGATAGATTTCTCAATTTCTCTGTTCACTTCTAATCAAAAATACACATAATGAATGCTTAGTTAACTATTGACACTGAAGTGACACGTACGCTGAAAAACTACAGATCATAGAAATAAATATTCACCAAGGAAATTAGGCGTTTTCTTTGTACTACGCACACTCAAACATATCTTTCAGATGAAAGCATGTTTTCACAATTACACCAAATTTGTCTCAATCAGCACGGCATCAAACCACCGTTGACCAAACGTTTTCTGTATGTTATCCAAGGTGCTGGCTCAAGGAACACTATGCGATGTCAATGAAATGTATGGAACGGTACTGACAGCTTACAGTTCTTTCTGAAACTCTCACGACGTCAGTAATGAACTAGATCTGCTCACAGACGACTCTATTTGCATAAACCGCATTGCACAACACCTGGTACGCTGGTATTCTGTTTATGCAAAGTCTAGTCCAGCATACAAATAACAGCGACGATGACTTTCACAACTCTACAGGGCAAATACAATCTCAGAGTTCGAATACAGAGTAACTCTAGGACAGAATCGTTCAGCTGAAACTTCTTACAGAGACTTCAACAGTTCTGGCTTTAAATGTACAACATCTGGCACTTTAGTCATGACAATTCTAGGACACAAATACTCACAGTTTCTAGCGACGAGAAACAGTTCACTTTCTGTCTTTATACGAGTACGGCTTCTCAGTGTGGCGGTCCATGCATTGCAAATGACGATGCAACTCAAATCACAACTGGAGTTCCAAAACTTTTCATAATTTTACTAAATGAACACTACAGCACACCAAACTTCATCGTTCTAATGTTGAACACGTTAGGGACTGGACACAAATTACAGGGAGGGGGATAGTTTTTTGGGGGTGGGTCGCCATTTTTCGCGCAAGCATTTTGAAGGGTCATAAAATTTTGTGCAAGCCTATGGGGGAGGGTCACCTTTTTTATGCATCAAAGCTGAAATTGCATGTGCACGTATTAAAGAATATGGAATACTGAAAAAAGAAAACATACCTCCTGGCACTTTCAGTTTCTGTCATTTCCATTTTCGGCGCGCTCTATCGGGCGCAAGTTTAAGGGTATAATAAGCAATGTATTGATGATCCAAGCAGCCACATTGATTTGTTGTCATGGTTTCTACTTATCCAATTCCTCTATTGTACATATAAACTGTCCCCTATACTGACGCTTTCAATAACAATTTGGGAGATCACTATTTGATATCATTCTCCCATTGACAATACATTGGGTATAGGTCGGTGTCAAATGTTCATGAAGCTGTATGTACATTTTTCATTTTTTGAGGACATTGACAGAATACAAACTATTCAGAATAGTGAAAAATGTCATCAATAACAACTGGAAGCTTCAGGTCGAACAACTTTTGAATAACAATTTAGGATCAGATAACCTATGAGTTATTTGTAGATTCCTCTTAGCCTACAATGTATAGTGAATCAACATTTCGGTGAAATTCCAAAATCAAATTTTTTGCACAACCATGGACTTGAAACCACTCAAGTCTAATCATGAACATTAATACTAATAATTAGGTGTACATAAATGCACAGATTTAACTAGTTTTGTATTGGAAAAAAAATATTCATAGTTTCATCATAGGCTGCCATGCATAGTGAATGGACATTTCAGTGAAATTCCAAAATCAATTTTCTTGCACAACCATTGACTTGAACTACTGTAGTCTAATCATGAACATTGATACTTATACTTAGGTGTACATAAATGCAAAGATTTACTTAGTTTGTATTAAAAAAAAATATTCATAGTTTCATCATAGGCTGCCATGCATAGTGAATGGACATTTCAGTGAAATTCCAAAAACAAATTTCTTGCACAACCATAGACTTGAAACCACTGTAGTCTAGTCATGAACATTAATACTAATAATTAGGTGTACATAAATGCACAGATTTACCTAGTTTTGTATTGGGAAAAAATATTGATAGTTTCATCATAGGCTGCCATGCATAGTGAATGGACATTCAGTGAAATTCCAAAATCAAATTTCTTGCACAACCATTGACTTGAAACCACTGTAGTCTAATCATGAACATTAATACTTATAATTAGGTGTACATAAGTGCACAGATTTACTTAATTTTGTATTTAAAAAAAATATTCATAGTTTCATCATAGGCCTGCCATGCATAGTGAATGGACATTTCAGTGAAATTCCAAAAACAAATTTCTTGCACAACCATTGACTTGAAACCACTGTAGTCTAATCATGAACATTAATACTAATAATTAGGTGTACATAAATGCACAGATTTACCTAGTTTTGTATTGGGAAAAAAATATTCATAGTTTCATCATAGGCTGCCATGCATAGTAAATCGACATTATCGATGAAATCTAAATGTTACATTTTTTGTACATGCATGTACTTTTTATCTGCCACTTCATGTAAAGTACATTTACATGAATTATCACACACATATGATTTGATATTTTTTGGACAAAGCGTTATATCGGCCGCATTTTGCCTTCTTTTGGGAGGGACTTCAAAAGTATAGCAAGTCAGAAGGAGGTCTTGAACGCATTGCAGGTTTATTGGGAAGGGGGTATTGAGTAACAGGGGAGGGACACTATTTTCATGCACGGATAAGGGGGAGGGTCACTAATTTTTGTGCATGAACTTTTGAAGGGTCATTATTTTTGACGCAGCTGTGTTTCGAAAAACACCGGCCCACCCCCCTCTGTAATTTATGTCCAGTCCATTACCAACACTCGACTGAAGTTGCAGCTTCAAAAGTCCACACTATGGCATCTCTTTACAGTCAAAATTACGCTGTCGCCACGTTTAGACTTCAAAACAACTACGCACACGTTTACATGACTAGTCCAGTCAATCTACGAGATTTTGGCACCTCACCCACCACAAATTGCAACAGAATTTTTTTCTTCAGAATGCATTTTAATTAGGTACCCAGAACAACATATTAAAAGTTTACTCGGATCCACCTTGGGGAAATATGTCTAATTTGCATAAATCAAATATGGCGGCCAACCATCAAACAAAATAATATAATTGGCTATATATCACATATTAAACAAGCTATTTCAGTTATTTCAAAGTTTGACACTAGTTATTGGCTCAGGGAATCATTTTGGAGGTATAATGTTTCATATAGGCACCTCGTTAATTTGCATAATTCCAATATGGCGGCCAACATTCCTACAAAAGACATTTTCGGTCATATACCACGTATTAAACAAGCTATTTCAGTGATTTTAAAGTTAAATGTATATTTCTTAGGCATGGACAAACGATTTCGAGATGCTATGATTTGCATATGTAATTTGTTAATTTGCATAAATCCAATATGGTGGCCAACATACCTACAAAAGACATTTTCTGTCATAAACCACGTATTAACCCTTTTCGTGCCAAAGTCTATTTTTGTCAACTTTATAAAATGTACCACAGTCAATTTTTCTGCTTTTTTCCAAAATTTTGATAAAAATATGTAGCTGCTGACAAGTGATATCCATTTGGTCCAAAATTATGAAAAAACCGTACAGAAAAGTTCACAGAAATTGGTAAAATATTGCATTAAAATTTTGGTGTAAAAAATTACAGCAGTCAAAGGGTAAACAAGCCATTTCTGTGATTTCGAAGTTAAAAGTGTATATCTTTGGCATGGACAAACAATTTTCGATATGCAATGATTTGCTTAGGTACTTCGTTAATTTGCATAAATCCAATAGGGTTGCAAACATACCTACAAAAGACATTTTCTGTCATATACAATGTATTAACCCTTTGGGCGCCAAAGTCTATTTCTGGTCAACTTTATAAAATGTACCACAGTCAATTTTTCTGCTTTTTGCCAAAATTTTTAATTAAAATCTGTTGCTGCTGAATGATATCCATTTTGTCCAAAATTATGAAAAAACGTACAGAAATGTTCTCAGAAATTGGTAAAATATCGCATTAAAATGTTGGTGTAAAAAATTACAGCAGTCAAAGGGATAAACAAGCCATTTCTGTGATTTCAAAGTTAAATGTATATTTCTTTGGCATGGTCAAATGATGTTTGAGGTGCAATAATTTGCGTTGGCACTTCGTTAATTTGCATAAATCCAATACAAAAGAAATTTTCTGTCATAAAATTTATTGAACAATCTATTTCAGCCATTTGAAGTTTAATTATATTTCTTGAGCATGAAGAAACACCTTTTGTGGTTCAATGTTTTTAAAGGACACTTTGATGATTTCAGAAATTAAATATGGCTGCCAAATTGATGCCCAAGTAGCTTCTAATATAAATAAGGTTATGGTAGAGTTTTTAGGAATAGGAATATCAAGAAAAAAACTGTCAAGAGGGCACTGCAGCCAACGCACTGTATTTTGCAAATATTCTTTCAATTTTTATTAATTTTTTAACCCAAGATTAAAAATTGGTTAGGTTCACCTTTTACCTTGGCAAGCAGTCGTAAGTTGCATGATATAGAAGGGTTAGTGTATGCAAATGTATGCAAATCACCCAAATTCCTGCTTCCCTTTTATTCGAATTTCAAGATTTCCAAAGAATATAACTCTGTTCTGGCTGGGTCATATTTTCTGAAATTTTCACATTATGTTTTTAAATGCTATATAACAAAACAACTATTTTGTTTTGCAATAAAATTCTTACATTTTGAATTAGAGGCATTTTTATTTTGCTAACCATGATTTTAAGCACTTTTTTGAGTGTCAGTCGTTCAGCCCATGCCATTTTAGAATGAGGATATACTCTTGTTCAAGTGAAATATTACATTTCACAAAATAGTTTGTACGGGTTTCCTTGTCATCTTAGATGAGAAATATTCCTTCGAAAAAAACTGTGTTGGCAACGTGCAGCTCCACATTAAGTCCTTGAACATTTATTTTTAAAAATGTAGAAAATATTCAATAAATTTACTTACAATAACGATCCATTTACGAATAAAAGTTTATTTTAATAGGTGTCTGTGATACCTGAATTCATTAAAATACCCCATAAATACACTGTATTTTGAAAAGAATGTTAAAGCAAATTTGGTAGACTTACATATATGACTTCCGAACGGATTAAAATACATATCTGTTGATGTGCGTTTACTATTGAGTTGTAAGAAAGTCATGCAATTTTAATTATTTGTGATTTTTCTAAATATGACAACCGTTAATGATTGTTAGTCATCTAATTATAATTTCTTTCTGAATATAACATTAGATTCATCTGTGTACCGTATTATTTGTGATTTTTATAGGTGCTTTATACTCTACAGTGTTAAAACATGTAATCTTTAATGTTTACTGTTTTAAAAAAGTCGTGGACCAAATCTTTAGTTTCTAATTTAGACTGAACCCCTTCCTTATGGACGAGTGCATCTTTGGTACATCCCCCTAGATGATAGGCAAGAAGTCATCACATATAACAGCAAAAATACAATAAACACAACAAAGATAATACAACGCAAAAAATAAAATAATGTGACCAAAAATAACACATGCCACAATACAGACAAATTAAAACTTAGCGCTGATGCAAACAATGTCAGACTCTTAAAAACTTGATCAACACACAAACTCACAAAAATTGAAAATTGCATGCTTAGCAAAGACTTAAAATTAATTCAAACAACTCATTAGCCCAACAGAATCCAACTGTTACACGATACAAACATGTACATCTGGAAAAATGACACTTGGAAAAATGACTCAAGATGTACTTCTTTGTATTGTGTAATAGTTGGATTCTGTGTTTGGATTAATTGTAAGTCTTTGCTAAAGCATGCTGTTTTCAGATTTTTTGGTTTGTGTGTCCAGAAAGTTTTTATGAATCTGACATTGTTTGCAATAGTGCTAAGTTTCAATTTGTGTGTATTACGACACTTTTTATTTCGGTCATATCATTTTTTCTGTTTTTTTAGCTTTTGTTGTGTTTATTGTATTTTGCTGTTATGTGTGATGACTTCTTGCCTATCATCTAAGTGATCTTATAAAGATGCACCCGTCCATAAGAAGGGGTTAAGTCTTAATTAAAAACTAATGATTTTGAACACCCCTTTTTTAACAGTAAACATTACAGATTACATGCTTTGACACTGTAGAGTGTAAAACACCCTTACAAATTACGAAATCCCACACACAGATGAATTCAATGTTATATTTAGAAAGAGAATATATCATTCAGAAGACTAACATTCATTAACAGTCGTCATATACAGAAAAATCAAACAAATTTTAAAAATGAATGTCCAAGGACTTAACAGTTTCTTCTTGATAGTTTCCTAGTGCTAAAAACTATAACAAAACCGTTATTTATATTAGAATCATTAAGCCATGGGCATTAATATGGCAGCCATATTTAATTTATGCAAATTATCAAAGGGCCTTTGTAAAAATTGAGCCACTGAAAGTGTTTCTTCATACCCAAGAAAAATATTAAAACTTTAAAATCAAAGAAATAGCTTGTTTAATGCGTGGTATATGACCGACAATGTCCTTTGTAGGAATGTTGACCACCATATTGGATTTATGCGAATTAACAAATTACCTATGCAAATCATAGCATCTCGAAAATCGTTTGTCCTTGCCAAAGAAATATACTTTTAACTTTAAAATCACTGAAATAGTTTGTTTAACACTTAATATATGATCGAAAATGTCTTTTGTAGGAATGTTGGCCGCCATATTGGAATTATGCAAATTAATGAAGTACCTATATGAAACATTATACCTCCAAAATAATTCTCTGGGCCAAATTACTAGTGTCAGACTCTGAAATCACTGAAATAGCTTGTTTAACATGTGATATATAGCAAATTATGTTATTTTGTTGGATAGTTGGCCGCCATATTTGATTTATGCAAATTAGACATATTTCCCCAAGGTGGATTCGAGTAAACTTTTAATATGTTGTTCTGGGTACCTCTCTGAAATGCATTCCGAAGAAAAAATTCTGTTGCAATTTGTGGTTGGGTCTAACCCTATTTTGACTAGACTAGACCCTGCACTGAATCCAACAATGCGCAACGACCACGCACAATTTTCTATTGTCCCTTTAAATTGAAAAACCAAACAACTCTTTGAAATTCATACGCCAAATGAGTTCTTCAAAATATACTGAACTTTGTTAAAATGCAAACAAAATAGACGTTCCTGACTACTGATATCATACAGAGAGTACAATATAGAAATAAAGCATGTCATTTTGATGGTTAATAATGCAAAACAATGATACCTGAAACACCCTTTCACTCGCGCGATTTTCAAAACACTGCGCTTCACATGATAACAGCATCTGGAATACAAAAGTGGAATTTCTCACTGTATGTGTTACAGAAGGTACTGAAACCTACTGAAATACTGTAATCATTGTGTTATAAATCCATACTGCCGACAGGTAAGTATTGTAATGGCTGAATAATGTCGACATAAACTACAGTGCATATACTGCTCAAAACTTTGTTTTTAGTTGTTTATGTTGCGTACAACTTACTGATTAGCATAATAAACACAAACTAAAAAGCGCCCTCTATAAAGGGAAATTTGCAAGTTTCGTTATATAGCAATACAGAAATCGATGTCAAAGTAACCATGGGTTACAGTATGATAGGTCTCAAACTCAGGTAACGTAGCGTTCTTTGGTAACAGTTCAAGAGACTCTGAATAAACATAGAGGTGAGATCTTAGGAAATTTTCCTCATCGTTCGAACAACAATTGTAATCTATGAACCAGTATCATGTGTTAATGGAATTCCGGAACATGATTAGCTGTGCATAGGTAAAGAAATCCCCCAAACGGAGCAGGATCTACACGGATAGGAATACTACGGGATAGAAATACTAATTGTATTAATAAATATTTTATTGCCAACTTGGAAATAGCTTGCTGACATTAGATGTTTAATCGCAGTTTCTTCAACTAATTATGGTGCAGCCAGTTATGGTGTCATTTTTTCTCATCCATAAAGACTTTGTGCAGTAAACATCTAAATATTGCTTAACAAATCCTCAAATACGAAGTCAATAATTTCTCTGCGAACATTAAATTAATGAGGTCATCTTGAGGATGAGTGACATGTGGAGCGTTACAGTCATACGTATATTGAAATAAATGTAGCTTTTGGGTGCTAATCACACACAGTTATTCTAAAACTTGTTTGGAATTTGCAATACCTGGAACTGGTAAATATTTGAATTGAATTCATTTTAAGATTGAACTTGTGAACCTGGTCAAAGATTAATCTAAACACGTTCCATGTAGAATTACTGAAATACACGTTCCATGTAGCATTACTGAATGGCTTGGTACTTGAAGTACCGGATGCTTCTCTAAAACGTGCACCGGATGCTTTTTTATACATTTAAGTTATCGAGTACAAGTATTAATTTTTCTGCAAAGCCTCTCAAGTCCGTATTTTCTCCTTTCTGGGCAACGCCCTCAGTAATCTGGCACAATAGTAATGTTATGTTCCTCGATGTGCTTTAGCAAGATTTCCGCTCGCTTCTCGACGATATCAACCAGTGCAGTTGCGTTACTTTCCCCTCCCAGTGACTTCCAAAATCCCACGTCGACATGAAGTGATTCTTTCAGCCTATCGCCTAGTTTACCAGACTTGAGGACGTTGATAGGGCCTTCTGGTACTCTGTCACATAAACAATGAACATAGGAGAGGAATGAAAAAAAATCCAGCAAACAGCTTTAAAACAATGCTCTCAAATCTACGAATCTATTATAGGCAAGGCGTAATATGAGCATAGTTGATACGACAAGTCTCTGGCAAATATTTAGACGTTTTACCTTAGCAGATTCATTAACTTGATCATACACTGGCCTTATCTTGTATTAATCGGAAGCCGAATAAATATATTCTAGAAGTGATTAATAAATCTTGCTGAAGTCATTCATTGAATAGCCGAAGATGTAAAGGTTCCAATCTTAAAGGGGAAAATCTAAATCCAAGGGACTGAACATGTTTGTTTCTATTGTCCGGGATCCGAAACTAACAAAAAGAGGATCAGATAAACTTTCTTCGTCATTTCATTTGCACAGCTTGATATTAACATCGTTTCTAATTCACTAAAGATCGAACAGGTAATATATTTTATCATTCCTACCGCCATTTTTATGTGAAAGCCGTAAAAGTTTTTCAACTCTTTGAAAGAAATTATAGTGCGAGGTATTGTAAGGATATTGACGTCGAGATACACACCTATGCTGACTCGTGATCATTTTAACTCGAGAAAATTGAAACTTTACATAAGCTTACTCCTCTGAGTTTCCTTTGTCGAAAGGGTGATGGGGCCATAAGCTCCCTCTACCTTTGATATTCCTTTAAATAGACATAGGTTTACTGTTGTGACCTCGGGTTTGAATGGAATGTATTTGGTACGAATCTGTGACAATTATGTTAAACGTCCGTGTATGTTCTGACGTTAAATATGTCACTTCATCAACAAAACTCCAGTAAAACTAGATTTTAGTGGCAATTTAGCACAAATCCTAGTGTCGTTTGGACGTCAATATTGTTAACATGCTTGAAATTCCTTTTATTACTTTATCTTACTATAATGTCGCTTAACATGTGCCATTTGTCCGAATAAGTGTCGCTCGAATGAATGAAATGGTAGTTCGCGTCTCGAAAGTGAATGACTTAAACCTTTGCTCAAGCTTTCCCAGAGGAATCTTTCAACCATTCTCTATCAAAATCAAGAATAAAAATCGGGGTCACCATGCAAATTTTGATACTACGGATACAAAGAACCGATATTTATAATTCAAAATGGCCGCCTCCCTGTGTTAACTCAATGGAGAAAAATAACATTTTCGAATCTCTTAAAACTAAGCCAGTGATAACCCCACAAGTGGTATATCAAAAAGAATTATAAAAGTTTAAGAGTCTAAGTTTGTGTCCCCGAGGCGCGTTCTACTTTTGAACTTCTGTCGGTAATCTGACAAAAGGGGAAGTACAATGAATCTTATGTGAATACCCATGTATCCATTGTTTCCGCACAAACAGTCCTGGTGGGATTGTAGTGCACAAAACTATTAGAAAAGGATTTCGCGAAGTTTCCAGAACCTGAGGTCAAAAAAACTTAATATATACTTAAAGGCAGGACAAATGTAGCTTTTTATTCTTCTGTCTGAAATATATTGAAATTCAAAGTATTGGCATTGTCAACAAGATTCATTGTGTACAAAATATGTAGTATTATTGTAAAGAAATGTTGGCCCAGACTAAAATAAAGTTGTCGACAGTAACATTTAACATTACATACACAGGCCGAATTGACAAGCTAAGCACGAATCATTTTGACATGATTTCAGGAGCAGGATAAAAAGAACAAAAAACTGAAAAATACGTAAAAAGTTACAGCAAATAAAGCTTATTTTCAACAAAACGTAAAACTCACTCTCGAATTCCCTCCAGAAGTCGGTAATTCAAATGATTCAAGGTCCGGTTTATGTTGAACATGTTGTCGATGTAAACAAGTCGTGAAGGGTCCTCCTTGCGTGTGAAAATGTGCACAAGAAAATGCCCGCTCACGTTGCCACATTTATTACGCACACCTTTCTTCTTCCAGCATAATTCTCCCTGGGAAACGTCGTATCCGCAGCAATTGCGGTCCAAACGGTCATGGTTCTGGAAGTGAGAAAACGAAGGATAACCGGCCCAATATTCCCTATCGTAGTTAGATGTTTTTCTAGGATCGCTCTTCAGAGAAAATCGAATCTACTTTCCACGTTTTTTACAGTAACTTCCAATTATGAGCGGCTTAGTGTATGCCTGATACTCTTGGGTCGTACCAAAATGTAGGCCAAATAAACTTTTTACTCAAAACTACTGACAAATTGACTCACATGAGAAGGAATTTCACCCTCTATATAGACCAGTACATTTGCTTGAATTACGTTTTGTAAAATTGTTGCCTTGTATTCCCATGATAAAATGTCGCTCTTTGGAAAACGATTTCCTACATTCTTGAGTCATTAACTGACATGTGCTATATTACATTGTAATTACTTTGTGTATTTAAGCTTAGAAGTGTGCATTATTAATATTTTCAGTGGCGTGTACGTTTTTCGTAGGAACGTGTTACTAACTGTACAGATAAAATGCACGACAAAGAATAAATTTGTTGCTGAAAAGTACTGCATACTTAAGATCTCTTCGTGTTTGAACTTTGGTCAAATTTCGTCACCTGAACGTTGGATAAAGGGACAGCTCTTGCAGAACAGGCGGTTAGTAGTGTCGGTATTTATTTGGTAGCAGAGGACATCAGGAGTAACTTCTTGTATGAAGCTCTGACTTACCTTAAGATTTGGAATCAATACAAGTCGGCACATTCTGGCATATGTCGCAATAGGTGTCTTTCTAATACATTGATTTCAGAAAGGCTTGGAGGTGTTTCGTAGGTACAATGATGGAAGGACATGGTAAAAGGTTTGGTTTGGTGAAATCACGATGCTTTCCGTTTCTTGCCACGACAAAGAAAAGATAAATGGAGTTCATTTGAACTTATGTTTTGTATAAGACAGTAATGGAGCAAAGTGTACTCAAGATCGTGATTGCGCGGAAGTGTTATTTCCTCCCAACAGATCATTGACAATCTGTCATCACTGTTCATTCAATTGTGCTCATATCATGGGCATGTATCTTTAAACGTTTTGGGCCATGATAGATTTATGATCACAACAGCTATATACATCAACCACATATAATCAGTTCTGGACATTTTAAAGACTTGTTTATCTCATTGTATCTCATTTGCTTCCACCTCGGGACAGATATTCGGTCTCTCAATTGTTTTGCAATAATTTTTCTGATCTGCTGACTCCTATTGGATCTTGAGCAGCAAAAGAGGATTTCGTCTTCTAGTTTTTTAAATCGAATAGCGGTCATTTTGCATGGCCAATATTGGTAAACTTTACGTTATTTCTTGCTTTTTTACCAAAACTTGCAGGGTGACCTGTTATCTTTATCGGTTTAAACTTTCCCTGGGGTAATTTTTACAACTTCATAACTACTATAACTGTTCTTTGAATATTGAACTTTCATGCTGACACAGAAACACAGTCGTGATGACATAAGGCAGACACAAGAATGATATCAAGTGACAAAATTATAGACGGTAGCTAAAACTGAAACAAAAGTCATGGCTTTTCCGAAAACAAAAACACAGAAGAAAATTGGCGGGTGCTTACCTGAAGAAGAAAGTCAAATATGGATAGCTTGCTCCATTCAATGTGTTTAATTTTAGTTTTGCAGTGGTGACTTTTGTTTTTATTTTCGTTTAGTGAATTGCACCTGTACTTCAGCTCGGTTTGGTACTCTGTGAAATACAAACCAAACGAATTCTGGTCATGTAATAATGTCCCGCCATGTGTTATTTTTGGATCCCACCAGAGGAGAGGTCGAAGTTTCCCGTCCATGATTCGGCGGTTTTTGCGAGGGAACATCTTCGGCGTCAAAACTCTTGCGATGGCGGGCAGCGAGCGATTGATCCCCAAAACTCGATCTAGATGGAAAGCGAAGATCTCGAACCAATCATCCACACGCTTTTGAATGGCACACTGCTCTGTGCAGGAGTCGAAATCTTTAATCGGATCACTTCTACCATCGTCGAAGATCAGCTGTCGCAATCTTACTTTGAAACGTCCATTGTAAAGTTTACTAATATTTGATGTAGATAGCATCTCCATTCGCACAACATCGGCACGACTAAACCATTTCGGATAATTTTCATCAAACCGAAGTTCCTCGTTCTTCAGTCCCTTTACAAAACTTACAAATTCATCTTCAGACATCAGTTCCCACCAATTTGTAAGTGTCCTGTTACCTTTGCGACCATTCACTTGTGACAATGATGACTTACTGTGGTCCTGGCCGCGTTGATCTATTGGTTTTTCATCATGCTGATCTGCAAGAATTAATTGACACCATGATAGAAAGCGGAGTGACCGTGGACGGTGTAGGAAATACTTACCATTCTTACACTATTTCTCGTAAGATATTTTTTAATCTGATCATTCGATCTTTTTTGTCTGTTGTCTGTCTGTCTGCCTGCCTGTCTGCCTGTCTCATGTAGGCTTTGGGTAGAGTGTCAGTAGCTTTATTTCTTGGTATTTGGCCCACTTTCAGGTAAAATTTTCAACTGCACCCATAATGAAATCAGATTCTCCACCATTGTTTTATGTGGAAAACCGTTCATTCCCAGGGCTCTGAACTTATAGAAATACAAAACGTTCTGTGCCCAGAAGGGTTGTTAGTAGTATGCGTTGTTTGACTATCATCATGTAGCAGCGGTGGGTGCTGATCTTTGCAGAGTTTCACGACCAAAGTTCCGTTTGAAATATGTCCTTTGGGAATACACTTTCTTAACTTGACTTTATGAGTTATGCAACGTGCGTTTGATTCATAGCCGGGGATTTTCTTCTTTCTCTATACCAGTCTGAATTTGATATTCAGGGAATAAGTCACTGGCAGATAACACAGTCTAACTCCTTACAAGAGCAAACTTTTCCCACATTGTTTCCACTTTCGGTATTTTCCTTTCTAATTTATTTCTCGTTTTCTTGGACTGCACCCCCCTCTTCTGAGTGGCGGCGCCAAATACTTTTACTTCAAGGGCATTCAAAGGCATTCAAACGTACTTACCACGAGTCATCCGCTTTTTGCCGCTGGAAGTACCATCATCGCCAGTATCTGCATCAAGGAGTTCATCGTTCAAGTTTCCCCTGGACGACGTATTCCCCGATTTTCGAGATGTAAATTCGAGCGAGGCTGCAGATTGGTTTTGAAAGTTCGTCAGGTAGCGAGTGCTGATGATAAAGGCGACATTCCACATGTTTTTCGAAGTTAATATACTGCTGTAGAGCATTAGGGTTGCAACGATGGTACAACACAACAAGAAGACCACCAGAAAATACCGCCTTGTCATCTCCTCCTGCCACGTGTCTTGAAGGAGAGTACTCGGGTTGCGTTCGCAATCACTGGAAGGGGAGTTACTGGGAATTCAGAGGGACGTGAGCATCACCAGGTGGTGAAAAATATGCCCTGCAAAGAGAAATCAGAATTTTTTTAGTATCACAGTGATTCAGACTTACCTCAAATGGGTAACTTTACCGTTTAGAAGGGTTTGCACCGAAATCTAGGGACGCAACTCACAAACACTGACAATTATAGCATTTGAGGCCTATATTCTTCACGTAAGAAATTTTGTACCTCATGTTAAACATGAGATCAATTTTGCTGCTCTTTTCTTCAGTTCTATGTTGTATGATCAACCACCGAAGTTTGGTAGCTTCATCAATAAACTCCATGATATTATTATTATCAATTCCAAACATGATATTTCTTTAACATTTACTGTGACTCGCATTATTTTGCACTTCATTTCAATACATACAACCAAAGTTATTGGCAGTTTTGACTATTTTTCCTAAAGCTCCTTTAATACTTCACAGTTAAATGTGGATCTTTTCTGGTTGTAAGGTATATAGACCAGTAGTGTCACTTTAAAGAAAATCAATTAGTTGTATTCTACCTCTATCAAAATCTTTAATTCTCTTATTCTGTGAGTGTCAGCTCGTCCATGGGACAGGGACACACAAACTCACAAAAATAATTTGGTGAATTCACCAAATAACAATGGATTTGTCGTTTTGGGTCAATCTTGACGGGTGCAGCTAGCTGGCAGGGTACGCTTACCCATTCCGGACACCTGGTACCACCACTATTTCGTGGTTCAACATGACCCAACTGCCTTTGTCATTTTCGATATATTCCTTGGACCTGGTAAATTTCATAGTTACCTTGAATGATAATGATTATGGGACCTGATTTGATGTCTATTAGCATATAGCAGATTATAAGATGATGGTTACTTTTTGATGGTTAAGGTTCGGTCTATGCTATGTCGTATTAGTACATATTTTATCTACCACATGCAGGTGCCACGCAAACTAACATAATGTCCAAATGTCCCCTTGTGGCGATGAGTGAGCCTATTTCAGAACGCTTCATGTTTCCAACAAGACTAAACACCATATCCACTAACCTCAACACTGATCTGAAAGTAGTTGAAAATTGGTGTCTTACTAAAAATAATGTATGGACCCTTAAACAAAATCAATGATCTCTACAACTTTATAGAAGAGATAACTTCGACCTCATTCTTGCTAATAAAGTCATGGGCCCCGTCTCAGCAGAAACGTTACAAGGAGTCAACATCAGTAACAACCTAGATTGGTCCGATCATATATCCGTTGTTGAAAACAAAATCAATTCTAATTTTTGTCTTTATCAGAAACTATCTCTACTCCACTAACACAAGCTATTCTATTATTGTTTAATTTTACCACAGATTAATTACTGTTCTAATTTTTGTAGCTTTACAACTTATAACAATCTCTGTGCAATGAGACTTATTCCCATCACTGTTTCATCTCTTTTCATGCTCATGAGATGCATTCATAGCTTCATTAAAACTGATGATATTAGTAACATGTGCCCCTCTAGATCACCGACCAGAACCTCTTACAGTTCCTAGCACGTATACCACTTTATCAAAACACCTTATCTGTTGCAGGTATCGATTAATACAACAGCGACCCCAAACCATCATGGATTCTGAGTCACTGACTATTTTTACGAGATCTTGTGATAATTTTCTGTATTCTGTTTACTTGTCAGGACGTAGTTTTCTAGTCTTGGTCTTTTATCTTGTATCCGTTTTTATTAATTATGTATTTGTTTTTTTTTTTTGCTTCTCTATTTGACCTCCATTAAAAGAGGTAGTACACTTTTGGAGTTTAAATGAATAATAAATAAATGAATAAACAAACAAATAAATCAATAAATAAATAAACATTTCAGACCCCTGTAACAGTGTAATTAGAGTCGCCATTTTGCTAGACATGTATTCCACTATCGATCACGTTTTCTTCACATCATCTGATTGATGTTAATAATTTTCTCAGCATTGTTAAATACACTGATGTCGGATAATGAGCCGTTTGAAAATGCCCGATGTTCGGTCTTTAAAGGGTCAAAGTCGGTCATTTTTCGTAAATTTGGTTTAATACAAGATACTACTTATATCGTTTGACATATTGAAAGATACTGAATGAATAGGTGACCATGCATATATTCGACCCCGGTTTTAGACAAATGAAACCATCGCGATAATGAATTAATGGTCATGACCATTAATTCATATTCGCGATGGTTTCATTTCACTTGTCTAAAACCGGGGTCGAATATATGCGTGGTCACCCATTCATTCAGTATCTTTCAACATGTCAAACAATATAAGCAGTATCTCGTATCAAACAAAATTTATGAAAAAAAGCCGACTTTGCTCCTTTAATTTCCCGGTCATTGCCATTCTATTTCATCTGGAAGTCTTCGTTTACTCAGTAATTAACATGTATATAATGGCATTATGTTTCAGAAAATGTCCGTTATTCTAGAAAACGAGGGTTTTTTTTCTTTTTTTTTTTTGGGGGGGGGGTATGGAAATACAATTCCAATTTCTCTTGGGTAAACTTTAACCTGTATTGCGATGGCCTATGCAGATTATTTGAAGTACTTGAAAATTTTAAATACTTCAAGGATATACTTTAAAATTTAACCTGATAGACGAGAGAGAAAATAAAAGTTTTTATATGCAGTCCCAGTGCAGTGTTTTCGAATGAAGCACTCAACTTCTTCAATTAAAATTTTGTCTGATATAGAGTAAAGGGGACTTGTTCATTTCCAATGTGTAAGGCAAGTTTTTGAAAGTGCCAACGTTTTAGTTAACTTTGTAAAATCGTTAGTTCACGCTCATGGAACCTGGTGATATGGTTGTGATCTTTATGTTAATTTTTGCTGATAAAATGTACACTAAATTATTACAGTTGTTGTCATTTCAATCATATTGATGTTGTTGCAAAAAAAAATACACGTTCAAGGGAAGCCATTAATAATAAAAGGGATTCAACAGCTGTAACTGTGAAGTAGGTGAAAGATAATGAGTACTTGACCTACTGTTACACTTTTTTCCATTACACTCCTTCCATAGGAAGACATGTAATAGCCAGCACATAGTACCCGGAAAGGGTTGACTCAGTAAAGCCCCGATACTTAAAGGTATGGAATCCCGTTTGATTATCACCGTGTTTTTTGTGCATGCTTTTAAAACTGTTGCAAGACACGTCGCATCAAAACCAATTCGCACCATACCACCTCGTTCAATACCAATTCGCACCAAAACCGTCTCGTACCAAAACTACCTTGTACCAAAACTTCTTTGCCCCAACAGCCACTTCGCCCCGAAACCATTTCGCCCCTGAAACAACTCTACTTTACCCTACCTGTCGCCAGCCATTAAAGTGAAAATAACCCTCTATTAATCATGAAGATTCCATTACTAATCTATCACCGCGACCAGAAAATCTTGAAAGTGAACACAATTCCAGGAACCATAGACCCTTTCTCGAGGGTCTATGTAGGAACTGACGTTGCGCATCGTACCAGTTGTAGCTATTTATTAGTCCTGCGGACGCGTCAGTAGACGGCGCCACTTTCGCCACTCGAATGGCTGCGGTTCTGTCACTGTAACCCTCCTATAGGCTATGCATTTTCCAGCTTATTCGTTATGCTAGGGCATGCTGTTCATGTGTTGATTTTATAGAGAGACACAGTCATCTCTCTTGCTAGCTTGAAAATCAGGGTTACTCAAGATAAAGACTTGTCTCTACATTCAAACGGTATTGTTTTCTCACATTGGCAGGTGTCATGAACTAGTAGCAAACTGTGATGTATAACTTTAACAAATGATCACTAATGGCATCGGTGACATTTGTCTATAGATTCATATACTCCTTCCTATCCTTCAGACTGATATATGGCGGGTGAAACGTGCGGGGCAGAATATGCTTACCATGTTCGAAACATCTGACATTACTTCTAGGTTGTCTTTACCGGAGGTCCATATATATTTTTCTTCTACAGATTTGACTTTCTTGTGTGTACCAGTACTTTTTTGTTGTCTATCTGTGCTTTGCTGTTTGTGTTTGTAAGAGTTTGTCACTATGGAACTTATGACTATAATGTCGATTATGGCCTGGTACTATTGCTCGATTCTACATGTAGACACAGTTTCATATTTGCATTATTCTTTTTCGCTAATTCTGTTTATGGTTTCAGGAGGGGGGGGGGTGTCCGTGGCAGCCAAAAGTCTTAGCGCGTAATGAGTCCAATTCCGTGCAAAACATTACACTGTGACTCACGCGCTTTTGGGACGAGTTAGTACTTCGGTAGTACTAGGGACGAAATGGTTTTTGTACGACAGGCCTTGAGACGACATCGTGTGGGGCGGCGTGGTTTTGTGCAAAGTGCCTTGACTCCTTTGCAATGATATCAATGTGATTGAAATATCAGCTGCCAAAACTGAGCGTTCTTCAATTTTATCGGAAAACTACAACATAAACACGGCAGCCAGATTATTGGGTTCCCTTTGGTTCACGCAGATATTGTGTTTGATTCGGACTTTTTGGTGTCAGTCCGGCATGCGGCGATTTCTTTAAATTGTATCGGATTTGACAGTTCTTTAATAAAACTAGTCCTGATAGCTCAACATAAATCATTGAGTTATACGGGTAACCTTAGATGACACTGATATGAATAGGGATCGGATGACTTCCAACGTTGTGCCCATACCTCCTTTTTCATTTACATCTCTATCTTTGCAATGTTGACCAACCCTTGATAAGCCCACGGATTAGCATAATTAGTTGTGTTGACTAATTAATTACAAGATGTGTATATGAGAGATAAACGTCCTTGTAATGGGGTGTAAAATAAACAAAGAGTCAAGAGGCTATAGGTTAGGCTATATAGTCATTTATTTTATTTAGCTACGATCAGTCAGAGCATGAAGTAAAGGAGAGGGACCGACAGTGACAGAGAAAACTGAGAAAAACTCAATAATAAGCTTATCAATAGGGGCGCCTGTGCTAACACTACACTTTACTCCCACCCCCTGCGACTACAAACAACACTCGTGTATGACGTGTGATGAAAGTAGTGGGTCTGATAGTTTCTAGTGTTCACACAGCTCATAATTCGTATTTTAGAACAAAAACAGGGATTAATAGTGCAGATTAAACAACCATTTCGTAAGCTTAGATTTTAAATGTTTTGAATTCAGAGCTATTTTAAAGATGCTGGAGAAATGATGTAGGCAGCGCCTGGTTTCTTTGTAAAATTGCGAATTGTACGACATGAAAACTTAAGATGAAAGATTAAACAACCATTTTGTGAGCTTATGTTATATGTTATATGTTATAATTCAGGAATATGTTAAAGATTTTAATGAAATGATGCACATAGTGCCTGGTTTCTTTGTAAAATTGGGAATTGCACCTCATATGAAAACTAAATATTAAATGTTGGAGAATGGTGCTTTGTTAATGGGTCAATCAACGCACATATTTATTTGATTTATATGAAGTTTAGCACCTCGTTTTATTTTTATGTAATTATTTATGTACTTTTATACTCTTCCAACAGGCGAACCCAACTGCAGGGTGAGGTACCCATAACCCACTTACCCGATGAAGCAATGAGAACTAAAGTGTTCAAGGGCACAACACCGTGCTGGAGTCTCGAACTCACCATCCTCTGACAGTGAGTCCGTTATACTCTGGACCTAACGGGTCTCGAACTCACCATTCTCCTATAGTGAGTTCGGTACTCTAATCTTCCATCCCAAAATAATTAACGTGAATAGCTTTTCGATCCCATCGGATCACATTTGTTTCATATGTCTATAATGTGTATCGTATTTGGTATACTCATCGTCACGGATGCGCGATTTGAACAAACTTTAATCTTTTTGAAAATAATAAACGCGTCGGCAATATTGCGAATAATAAAATATTACAAAAACGATCAGAACTTGGTCAAATCATACTACAGGTTGACACCTAGCCACAGTCACCTAAAATTCCGCTCTGCGCCTATGCGCCCTATGGACGTGTGTACATATGTCTGAGGAGAAAATTTTCTTCGCTTGCATATGTACACATACCGGTTCCATGATGCAGTGCGCGCCAGGGTATGCAAAGCGTACATTACGCATAGACCTTTTTACCCGTAGGGTACACGCAGGGTATGTTACTCATAGAACTCTATGACAGATTACACCTTGACCTATATTTTCGTCGCTGATGGTTAGAATATACAGGGGGCATTTGTGTCATTCTTCTATAACAATCCGTTGTACAACACAAATCAGTGTGTTTTCGTTGTTTGGAATGTTCATACGGTGTTTGATATAGCCACTGCAATGCATTGTTGGATAACCGCGGGAAAAGGTCTATAGGGCGCATAGGCGCAGAGCGGAATTTTAGAACACTGGTGGCTGACCTAACCCATGGTTACAGCCAATAAGGTCAAGGGGTTGTAGTTTAACCTACATAGGGATGCTCGTGCTACCTTGGGTCTCCAACACTAATCTTCAAAATTTTTTAATAACTTATCTATAGAGAACACTCGAAGACTTGCTGACGGTATGATAATAGATTGATTCAAGATTACCAACGAAAGGAACTTACTATAATAGACACCTTGATTTAAAATTACAAAAATCTATGAGGAATTTAAATCATAAATTTCTTAACGCTAGTGTCTGTATCAAACGTTCCTTGATTTTTTGTTGTAAGCAACGACATATATCACAACATACATCCT
This sequence comes from Ptychodera flava, assembly GCF_041260155.1. NCBI lineage: Eukaryota > Metazoa > Hemichordata > Enteropneusta > Ptychoderidae > Ptychodera > Ptychodera flava. The sequence continues at coordinate 13,674,227 of NC_091944.1, read as the reverse complement.
ATTGCAACGGAATTCATCAGTGATACATGATTGTGACGTGTTTGAGAAGTTCTGGTTGAGCAAATTAAATACATGGTATGGGTATAAATACACTGACTGTTCTGTAAAATCATAGGAATGCGGCAATCCATGGATCTGCCGATTTAGCCATTGATGTGAAACTTCCCGGCAAATACAGTCCATGCGGTCCAGGAGCCGTCAGCATGTGCACATGCACTCGTTTCACGCATTTCACTGTGACCTTCCGTTCTTGATAAATAATCTACTGGGCCTAATGCCAGTTTCCCATGTTCTACTCTAAATTTGCCTGGTACCAATATCTGTACTTACAATGAATATCCTTTTATTTACCATTTGTCTGGGCTTAAGTATGATGAGGATTTTCTGTAATCTGAATCTTCCGGTCACTTCACGCTAGTTTTATTAGGGATTTGACAATCTTTATGGGGACTGTGGTCTATCCCTGATTTGGTGTAGTTACTATCTAGCATACCGGTATACATACATACATACATACATACATACATACATACATACATACATACATACATACATACATACATACATACATACATACATACATACATACATACATACATACATACATACATACATACATACATACATACATACATACATACATACATACATACATACATACATACATACATACATACATACATACATACATGCCATGTATGTAATAATAATAAATAATAATTTGTTCTTCTAAAGCGTATAACATAGATATACACCATCTCTATACGCTGTACAGTTAAAATCTGAATAAATACTTACACAATACAATAAAACACAATACAATACATACAATACTTTGGTTCACTAGAATAAAAAAATACACAAAGGTAAAAAATTTAAAATTTAAAATACACTTCGTCAATAAATAAGTCTAAAAAGCTGTTTTAAAAAGGTACCTTTTGACCTGCGTTTTAAAATTATTAAAATGTTAGTTGATCTAATGGCCTCTGGTAGCTTATTCCACAGCTTAGGAGCACACACTGAGAAAGCTCTGTCGCCATAACTCTTATTAGTCTTAATTTTTGGCTGAACTAGTGATACACTGGAATTACTCCAATACACTGGAATTACTCATGTGTTTTCTCGTATTGGCATCCTGACAGTTATCAGTTCAGTGAGGTAGCGCTGCGCCGTATTACAAGGGATAATTTTAAATGTTAGACAAAGAATTTTGAATTGAATTCGCTGCTACACTGGCAGCCAGTGAAGAGCCTGCAGGACAGGAGTCATGTGACACCTATCCCTCACCCTAATCCTGGCTACCAGCCGAGCAGTAGAATTCTGTATGAGCTGTAATTTATTTTTCACAAGCAGGTAGACCGAAAAGTATGTATTTAAGTGTGTATGTTGTATGAATCATACGTGTGAAAGACAATGTTTATTAGTAAATGTCCATGAAAAGAAAATTAAAATGTTCAGTCCGTGTTTGATGTTTGTTTTGTGAACGCAGACTAAACATGTTATCAGTGAAAATACCCTTTGACCGATGGGAGTAATTCATTTGCCTTGCATTTTCACTTCATTGACGCGTTTGCATGACGACGAACATCAAATAGTTTGATCACCCAGATGCTATGCTTGTTTCAAACTATTTTTTCGTCAATCAGGCATGCAGTGATTTCGTAACGTTATGTCTGATTGGTCAAAAACGTCTGTAATATTAATAATCAGGTCATGGGTAACCTTTGTTGACACTTATGTAATTTGTGATCGAGTGACTTCCCACGTCGCCAATATACTTACAAGCTGTGCGCATGCTAAAAATATAAACGAAAAGGAGATATTTGCCCTAATTAAACATTGAAAACCCGTTTAAGGTGGTACGCGCCTAAAAATTGCAATACTAAAACTTTCTTCAACGAAACTTAAACAGGAACTTCCCCTAAGCCGGCTTATTGTAAATCTATGCAAATGTAAAAAAGCCACGCTACTGATCAGACGTGCCGTGTTTGGTCCCAGAATCCCATGATTTTGCCATGTTTCAGGCGTTCATTGTCATTGAATCTTGCGTATGATGCCTGTGTATATATAGCAACTAAACTTGAGTCGAAAATAAACTGAAAAAATATTCCGTCTTTTGTCGGAGAACGCTATGTTTCAATATGTGTTCCCTGTACGACCATTTGACCCCTCTTTGCATATGTCACGAAAGTGCCGATCATGATTATTCAAATTTATCATACGGTCAAAGCGATGCTCCCTGGCGATGCTTTGAGAATTCAAAACTCCCGCCCAGTGTATGCAAATGGTTGTGTCATCAGTAATCCCCCTATTTTGTGCCCACGTTCCTGAAAGTTCCTGTTTAAAACTGTTCTCCTAGCAAGGTATTCTTGCCTTGTTAGGGGTCACCGTGCTAATGTTGGTCGCAGGGAAATAAATTACCTGACATTTATCTACATTTGAAATTCAAAATGCCGCCATCTATGTGTCAGTTCTATTAGGAAAAAATAAATTTTCCATTTCCACAAAAATAAGCAGATGAATCTAAAGTTACTCTATGAGCTTCAAAATGAACCCCACAAGTGGTAGACAAAAAAGGAATCGTCAACATTTGAGATCTGTCCCTGCGGTGCATTCTACCTTACTAAACTTTACAATGGTTTTTTATCAAAAGATTAAAGCTCTGTCGACTACATCTTCACGTGTTCTGCAATTCTGCTTATAAAACAAGGTTTCTTGTTCAACTTTGAAAATCATGTCTGAATGCTCTGTGTTAAAACTGCCGCCACAGTCTGTATAAATTGTATGGTTAATTTTAGCAAGGACTAGCAGTTAATTGTTAACAATAACATCGCATTTGGTACATAATGCGTCGCTGCAAAGGCTAATGCTTTGCATTTCAGCATACTATAGAGAGAAGATAGAAAAACGTCCTTGTTTTATAGAACAAACAGATCGAAATAATGTAAATGGTCACAGCCATAGTCCCTGAAGTGACAAAGTCCCCAGGCTTGCGTGAACAAAGTTCACACCATAGGTTCTGAAGAAGAAGAACTTTGACCAAAAGACTGGAAAATAGCAGATGTGTTCGCATGTGGCTGAACTACGAGATAAGATAATGCTTACAATTTAATAGAAAGACCTGGGAAGGTGTGAAATATTTACTTCGAAGGTTGTCACGATTGTAGATAACAATTATATCTCACTTTATTTAAATATTGCATGCGATAATGCATGATGTAACCTGTAAATTATTGAAACATATGCCATTGCTTAAAGGGTAAGCTCACCAAGGTTAATTTGTTCATATGTGTTAGCTTTGGGGTCGCTTATTCAGGAAAAGCCGTTTTCGCAGTTCATAACTCGTGCGATTTTTTACAAAAATGAACAAAAATAGTGGCGGAAGTGGCAGTTTAGGGCTTCATCAACTTACTGTATTTTGAATCATGGGGGGAAAAAGTACAAACCTTGGCGCTTTCATCAAGTGATATGGCAAGGACCATGTTCTGGTGGGTATGGCACTCATGTTGTTTATGCAAGGATGATCAGTATAAACAATAGTTGTACAAATACACACAGCCTGGTGTGAAGGTGAATGATATAATATAATTGTAATCTACAATTTTTGTCCGTTTTATAAGAAATTGTGCGAGTTATAATGGCGAAATGCTAAGCAACCCCAAAGCATATGTTAACCAGATGTGAATCGAAAGTGCTCACGTGTTTCAGTAAAAATTGAAGTTGTCTGTCAGTTTAAATTTTTGCCACATGTTTGCAACCTCATTGCAAGTGTTATGATCCACATCATGAACAATATTCACCACAGATTAATTCTAAAAGTCAGTAAGTATATAAATATGTAATTAGCTGAAATAAAAATAATAAATTTCTTTGACTGCTGTCATTGTATCACCACTTTATATAGCAAGCATAGTTGTCTTTGGTCAAGTCCTTCAAGCTACATATGCAAAACTGTGAAATCTCATTAAATATGCAAATTATAAATTAGCTGACATGAAAAGCAAAATATCTTTCACTTATAAAACTTAATTATCTCATTAATATACGTAGCAGGTTTCATACTTTTTAGAGTCCTTCCAGTCTTATATCTCTAATTGGAGAAAATGCTTGGTGTACGTTCAGTATATTTACGTATATGGAACACAATACTAATTGCATACGAAGCGTATATCTTTGTATATGGAACATCTCAATACGTTGATATGCGCGGCGTATATCTTTGCAGATCAAGAGTATACATAATGCAGATCTTTGCACACTAAGTGTACACTGTACTTTTGCATTTTATTAGTATACGTACATGTATTCTGAACGTATTTGACAAATGTACAGAATCAGTATATAATAATAATAATATTGGGTTCTTATATAGCGCACATATCCACAAGTACATGTGCTCAAGGCGCTTTACAATTATTATTACCCCTGGTCACTGGACCTAATATGATACTACTCAACTCTCTTGGGAGCAAACAACAGCTCACATGTGCAGCCAACAGCTCACATGTGCAGCCAATAAGCGCAGCAGAGCTAAACGCACACATAACAACCTCTGTCCTACCAGGTACCCGTCACTCCTGGGTGGGGAGAAGCAATGAAGATAAAGTGCCTTGCTCAAGGACACAACACCACAGCATGCCGGGGCTCGAACTCACCATCCTTTGATCGTGAGTCCACTGCTCTAACCACTGGCCCATGATGCCTCCTATAAAGGTATATGCGTATATTGTTGTATATCAAGCATTTTGCCCAGTGGGAAAGTTATTTAAATATGCATATTAGTAACTTGCTGACGTAAAAATGCTAAACAACTTTCATTAATATTTTATCATATTTTTTCAATGTACATAGCAAGTTTCATCAATTTTGATGAAGTCAATGAAGATATATCTCTAAGTAGAAAAGTTCGTTAAATTTGCAAATTAATAATTAGGTGTTTAGCAAAATCAAAACTGACTTTTGATAATATTATATCAGAGTATCTACAATATACATAGCAAGTTTCTTCATTTTGGTCCAGTCAATCCAAATATACATCCCTAATTAGGAAAGTTCGTTAAATTCGCAAATTGGTAATTAGGTAAAATAAAAATGATAAATGACTTCAATTATGTTATATCGTAGTATCTTCAATGTACATAGCACGCTTTGTCAACTTTAACTAAGCCAATCCAGAAATATATCGCTAATTGAGAAAGTTTGTTCAATATTCAGATTAGCAATTAACTGTCATATCACACCTTTATATGTTTTATGGCGGATAAATCCTTGTGTGATTAACTGTTCTCATTGTATGTATGTTTTTTTAAATCATTAATTATGCAAGCATACATACATACATGGAGACAAGCCGCAAGCATCCATCTATCCACCCATCAACCCATCTATCCAACCATCCAACCATCCATCCATCCATCCATCCATCCATCCATCCATCCACGCACGCACGCGCGCGCGAGCTCGCACACAAACATACATAGATACACTACATAGATACATAGATACATAGATACATACATACATACATACATACATACATACATACATACATACATACATACATGCATGCATGCATGCATGCATGCATGCAAACAAGCATGCATGTATCCAGATAGAAAGATAGATAGGCAAATGACGGACTCCGACTGTCTACGAAACTCAAAATTTAAAAGTTCTTTCTATACATACAACATATGGACGCTAATGAATATTGGAAAATTCAAGGTGACGGGAATTTACTTCTTGACCTAAAGCTGATAAAATTGTGTTACTTCTTTCACTTCACACCTGTTTTGAACTGTAGCTAAAAAGGTCATCAGACGATATAAATCAAATTGATTTTGGAAAATACCCATGAAATCCTAAGTGAAACGTTTATACCTTATTGAATAAGCTCTGAATAATACCCTAAAAGTGTGATAGTTTAATTTTCAGAATGGCTCTGTATACATGTCAGTAAGGCTTCTACAGGCATATCACAAGGTATGACGTGCTCTAGAAATCCCGCCGTTTTGATTCTGAACGATATAAGTATCTGCATTACGAATGCTTTTCTACGAAATGTAAATTTAACAATACATTGAAGTTTTGTGTAGAAGTTCATATTTGATATTTATCGTCAAGTTATACCATCCTTTATAATGAGAAAGAATGATCGCAGAAAACTTGATGACTCGGTCTTAATTTTATTCGACTTACCTGTGGTTAATTTTAACGTTGGTGTCCTTTTGTAGAGACCTTACAAGGCTGCTGAAGTGAAACGGCCAATTGCTTCAGCTGTTAGCCGCTCTGACAGACTGAAACGAAAGTAAACATCAGTGTAATTATGAGGTCCTCGGTACTTCAACCTGGTGGGCAGGATGTGGCCTTAGAATTCAGGTAATGTTAGGTTCTACTCCATTCGACAAGAAACAATCTAGGTCCAATATTATCTTTTGCATCGGCTGTGAAGTACGCGGAAGGATACAAGGTGGTGACACTGCCGTTTGAATCAGCTGCACGTACGGGTGTGATAACTTTGACAGCAGAACCCTTCCGTAGTATGTTAATAAACACAGATTCCTGGGGAAACAGAGTCAAAAGTTAACCTCATCTGTGTGCAGACGGTGATGTGAGCTAGTAGTTTACCTTGGGACAAAGCACCGTCCCCGTACCTGAGAATCATAACATTTTCATGTTACAGTCAGCATTCAAATCAGATGTTCGTGTCTGAAACTCTGCCTCTTATAACAAACGTGGGCAATATTACACGTGAAAATTGTTTCACTGCGATGATGAAAGCAGAACTTCAATATGTTGACGAGAGTTATCACTGTAAATCATCGTCTGAGCAAAGCTTTCGCACTTTGACAGTGCAACTAGTTAGATATGTCAAAACCCAAACACTCAAATGTCATGGAGGTCGAGCGTTGGTATATGGTGTCATGCACGCCTGTCGAACCACGAAAATGACCTCCCTCCTGCGTTTTTCTCGCCCGCTTGTTTGGGTGAGTCTGTAGAATTCCGCTGATTGTTAAACAATGATCAAAAGATGACATTTTCGGTGAATAAATTGAGGTTGCAAACGTCTTAGGAATTACAAATCCAGGTCTCCCCCTCTTCTTTTGGAGGAAAGCCGAACTGATTACCGCAAAACACCGACCTAATTTCCCTTCACATTTTAGCTGGAAGCGACGAGTACCCAGACAGTGAACACCTCAACAGGGTTTTCTTATAATAGGAGTGGAACATTGCAATACGCCTAAGAGCAAATCAATCGTAATCCTTATTTGTCGCCACGCATAATTCATATGTCTTTGCCTGTCATCGAAATATGTATTAGCTAGCATGGAATTCGATCAGTGTAGTTGCCTGAGTTGGTTGTAGGTTACTACTTATACCTTTTTGACGTCACTCGCGAGAATATTTTGTGAAAAGCCTAGTTAAACGGTATTTTATATGTGTCTGAAATATGGCTAAAGATGGCCCGTGCCACTTGCATTCAAACGTTTGTTTTTGTTTTGACCTTTCGGGGGTCTCTCAGTCCTGATCGATCGATGCTGAGATAAAATGATTCGAATGACTAAAAATTGTGGAACGTGTAGAGAGATATACTGTGCTTCCAACTGAAAATCGCTCGATCAGTCAGACCTATCTGTCGGGTAGCCTGTTTGCCACACAAAAAGACGCCAATGTTACCCATTATGGCTTTGCTATGTCACCTATGCTCAATCACAGCCATACTGCTACACTGGTGCAGTCAAAGAGTGCCGTAATTTACGACAAGATTTGCTAAATAGGCACCATCTTTATGTAACATCATTTAAACATGTTATTTTAATACTGACAGTCCATATTTGACATTGAACTCATGAGCCGATCTCGCGAAATTGGTAAAATACTTACAGACGTTTGTGGACAAGTTTGTACTTCTATGCCACGAAATGCTATAACTATATCACCTAACGCAAAAACTGCGGTACGTTCATGTGGTGCCTGGGCATTGAACATTACGTCAACATGATACGATAACACACCTCCTGAACGCGTCCGCTCAATATCGGAAACGGTCGTGAGACGTCTGCTCCATGTATGGGGCAGTGCCCTAAACAGGACGGTAAAGCCATAGATCATAAAGGTTTCTCTGCAGATGTCAAAATGAATCAATAGGAAGCTGCGGGGAATTGTAAGATTTTGGGAGTTTGAAATCTGTCGCCTAGACACATTTCTCTAATACAGGCATGGTTTGAAAATGGAGTGTCCGTACATTCGTATATAGGGACGTTTGAATAACACACATTGTGGATCCTTCTAGGCAAGCAATAATCTGGCGAAATGTTACTTTTTGTCTCGATGGCGATGCCGGGTATTAATCGTCAAATCGAGAAAAAAAAATTAAAGCAATATTACCGCAGTTACTTAATGACATGATACCATAGTTACCTATAAACGTCAGGTTTCGTTTCTCTTTAACGTCGTTGATGTAACGTTTGGCGAAAAAGACCAGCGTGAGCCACCTAAAATGTCAGCGTAACCGGGTCACTACATGTATACAGACTTAGTATTTCATACTGTGATTGGCCGAACGCAGTTTTGTTGTTCCCCGCCAGAGATAAGATTTCGTGGTTTTCTTTGGCTGACCTGTCAGAAATAGCTAAGGGGCCCGCCCTTTCCCGACATGCAGTGCAGTTTAGCCCCGATAATAACTGACATACAAATCAGATACAATATTAATCTCTGTGGGGCGAATCTCAGCAATGTCGAGGGCTTTTGGACGAATACAACAAAACTATTGATGTCGATGCGCACGTACCTGTCGCCATTTCACATGTATTTTGCTGTCTGTAGCCCTGACAACAGATTTGGCCTCATAATTTTTGAGTTGATACGTGATAGATGAATACTTTATATTTTATGAACCTCTTGGAAGTAATGTTATAACATCGTGCTGTATGTGTTCCAAAGCCATCATGTGTGTATCGATGCTCTAGTTCAGCAGTTATGTACTGAATCAGTGTTGGAAATTCATGGGAAAATGAGCACCAGACATCCAGGCAGGTGTTTGAAACGCTGCACACTCGAAGGAAGGGACACCTACCTTGATAATTATGGTTTGCATGATGTATACCAGTTATACCTGGCCTTTGATCTCAGTAAACAAATACGGGAAACTGTTTTTACTTGATCATCGGGCAGGTGACTGTAAAATGTATCTGCCTTGCAAGCAAGCAAATAAATAAATAAATAAATAAATAAATAAATAACTGCCCCGTACAGACGGTAAAGCGATAGTTCCTGCTCTGTTTAAGTCGATATAGCAACGATAAGGGCTGTTGTTGGATGATAATGCGGGCCACAATAGCTGGTCGTGTATTATCTGGTGTAATAACACGCCACATGCACATTCCATGTCGTTGGCCCTGGTCATTATGACGGTCATTTAAGTCGCGTGTTTGCAGATTAATACGTAAATGACAATGTGAAATTTGCATTTCGTGAACGTTTGACCTGTCTACATTTTTTTTGCCTTCAAGTTTCCGGAGATTGCCCTATCAAGAAGTATGTATTTATAAAGTATTTCACCTTTCCCTGGCAATGACAGTGAGACAGGATCTTCATTTGTACAACATCGTAAACTTGTTTCGAGGAGAACTTTTCAATTTGTTCGTGGTCCGCTGTCCCTACTTTGAAATGAATATAGTACACTAACTCCTACTCATAACTCCTACTCTGCGGGTCAGCAGTGTCTCATTTGGTGTTATAACAAGCCAAATGCTGCATTCGTGATTCACCATATAGTCGCGACTGGCTCGAAAAAGTGTCGTCAGAGGGTATTTTTTAAAAAGTCCCATTTCCCTTGGGGGAAATACTGTTTGAACAGGTGTCCAGTCACGTGACCATACGCTTATTGTCGTCTGTGGCTTTAAAACATTGGCGGGTGATTTCATTGGAGGTGATGAACACCCGAGATGAGCGACAACCCTCTGACTAAGGCTGCATTCACAAACACCTCTGGAAAGGGGGATTTCAGGTGGGTCTTGAAAAAATTTACAACATGGCAGGGGAGATCTGAAAAACTTGACATCAAGTTGCAAAGGGTGGAGGGCTTGAAAATCAAATTCCTTTCCCCCATACCTTCTGACACTTTCATTTCCTGTCATTTCCATTTTACGGCGCGCCCTCCGAGCGCAAGTTTTATGGTATCATAAATTAAACAATCTATTGATGATCCAAGCAGCCACCTAGAGGCATAAGATTAAAGTAGTCATGATTTCTTCTTACCCATAACTTATTTGATAACATTCTCCCAATGACAGGTCAATGTTAAACGTTCATGTCGCCGTATGTACATTTTTATTTTCTGAGGACTTTGACAGAATACAAACTATTTAGAATAGTGCACAGTGTCATCAATAACAGCTGGAGGCTTCAGGTCAAACCTTTACATAAGAATTCGGGAGATGATTACCCCTGTGTTATTTGTAGTTTCCTCATAGACTACAATCCACTTAGAGAATCAACATTTTCAGTGAAATTCCAAAATCAAATTTCTTGCACATACATGCAACTGTAACCATCCTAGTCTAATCAAGTACATTAATATTAGTAATCAAGCGTCTAAAAATGCAGATAGCGAGTTTTGTATTGATAAAAATTGTTCTTAGTTTCCTCATAGACTGCAATGTATAGTTTATCAACATTTCGATGACATTTCAAAATCAAATTTCATGCACACACTGGCATGCACCTACAACCACCCTAGTCTAATCAAAATATCAATAATCAAGAGTCTGTAAATACACAGATTTAGCAAGTTTTGTATTGGAAAAAACTATTCATAGTTTCCTCATAGACTACAATGTATAGTGGATAAACATTTTCGGCGAAATTCCAAAATCAAATTTCTTGTACACATATGCACGAGTAACCACCCTCTTCTAATCAAGTACACTTATGTCAATTGTGCAAATGCAAGCTCATCTGCCTTTCTTTTAAAGTTATACACTTGTTTTATGAGTAATAGCAACATTCAGCAACAGGGCACCTCAAACTTTTGAGAAATTTGAAAAATATGAAGATTCAATTATCCCAAATTAGTTCCAATCGTGTTATAGGCACTTTGTTTATATAACATGATTTAGACATGTTATTTTGATACTGACAGTCCATATTTGACAACGATCTTGAAAAACTTTTGGCAAAAATTTACAGACATGTGTGAATAAATGTGTTTTTCTACAGCCACGCTTTTGTGAAGTAACCATGCTATGGCCTGCCGAACGGTAAGGACTGAAAATTGAACATTCTTGTCACTCTTGTAATCTGGACTAGACAGAATGGACACTGTCCAAACGCAGTGCTTTTGGACGCCCTACCCTAGAAACAATGACATTAAGTACGACAATACACCTGATGAACGCGTCCGGTCAGTATCAGAGAACGGTCGTGAGATGTCTGCTCCTTATACAGTTCTTTTCCCGGTTCCATGATGCAGTACGTGTTAGGGTATACACTGTGTACGTTACTCTTAGAACGTAGGGTATACGTAGGGTATGTTACTCATATGGCAGGTTACACCCTGACCCATATTTTCGTCGCCGATGCATACAGAGGCATTTCTGGCTTTACAAATTTGCATCATTCTTGTATAATAAACCGTTGTACAACACAAAATCAGTATGTTTTTGTTGTTTTGAGTGTGTATACGATGTTTGATGCAATCATAGCGATGCACTGTCGGATAGCCAGGGAAAGGTCTATTGTGAGGTGCCTGAAAACTATCCCCGTTTTCTAAATGTTGTACTATCCGCCTGTAATTTAAGGGTCAAACATGGACAATTGGCACTAAAAGGTTCAAAATTTGTAACTATCCACCATTCTCTTTAGTGAAATAGCAAAGACTAACAGTCACCATCTTGCATTGGTCAAATTCGGGGTTGGAGACAGAAGCAAAGTACCAACTATAGGTGTTTCAAGCTGGAAATGGCCGCCATTGTTAGTGAACAACGTAGGGAAAATAGCATGTTCGATCTTTACATAAACAGGACGGTAAAACCATAGATCATAATGGTGTATGGTAAATCTTAAATTTGCTACAGATGTCAAAGTGAGTCCTTAGATACTGTCGACCAGCAAGCCAAGGGATTGTAAGATTTTGGGAGTTTGAAATCAGTTCTCTCAGACACATTTTTAAAAAAAAACAGGCATGGTTTGAAGATAAAGTGTCCGTGCTTTTGTGTATCGAGACGTTTGAATCACGCACATTTTGGATCCTTCTAGGCAAGCAGTAATCTGGCGAAACGTTAGTTTGTGTCCCGATAGCAGTGTATTAATTTTAGTATTGATCGTCAAATCAGGTAAAATTAAAGCAAAATGACCGCTACGCTACGTGCCACAGTCACCAATAAACGTCAGGTTTCGTTTCCGTGTAACGTTGTTGACGTGACGTCATGACGAAGAAGACCATACGTCGTAAGTGTGCGATGTGTGCATGGAGTATAAATTATTACCAAATTGTGGTACTTGTAACGTTTGCAGGCCAATCATGTTTGAGGAATAATAATTTGAAGGCATTTGTGATCGTCTTAGGTAGATAGTCGACAGTCTATAGAACGCTAGCCATCGCGGCCGCGCGGAATGCTTACCTGGGCAACACTTCAAGCACCTGTGGTCAGAAATAGTTAAGGGGCCTACCCATTCCCGACATTAAGTTCAATTTAGCCCCGATAATAACTGACTTACAAATCAGACATAATATTAATCTCTCATGGCACACCTCAGTTATGTCGAGGACTTTGGGACGAATCCAAAAAAATATTTATAATGTCAATGCGCACGTACCTGACGCCATCTCACATGTATTTTGTCGTCTGTGGCCCTGACAACAGAAGTCGCCTCATATTTTTGAGTTGATACGTGATGGATGAATACTTTATATTTTATGTGTATTTATATAACAACATCTCGGAGGTAATGTTATAACATCGTGCCGTATGTGTTCCGAAGCCCTCGTGTGTGATCTATTTATGCTTTGATTCAAAACTCGATTTTTTCAGCAGTTATGTACAAGAAATTTCATGAAAAATGAGAGCTAGATATCCAGGCAGGTATTTTTATTAATGCTTCAAACTCAAAGGAAGGGACACCTGCTCTGATAGGTTTGCCTTCCATGATCAGTTATACCTGGCCTTTGATCTCTGTAAACAAATATGGGATATTATTTTTACTTGTTCGTCGGGCGGCGACTGTAAAATGTATCTGCCTTCAAAATCAATCAATCAATCAATAACTGCCCTGTACAGGCGGTAAAGCGATACTTCCTGCTTTGTTTAAGTCGATAAGGCAACGATAAGGGCTGTTTTGGATGATAATGCGGGCCACTATAGCCAATCCTGTCTTATCTGGTGTATTAACACGGCACATGCGCATTCCATGTCGCGGGCCCTGGACACGACCGAGGTTATTTAAGTCGCGTGTAATACACAAATGACATTGCGAAATTTGCACTCTGTGAACGTTTGACCCGTCAACGTTTTTTTGCCTTCAAGTTTCCGGAGGTTGCCCTATCAAGAAATATGTATATATAAAGCATTTCACCTTTCCCTGACAATGACAATGAGACAGGATCTTTATTTGTACAACATCGTGAACTTGTTTCGAGGAGAACCTTTTCAATTTTGTTCGTGGTTCGCTATCCCTACTTTGAATATGAATAACGTACACCAACTCCTACTCTGCGGGCCACTGCGTCTTATTAAACACCTATTACCTGGTCAAGAGAGCCGTAGCGCCCGTTTATTACCCCCGAGGGGCCGTGTGTTATCAGAAACACGTCGCTATTCCCCGAGGCCGTAAAATAAACGGGCGCTATATCATGACCATATAATAGGTGTTTAATAAATCTGACACATATTGTAAAATATGCAGACAGGTTATAGGTGTTTTATAACGCACCACACGCCCATGCTGTATTATGTTATAGTTTTTAATGTGTTTTAACATTTTGCACAGCGTAACAATCCATTGTGACAAGTTTACTTGGCGATATTTGGCGATATTTGGGATCAAAAAAGGGCGCTACAGTTCTCATGACCGAACGAACGTTTTGGTAAAACACAGTCGTGAACACCTCCCATAAAGTTATTCCAATGTATAAGAGGGTGAAAGGCTTATCTCATTTTGCCCTGTAACGTCATGGTAATCAGAGACCATAAAACGCGAAGTGTTGATTCGCGTATCTTGGAAGGATTTAGAACTGTGTACGTAATCAAACACCGACAGTGTGCAGTTTAGGGGCACGTATACAAAACAAGCATTCAACATGAATAAAACAGACTTGAGTGTCGAAAGACAGCAAGAGATGCTACTGCCGTCGTTGTCAGCCGGGTGACTTGAAGAGTTCGTATGTTCGGTATAGCTTGTCGCGTGCCGGGATGTGTCAGTGTCATCGACAACCTTGCTACGTCAATGAAACTTCGAAGTTTTTAATGAGTTCTGTACAGAACCAAGTACAACGTTTCGAAAAGATTCCTGGTGATGTTAGTTAAAGCCATGGAGAGGATTGTGAAATCCCGCTGTTCAGAAGGGGATGAACATTTACATTCAAAGCCCGTTCTTGGATAAGACAATAGATCGATATTTTTTCTCAGTGCCAATGGTAACAGCAATAACCTTGAAGTTAGCTAAAACACGAAGTACATTAGTCGACTTAGGCAAAGGGTTCCGGAGCAACGCTAGTCGTGGATCGACCTGTAGCTGTAATCGCTCTAGAAAGTTGCCCCTACTATCCGGACAATTCCGATCAAGGGTTAGCGACAGAGTTACAGCAAGTCTTCTGTCAGGCAAGAGTCAATGGCAGCAAATGCAGTGGTTCGTGGAAAAGGGTGTTAGCAAGTAATGAGGTGGCGGGAGGGCATCTATTTTATATATCAGCGGGGAAGAGAGTATCTCTTTTATGTCAGTGGGGATGGGGTAGTTTTGTTTATTTAAGTCCTTACAAACTGAGAGATAGCACACTTTTGTTGGAGGGATAAAATCATATGTTGATGAGAAGGCAGTGGGGTACTTTCGCTATGAGATGAGGGCACTGCAGGGGCATGGGGAGTTTTGGTTTGAGAGTGGAATATTTTGAATGGAAGGGGAAGCTGTTCAAATCGTAATACGAGGCCGGTTGCGAAGAGCTTTTACTTCCGCCTCAGAAATTTCATTTTGCCGAAAATTCTTTCTAATGCTATATTTACACCTGGAAACACTGAAACACCCTAGGTTACAATTTCTTGAAATTGGCTGAAGGGAAAAGAACTATTCTAGACGTATGTTATACAGGGTTATCAAGGTGAAACCTGTGAAACGATGGAACATCTAGCTGATGCACTGAACTCTAGGTCTTGCATGTTGGACCTAGATATCTGTCTGTCAACCATATGTCTCGGTATGCCATCACTTGATTAAATCTGTTCGATGCCGATAAGGAACACTTGGTGGCCAACCTGGCCTATTTCTTGCATCAGGAGTAAAAGGCGCGGAGGGATATAACGGAGTGACGAGTTGCGCTAAAATGCAGATGTTTTCAAATCAAATATGACAGCAGTTGCAGTAACTTTTACGAATGGCTAGCAAACAAAGCTGCTTGTGAATTTGAATGGAAAGGTTGTCCTCAGTTCGTGGCAGGTGGCGGGGCGGGAAAATTGTTTTCTCATGTATTAAAAGGTTTCATTTTCCAAACAAAATTTTCCTTGATCAAATACCGTAACATTGTATATTTACATGTAGTAAACCCTGGTTACAATTTCAATGGCTTGTCGGCCACCTCCTACACATGAAACGCGCGCTTGCTATGTCTGCAAACACTTTTCTAGGAATCTGCTGAAGGGTCAACGTCAAGTCTGCTGTCGTTTGTTGGACGGCGCTATGAGCTAGTCGTGTCTTGTTCAGTCGAAAAGTTATGTGCTATCTGAGAACTGAGATATATTTTCCAGCATTCTAATCAAATGACTCAAGTCTTAAATTGAGCTCCCGAGCTGTGGATTTATCACTAGGAGAGTGTCTGTGTGTCTTTATCCGCTGAAATTTTCATGTATAAAATGCAATACTCGTCCACATTCCTCAACATTCTGGTGTAACGTAGGCTGCCCTCCCCCCCCCCCCCCCCCAGTCGCCTGACTTTGCTCGGCAAGCTGAGTTAGTGGCTGGCCAAGCGAGTCTTTGGGCCAATGCGTTCATTCAACGATCTGTGCAACGGCCTACTAGTTAGTGCGACGGTCTGCTGAAGTTTAGTCCTTCAATTCATTCTGTTTTGACATTTAATATGCCCACAGATTTGGAGTGAGTCTAGGTGAAACGTAACGAACATCTTGACGTATGCATGCATGACAATGTCTTTCAACGTTTTAAGCTGCTACGGCCGTCAAGTATAATTAAATTATTCCTCGGAATCGCAGCTTCTACAATAGACCCTCCAAAATTTTGGAGGCCTATGCTTCTAATTTAGCCAATTTGGAATTTTTTTGAAACTGCAGCAAATATATACTTCCGTATTGTAACTCTTAGGGCATTTTTGTTGTGCATATTTTTATAAATTTGGTTTCTTCTTGTAACATCTGGAAATGTTCAGGATCCATTCTGTCACACTGCCTGTATATCTAGTGCCTTTATTACTGTGGCAGTTTGTAAAAATCCAGACTCCACGTCATCTGTAACAATGTAACTGGAGTAACTGGAGGAGATTTTTCATCTTTAAGGTAGTTCGCGCCTCGAAAGTGAAAGACTTAAAGTTTTGCTCAAACTTTCCGTGAGGAATTTTTCAACCGTTCTCTTTCAAAATCAAGAATAAAAATCGGGGGTCACCGTGCAAATTTTGGTACTAGGGAAACAAATAACTCAAGATTTACATATATTTAAAATTCAAAATGGCCGCCATCCCTGTGTTAACTCTATTGAGAAAAATAAAATTAGGCCAAAGTAATTAAATTCTTTGTTTTGCGTCCACTCTAAATGGGAAAAGGTACGCGTCTAGGCGGCTGAAAAACACACACAAGAAAATTAACACAGTGTAATTTGAGTGCAGCAAATAAAATTGTAACAAAATTTTTAGTTCAGAAAAGCTAAGCGGTTATGTCCTAAAATTTCCTATTCAAATACACTGAATGTTTTTCATGAAAACCTTAAAAACCTAAGCGGTTGGGGACGCAAAAGAAGGAATTTAATGACTTATGGCCTTATCGATTTTCGAAAAACTAAGGCGGCGAAAAGTTTTCCTACGCCAAGAGCTTTAAATTGAACCCCCCCACAGGTGGTAGATCAGAAAAGAATTGTAAAAGTTTGAGAGTCCAAATTTGTGTCCCCGAGGCGCGTTCTACCTTTAAATATAGTTTATGAGAATGATTGCACTGGCAAAGCGTCAGAGATGCATTCCATTGGCAGACTTATCTGTGCCCTGAATTTTCGTTGGCGGTAAAGGGTTATCTTAGCATCGTTTAGTGGTTAGAGGTTAACCTAACTTTTGAATAGCAATGATAAGACTCTGTCGGCCACCGGCACCATGATAACTAAACAGGTCCGCGACTTTATGCTCTAGATCTGGTAGATGGTCCCAGTTGTGCTGTCACAGCGATGCAAATTGAAGACAACCATATAAATTTTCTTGTCGAATATCTCTGTAGGTGAGAATAAAATATTGGTAATTTTTACTCATACCATTTTTTTAGACTGAACATCTCGATTATACGGCGATGGGATAAATTATAAAACGAATTCCGCCGATAGACTAAACTTAATGCGATTACAATGGTCACAGTGTTTATCTGAAACAGTCATTGCCACGATAGGCAATATTTAACCCTATAGTAGAGCGCTGCCAGCGGTAGAATTTGGACAGACTGAGACTGAGAAGAAACATCCAGTCAAAGCCAGTCGGCGTCTTTGACACCGAGGGCGCCCTTTGCCAGATTAATTTTCAATCAGGGCGACTCATGATCATGAAGGAATATTACCAATATTAAGGTTATATACCGATGACGTCATAGCAGGCAACATACACGACTAATAAATGACGCTAATAGCAAAACAAGGTAACACATTTTTTTATATCGTCTTTAATAATGCTAAAACGATTCTTGAAATTACAAATCTCAACGATTGGCTCAAATTTAACCATAGGCTCCCTACGTGGAAATTTCAGAAAGAAAGCAACTTTAGCAGTATCTGTAGTTTCTTTGATACATCACTACATGTAAGGCAAGAGATGTTTCTAAATGCTGTTAAGACAAAAATTTCTTCGCAAAGCATTTCCATCGCAAGCAAAACGAGTTCAACATACGGTAGAATGCACCTCAGGGACATGTGGATATTTTGACTCTCAATTTTTTCCAACAGTTTTCTGGTCTATCCCTTGTGGGAGCCCATTTTACTGAAAGCTCTTTGAGTAAGAAAAATTTTCACCTTCTTAGTTATTCGAAAATCAAAATTATGTTTTTCTTCTTGACTTAACATTGGAATACGGCCAATTTTAATTGTCAATATCGGGAACTTATGTGAGGTAAATAGACCCTTTTCATAAGTCTAGCGCCCTCCTGTGGCCAATGTGAATTTGAAGTCGAAGCGAGGCCACTGGGGAAACCCTCCAGCCCCTGCCAAGGGTTTTCCCAAGTGGCCTCGCTTTGACTTCAAATTCACAGTGGCCACAGGAGGGCGCTAGACTTATGTAAAGGGTCAATTTGTCTCCCTTATTCCAAACTTTGCACGGTGGCCCTTCATTTTTGTTATTGATTTAGTAAGAGAATGATTGGAAGTTTCATTGAGGAGGTTGAAGCAAAAAGTTTGAGTCATTCACTTTCGAGGCGCATACTACCAGAATGCCAAAAACGTTATCCTGTTGTTTATCATTCTAGGTATATTATGAAAGAGATGCGGTGACACGGTTTATATTTCAGTTTGTTTAATTTTTTGATCTCAGATACCGAACTACTGACATGAAAATGTTTAAGCGGATTGGTTATTCTGACACGTAGTAAAATGACGACATATTCTCTGTTAAGACATGTACATTGCGTTCAAGTAATCCTACAGCCGTTGTCACTGTCTAGCATTTGTCTCCGAGCAAACGTACGGGAAGATAGCAGACTTGGCTATCCAAATCAAAAACGCTCCACTGAGAGAATGGGGAAACCTTGTCCTTTTTTGGCCAAGACAACTAATCACAATGACAAAACGATAAATTGACGGTGTCACCTGTTACCCACTGAAATTTCAATAGTTGTTTTCATTACCCATGTTCCCTAGAGCGGGAATCGACCAAACCGTGTCACAGAAGCCGTGCAACCGGGATGTCCAGTCGGACTGCTGAAATCACGCCATGGACGCAAAATGCATACTTTCCTATGGATTGCGCGATTCTACTAACAATAACTCACTGATGTGTGGACAATACCAAACATATCTGTCGTTAAAATGGAGTCTACTTGACTAACCCTATTTTGAAATGCTGAAGATATTGATAAGCCCAGCGTATTCACGGACGGCCTTCAATAATCTGGTATAATGTCCATACTGTGGCCGTCGATGTATTTCAGCAGAATTTCTCCTCGCTTCTCGATGATGTCGACGAGAATATTGACACCCTGTTCTTCACCAACGGCTTTCCAGAAGATCTTGTCGATGCGTAGTGATTCGTGGAGCATACCTCGGAGATTACCAGACCGGAGAACGTTGATTGGTTCTTCCGGTACTCTGTTGTACAAAAAGAAATATCAATCACATCATACCATTATATTGAAGGTGCAAATACAGCGATGTCATTGGTCGAGACGTGGAAATAACCGTGCTATATATTCACGATACAATTGGAATATGCACGAGCTATCATTTAGAGAGAAATTCCTGTTTTGAAGTTTCACAACTGGAATCCGATATACTGTTATGGTATAATAACAATAAACCGCCTAGTGTGGTATGTTTTTTGTTTATTTTAAGTCAATTGTGCAATTTACGCAAGTAATCAAGAAAACTTTTCATTGGTGATCAGGCAACTTCAAATTTTTTTAGAATTTTACTTTTAACTCTGATTGTTTATAAAAAACTAAGGAAACTACTAACATGTGGCAATTTTTAGTCTTTTTCGTTCTAAGTATCAAAAATAGGTTTTTCGGTATACCCGGAGAACATTTAACTATTAAAGGGTAACTATTACTTGCCCTTTGAAATCAAATATTCAAGTTTGAGTGAGAGCAAATGTACAAAGCTTTGTAAATTATGTTTACAAATGGATTTTTAGTTCAAAGTATAGACGTTTGGCCGGGACCTAGAAGAAAGAATACCAAGCTTAGTATATTATCGTGATTGTAGGGTGCGAGGATTTAAAATTTCTGGTTTCCCTCTTGTAAATCTTGAAGCTTGAGGAGTATCAGGAAGAATTTATTAAACTTGAATAAGTACGTGCCAACGAAGGAAGAAAAACGTGCACATTTTCATGACAAAAGGTAGTAGAGTGGTTTGTGCAAGTGTTGATTAAAACTTCGAAAACAAACTCACTCTCTGATTCCTTCCAGAAGTCGATAGTTCAAATGACTCGGCGTCCTTTTCCGATTTCCCGCGTTGTCGATGAATACGAGCCGTGACCTGTCTTCCTGGCGCGTCATGATATGGACCAAGAATTGCTTGTCTACGTCATCACAGTCGTCGTGCATACCGTTCATCATGCAAAACTCGCCCTGGTCGGTGTCGTATCCACAACAATTGCGGTCGAGGCGGTCATGAATCTGTTGAGAGCAAACAAACAAAACAAACAAACAAACAAACAAACAGGCAGACAAACAGATACACCGAAGAAATGTGTGAAACGAAACATTAAACACTCAGAACACTCAAATTAGGTCTCGCAATCGCCGATATAAACATTGATTTCTACCGCGGCGGTTACGCAGAGTAAAGACAAGCTATTGAATCGCTTATAAAGCTAGAATGCGGCTCGGGGACAGATAGTCGGACTGTCAAATTTCTACACTTCTTTTCTGATTTACCACTTGTGGGGGCTCATTTTAAAGCTACTGGAGAAAGAAAAACTTTCACCGTCTCAGTTTTTTGAAAATCCAAAATTTAATTTTCTCCCATGAAGTTAACACATGAATGGCGGCCATTTTGAATTTCAAATATCGGAAAATGTCGAGTAATTTGTTTCGCTAGTTCCAAACTTTGCAGAGTGACCCCCGATTTTTATTGTTGATTTGGTAAGTTATTGGCTGAAAGTTTCATTCAAGAAAGTTTGAGTAAAAGTTTAAGTCTTTCACTTTCGAGACGCATACTAAATTCGGCATTTTCTCCTCAAAAACCGCTGTTTGTCGATTGGAGCCATCCATGTAAGAAAACTTGAAATTGAAGACGTCAAATTTTTAGAACACACATAGAAACGATGTCACGTGATTGATTGTTGTCAAATACTTACCTGAAGTAGAAAGTCAAACACGGAGAGTTTACCCCACTCAATGTTTTTGATTCTAGTCCTACAATAATATTTCTCGTGTTCTTTTTCGTACAGGGAATTACATCGGTACTTCAACTCATTTTGATAATCGGTCCAACTTAAATCCAACGAATTTTGATTTTCCATGAAGTATCCGCCATGTTTGATGTCAGGGTCCCACCAGATGACAGGTCGCGGTTTTCCGTCGGTGAACCGGTCATCGTGCGCGAATATGCCCTCCCCTGCCTGTGCTTTTATCACTCGGGCGATCGACGGCAGCGCACGATGAAGCCCGAGCACCCGATCCAGATGGAAAGCAAAGATTTCGAACCAATCATCGACGCTCTTCTGGACACCACACTGCTCCGAGCAGAAGTCGAAGTCACTGATTGGCTCGGTACGACCGTCGTCGAAGATCAGCAGCCGCAACCTCTCGTGGCCGTCCATATGATAGACCTCGGTAACCTTCGCGGTTGACAACATCTCCATTCGTACAACGTCGGCACGACTGAACCATCGTGGGTACTGTTCACCAAACCTCAGTTGCTCGTTCTGAAGACCGTTGACGTAGCTTTTAAATTCTTCTTCGGATACTTGCTCCCACCACTTTGGCTCTGGTTGCTCCACCTCACCTATCACGGACTGTTCTGCCATTTCTTTTCTG
This sequence comes from Ptychodera flava, assembly GCF_041260155.1. NCBI lineage: Eukaryota > Metazoa > Hemichordata > Enteropneusta > Ptychoderidae > Ptychodera > Ptychodera flava. The sequence goes on along the minus strand of NC_091944.1, from coordinate 13,652,130 downwards.
ATCCTCTCTCCGTCAACGTGGTCTTTAATTTCTCTGGACAGAACCGGTATGTCGTACGGTACAGCGTCTTCATCCCTCGCAAGTTTTTCCAGCAGCGTTTTCCATCTCATTCTTTCCTCGTATTCATCTAAGCCTATAATGCCTTTCTCCTCGATTTTCACGGTGTTCGATGGCTCAAAAAACTCGTGCGAGACTTTACCACTCGCGCGATCTGTGTACCGATTTTCAATGCCGGCCCCGTGCTCTTCATGTAATGTTTGAGAGAGATCGAGTGCACGTTGTCTATCAAAAATGGTGCCTGTGCGTTCTTGTCCTATGTTCATTTCGTCATTATCTTTATGAGTCACCGTGTTGCCATGGCTGCTATCATGTTGCTTGGGAACTGCACTTGCATCTTCGTTACTTTCTCTCTCCGTCAAGGTAATCGGCAGCGAGTTTGTCAACACTGTCATGCACAGCACCGCCACGTGCATCGATAGATTCACGTTTTTTGATAATATCGTTGCTAGATCTGCTCTCAGCAAGATGCAAGTCCGTTTTTTCTCTCGATGTTTCCTTTTGTTCTGTAAGAATGTTCAGAATTTCCCACTTTTCTGCGTTTTGGTCTGTTCTGTCGTTAGGAGTATTTGAATTTGGATAATCGTCTGCTGTAAATGGTTTTCCACCGTCATCCTCAATACCACTTTTTACAGTGGGCCGAATTTCATCTTTAGAAGTAAAATCTCCGACGTGTTCCACACTTTTAAGCGCAGTTTTAGATATATGGTTTCGTAAAACAATGTTATCCACCTGTTGATCGATTTCTTCAAGTTCATCGATCATCCTCAATCGAGAATCATCCTCGACATTTACAAAAGTTGGCTTTGTCACCGGTCTCTGATATTCGTTTATTTCACTAACTTCTTCATCAGCAGCTCCTTTCTCTTCAGCATTATCGTCCTTGTCCTCGTTTAAAATCACTTTTGAATTGTTATCTAGAATTGCGAACTTCTTGACACTGGCGGCGCTGTCATCACCATTTCCCGTATTCTGTATTTCAATCTGTGGCTTTCCTCCAGAATGAATATCATCCTTCAAAACGCCAGGAAATCTGATCGAAACATTTCTGAACCTTCCAGGTACGTGCTCAGGCAACACAGACAGCTGGTTTTGAAAATTCACCCCTTCGCCGATGTTGACTATGAGGGCAGCATTCTGACCCCCTCGAGGAGAGTAGATGTTGCTGTAAAGTATCAGCGTCGCCACGAAGGTACAGCACAACAAAAAGACAACTAAAAAGCGACGTCTCTTCATTTCCTCTTCGTTTGACGTATCCTGGTGGGAAGATGTCAAAAAATACGTCTACAATCTTGGACAATTCATAAGAAATACATGACGCAACAGTATTTTTAATCATGTGCTACTAGTACGTGTCTATCCTTCAAATGGCAACAAAACAACAAAACAAAATACAAATAAATAAATAAGTAAATAAATAAAACCCTATATTTGAATGTAACTTCACAATAATATATAACAACTATATCAATCGACATCTCGTATAAATAGTACAGCGTATTTTTTCAAAAGACGGATGCCTATTCTTTAACTGGAAGTATATTTCTGTATATGCAAATTGGAACTGGTTAGACAAGGTAAAATGATAAATTTTCATCGAATATGCTTGAAGTATGCGCACCATGCAACAGGGCACAGGTTACCCTGAGTACATTGGTACTCTTTGTACCAAAGGTTTTATTTAAGTGATACAGTTCTCTAGTCAATTACACCCGTATTTTGTTTGTTTTTTGAAAATGTCCATTTTTTTTCAGACAGAAGACAGACTGCCTTGAAAGCTGATCCTTATCAAGAGCTTTACGGTGTCTGAAAGACGTACGAGGAGGGAAGAACTTTTAGTATGTTGGAGCTCTTCAGTTTCGAATTATCTTGCCTTTACATATTTTACAAATGTACCGATAAAAATTCAAATAATAAGCTGCCATATCCTAAATACTTTGGTGTGAAAACTTGCACGTATTTTACGCAACTTATGACCGCCGATTATCTATCTTTGCGACCGACTCTCTTGTCAAGGCGAATTAATCCTCTGCAAATTCTCAAGTAATCTTTCAATGGTTGACCGTGGTGATATTGAGAATTGTCATTAGGTAACAATTATATCCAAAGTGAAGTCTTTCTTGTTTTGACTTGTTGCAAGGATAGGAAACTTTCAAGTATGCGTGTTCTTAAGCTTATTATCTCGAGTGATAGCAGGCGATATCTCTATTTGAAGCTCTTCAAGTTATGGCGATATCATATGATTCGGAACTGATCGTTCCGCTATCCTCGTTCGCGGACGACTTTGCGAGCCTGCCTTGTATGTTCAAAAACCCTGCAAATCACCTTGTCACCAGCGACAGTATCGGTCTTAGAAGCTCCAGCTTAATAAAACATTTCGAAAATTAAACAAAAATACTTGCCTTTCTTATGGAACCCATTTTGAATCACTATTTTCGTGTGGCAGCTAATTTGGAACTCAGCTGGGCTCTCGATCGACAGGTGGATTTCAGTGGTGCGGTGGTGGTGTAGGGCAGTGAATTAGCTAGGGGAAAAGGTCACCATCACTTCATCTAACGAGGCATGCTAACCTTATGACGTCATGATCATGTGACGACTTAATATACTTACCTTTGATCAAAGTCCAAATATTGGTGTCACTCTATCACACGTTCCTTGAGAGACGAGGTTTCGTAAGATAAGCTGTCAGCTATTCGTGTGGCGTTGTCTATAGACTCAGGCCCGAAAAGTGTGTTGTATGTTACCCTATGGTATCTTGATTGTGTGCAGCTTGGAGATACGACGCAGCTTTCGAGTTCGCCCATCACCAGTCCCTATTCCACGCCGACCTCAATCAGAGTCGTGTACGGGTGCACTCATCTTCGTCGCCAGCTGCAATTATTAGCATGGAATGAGTAACACGCGGCGGCAAAAGAACAGCAATTTGAGTCTTCCAAACCAAAAACGCACGGGGCAACGTGTATTTATTCTCCCAACCAGAGCAAGTTTGAAGCAAAATGACATCTAAAGAGGAAGTTAACTGTGACAGCTGATAATATAAGCCACAAAAAAATCCCCGAAATCGAAATTTGGACAGGAATTTTTGAGCGTGGTGAGTTTTTTGAGCGTGGTGCAAACGGACCGGACGACTGCCTGTCTAATATTGCGGCTGATATGGCGAGCACGCCGGGTCAAATATCTGAAAGGCGGTCAAATTAAGGTGAGTAACCGTACTAAGAATAAAATCGTTTCGTTTTGGCACTTCCTGGATTTATGCCAGCATTCAGTATAAAGGGAGATGATTTACCGAGATAGGTATTGTCTTTGTATATTTTTAAGGCTTTGTATAATAAAAGGCTGTGAGGTTTACTGTGTGATCGAAGTTCGTGAAACCATGCCAGGTTAAAACCACGCACAGACGACACCATCACCATTGACAGCACAGATCCAAGCGGACATAGGCCTAACAAGTGTCATACATGGGTCTGTCATTGGGGGTGGGTGTTGAACCGTTGGCGGCGCCCCGATATTACTCGTACTAGTCTGGTGGTGGTGATCTTGAACGAGATAAACGAAATGTTAAAAAATGACAAAGACAAACAGACCTGACAGCGTCTGTTTCACCCATTGATTGCTATTGAATTGTGTCCTAGCTACAGACGAGAAAGTCAAATAGACAAAGTTCAATATAAGCACGGTACATCTAGACAATGGACTGGCCCCGCGGTTACGTAAATGGAAATTTATTTTTCAAACCTATGTAATCTATCATTTTGTACCTTGCTCGGGCGCATGCGGAAGTTTAAATACTGGTTCGCTGAGGGTTTCTTTTGCACAGTGTCGCCACTATTACGCGAAGACACCCTTCCTATCAACGTTACGAAGGTTTGCAGGATTGTTTTCCTTCAATTTACTATGTAAAGAAATTAATCAGCCCATAGACTTGGAACAAGTCTATTTCTACAGCAACTCCATCACTGACGCGATGGCCCCTTTTACTCAACATAAAACCTTCGAAAACGGCACGAAGGTTATTCTCGGTTACCCAGAATGCTCTGCGGGGCTCTGTGTAGGGCGGTCGGATGAGAGACTAGCAGAGCAGTCTGGGTGTAACCGAGACTACATGAATGCGTGTGAGTTACCTACAAATGGTTTGTCTCATGTTCAAAAGTTCTGTTAGCGAAAGTATTTATCCCGTGTGAATCAAATCGAATGTCACATGGCATGTGGGCGAATTACAAAGATTGCACTGCTGGTATCAGATATCGCAATTTTAGTAAATGTCTCCACATCCGTTTCGAACTAAAATTTCCGTTTTGTTTGGGTTCACTCAACCCTAAATAACCCGTACAGATGTTAGGCTACACCTATATCGTGTCATAAAATACTCAAAAAATACTCAAAATCAAACATTTGGTTCGAATAGTATTGATTATGCATGTGATAAAGCTACATGTAAAAGAAACACCGAGCTAAACTTTACCTGACGCCGAGGTTTATACCTTGTCAAAACAGACTGTAGCCTCATGAGCGCCTCTGGCGATCGATGGCGGAAATTTTGTGACTTTTCTTCATCTGTTCAGTTGGTCTGCGGCGCCGAAGCCACATTTGTCCAAAGTCTTTAGTATAGTATCTCAACAGGCAATTTGGTGTTGTCTTTGAAAAGATACTTAATCTTTGAACTCACAATGGGCATATGCAGAAAATTTCAGAGCAGCAGTTAGCAACCGTGACGGCAAAACGATACGTGGATGCAGTTTTCTTGGACGTGGGTCACTGTATGACGAGAAAGACAACAATGTGGGCCGTCTAATTTAATCGACGGGGCGCGGCGCCATACGTCATTGTTGACATGACCCACAACTTACAAATACAGTACCTGCGTGTTGCTGAATTGAACCGGTATTTTTCCATCAAAATTGAAATGAAAATAGTACCGGCTGGTTACCGGGTTTAATTAAATACTGTTCACAGAGCCTTTGTTAACATTGACATTGCAAAATGACACGCCAAGACTGAACATTGTACATGTTGAATATAAAATACAATTTCGATAATCAATTGACTTTGCAAAATTTTAACCGTTTTTGTTTGGCTGTAAATTCATAGACATCATGATGTCATCAAATATTGACTGCGTAAGTATAATTTGTCATTGGGGATGACTTCCAAAACATCCGGGGCATGATGCATTTGTTGAATAGCTTTACATGGAACCAAGAACGGCAGACTGTTGTTGCGATTGCCGTCTGGTCAGTATTTGAACAAATTCAGCGACGGACCGACATAAACTACAGATGGAATAATTACTGGGTCTGGGATGTGAAAACAGGAAAAAACATACACTAATACATTTAGCCAACGTGGCCTCAGTAATTACGCTAGACAAACTATGACAAACTTGGCTCTATACACATTTGACCCACTTGCAGATACCCATACAGCGCACCTGGGCCAATATTAATCCTTGAAACGTTCAGTAGTTGTCAACACAAACTTCCCTATGTCAATTAGTCAAATACAGACCTCAATACTTAACCATAGACAATTTTCAATTTTCTTTCGCCGTCCCTAGCTGTGTGTAACTTTGCAGAATATATTCAATTTAATATCACTATACAGGCTGTCAACAGTCGCATGCCCCTTTTACTTTTAACCGACCAAGCTATAAAAATTTGGCACCAGAACATGTCCTTGGTACTCGTCTATGGCTGGATAACTCAATATACCACAATCATGCATATGTATAGCCAGTAACAATACACATGCTGAACAAGCACGGGCCAAAGTGAGGCTAGCAATGATGTTGGCCGACACAAACAAAGGGGGCGTGGTACGGGAAGTCGAAGCCTTCTAGAGATAGGAAATACAATCCTATCTTCAGACGATTTCAAAAAGAAACTCGATAAAGTGCATGATGAAACGAAACTGGAAATATACCCATCAACTTCGGGAGATGTTGATGCGCTGATTTCAAAGTCGCGTAGCACACCACGTGTATACCGCTATTACTAGATACTATCAGAGAAAGGTCAGGTGACGACATATTGTAGTTGCCATACACACGCCATCCCTATCTGGCGTTATGAGCGTTTCGTAAAATATATTTACCTTTTTTGCCCTCGCTGTCGAATGACGCCGGATTCGGGATCCCCCCCCTGATTCCTCTATCACAGCAGTGCACTGAATTAAGTAGATCTTTTTGACCCGTTCCTTCTCAGCGGTGCTGTCCTGAAGTCGGTGAGTTCAAATAACAGATTAAATGGTCATCTGAGTCTAATTCGAACCACGCACTCGACCACTGCTGAAGGCATATATGCGGGTCAGATTAATGAATAAACCGTAGCTAGTGTTACAGCGACCGTACAGCACGAAGTAAACCGTGTTGTTTGAGTGTAATGTGTGTTCTCACCCTACAGGGCTCATAAAAAGTGTAACTATATAGTATACACAATTATAACAGTATCGTGTGTTGCTCAGGTGCGTGTCATATACGTAGCTTACGTGTCCCTATCAGGTCAAGAGAAGACGGCGGTTATGCAAATTGGTGATCAATACATGTTTAATTTGCTCAGCAGCGCTAGCGTGTCGTCTGTCGGAATCGTGTTACTTTTTAACAAAGTTTGGAGATTGGCCCGGGGCAATACTGGCATGTCAACTTGTCGTAATAATGGATGGACATAATTTATTACTAGTATATAACATCGCTGTACTTCCTTTTCGTAAAATAAATTTACATCTTGTCAAAACTCGCTTTCTGTTGACAATGTCACACCATCCGCAATGTGCAACCTCTGCAAATGTCGAGCATGCGGCAAGGAAAGAGACGTCAAAGCGGTAGCTTTGCATTATCACTGAGCAACAGGAAGTCACTTCCAGTAAAAAAAAAAAAATTGGAGTCACACGTGTAAATTTTGGTACTGGAGAAACAAATTACCCAAGAATTATCGATATCTGAAATTCAAAATGGCTGCCATCGCTGTGTTAACTCATGGAAGAAAATACAATTTTCGATTTCGAAAAACTAAGGCGGTGAAAAGTATTCTTACCAAGAGCTTTAAAATGAACCCCACCAGTGGTAAATTAGAAAAGAATTATAAAAGTTTGAGAGTCAGAATATCTGTCCCCGAGGCGCATTCTGCCTTAAAATAACCCCTCTTGATTTTAAAAATATGCATTCGGGATTACCATTTTATCTAGACGCCACCACGGTCCGAGTGAATACAGTGTTATGAAAGTGTCGCCTAGCTAGAGTACAACTTTATCAATAGTTCAAAAGCGAAAAGTCTACACTCTTTGGGATAATACGGGCACCGAACCTTAAGTTTTCAACATCTGTCCAACGAAATTTATACAATTTCTGTTGTAAGACTAGGAAAAACAATTAAATTGTTCCTCGAAATCAACGATGCTGCTTTTCAAATTTGAGCATTTTCTGGGAGCTTGTGGAAATGCTCAAAATTTCTTCTGTTGAAACTGCCTGTACATGTAATGCCTCTATTATTGTGGACAGTTTGTAAAATCTAGACTGCAAGTCATCAGTAAGAATGTAACTCTCCCGCCTCCTCAGTCTGTAGCTTTGCCAACAAAGTCCGAGGAAGTTTAATCTTGTTTTACTCTGGCCCTAAGGGGTCATCTTACAATGTTTAGGAGAAGGTGAACAAACTAACCGATATTGGAAATGGGAATTCAAATGCCACCTTTATCCAGTGTGAACTCCATGGGGAAAAAAATCAATTTTCGATTTTCACAAAAGCAAGACGGTGAAAAGCTCTCACCAGCAGCATACCAGAAAAGTGATATAAATATTTTGATGTTCCAAAACTTCCCATCGGGAATATGACCCCATACTTCTACTGGGATAAGGTATTTTCTTTTGGCAGTAAGTAAAGAGAAGTACCGTTGCGCTGGAACAGCAACTATAGGAAAGTATGATTTTCCCATAGACCATGCATTTTTTCCATATTTTGTTATTTTTAATAGTAATGTGTTCTGTTTTGCTGTATTTACTACGGCAAACTACTAATCCCCCTGTGTTGAACCATCGACAGGTTTGCACTGTCTGTGGTTGTACCTACCAATAAGTACAAGAAATATCATCTCATATTTACACAAAGACGAATGGTATTGGAACTTCTCCGTGACAGTAGACTTCGGTCACTAAGTTTCCAATGACACTTGTTGAAATTTCCCTTCACAGAAGTTGGGATTGGAATTTACGTTTATCAGAGTCCAGATTCTGATCAATGAAAGACAAATCAAGACACGCAAAATTGTTTTTAGTATCTTCATCCTCGCTTCTAGGTCATAGATAGACGCATGGATCCAAGGTGGGTGCGTCGAAACAGTACCGTGGGACAAATAGTTAGTTTGTCTGTTCATCTTCCTTTCATAATGACGTCATAAAGATAAACGCTTGTCAGGCGTCGCTTGACCCGATGACATTTAGGGTAAAATCGCGCCGTCAAAATCTGCGTCCAAATTTTCTGAAACCAACTCATGTCGCAGAAGCTAAGTAGGTCTGAACATGCAGTGCTCCCATACCTCGAACCATAACTCGGGACTATGCCGAATTACGTGTATAAATTCATCTCTAGGTATGTCGAAACGCTTATGGGGGCACAGTCGCTCGAGAGCTATTCAGCTCTGGGACTATTCGCCCCATAGACGAGTGTACAGAAGCGAGAAATACCCCAAGTCTGGAAACAGAATGGCTATAAAAACCACGCCATGTCACATTCCGTGTCCGATTTCACTGAGAAAATTAGCAAGTTCATCTATCATGCAACCGTCGATCGTTCCCTATCATTCTAAAATTTCATACCTGATACTTTATCTGATTCAAAAACGCTCGTTTCGTGTGATTTTCGGCCGAATTCGACGGACACCTCGCCAAAATCTGGGGGTGAGCAACATTCCGGTCACCTCACAGTGGACGTTGGGCACCTCCACTTTACTGACGTTAGCGCCGCGTACCCATGAGGGGTGACTGGAAGGTTGTTCATCCCTTATGTTTTGGCGACGTGTCTTCTGAACTCGGCCGAAAATCACACGAAAATTCATACCAGATACTTCATCTGCTTACAAAATGCTCATTTCCTGTGATTTTCGGCCGAGTTTGAGAGACACCTGGTCAAAACATAAGCGTAAGCAACATTCCAGTCATCCCTCATGGGTAGGCAGCGCCAACGTCAGTAAAGTGGAGGTACCCAAGAGGTGACCGGAATGTTGCTCACCCCCAGGTTTTGGCGAGGTGTCCGTCGAATTCGGCCGAAAATCACACGAAACGAGCGTTTTTGAATCAGATAAAGTATCAGGTATGAAATTTTAGAATGATAGGGAACGATCGACGGTTGCATGATAGATGAACTTGCTAATTTTCACAGTGAAATCGGACACGGAATGTGACATGGCGTGGTTTTTATAGCCATTCTGTTTCCAGACTTGGGGTATTTCTCGCTTCTGTATACTCGTCTATGGGCGAATAGTCCCAGAGCTGAATAGCTCTCGAGCGACTGTGATGGGGGTTGATTGAAAAAGTAATTTATCAAGCCGTAAAGTGGCGAGTACACATATTCACAATAACTTCAACTTTGATTGGCAGCAAGATCGAAAGATGCGCGACTATGAAGTCAAAGATCGTCAAAACAGGTAAACATTTGTCTTTTACACCTGCGATGGCTTTTATAAAGGTTGATCGTGGTTGACAGATTGACACCCGTATAATTTATGAAACAGTGAGGGATCCTCATTTGTATTCGGAGTGCAGTTCCGTTTATATTCTGCTCTGTCAGCTTTGCGGTAAAGTTTGTTAAAATTATCTCAAATTATACCGATAGTGTTTGATATGCAAACAGATCGTTCTGGTGCTATTGCACAAGTGTACGATCACCGTTTTCGCTCTTTTTAAAATCATTTTCACCAAAGAAGTACTTTTTTGCAGAAATTTTTGATATGTTCATGCCTAAACATTCCTCACATTGAAAGAAACAGCTTCATGTAAAGTCGGCTGTTCGTCATCATTCGATACAAACAACGGGCGCCCTCTGTGGCTCTGAAGTAACATTTTCATCATATCCGCACGCCGTGCAGTCTCGGAAATTATTATCTACAACACCTTATCATCACAAGTAAGCTTACGATGTGTTTACCATAGAGTACTGATCGAGTTTCTAGGTTTGCGCGCCCGACGATGGCTACTGCCGACAGAAATTCGGACAGATTTTGTCTTTCGCGGGATAAAGTTGGTCACCATCTCGTACACCCAAAGATATAACTTCATTGACATCAACCGCTTTCACCGATTCAGTAGAATAAGATAAGGAAAATAGTTGGGTTACGGTTTGTCTTTGCATGAAGACAGAAAAGACCAACGGGCGAACGCGTACGGATGGACGGTTGAACCGGCCAACAGATGGATATGCAAGCATAAGTGAGGTTTTAAATTTCAACAAACTTACCAAACCGTACTTCATTGAATAGGTAAAACTAAGGAAATGTCCTTTTCCCTTCTGGCACAATAGTCGACGCCAGGCTTAATTGTTTGACTGGTATACTTTCATCTCATTTAATGTAGAATGCGGCGCCTCGGGGACAGATATTCGGACTCAAACTTTTACAATATTCATTGGTTTACCACTTGTGGGGGCTTCATTTGAAGCTTATGGAGTGAATAAAGTTTTCACCGGCTTAGTTTTGTGAAAATCTGGAATTTTATTTTCCCCATAGAGATAACACAGGGATGGCGGCCATTTTGAATTTTCAAATATCAGTAAATATTGGGTACTTCATTTGTCTGTCACCAAACTTTGCACGCTGACCCCCGTTTCCTATTCTTGATTTTTGAAAGAGAATGGCTTAAAGTTTGCTTGATGAAAGTTTGAGCGAAAGTTTAAGTCTTTAATATTCGAGGCGCAAACTGCCTTAAAATCAATCATCGATATAACGAATATTTGTCATCACGAGGGCTTATTTTGCGTAAATTATTCAAAGGGATATGAGCAGTACTCTGTGGTGGCGCACTGCTAAGTGTTCCAGGCATGATATCGACACAGAGTTGTATTGCATTGATGGGGAAATTTCTCAACAGTTTCAGCATGTCTGTTTAAGTGCTTCGGCATTTCACGAATCGCTCACAAAATTGGCCTTCCACTACTGATAGCACTGGGACACTTAAGTATGAAAGATTTATTCTGGTGCCAATAGAAACTTTTATATGTAAAACTATAGCTCAGAGAGGGGGAGAGTCACCTCATGCTTGTTGCTACTCTGAAATTTACAATTTTCAGCTTTAGAATTATACAAGGTATCTTACCATCCTTCAATACAATTGCACAATTTCTTTCTGGTAAAAAAAAAAAAAAATAAATGACGTTCCTTTCCGTGTAAAAGCAGCTTGTTCTAGACAGTAGAAAGTCCACAGGAGAAAGATAAGCTCGCTTTTCTCCGGACTGACACCATTTCCCCTACATAACATAACCCACATAACCTGTTAAACCCCACAACGGAACGATAAGATCATTTTCTCACGAGAGAATTTCATACGAATGGAATATCGTATACTAACTAGTTTACAGCAAAGTACAAAAACTTTTTGAAATGTTCAGGGTCGCACATTGAACTTCTACCTGGTGAACTACAGAATGGATGCTTGTTCTCAAGCACGGTCACTCCAAGAATGACCTTATACCCAGTTAAAGGTCATTTCTCAAAGATGCGAATGCACGTCGCCACACGGTAAACTACTCACGTGTACTACAACGTCACCTTGAGCTGTAGAGGTAACAGACGCAAGGTCATTAGATACATCGCCTCTTGTAACCTCATAAATGTCGGTTACGTAACAGATAGCAACGGCAGGTTAGTTGGCGAATTGCAGATGATAGTTTTGTTGATCATACTGACAAATACGCGACGGGCAGGCTTATTTTCTCTCTCTGTATTCAATATTTCAAGAAATTTATGATGTAACTGTCAAAAGATTAAAACTAAGACATCTGATCTGATTGATTAATTGGTAATCGATGAGATAATGATATCAATGTATTGACAATGACACCAATCGTGAAGTATATTGACACATGTCACAAAACGATTTTTACGGGCTTGCAATTCAATAATCAATTTGACGCATTAAAAGTAAAAACGCTGTCGTGTAAACAGAGTCGGCACCACAACTTCGTATTACACTCATAGACTATCATAATTTCAAAACCACACAGAAATCGAATTGGCATGAAACTTCGTAGATGACCCATGTGTAGATCACGAATTTGTGCTACCATTTCTTGTCGTCAGTAGTAAGACCTCAGCTGTTGATCTCGAACATGAATGCGAAGTACCAGAAATGACAGCTTTGAGTGGTACAGCGCCACCAACTCATGACTTCGGGCTGTTCCAATACTCATAGGTCTTGTGGCTTGTACAACGAACCAAACTCTATCTGTGTAACCACTTACAATACACTAATGGCAAGTATGTACGGTTGCTCTCAACTGCAGAAATATGTCCTTAACTTGAATTGAATGTTTGCCCGATGAAAATGGGAAAGTGACCGCGTCATGACGCTCGCTTGACCCTCCGCATAAAATGGGTTTCTAAATAGCTATTGTGTGCAAATTGGGTCATATTCATGGTCATAGTGAAATACACAAACCTCGTCTGCCTACAGACCACTGCCCGGAACACATGGAACAAGCCGAGTTCTGTACCCGTCGAGGAAAGATATAGCATACGACATCTTTGATATTCAATCACTGAAACCATGCCGCGTAACTGTTTCCGGTAACACGGTAAAAACTCCTAGTTTCCCGTTGAAAATCTGGTCGCTGAAGTGGGTACTTTCCGAATGGAGTGAGTTCGATGACCGGAAGTTCAAACCACAAACATACGTGTTCTAAAGCTTGTTTGTGTGTGCGTGTCGTCTTCTTCGTAAGTACAGAAATATCAGTACCTACCTTTCCTTTACACACCTCGTACACGACATTTATACAACATAGTATCGTCACATCCGTGGCTACTTTTAAATTGCATGTGGAAATCTCCACAGTTGACTTTACGTCTTCAGATTCTGATGCGAGTGGACTTCGGCTTTGCAGGTTATAAAATCGTTCAATGGCTGTTAATGTATGAATAGGATTGTAGCTTGTTTACTCCCATTGTATGCAAAATGCGGCAGTTGCTTTCAAATTGAAGTTTACTGACAAAAACAAACCCTTTGTGAGAGCTTCACAGGCAAAGTGGGTACGCATGTGTTTTCAAAAGAAGGGATGTTTTTCACGAGTGTATGGTGGAATCACGGTGAAATCAAGGGGATAGTTTTCCGCAAAACTTGTCCTTCAACGGACGAGAGCCTTTCAAGTGGAATCCGCCTTTGAGACAAATTTTAGAACAGTTGGAATACTAGTATTGCGTGACTTCGTTGCGAAAGCTTACAATTCTCAAGAAAGCTTGTGAAAATTGAAAAGTTATTTTTTTACTTCAGTAATGTTGGAAATTGAAATATCCTTTAAGCGAAGGTGATGTGCTTTTCTGATAAAAATTGTATTTGCAAATTTTGTTTATATGCCATTTGTAGAGATTATCAGATATAAGCGATAATGATTGTGTCTTCGGATCTTCCAAGCGACCAATTAATACGCGCAAAAAGGACAACTTCTCTGTTTCGGGGGGGGGGGATAGGGTGCGAAGCCCTCTGCAATGATAAGTAGGCCCTAATTTGCAATTCCTCCAATAGATTCACAGTTTCTGAGAAGCCCCAGAATAGAGAAGGTAAATGATTCTCTTCTTTTAAATTGTAGAATCTGTAACTTTTGATATTTTGGTCGATAGTCCAGAATTCGTGCCGTCGCATTCCCCCATCCAACCACGGGCTATAATGCCATTAACACACGCCATCTGAGTCTATGTTTGACATGCGATAGTGTACTCGGGCGTATGTGAACACACGTCGGATTTTGATAATTGTCAATAAATATTAGATAATGCGCAAAAGACCGAGGTTTTTGTCCTACTACATCGGTGCAGCGGAGGCTACGTACATTTGGATCGGAATCGTACTGTGAGCGAGTCAGCATTTCACTGTGTTTACAATAAACGGCTGCGAACTTGAAGTCAACAAAGGTCAAATAGCGTCCAACAGCGTTCAATGACACCCAAGATTGTTTGACAAACACAAACAGGGCTATTAATATACACAATAAATGTCAGTCGATATGTGGAACGAAGTAAACACCAGACGACACAGTTACCCAGATTTCAGGCCTAAAAACTGACGAACTAGTGTTATTTTTAATGACGCCCACAAGGATCTCGGGATTAGACGAATTTTAACTGCTTTCGTCTTCTTTTTCGGCAGGGATCACCAAGATTTGCAGTCAGTACAGAAGTGAAATTATCACAACAAGTCAACCGCCGTCCTGATTATTACAACCTTCAACTCCTACTTTTTCATCGAGGATCTTATTTACAAATTGTGACGCTCACACGTTGCCATGGCGAGCAATGCGTTTTGGAATTTGAATAGAGTACAGACTGTAGTGTTGACGTCTACAATATTCATCGTCTTGATAATTTTACAGTTCTCCTTGAACGATAACGCGATGCAGAATGTTTCACCTGTCCCATTCGTGAGGTCGGGTGCACTGTGCGTACAGACTTTTCCAGAAACACCGAGACGAAAAGTTGGAAAGCCGTTTATTATCGTCGGCCGAGATGGAGCCTTTCGGGTCGAGCCATTATCCACGGTGAATCTCTCCGAGGTACCTCCGTTCATGTACGAGCAGGATACTGCCCTCTTGCGGGAAGTAAAGGAAATGAATAACTCTAACTTGAGATTTGATGTGTATATACCGCCTTGGTTTGATAGGAGCGATGTTCTGAGAATGGAGTCGATGTCCAACGGCAATGTTTCACACGTTTTCTCAGTTCCGCAGCACAAGCGTGTCAAAGAAGTGATTTTTGAGGACAAGTGCGGACTCAAAATAGACAGCATTGATGATTGCGTCGACAAATGCGGTGTGCAGAAAAGCCCAGAGGACATACACGAGGTGTATGCTTTCCATGTAGACCGCGTGCTCGGGTTTAACCGTTCACTTCCGGCCGTCGCTCGGAGATTTGGCGGGAAGACAAACGATAGAGCATTTGCAAAGTTCGGAGATCGGTTCTCTGATGGTGTAATTCGGCCGATGGTTTGGTTTGATCCCAGCATTCGTCATTCAGGAACCCTACAGCCCGACCAGAACTCAATGTCCTTGTGGTGGACAGACTACCAACGAGAACTTTCATACAAATGTTTCTCCAAAGACAACGTGGAGGATTCCCTACGGAACAAAAACTGCACTGCAAAAATCAGACACATCGAGTGGGGAAGATTGGCCGTATACGATTTTCTGTTGCAAGTATGTTACTAACTCCTTACATTTCCTTCACAAATTTAGCAACTTGGTTACTTACTTTTGCGCTGTTCGAAACAAGCCAGCTCTGAAATTTTCAACTTCTTGGGAGATTTGTAAAGTGTTGTTTGACTATGGAGATAGCACACATACCTCCATGGTTGGACTGACAGAAAAGGAAATATATACTTATAAGAAATAAGTTGGTAGACAGATACATACATTTTAATTACAGGAATCTAGACTGATGGACTGACAAACCCACGGATAAAGGGGGCATTTTCGCGTAAAAGCAATTCAAAAAGAAATGAGCGAAGCATTGAGAGAGAGAGAGAGAGAGAGAGAGAGAGAGAGAGAGAGAGAGAGAGAGAGAGAGACCTAGTATATGTAATGTTGAATTCTTTGAAAACCGGCAAATCGAAATTTATGCTTTGTGCAGAGTTACAAAATTGCTGGACCGAAAGATCCGTCGCTCCAGAGCACTTGGTAGCGTAGAGAGCGCCTCGAGCGACGGCTTCAGTCTACAAAATTGCATGTACAGTTGAAGAACACGACTGACCAATTGTCTTAAATGAGTTTTGATGCGGAATCCTGTCACTCGTTTACAGAATCATGATCGTATCGACAGAAGCTGCTGTGGTTACGACAGGGATGAGGGCGAGCTTTGCTTCAGCTCCGGTCTCTACGAGAGAGAATGCAAAGACATCAAACGTCAGCATCTCGTCCACATATTCACTCGTACGTCTGACGAAAGCCGTCTCGTTTTCATTGACAACGTCTTCAACCCTAACAGAAGTGTTGAGCACCTGAATTATAGACTCTTACAAGGAATTCAGGAGTAAGTTCTTCTCATGCTTTGTATGCACCCCCCTAATATAGTATTTCATCCCACACATTGGTTTTTGGCCTTTGAAATGAAATTTGATTCACTAAATACCGAACACGTCCATGTCGTATTGAAACACTTTTTATTTTGTCGCCCTTCGTTCGTTATTTAGAGGTATTGAACAATTTCTTTCATACTTTCCCTTCATAAATGTCTTCAGTGGATTGGTTGTATAAACTGTGCATTCAAACTGTGTATCGTAATTACACTAAAAAAAGATAAGGGAACATGTAAGCACTCCACAAAGCGGAAACAATTTTGATTTCAAATATTATATATACATATATAAATAAATAAATAAATAAATAAATAAGTATATACAGATAGTTAATACACACACACACACACACACACACACACACACACACACACACACATATATATATATATATATATATATATATATATATATATATATATATGTATGTATGTATTTATATATTAACACGATTGGAACTAATTTGGGATAATTGGATGAGAGTAATTATTAGGAAAATGTACCAAAATCGAAATTTTGACAGCTGAAATTTTACAAAATGATAGAATATTGTAAAATTTGACATTTTGTTCTCATCGAACAAAACAACTAAAACACAACGATTATTGCATACCTCTTTCATCGGTTTCGTTTCCATGAAAAAAGTTCATTTTTATGTAAATGTACCAAAGAAACGAGACAAAATGCTTAAAATTTCTCTTATCAACGACTTTTGAGTCAGGGCACTTTTGAAATGCCCTTGACTTTTTCGTGAATTTAAGGCTTCATAAACATTAAATTGAGTCAGGGCACATTTTAAATGACCCTGACTGACTAAACTGTAAATCAATCGAAAATCTTCATTTTGGTCGAGGAAAAGTGACAAACTGAAATTATTACTAGTGTTTCAGTAATGAGGAAACTACCGACAAACTCTCATATTTTCATTCAAATATGAATATTGTTCAAATGTTTTGAACAATATTGCATTAGATACTATCATGCACTGATTCTTACTCGTAACATTTCAACAGCATCGTAAATTTTGAATAAAATTTTAAAGATGGTAAGCAAATATGGTGTAATATTAGACACATTTCTAAAATTCTTGAGAAATTGTGCCAATCCAATTATCCCAATTTAGTTCCAATCGTGTTATATATATAGTTACTTAGTTTACGAATTATTTTTCAGAATACCAAAGACACCAATAGCAGTATTAAAATCGGGAAAATTCCGGGAGATGATGTTACAGTCATTATATTTGGACAAAGTCTTCTGGGAAGATCAAGGTGGAAGACCGCACGTGGAAAAACTCATCGACATCATCGAGAAACGTGCACAGAAATTGATTACGTATGTAGATGAGACTGGCATCGAGGTAGTTGAAGATTACTGACACCCATCGCCATGTACCAGCAAGTCATTTGTAAAACCCCATACCAGTTAACAGTTACCTGGTCATACAAGATTAGGGTCTGCGACATCAACAAAAGGGCGCACACTGAAGTCCATGTCAACCGATATCATGGACCACCGTCCCTCCAGGGACGGTGCATGGACAAATCCGTTACAACGCCGACACTTCACCGACTTCACCGACACTGGAGGTGGGAAGAATGATAATTCTGAGTGGTTTTTTTTTGTCGTTCATTTTGAGAAATTGAATGAAGTCCTCAGGAATTTGACAATTTGTTCAGAGCATGGTGCAATTTCTTACTCAGGTCTGCTTGCTTGGCGTGCAGCTCAATCCAGCAGATAACGTTGACGTTTTTAACCCCATGTTGTCAATATTGTATTCTTTTTTCGTATAACCATACACACGTAGCGGTGTCCTGCGCCTTATGTCTACTCATACGAGATTTTTATAGCTGTATATGAATCTAAAATTTATGGTAATTTTCGAAAAAAACTGCAAACTCGACATGCCTACGGAACAGGCATCATCAGAATATATATATATATATATATATATATATATATATATATATATATATATATATATATAGAACGAAATGTTACGACAGACGTTACAGCTATTAGGTTTTTCAGAGGAATTCCACTCATGCGCAGTTGACGGAGTATTTCCAAGGTTTTCATATGTACTTGTTTGCATACGAAATAAAGGCTAAATATTTATTTCTCAGGACTAGGGGAAGTGTAGACTTGCCTAACTTGTTAACTTGTTAGGGTTTGTGTTTATACGAAGAGTTTACAGGTATTGAATGTGAACTCGGGTTCCTATACCCAACACGCGTTTTCTGTAGAGTCCATGGCTAAATGTACACCGCTTTGATCGCCCTGTGTTGTCCTATTGACTTCGGCTGGAATCAAAACCGTCAGGTTGATCGTTATCTGAATAATCACCATGACTGATATCAAAAAAGACATCAACATTTCTTTGTCATTCCTCGAAAAGTTCACACCCAAGTTAAGACGACAATCAGTCGACGGCAAGTACGCTAAGCCCCGCCCCCTTTACCGCATATGGAATATGCAAATTTACTGTGACCGTGTACCTTTAAAACACCCGGCCCTTCGTTGTAAAACAAAAGCAAACTGTTCACATGCAAAACGTCACAAATCACGCGATATTCTTGGAATTCTATTCTTTCGACAATTCATACACTATGTCATACAAGTCAACGTCGTCGTTCGTTCTTGATTTTATCTAACAAGACTTATAAGAGTGCTCTTCGAGTTGACACGGTTGAGACAAGAACGTCTGGATGGCCTGGCCCCGCCATGAAGTGATCAGACTGATCTAGGGCGCCATCTAGAGGCAACAATCACATCCATTATGTTACCTTCCAATTACAAGTTGTAAAACATAAACAGTCAACGATTAATGAGTATTAGATTATAGATATATCTGACAGCGGAAGACTTTACAAAGCAACATATTTCATTTTAATTCCTTTATTATAGAACAATCAAGAATGTGACGAAATATGATATACAGGCATTGTAAACATATGCCACTGTTATACAGGAGCACCATGCGTGTAAGTTACATGTATATGCATGTCTTCCGGGTATTTGCGCACAAAATCGACAGGAACAACGTGAAATGTATAATACTGGACCCAAGGACAAGACTGATCCAATGGTATCTGTATGTGTAGTCTTTCTTTTCATTTCTGCCTCGCATAATCACGTGACAACCCAAACAAGATACTTGGGATAAAAAACAACTGTTGAAAAGTGTCTTGATAAAAAAAATTATCTTAATATCCTGGTAAGTGTTTGAACAAGAAGGCATGCACTGGTCGGGAAGGTTTGAGTACTCGAACAAAATTAATACCTATAATTACTCTAGACATACATTTTTGAAATATACACAGTTAACTTTGAACCATGGAACAGTTGTTATATGTGTAAGGTGAATTTTGAGTTTTGATGATGGACATATATATATATATATATATATATATATATATATATATATATATATATATATATATATATATATATATATATATATCAGAAAACATAAGTGCGAGTGCATGGCAAATCTTTTTTTAGTCCGTCCCTTTTTTCAACAAGAGCGTTAAGATTTCTTCATTGGGAATGTGTAATGGACACCAGGTTAACAACTAGGTTTCTCTCCACCGTATCGAGAAATAAATACTATTTTGGCATGTAATTAATCACATAGAACAATAACATCGCAAACTGCAAAATTGGATTGTAGAAAAGAAAACGCAAACAAACAAAATCAGTTTTATGGATAAACCTTGTCAACTGAAAAATGGAAAATTTCAGTGGTGCCTGGCTTATCTTAAAATTTAGGCACTTATTGTTGCTCTCCCATACCTATTGTGACCATTGCTATTGTGGAACAGCGATGCAAGGATTTGCAAAGTTTAGTCTAAATTTGTCGACATAAATACATTTCCTTATTTGCCACTAGACGTCTGTGAGATAACTCTGTTAATATTTTATCTTATGTCACTTACCCGCCTTGTGACCTGTATAGGCTCGGTTCAAAACAATTCAAATTTTGTGTGACGGTACAAAAGTATGAGTTCAGTTTGAAAATGTTAAACACTATCAAGCGAATGTGCCAAACATTCACAATTGTAAATCTCTATTTTTATATGAAAAACCGAAATGTGTTTTTTTTAATGCGTTTTTTTCTAACTTCGTTGAGATGAAATATCACAGGCAAGCGTCACTGTTAAGCTTCTGTCCTTTCAGGGTAATACGTCATCATCCTTGTTCAAGGCACCGGTAACAGCTTATACCATCCGGTTACTTCTTCACCCGAACTGCTCGTTGGAACTTGATCAAGCCTGATTTGTACCATTCCGAGGAAATTCTTCCGGTCTAGCATTTCGTAGTTTCCCCACAATTTCACCTATGTAGATACAGAAATTGGGTACGTTAGCCTTCTTTTATTTGCCACGGTGTAAATATCTATGTATGACATCACAGATCATCAGGAGGTCAGAGTTCAAATTGTAAGAGGTTACTTCCTTCGTTAGTGAAAGTTTTTTTTTATTTAATTTTAGTTTTTTTTAGTTAGTTTTTTTTTTTGGGGGGGGACGCAATTACAAGATGCCACAAAGTAAGTAGGGCGGAATCCAAGACCCCAAAGTGTTCATATAACCCACTACCCAATGGAGCAATGAGGAGTACAACCTTGCTCAGGGCACAACACCGTGCTGAAGTCTCGAACTCACCATCCTCTGGTAGTGAGTCCGGTACTCTGGACCTACCGGGTCTGAAACTCACCATCCTCCGATAGTGAGTCCGGTACCCTAACCACTGTCCTACATGTACGGTTGAAAGTTTACAAACATCTGAACACTTTGGGGTCTTGGATTCCGCCTTTCTTGCTTTGTGGTATAGTGCAAACTCGGGCAGGCACGTATAAATTTCGGTGTCATGATATATTGAAAAGTGAGGAGATCCAGTAGCCCCAATTGTTCCCATAGATCCGACCTCGCAATTCATAGCGTGATTGGAGTTTGATTTCCATTTTAAAGAACAAGTTTTACGTGACAGGAATTAAAAATTGTTCATGATTATTTGAAACATATGTTGACTGTCTGGACCGTTACTGAAATCCGACAGTGCCGTCTCTCATGGACATGTAACTTTAAAATTTTCTATTTATTGTCTTTTTATACTACTTGAAGTAGGGCCTAAATTTAGGAGCAAACTTGATCAGAGTAACAACATTGACAGTTGGCATGGTCAATGAAACACGTTGCAGATAACAAAACATACTTCAAATGACACTGTAGTACTACCCTGATTCAAGTTGGCATGGCAACAAGAGGTAAATATGCGCGGTATCGCCACAAAGTGACTCTGAAAGACTCTGAAATCAGTGACGTCACGTGATAACTGAGGTGTAGCTATGGCTGGTGGCTGTTAAGGATCTTGTCATAAATACCGAGACATGATTGCAGAGAAAATGATCTAAGACCAATCAGGTAGAGAAGCGGGCCTTAAATCTGACTGCAACAAGACTGGATTGGAAATCTTTCATTGAAAAATAAAGTACTATAGTATAAGAAATGGTTACTAAATGACCTGTCCCTCCCTCAATAAGACCAACCAGGCAGAAATAGTCGGAACTCTAAACCAGATCTCATACTTGTAATTGTAGAGGGACCGAAAACATCACTTGCCCCAGTAAACCCTCCCTTGTTTTGAATTTGAAGAACACAAGTGTATTGTAGCCTAATATAAACATTTTTGGGAATAAAATATGTATAACGTAGCAGTCGGTATATTTTGTTTCCTAGCAACGCCGATTCCAATCACACGTCGCACCCATCAATACAAACACCACTGACACCCTTAAGCTGTGATCAACAAAACACTCTAATCATACAACAAAACACTCTCTCAAAAACCGAGTCCTAAAGCAAAATAAACTAGAAACTGTGTTTAACGCACATTTTAACTGTATTTTGGTGAACGTGTGATTTTCAAACGATGGCAATTTCAACAAATTAAAATACTAAGACTCTTTACTGATGGGAAGACCGTCTCTGTCCAGTTACATGCTTTTTATATGACTTACAATTATTTTATACATTATCCAAACACTCATATATCTCCGTGCTACATCACGCAACCTATGTAACTCCTTCTCGTATACATATCACTACTCACTAGAAGTATTTTGCCTGTGTATTCCCAGTTAAAGGCAAACTGCTCTTGAAATATTGGATGAAATGATGGTTCGACTGTTCGTGTTTTCTTCTTTCCAATGCATACTCTTCCCCACATCAAGTACAGCTTGACATATGCAGCTATGAAGATACAGACATAGAATCATTAAATGTTACAGAAGTGTACATGCCTACACGTTTGATGTATGTATGTATGTATGTATGTATGTATGTATGTATGTATGTATGTATGTATGTATGTATGTATGTATGTATGTAGAGAGAAAGATTGATTGGTAGATATAAATAGATAGGAATACAGGCACACTCGTGTTTGTGAGTAGGTTGTACTTATTGCGCACACACGTGGCTTATTGTACGTAACTGCAATTTTTCTTTGATCTTTACGGCAGTGGGTACGAGCTAGATGTAATTATAAAATACCGTAGATTACAAAAATCACGTTTCCTGTCAAAGCGACATCACAGCAGGAGATATTGATGACATAATAACAGAGAGAGAGAGAGAGAGAGAGAGAGAGAGAGAGAGAGAGAGAGAGAGAGAGAGAGAGGTATAATTTTCCGTGTTAAGGTTTTAACCTTGAAGGAAAGAAACCTTACGATGTGTTATTAAAATTTTATCATATTTACAGCAAACTATTTTTGAAAGAAGGAAGCCTTTCATTGGCTGTTTCCAAGTTGTTTCAACAGATGCAAGGACAACCTTACCCCATGCTGTCTCCTTGTCGTCTTTTGCCAGTGGTACTCAATGGTTTTGAACAAATTTGAACGACAAACTACCCTTTTCGGGTAAAACACACTTGCGCACGATGGCGCACTTCTATATGGCGTCACCGGAAAAGAAAAGAAACCACAAACAATTCTTACGTTGTATGCGCATTGTACATTTGCTTACTAGTGGTCTGATTCCACTCTTAGACATGTCCTTTTAAACTAGCAACGACAAAATATCGGCTGTATACTAGGAATACTGATCCACCCTACAACACACACGCTTGATAATTTAAATGCCCTTTGAAGCTTAAGGCCACGTTGATCATCATCTCTCCAGGGGGGAGTGACTGATGAGTCCCTCTCAACGTCAAGAATTCTCCCAGTTTTCAAGGACCCTTACCTGATTAAAGAAACTATGAAGTCACGCTCACATGAAGTGATGGGCCAACCAAGATTATTTTAATGTACTCAATGGGCTAATTTTAAAGACATTTGGCCACCCTGAAGAAATCCATCAGTTTCATCCGGTCAGTGCGGCTATATTCGGTCTCTAAGTGATCTCTTTTTTGTGTTTTATCAGCGATTTTTTACTCTACACGAACCTGCTTTTTCCTTTCTGCTGAATAACACAATTCTTAGAAGACGAACAGACTTACGGGTCTTTCTGCGGGATAAAAGATACGGTTGATGAACAAGGGACTAAATAGCATATATACATACATTCAACACCTGCTATGTTCAGAACAAGCATGAAGTTGACAAGACAAGCTGAACAATTTGTCAATTTGTTTTTCACACACCAGTACAAATCCACGGAAGTGTTTACTAATCCAGTGCTACAACAATGTTTTTGTGAAACACGCCTTTTACCATATAGTAATCACGGGGCCAGCACCACAAAAAGTGGAAATAACTGACAGGGTTTATACATCTCATCGTTGAATTTGGCTGAAATCGCAGGCCGTAAAGCTGTGAGTCTAATAATTGTTTACATGGTTATGAGAACGCTAAGGGAAACACAAAGTACGTTCGGGACACTCGCGCATTGCGCATGCGCCTGTTGTCCAAAGTCGAGATCCGTAAACTTGTCTATTTCAACGCGCCCTCGGTATACATAATTTTCGCGTTTCAGGAACTGTACTTTGTCATGAAATCGGGTAAAGTTCCTCTTTAGCATGGTTCGAAAAAAGTTGGAATAAGTGAGCTTTGAAGCCATATATTTTACTTCGATGCACATCAAAAGAACATAGCTATTAGGCGAGTAAATACAGCTGCGGACATGCTATCGATAAAACCGTCTCATATGACTCCAATTCAAATATACTCTGCATCACAGAGTGAAAATAAATTTCACGTTTTGAAAATAGGGCTTGAAAGGCGGGAATAAAGGAGTTCGTGGTTGAACAAAAAATACACAAAGTCAACGAAACTGTGTTGTGGATCGATTGGCCAGTGCTAAACGGTTTAAAGTTATCTCAGTCATTGTTGAAAAATCCCACGTTTCAGTGACGTCAGCGATGAGCTGTAAGAGGATTGTATGTTCCGGTTTTCTGTGTAGTACTGACTGGGCAGTAGAGTGGTTATTGATAGTAAATACCAAGTATTTCTATATATCTGCGTAATTTATTTTAAAATACAAGTTTCGCCCATTACCTAAACATCCCTAATTACCATTTGGAATTCGACATCGAGTGAGGAAAAAAACGTTAGGATTAAATGTGACTAATATTCTGTATAGCAACCGTTGCTAAGCAACAGAAGTTTCGGATCTCCTTGGAAAAATATTATTTCTGGGTAATAGTGCACCTTTGATTTGGAGCACTGGGCATCGATTTTTGTTTGGTTCTATAGATAATTAATCGTTTTCCATGTCGTAAATATCTGAGCATTTATATCATATGCATGGACACCAATGGCGTATGTCAGTATAGAATTCTGCCCGTTGACAATATGACGCCGCCCGCGTCGATGATACACAAGGGGAAATTTCCCATCAAAGATAAATTTCCCGTTGATTTAGACAAACTGCGTGTCGATAGCTTCGTAGAATAAAATCACTCGATATTTAAAGAGGAGCTACTGGCCCACTGAAAGGGACTCTCAACGTGTGTACATCTGGCCAGAGTAACCGTTTCCCCTCTATTTCGTGAAATTCCGTGATTGCTCGGTCTCCAAATTAGCGGAATTTATCAGGAAATTGGACGGTGAGAAAGTCACTGATAATGGTACAGCGATATTGGGAGAACGTGAGAAAAATACAAAGCATCCTTTAAAAAATCCCAAAACCACCCAAAAACACACGACAATAATTGAATAGTTTTTCCCAGAGTCTTTTGTCAACGTCAGAAATGGGCGGTTTTTACTGACTTGTGGCATGATTTTGGGCCCTAATATACACACTGCTATATATCACAAATCATATGTAACATTCTCTCGTTGTTCATTAACTTGTCTTTTTAGTTTCAAACAAGCTGTGCTACATCAGACAGAAGTGGGATGATTTTGATTGAGTCAGACTTCATGCGATTAACAGAATAAAAACGACACACACTAAACGTGAACCGATCGGCTGCTGAACCGTAAAAAATAAATGTCGTGTGTCTGGCGCTGCGCCCTTTCAAATCAGGCGTTCTCATTATGATATTGTTGTATTCAGGTAGAACGCACCTCGGTGACAGATATTCCAGCTTTCAAATATTATCAATTCTTTTCTGATTTACCACTTTTGGGGGGCTCATTTTGAAGCTCTTTGAGGAAGAAAAATTTTCACGGTCTTAGACTTTCGAAAAGCGAAAATTTTATTTTTCCTAAAGAGTTAACTCAGCGATGGCGGCCATGTTGAATTTCAATTGTCGGTAAGTGTTAGGTAATTTGTCTCTGTAGTACCAAATTTTTGCACGGAGACCACTGATATTTTTCTTGATTTGGTCAGAGAATGGTCGAAAGTTCTATTTAGGAAAGATTGAGCGAAAGATTAGGTCTTCCACTGTCGAGGTGCATACTACCTTAAGGCGGTACGCGCTACGTACGTGCAGTATTTTCCTTCTGAAGTTCATTAAGGTAGTTCGTGCCTCGAACCTGGGTGACCTCAAATTCCCCTCAACCAGTCTCTTGGCTAATCAATGATAAAGACCAGGGGTCACCGTGCAGAATTTGTTTTGATACTAGGGAGACACAATTCCTAACATTTACCATATTTATATATTTGAATTTTCAAAATGGCCTATCGGGAAAAATTAAATTTTTGATTTTCACAAAGCCAAGTCCAAGAGCTGATAAATTAGTCCCGAAGAGTTGTAGACCAGAAAAGAAGTGTAAAAATTTTAGAGTCTGAATACCTGTCCCCGAGGCGTATTCTTTACCTTAAACGAAATTGCAAAACTCGGAATCATATGGCATAAAATTACAAAATCCGGGTGAACATGGAATCTGAACACGGTAATTACGATGAAACAGTTCTCGGTAAGTATCACCTTAAACCAAATCAATAAATCAATCGTTCTGCCTAGTGCTAGCTCGTCTAGTTTGAATGATTTTTCCCGACTAGAATCGATCACTGTCTGTCGAGTTCAACCTTGTGTAAGAGATTTTCTGTTGGCCGGGCTCTGTATCAAACCGGCCGCTGCGTGTGTACGCCCACGGCGTTATTCGACTCAACCATCGGCTGATTTGCATCATCTATCTGTCTCTCTACCAGCAGTTACTCGGTGTTCAGGGGAAGCACACTGAAAACGTCTCTCCCTTCGTAACTCATTCTATCTTGCCAAGAAAAATGCCCAAGGTTGACTACGTATCGACTCAGAAACATGAAAAGGGTCCACTTGAGAGAGGTTTTAATACTTATTCCTGCGAGCGTAACCTATTTAACGCTGTTTGGTACTCCATAAATCATCCTGACTTATCGCGCCAAAAAAAGTAACATGCTCTGAATGATTATGCTGGGCGGGAAATGACAGACGATAATTTTCTTTTCACGCTATGGCGGACTCTGCGGGTCGGCTAAATGCTACAGCCTGTAATTTTGTGCAGGGGATTGCGTCAAAAGTCAGTTGTTAACAAAATGCATTTGATGGCAAGATAACGATTGCTCCTGCCTGGGGGGTAGACAAGGAAAATGGTAGTTCAATATCACGTGGTAGCTTTGTGGAGGAGAGAGAGAGAGAGAGAGAGGAGAGAGAAGAGAGAGAGAGGAGAGAGAGAGAGGAGAGGAGAGAGAGAGAGAGAGAGAGAGAGAGAGAGAGAGAGAGAGAGAGAGAGAGAGAGAGAGAGAGAGAGAGAGAGAGAGAGAGAGAGAGAGAGAGAGAGAGAGAGAGAGACCCCCCAATGGTGTGCTTGAATTATAAAATTCCTGTATCGCTTTACGGTCCCACTCATCACAAGAATTTTGTTTAAACAGATTGACTGTATAGCTTAATTTCTTATTTGTACCAATGTAATGAAAACTATTGATAATGTTGACAAACCCATTAATATATATAAAGGAGATGTTTTTGACGCTGCTAGTCAATTTTGTAAATCCTAGCCAAGTTTTATTCTCGATCATATATGTAATTTTCAGGGCATTTTCAACTATTCATTTAGATTTTTCCAAATTTAGCAAATGAGATATTTATGAGATGAACATGAAGAAGAAGAACGCGACAAATGCCGTGTTATAGAATAGAGGACATACAACATAATATAGATGTAAGTAAGTTAAGATATTAATTACATTACACTTTGGTATGAAAACTTGCGAAACAGAACTAAGTTATCATTGACATCAAATTAGGATTTTCACAATATTGAAGCCTTGGATGATGGATAAAAAGACACGTTAAAATTTACACTTCTTTCATAATTAGGCAATTATCACAAATATGTAGTCCAAATCATGGTAAATTCATCCGGTAAATACGCAATAGAAATTGAAAGTCTGACAAGAGAAACCGATGTAAATGCTATTACGGTAAACGGATTAACGTAGAATGCGCTCGAGGGAATGCGCTCGAGGGAAAGTATTGGGGGAACTTGGATTTTTATAATTCTATTGTCTCCTGCCTGACATGTGTACATTCATTTCGAAGCAATCGGGATAAATGAACTTTTCACCGTGTTGTTTGTTTGAATCTCGAAAAAAAAAATTTTTTTTTTCATAGAGTTAACCCAAGGTACAGCGACCAAGTTTGAAATTCAAATATTAGCGCTAATCAAATTCCAAACTTCCTGCAGGGACCCCTGGTTTTTGTCCTTGTTTGTAAAACCACAGTGATTCATAATTTCATCGAGGAAAGTTAGAGTGAAAGTCTAAAACATCCTATTCAGCGGCGCATATTGCATCATCATACTTCCAACAATTGATAGGAAACCAGAAAACATGGCAAAACAATCTGAAATTACGCTGGTAATGAATACGAGTATATATATATATATATATATATATATATATATATATATATATATATATATATATATATATATATATATAACACATGATGTAGCATTGATAGCAATCTGTCTAGAAGAGTTTCTAACCACAAAGGGATCAAGCAAAATGAGCTACACTTTAAACTGATATGACCGTTTTTTATGACAAGCGCGACTCGTTCACACCCATTACGTACTCAAACAAACCCAAAATGTCAAGGTCAGGTATATCGTCATCTCAGGTTTACTTTTTGCCTCAATAAAGCAGTAAATAGCTAATATCGGAGGACGCAACTCTTCAAAATTTAAAATATGCAGACGACAATTTTAATTCGGTACGAGAATGAATTCATTCCTCACAAACGGTTTCCGTGAATAGGGTCAGAGGTGAAGGTAACGCGTAAGGCTAGGCGTGTCAAACAGATGATGCCTGTTTATAATATATTTTGTAAATCAGAATCATTGTTTATGGAATGTCACGACATTTCAACAAGGTCTGTGTGATGGCATTAAATCCGATTGATCCGATTTTTCAGAACACTTATCGACCGATGGTTTTGTTGCAACATGGCAGTAAACCAGTTCTTCGTCACTGTCATGTCGACTTTTAAAATACAACTCCTAAAAAGGTAGTCCGAACACTTTCATTTCTGCACGTCAGTGCGGACATTGATCAAACATTTACATTTTTATCATATAAATGCCTCGTGACAATTCTGAACATATCATTACCAATAACCCAACCTTATGTTTTGTAAAAAGCTCACTGTGACATGCAATTTATTGTAATCGAAATAATACAGTCGGTAATCTCATAGAATATTATGAGAAAAATTTAACGGGCGCGAAATAAGAACAAAAATATCTGTGATCAAAAACAGAGAAAAAATGGAAACAGGAGAATTTTCTCGTTGAGAATCCGCATTTGTATTCAAATCACGGGGAGAACGATTATACCAGTTCAACATAAAGTATTCACTCTACCTGCTGGTGTTATTCGCCCCGGTTTTGGCGACAATTCTCGCGCTCGAACGACTTCAATGATGAGCTGTCCTTTCTTTTTGCT
The DNA here is from genome assembly GCF_041260155.1 of Ptychodera flava. Taxonomy (NCBI): domain Eukaryota; kingdom Metazoa; phylum Hemichordata; class Enteropneusta; family Ptychoderidae; genus Ptychodera; species Ptychodera flava. The sequence continues at coordinate 13,622,502 of NC_091944.1, read as the reverse complement.
GAAGCTGAGTTGAAGTTCGCCTAACCTTGGCTCGGTTCCTCGCTGCCTTCCCTCGAGAAGCTGTCCTGGACCAAGAGGGTTATCGTCAGACACCATATTACCCATGATGCATTTCATACACCAGTTGTCTTTCTGTATCTGTTTTTTTCAGTCTTTCAAATTGTCACCGACGGATGGCAGTGCTCGCTGGTCGTTGATTCGTATCACACATTTGAAAAATGTTGTTTCTCTCTGCGAGACCACACACTCGAAAGGATGAAAACTGTGCTAAAATCGTATCGTCAAGCACGCATCCACACAAACGAACAATGAGTAACAAAAAGGGCCTGTTACACAGCTGGTGTCGCTAACAGTGCGCCCTCTGGTTATCATTGACACAAATGTCACATCGGCCGTCGGCGACCTCGCATCTCCCAACGTTGCCAGGGCAACATCTAACCTTACTCAGTTTCTATCGGTAATACAACTATACGTCTTCATATCCAGCTGTTCAATAGTGTATTGCTCTCCAGCAAACAAATAGCAACGGAACCGACGCAACGATCTCAATCCATATGTATGTATGTAAGATTGTGTATGTATGTATGTATGTATGTGTATGTATGTATATGTATGTATGTATACATGTATCTGTGTATCTATGTATGTATCTGCATGTATCCATGTGTCTATATATATTTATACATCTATATTCTATGTACCTAGTATGTATGTTTCTACGTATATATGTTTGTATCTATATGTTTATTAAGCACGTATGTTGATATATGTACGTATATGTATAGTTACACAAAGATGTTTGTATGTCTATCAGATCTTTCGTTGTTTTGTGGAGCGGTTTGTTTACGATGGTTGTTCAATGTGATCGAAGCCAAAGGTAATGGCTCATTCTATCGTTGACCTCACTTCGCTTGTACGGCTTTGGAAAGGCCGTCATTGGTTAAGTCGAATGGTTTAAAATATCACAGGAATGGAGTTCAAATTAATGTCAAGGTACCATCAATGTCGAATGAGTATTCCAGAAGTAACTAGGATAACTAATTCATATAATGAGTCGAGTATTTGGTGAGAACTTTTAAAGGACCAGAAGAATTAAAAAAAAATATCAAATATCTAAATATTTGAAATATCAAATGTTATTTGGGGTTTGAAACAATTTTTGAGGCTCGTACTTTTCGATACAAACCTTGTTTCACGTGAAATCAATTCAATTGAAGTGTATTCCGGAAGGTAGTGTAGATGAAAGAGGTATTGCTCCTCTACGAAATGGATTAACGGAACTGTGAAAATCTATTCCGTCACGAGAAGGTTGATTAAGTTGCGAGTCTGGCCGCGGAGGGCGCAGTACAGATCTCAGTGCATGAGTGTTGAAACGCAACAAACTGATGGTGAGTTCCTCTCAGATGCGCTTACATAGCCATGAGGTCATGCATAGACTCGAGACACAGATAAGACACTTGAATTTAGCGATGGTTTATTTCTTTCACAAAACACTACTGTGACATGATGGATGACATACTTTGGATGTTTTTTAAACAGGAAACACAAACTTTAGTCTTGTCTTACCTCAAAATTATGCAAAATCTAGTCAATAGCAAAAGAAAGACGCAATTATCTACCTCACAGTCTCTTACACTGATGTGTATAGCTAATGCCATCCCTACCTCCTTTCGTTTACACGATGTTTGTCATTTCCCATCATGGCTGTGAAATCCTTTCCAGAGGGAGGGTACACATGACTTGGAACTACAGATCGCGCAATGTCACACTAGACCCATTTCTTTAAGGGCAAGTACAATAATTAGCGCGAAGTATCCAAATTTGAGTAGCACTACTTTAGCTCATAACGCCTTACATTAACCTGTCCATCACCTTACCGTTAGAAACAATCGTACCATCGATTTGTGATATTTAATTGTTTTTTCCCTTTTTGGCTTAAAAAACAATGTAAAAAGCGATCTTTATGTATGAGGTCACGTCGCCATATTGTTTATACCTTCACACTTTTTATAGGCGCGCTTGAGGTCGACAATTTTTTTGCGCTTCTTTTGCTCGTCAATGACGCGAAGCCTCGTTCTAGATTCAACACTGTATCTGTCACGTCACAGTTGTTGGTGTAATTTCCAACAAGTCATGGTAGACTCCCACGAGCCAACTGTGCAAAGCCTGTGGCGTTTAAATACAAAAACCCAAATATTTCAAAATTTATCGATTAGTCGTCGTCTATAACGGAATGTAATGAGTACCCTGAACAAGTTTTGTGTCAATCCGGGGCCTTACATGTAAATGAAAAGCTTCATAACTTCAATGGCCGCCCGTCATCATCTTCAGGATGTCGAAGTAAGCCGTAGAAGGATCAGCATTAGAAATAGAGCAATGATGTACATCAGTCGGGGAAAGGCTTGATCAACACCAACGGGCACATTTGTAGTAAACTGCTGGAAGGAGGGCGGGTGCAATTATTTTTATCAAATCTACGTAACAGGCTGGGTCAGATCAAAGCGACGTCAAGGGGGGGGGGTAAGCACATGACAAAGTATCAACAGCCATGGATTGTAACGAAAAGAAAATGAAAGTACGATGTGATGTGATGTGACTTGACATGGCGTAACGCGTAACGAGATTTGATGATGTGATGTGATGTAATTTGATGTGATGTGATTTGATGTGATTTAATGTGATTTGATGTGACAATAAGAGAAGTGACGTGTGAGAGTCGTGTAATGTTATGTGATGTGGCGTTGTACGATATGTTCGATATGATATGAGCTGATATGATATGCAATGACATGATTGATATAGTATGGTATGGGATGAGATGATATGGGATGTATGATATGGTATGGTATGATATGAGTGATATGAGATGTGATGTGATGAGATGAGATTGGATGTGATGTAATGTGATGTGATGTGATATGATGCGATGTGATGTGAAGTGATGCTATCCGATATGCTATGCGATTGCGATGTGTTGTTATGTGATGTGATGTGATGTGATGTGGTGTGATGTGATGTGATGTGATGTGATGCTATCCGATATGCTATGCGAGTGCGATGCGTTGTGATGTGATGTGATGTGATGTGATGTGATGTGATGTGATGTGATGTGATGCGATGTGATGTGATGTGATGTGATGTGATGTGATGTGATGTGATGTGATGTGATGCGATGTGATGTGAAGTGATGCTATCCGATATGCTATGCGATATGCGATGCGAGTGCGATGCAATGCGCTGTGATGTGATGTGATGTGATGTGATGTGATGTGATGTGATGTGATGTGATGTGATGTGGTGTGATGTGATGTGATGTGGTGTGGTGTGATGTGATGTGATGTGATGTGATGTGATGTGATGTGATGTGATGTGATGTGATGTGATGTGATGTGATGTGATGTGGTGTGATGTGATGTGATGTGATGTGATGTGATGTGGTGTGGTGTGATGTGATGTGATGTGATGTGATGTGATGTGATGTGGTGTGATGTGATGTGATGTGATGTGATGTGATGTGATGTGGTGTGATGTGATGTGATGTGATTTGATGTGATGTGATGTGATGTGATGTGATGTGATGCGATGTGATATGATGGGTGTGGTGTGATGTGTTTTGATGTGATGTGATGTGATGTGATGTGATGCTATCCGATATGCTATGCGATATGGGATGCGAGTGCGATGCGCTGTGATGTGATGTGATGTGATGTGATGTGATGTGGTGTGGTGTGGTGTTGTGTGGTGTGGTGTGGTGTGGTGTGATGTAATGTGATGTGATGTGATGTGATGTGGTGTGTGTGGTGTGGTGTGATGTGATGTGATGTGGTGTGGTGTGGTGTGGTGTGGTGTGGTGTGGTGTGATGTAATGTGATGTGGTGTGATGTGATGTGATGTGATGTGGTGTGTGGTGTGGTTTGGTGTGGTGTGATGTGATGTGATGTGGTGTGGTGTGGTGTGGTGTGGTGTGGTGTGGTGTGTGTGGTGTGATGTGATGTGCTGTGATGTGATGTGATGTGATGTGGTGTGGTGTGGTGTGGTGTGGTGTGTGTGGTGTGATGTGATTGATGTGGTGTGGTGGTGTGGTGTGGTGTGATGTGATGTGATGTGATGTGATGCTATCCGATATGCTATGCGATATGCGATGCGAGTGCGATGCGATGCGATGTGATGTGATGTGATGTGATGTGATGTGGTGTGATGTGATGTGGTGTGTGTGATGTGATGTGATGTGATGTGATGTGATGTGATGTGATGTGATGTGATGTGATGTGATGTGATGTGATGTGATGTGATGTGGTGATGTGATGTGATGTGATTTGATGTGATGTGGTGTGATGTGATGTGATGTGATTTGATGTGATGTGATGCGATGCGATGTGGTGTGATGTGATGTGATGTGATGTGATGTGATGTGATGTGGTGTGATGTGATGTGATGTGATTTGATGTGATGTGATGTGGTGTGATGTGATGTGATGTGATGTGATGTGATGTGATGTGATGTGATGTGATGTGATGTGATGTGATGTGGTGTGGTGTGATGTGTTTTGATGTGATATGATGTGATGTGATGTGATGCTATCCGATATGCTATGCGATATGGGATGCGAGTGCGATGCGCTGTGATGTGATGTGATGTGATGTGATGTGATGTGGTGTTGTGTGGTGTGGTGTGGTGTGGTGTGGTGTGGTGTGATGTGATGTGATGTGATGTGATGTGATGTGGTGTGGT